>NC_060149.1:342266467-342914467 GCF_021461385.2 Schistocerca piceifrons | reverse complement strand
TCTAAATGGTGAAAATCTTGGTCTGAAAGAAGCTCGTATGGCCTGAAACAGGGAAATTATGTTCTACATGTTCAAAGCGACCGAAGTCAATAATATTTGATAAAAATCAAACATAGACCAATTTTTGTTTTGGCTGCCACAGTTATCACTTATCAAAACAAGTTCCTTTTGTGGTGTTTCAAAAGTCTAATCAAGAAACATCGCGTTTCTTTACCGCTTGAGCGAGGCGAGGTAAGAAATGTTAATATATATATTTATTTATATGTAGTATGTTAAGTGGAGATTTGTTATTTAAAAAGATTTTGTTTCTTTTCTTTCATGTTTAGCGTGACAGCAAGATGATCCAGTGGGGACTCCAGACGCGGCGGACGACGAGAGCTAACCACTAGTGCTTCGTAGTCGACGGCCGGCGGCTGGAAGAACTGTTGAAACATCATGCTGACCATTATTAAAATATGTTTTATGTTTTTTTTTTTTTTTATAAAATGAAAAGGAGTTCAATTTTGAATGTGGAATGATAAAGTTTGTAATTGGATGTCAATTAGTTACCAACTGTTAAATAAACTTCGAGTTGGAAGTTAAAACAGTCAGGTGACTCTGTTGTTACGACCTACATCGTAAATATTATTTATGTGTGAAATTTGCAAATTTTATTAAAATTCAGACTTCTTGAAGAGTCTGGCAGAATTTTATCAGGAGTGTGGACGATCTTCAATAATTAACTAGTTTAAAGTTTTATTAATGGGAAGTCGACACGTATTGACATTTTGAAAATAATCGATACTGTGAAGTGTATTAAAATTCTGTTTTAAAACTTTATCTTCGATTGTGGTCAAGAAGATCGGTTTTAAAGTGGAATATTTCGTTAAATGACAACAAAATTGATTCTTTAGTGACATTAATTAATTATTTAATAAAAAATTAGGAGCATTTCAATTTATTATGGCAAAAATATCAAGGAGTGTGAAACAGCACAACGAACATACAGAAACTCTGTGACTTGGTCGAACTTAAAAAAAAATTACGATAATACTTTTCTAGAACAGGAACTAGTGAATTTTTCTGCATCTATCCTTATCCTCTAGGTTGAATCTGCTACAGCTTAATGTTTTTCTTTATGGATTTTTCAAGTAACTGGGAAAAGAACTCATAGTTTGATCTGCGGCGGACCGTCGATATTGGGTACACGGTTAGGCTGTTGTGAAGTCTGTTGGTCTGCAGATTTCCTTTATTTCCCCTGCTGCAGACATTGTTGCTGAATTGCTGCGACAGGATCGGAGGTTCAGCGCAGATGTGGCGACCGACGTGACAACACACCGAAGCTGGGTAGAGCGCCGCAGTGATCGGAGTGCAGAACGGCTGAAGTCAAGACAGCCGATACGACTGCAATGGTGGGGAGGAAGAAACCTCACCGTCGATTTTCGTAAAGAGTTTGTACAGGTTCGAGTTGTCGCTGCTCGCAGTCGGCCACGCCCGTTGCCGGGGCGCCGTTTGCAGCCGACGACACAGTAGCTGTGTAGCAGTTAGCGGTCGGCGACGCCCGTTGCCGTAACGCAGTTTGCAGCCGACGACACCTGTGTAACAGTTAGCGGTCGTCGACGTCCGTTGCCGTAGCGCCGTTTGCAGCCGACGACGCCGGTGCAGCGTAGCTGCTAGTGATCAGCGACGCCGTTACAGAGTCACTGGTCGGAGACAGCGACGCAGTTGCAGTAGACGCGTGTTGCAGACGACGAGGCCGGCAGCTCGTCGTAGCAGTGCAAGACAGACTCGATGAGTCGTTTTCATTACGGGAGCGTAACGTGAAGCGCGAATGAGTGTACTAATTTGTAGAATGTTAGGACTGGAGTGAGCACGGACAACAGTATAAATTTGAGTCATTGTATTTGCGGGTTTTCGCCATAAAATGGAAGCGCAAGAAGGTGAACCATTGATAACAGATGAAAGAGAGCAGGTCGAACGAGACCGTAGGGAAGCCAGAAAGGAACACAGGGAAATTAGAAAAGAAGTAGCCGAACAATCGAAGCATGTGAAGGAGAGGTGTGCACAGCTGGAGAAGGAAAACTTATCTGTAGCTACTCAATTGGCAGGAATTAGTAGTATTCTTCAGGCTCTTTCAGTTAAGTTACATGATACGAAAATCGAATTGTCACAGTCTGTGAACAGAACGAAAACCGAATTGTCGCAGTCCTTTGAAAGTGGAGATCGTTGGACAGATAAATGATATTAGAAAGGATAATGATACTTTCTGACAAGAAGTTACGGAACAGATAACAGAAGTAGCTTCTCAATTACAAACACACATTCGTGAGTCTAGGGAAGAAAAAGATAAGCTGATACCAGATATACATAAGCTTTCGGAAGACTTTGCTAGTCTGAAATCAAATCTCTCCACCTATCTCGAAACTAACAACAGTGATTTAAGGGAAGAGATTCAAAACATTGTTTAAGCTACCAGGGATGAATTTACTGATTCTCCGGAGGAAGTTAAAACTGTTATAAACAATATACAGGAAGAAAAATTCTGAGATTACAAGTGAGTTAGAAAAGGAAAAACAAGAACTCTCTTCTCTTAAGCACCGAATAGAGAGGAATGAAATAGATTTAAACGAGTCTCGGCAAAGAGAATCTTTTGAACGATGCGGGTTGGAGAGACTCCGTGCGGAAAGAAACAAGACAATTAGAACTGATCGTAATTTAGATTCTGTAGTGGACATTAACCGTGACGTAACTAGCGATGGATTGTCCGTGTTATCTCCCCGAGGACAACGGGAAGAGATTTCAAGTGCTAGCTCAAAAGCACGAGATAAAATAATATTAGACGAAAATCCCGTACAGTATAATACCCCTGAAGAGAGCACGGAGAATCCACGCTTGAATGGAAAAGAACCTATGGTTATTCCTTGCACTAAAGATTTGTGGTAAGAAATTCGGATTGGAAATAGTGGTCAGTTATCAAACCAGTTTCCTGGTTTTAAACCCAAAGGCTCAGTACATCCCATTGTGTTTATAAAAACATTTGAGGATGCTTTACCTCGAACGTGGGACGGTAAGAAAAGAATTAGCTTTGTGGTACGACATCTGGAAGGAGAAGCTGCCGAATGTGGCGTATTAAATGCTAAATATTTTCGTAATTTGGAGGATTTTGTCTACCAATTTAAGGAAAAATATTGGTCAGAAGGGGAGCAACAGAAGTTAACTATAGAATTATTGGATCCGGCCCCTTACAATCGTAGTTGGGGAGGATTCCGAAAATAATTCGAGTGACATTTAACAAGAGTGAAGTTTTTAAATGAACCTATCAATGAAGGACATCTAATTAATGTGTTAATAAGTCGCATGTCGACATAAGTAAAAGAGAAATTAATAGGGAGAGGAGGGGGAAGAGTAAGTAGTAGTTTAAGCTACTTAGAACAATTAGATATTTTAAATAAATCCCGTGAAGATGACAGGTTAAGACTTTCGAGAGATAATTTTAGACGAGGAAATGATTCAGGTGGTGGTTCTGGAGAACTTCGTAATTCTCATTATTGCCAAGTAAAGTGACCTTTCTCATCTAATAACAATGTAATGTTATAATGTTACAATAATAGCAATCCAAATTTTCGTAACAATAATGAGGAGAATGACGGAAAAAGAAGAGAAAGAGTTCGTAGAAAACAGGAAGAAAAGTCGTCTGAAATTCAGGAATGTCCCGTAGGGGCAGTAGTGATAGAAAATATGGGAAACGTGGAAAGTCTTTCGATGGGGGCGGTATCGAGAGACAAATAAGATCTAAATATCTGTCCAAAACGCTAAGAATAATAAATTTAAAGGAGGAAAGGGACCTCAGGGAAGAATTATTGGAAGAATCTGACATCATAGAAAGACGCGATGTTAGAAAACCGTTCGTCAAAGGGCATATAAATGGGGAAAGGGTCACCATGATGATTGATTGCGGCAGTGAAGTTTTTGTAATAGGTGAAGCATGTTATAGAGATAGGAAAGAAAACCTGAAACGTCCAAAACTTCCTGTAACGAGTGTCAAGATAGTAGGAATTGCAGGCAGACATGGACAAAATGTAAAGCTAGAGGTGTGGATTTCTTTTGTAATTTCGGGTCTTAGATTTTACCAAAACTTTTTGGTAGTTCCTAAGATGAATATACCTGTTCCTTTGGGATTAGATTGGTTAAATAACCATGGGGTTATTCTAGATTTTGAGAAAGGGTTTATGATGTGCACTGTACAGGGTAAGCGTTTAGAATCTCAGTTTTGTAATGGTGAACTTGAGGATGTGCAGAATGTAGAGAAAGAACACCTGTGTGTGGTCGCAGACGTACCAGTTAATGATAAGAAACTAGTAGAACAATGTAACGAAAATCGTTGGGAAAAGAAATTAAAAGAGAATGATTGTTTATCACCAATGGAAAAACACAATTATATGACCTAGAAATTTAAGCTCTTTGCTACCAAATGTAGATTTAGCTAACTTAAGTGTTATTCCCTTTTGTTTAAACTTATCAAATACCTTTTCCAATAATTCTCTGTGTTCTTCCCAATTATCAGAGATTACTAACAAGTCGTCCACATATAGTATCATTTTCTGCATTAACTCATCTCCAAGAGCTAAATCCACTACTGACCCGAGTACAGTAGAGGCTATAGCGCTATGTCCCAATCCGCAAGATAAAAAACAATTAAAATCCTTTCTAGGAATGATAAATTTGTTTAGAAAGTTTATGTCAGGAGACTGTATAATTAACCCATGTATTACAATTTTGGTTAAACAAAAGACACCTTGGCGTTGAAGTGACATAGAGAAGGAAGCGTTTAACAATATAGAAAAAAAATTAGTATTTTCAAGATTACTGTACCACCCAGATTTTAATGAAGAATTTAAAATGACTACAGATGCCTCGAGTTATGAGATAGCGTGTGAGGTTTTTCAAGGAGATTTTGGTAAGGATTCAAAGGATCACCATAGTACAGCGATCGCTAGTCGCACACTGAATAAGCATGAACGAAACCACAGCGTAACAGAAAAGGAAGCCTTAGCCGTTGTGAGGAGTTTCAAAAGGTTTAGATATTTATTAGCAGGAAATAAAACCATAGTATATACAGATCATCAGGCACCTACATTGCTGACGAAAGTAAATTATTACATCAATGACTAATGAGGTGGATGTTAGCCCTACAAGAATTTAATTTCGAAGTAGTATATACATAAGGTTCGCAGAATACAGTATCTGATGCTTCGTCAAGACTGCCGATAGGAACTGGAGAGTATCCGGAAAGGTTAAACAACAACACAGGAATTAGGATCTATTTCCTTAAACAGGGGGACCATAATAAAGGGACTAAAAAGTTAGTTCAGCGAATAATGGTGGAACAAGAATTAGATGAGTATTTAAAAGCAATAATACAAGCTTTAAGAAATCATACTCAGGTATCTGGTAAGAAAGTTGCTGGTTACTTCGTATTGAGATCTTGTATTGGAGGAGTGATAAGGAACAAGGTAGATGGAGGATTTGCATACCCTCTCACGCAACTGAACAACTTATTGAATACATACACCAAGGTTTCGCACACTGTGGTATTAGAAAATGTCTGATGCATATGAACAGACATGATTATTTTAGGAATATGGGAAGGATAACAAGAAAAATAATCCGTGTATGCAAGTTATGCCAAAAGGTAAAAGAAACGACACCAGCCTTACGTTATAGTATGTACCCTATAATTCCAGATAGGTTACTAGACCTCGTAGCTGTGGATCTCCTAGGACCCCTTCCGACTGGTAAAGGAAAACAGAGATATATTTTTGTGATAGTTGATTGTTGGTCAAAATACGTTCGGTTATATCCACTTCGCACAGCAAATGCACATAACCTGAGTAGATGCATTGAAAGAGATTATGTAGTAAAAGTGGGTGTTCCGAAGAGAACATTGTCAGATAATGGAAGTCAGTTTACAAGTAAAATCTTTAGAACAATTATGGAGAAATTTAATATTCTCCACATTAGAACTTCAAGATATTAAGCACAAAGTAACCTGGCAGAGAGGGTAATCCGACAAATCATACGACTTTATAGGGTGCATCGTGCACATAAATATTCAAAGTGGCCTGAGATACTAAAAGAATTTGAATTATTGTTAAATGAATTGCCTCATATTAGTACAGGTGTAGTGCCCTTGGAAGTAATGAAAAAGGAGGTGGTAGGAGAACCATTATTACATCTTTTACCATGGCCTGAAAATAACATCCCCCTTGTAGATATGAATCAATATAACGTGAGGAAAAAACTGGAAGGTAGTGCAGAAAAAAGACTTCAGTGGTATAATCAGGATGCAAAAGTACCCCAGTTTAATAAGGGAGAAAAGGTTATGGTTAAAACACATATTAAGAGTTCCAAGATTAATAAACAAATCTCGAAATTTTCTCATATTTATCAGGGTCCATAGGAGGTTATAGATAGTCCCCATTCCAAATTATTACGTTTATACGACCCCATAAGTAAGAAAGAGAAGGGGACTTATAACGTGACACAAGTTAGAAAATATCGGGAGATTAGGGAAAAATAACCTCAGGAGGTTCAGTGATTTTTAGTTGATGTAGCGACCACAGGGTTCAAGCTTAGACAGTGGTTATTTTACGACAACCTTCCTCAATTTATATCTTATTCGAATGATCTAAGAATAAAGCAGATAGTTTCGATGCCTACTATAATCAATTTGAGGATGAAATCTAGAGAAAGACCATTACAATAGTCAAAGTTTACAGTACATACATTATTTAACTATAAATTGCATTTAATAATTACACATTTCCCTTGAAATATGTTTGACTTGTAAGGAAAGGTTATTTCTATGTTTTATGAAACCAATCGAATGCAATAAGGGTGGGTTTTATTGTTGTTTGTAGGGGAGGTATAATACGACACATTAAACATACACAACACGTTACACTTACACACACACACACACACACACACACACACACACACACACACAGATACTAACTCACCTTAGGAAGGGCTAAGTTAGTAGGGATTCGTCATTTTCAGAGGATAGAATATCTTATCCTGTGTACAAGAAGGTAAAAAATGTCAAGCAAAGAGGTTCTCGATAAATAATAAGATGCGAGAGAGAGCGAGAGAAAAGGAATGGATACCTCGGGATAACAAAAAGAAATAAAATCTATTAAAGGATAAGCAGTAAATAGAAATTAACCGTACAGAATGCGAAAACTAAATGATGAGTGAACTTTAATTAAATATTAATAGTATTACAGAGGGTGTAGGAGAGTGGTTATAGTAATTTGAAGTTGCATACTGGTGGAAGGAAATATGGGTTTTACTAGCCTCACTTTAGTGTAATCCCTTCTCTTGGTACATAGTACCCAGGTATTGCTATGAAGATTCTCTGCAATCGCAAACACATATAGAGGAAATTGTTTTGTCATTGAGACTAAGGTTTGTTCAGGGAATGACTTGTAAGTATCCTCAGCAATGACATCTAACTGGAATATGGTGATCATTAGGGCCATGGGCGCCTGTTTAGGGAAAAGGGCAGTAATCAACTCCAATTAACAAAAAGAAACCCATCAGAGCAACTGGAAGTAGGAAGATGTTAAGATGGTTGTATATGCATAATGAAATTAAAGTTCGACTCTGATAACTAGTAAGAGCATTCTCAAATGGTATTTTATTAAGTTCATATAGGGAGTGTGATAATACGCATTATTCAAACCTTTGGGATAAAACCAGTAAACTTGTGTTAATTTAAAATATTAAAGAAACTGTAAACAGTTCGTATCCATAGAGGAGTGGATACCTAATCTCTCCAAAACGTATCACAGTATATATTTATAAATCAAGATAAATTATCAAAAACTTAAACATCAAACGGTAGAAATAAATAACGTGGAAACACAGCAACATTTCATTAATAGAAGGTATTTTGGTAGTAACCAATGATTACGATATTATGAAAGAATAAATATCATGAAAAGTTGCTGAAAATCTGATCTGTAAGTGACTAATAGACTTCTGGTAGATAAGGCGGATTTGTATAAGTGTATAAACTAGTTGTATTAAACAACAAAGATAAAACGCTGTAATCTGTCATAAAATAATGTTGTTTTTAAGACTAACTACCATAATGGGTGACAAATTTAAGAGTTTAAAAACTTAGAATGACTTTTAATATAACTATTTAGTACTAAAACGACTAACAGGGAACTTACATAAAGGAGACTACTATGTAGTCTGAAATAATTTCTTCAAATATTCTTAAATGGAGTAATATGAATGATTGCTATGAATGACTGGTAGGGAATGATACAAAAAAGGGATGGATGTACATATTTATGCAAACTGAAGTGATGTTTATAGTCAGTATTAAGAGGTTTAACAGGACTAAAGGAAAAGATGTTAATAAACTTTGGAAAAGAAAAACATGAGTGTATACAAAAATGTACTGGAACAATTACTCATAAAGTAAATGAATTATGTCTAAGTTAATAGTAACATTTTAAGATTAATATGAGAAAATAATAGGTTTAGTAGACCTGGAGTCGCTCAGCTAGTGGTGGGGATATGTGGTGTTTCAAAAGTCTAATCAGGAAACATCGAGTTTCTTTACCGCTCGAGCGACGCCAGGTAAGAAATGTTAATATATGTATTTATTTATTTGTAATATGTCAAGTGGAGATTTGTTATTTAAAAAGATTTTGTTTCTTTTCTTTCATGTCGTGGCAGCAAGATGATCCAGTGGGGACTCCAGACGCGGCGGACGACGAAATATAGAAGTATACGAGCTCAGACTTGCAGTCATGTACTCTAAACTTACAGAACCACAATTACCTGGAATAAAACGTTGGGCCAGTACTCAGTTTATGAATAGGCAGTGCTTGATAAAGATCGAATGTGAACTTATAAGTCTCTTCTTCTGCTTTGGCTAAATGTCTATTTACTTTTATTTTTGTTAATCTTCTACGGTGCAGTTCTTGTTGAACTCATGGGATTCGTTGGTATCTTTTTCAATTCGCAGTCCTTGTTTTTCAAGGAAAGTCTGTCACGTGCTTTACACGTGTCGCTCTTTGGATGCTTGAAATATATATTCAGTGTTCTGAAGATTTTTCTGTACTTGTCGAAGGAAACTGACTATAGTGCATTTTTTGCAGAAATTACTGACAGAATCATCATAAATAATTGTAACAGAGTGTTTATGTCCAATATAAACCCTGTCCGGGTAATCTTTCCAGCTGTAATGACTTCCGTATTTCGGAATTTTGTTAATTTGGTCAGTTACATATCTGCTCTGATCTTCATTACTAAAAGTATTATTTCTAGTTCCACGATGGCCTATCTGGTCCAAAGGAGGGCCTTTCTACCTAGAGCTAGTTTTTTAACGATAATGTCAACCCTTTTTCCTCGATTTTTGAAGTGCATGTAAGTTTAGAAATGCTACTTTACAAACTTTCAAAACCGTATACACCACACTGTTAGATCTCCTATTTCTGTCATCCTTCTTCGTGTATCTACGTTTAATTGGGATCACTTTGATTCGTCCATGTAAATACGAATTCTGGAGATCATAGTTTTTCATGCCCTAGAATACTGAAAATATTTTTTTCCCCTAAGGTCTTGTGGAATATTTAAAAACAATATTTCTTGCACTCACAGTCATGACCTATTACCCGTTTTCTCATAATTATTCCTTTATTAACCGTTGTGTACTCTTCTGCTTCTTTTCATTCCTTTGGTTAAATTTAAATTTTTGTACAGGATCATTTCCATTTCTACCCTCTGCGTATTGTCGCTCGGTTTGAGGCGCCATGTCATGGAATGCGCGACCCTTCCCGCAGGAGGCTCGAGTTCGGCCTCGGCCGTGGGTGTGTGTGGTGTTCTTAGCATAATGTAAAGTAGGATGTAAGTCTAGGGACCGATGACCTCACCAGTTTGGTACCTTAGGAATTCACACAAACACACACACCTTCTGCGTTTTGTTCCTGTAGTACGAATGGTTCTTGTCATGGTTTGTGTACTTTCAAGACTTGTTTGTTTTCTCCTTCTTTTCCGGGAACTGAAAATATCAACGCTAATACTTCAATGGGCCTTTAGCTTCTGAGCTGTAACCCTCAAATGGTTCAAATGGCTCTGAGCACTATGGGACTTAACTGTTGTGGTCATCAGTCCCCTAGAACTTAGAACTACTTAAACCTAACTAACCTAAGAACATCACAAACATCCATTCCCAAGGCAGGATTCGAACCTGCGACTGTAGCGTGTAACCCTCAGCAAGGGTTCATTTCACAAGTGCAAGACACTGTAAGCCAAGTAAATACGCACAGACAATTACAGAAAGTAGTTCAACAGTTTATAACGCATAAAAGTAGTCTAACAATATTTTAAATTACACTTTTTATGCTTAGTAAGCACACAAAACTCGTGATTAATTTTCCAAGATCAAAACATGTTAACCAACACAACATGTATGCTGAGCCAAGTACTTACATAGCTGATATTATGACCTTCACTGCTTTCATCATTGGACAGATTATACTCACTGCCAGATTCTTCAGACAAGATTCACAATGATTAAGATCTTCAAAATTAAATTGCATTCTCGTTTCACGTTGCCTTTTAAAGGAACAAATCCCACTCGAACCAGCTATTGCGTCTGTGGGATACCAACGTATGAATTTTAGGTGATGCAGTTGTCGCTTAACAAAATGTGTATTCCTCTTCCAACTGTTGGATTTTTGTTGGAACTACGTGATGTCGTTGTGGCTTACTACCTGAAGGGTCCCAAAGTTACCATATCTCGGTTTTTAAGAAAATTTCGTTTACCATGTTTTTGCTTCCAGTCCTTCATTTTTTAACAGATAATAATCGTTCAGTACCAACCCCGATAGGAAACAGAGAATCGAATGGACATGTTTCAAGAAAGACAACTAAAATAAGCTAAAAATAACAGAAATAAGTCAGCTTTAAATTTTTCTCCTTAATTTCAATCATTAAGCGTTTAAATATCCATAGGCACAAAGAGGCGCACTACTTTTAATACCAAAACTGCTTAAAGTTTCCAACCGCTTTCCTTCCCCCAATACAAGGTCGGCTACAAACAAACACATGTCCAAAGCGTCAGACGCAGCAATCGGACGGGGAACCCAAAGCGCAACGACCTTTAGCGGCGTAGAAAGAAAGGAAAATCGTAATACGTAATTTACTATCAATACAATAGGTAGACCTCCTTTGTTAACAACATCAAGTTTATGCCAGCTCAAAAGGCAGTTGAAGTAACACCCACAAGGAAATCAGCTGCCTTCTTTCACCTTTTCCCTAAAAAAATTTAAAAAATAAAGGCCATGTTCTCACTGAGGAAAACTAGGAATTTTTTTTGAGACAATGGAAAGGTATACAAAGGATCTGTTTGGGGATTATGATTGATCATACTTTGAACTTTATTTTAGATTTACAGTAGAAAAAAGAAACGAAAAGGGCGCCCATAATTATGGTTTGATAAAGGCCCTGCGGGTTTGAAGTACGCAGATTGCGTGCGATGTTGCCCCTCAGAACATATCAAATATCAGAAATTGATAAAATCAGTTGATATTACTTTCAATTTATGGGAGCTTATACCTAACCACAATGAAATACCATTAAATTTATCGATAACGTGCTAACTCGAACTTTGAGTTCGTTTTTGAAGGGATTTGTTTCACATTTTACGGATTTACAAAAAATAGCTAATATTATCAAATTTCATATATTATGGGTATAAACTTCCAAGAGTAGAGTTTATTTTCGGGGGTCACAGATAGAAGTTAATAGGTTCAACCGTTTTTATTTTATACTATACGCAGTTTACAAAAATCGTTCCTCGAGAAAAGCGTGTTTAAAGCTTAGGGAAAATTTTTATGTGTATTAATACTCCATTCTGCATAAAATCTACATGTTATTATACATTTTTGATGTAGCTGAACACAAATCTGAAGACGGATTTTCAAAATTCAGAGTGGTTAATCCACTGTGGCGGGGTAAAAACTAGGTTATGACCAATTTTGACCAAACTTTGATCAATAAAAAGTGTTTTCGTGACTTACGTTTAGGCTGCAATCCCAGGACCGTGTATCAACCCTTCCTCTAACTCTAATTGTTCCTGGAGAGCAATTCCCCCGTTCTTCTTGACGAGAAAAGCTGATCTGACTGTGCTTTATGTGCTGCACTCGGCAGCCTGCACACGTTGTTCGTCAGCTTTTTCGGGCAATATGTTCGCGTGCCTAGTGTAATATAAGTCATTTTCTTAACGTGCGTCACGGCGTGACAAGTTTTCCACCTGAGCCGGGCGTCTCCGGTTGAGAGCGCCGCAAGACAGCCGTGTTACGGCACGCCAGAGAGAGAGATAAACATAATTGTCGATAAACTACTGTAAACTAAGCCCTACTAGTATCTTGCGTCAGCTTATTGGTAAATAATTTGGTGCACCGCAAATACTGAATTTCGGCGGTTGAGAGCAATGAATAGATGAGACGCGTAATAGAACGCCGTAGAGTGGAGGTGGGAGGTAACCCAGAAGACAGGAGCGGTATGCAGCAATAGGATCTGCTCAGAGTAATTTCCTGTCATCACTCAGCAAATACTTTAGTCTAATGATTTAGCTGTATTGCTCAAATGCGTGTTGTTATGGAAAGACCACTCTATAATACTGCTGAAGTGTATGACTTGCAACGATCACATGCATTAAGTTATACGTAAAATAAGTGACTGAGCATCATTTACTAATACGACAATCCGAGGTTACTCTAAATTTGATAAATAGTGGGTTTAATAAGCACTTAACGATGTATGCTGGACTGTAGCTAAATGACATGGAACTTATGTTGAATTTGACTATGATCGTATATCATATATACACTAAGAATGGGTACAGAAATCACACGAAAGTGTGACTAACTCACTATGAACGTCCCTAAAAACGTTGAAAATTCTGAACTTACAGGGGCTCCTGAAAAGGAGTCTGCTACGTTTCGAAAAAATACTTAGACTAGCATTGGTCTGTAGGATACAGCATAGAAATACTTGGGAACACTCTCAAAATTCTAGCAGTGTACATTACAGGAATAAGTCTGTCACAGGTACCACTTGGCAATGCGATGCAAGTATCCTAAAACATAGAGATGTTTCCGTTTCTTTGAACGTTCCCGTTTTTTCTGCCAGCGTCACGAGCAATCTAGCAGCACATGTCCCTTGAAAATAACGGTTGTTTAACACTTAATTCGTTGATGATGATGCAGTGGTTCGAAAATTAGTTAATGGTACAACAAAGCATATCAAAATCAATTACCGCGAATACTTGCATATTTTCACGTCGTAACCATTATCAAGTACAAAGCCGAAAGGAAGGTCGTCAGTGAAGTACAAAACTTACACTAGGAACATATTTACTACGAACACCAACGTACAGATAAAAGAGAACTTAACTCTTGGACAGAGCATGTCGTTGCTTATAGAATCATCGATTGTTCCAGAATATACAAACATTAAGAACATACGCAATATCAAGATCTTTCCAAAAATGGTAAATACTAAATTTCTAGCAACAGTTGTTGGTTGGATCTGATCTTGGGACCCCGCAACATACCAGCCAGTCTTACCAATTTCTGCGCCATACTGTTTGCAGCTCAGTTTATACATATTATACTGGGTGGAGGAAAATTGTGCCACGAAATTTTAACCCTATATAGCTGATGCCAGTAGGAACCAAAATTAAAATGGTTAAAATGGCTCTGAGCACTATGGGACTTAACATCTGAGGTCATCAGTCCCCTAGACTTAGAACTTCTTAAGCCTAACTAACCTAAGGACGGTACACACATCCGTGCCCGAGGCAGGATTCGAACCTGCGACGGTAGCAGCAGCGCGGTTCCGGACTGACGCGCCTAGAGCCGCTCGGTCACAACGGCCGGTAATGGTTACTAATGTTGTGTAGGTCGACAACGCACCATTTTTAAACTACCGAAACATGGCGCCACGAGCTCCGATTGGCCGTGGAATTGTCCTGTTTCCGTTCGTCGGTTGACGGGTAGCGCTATCGTTGTCGGTTCACACCGCCCCAACGTGAGTCGCACACGTGTCGAATACCACTAACGTGGGGACCGCCTTGAATACATCGCGATCTCCGGCAGGCAAAGCACCCACAGTCATACGTTGTCCAGAGTATCCGGCAACAGGGCAATCCCGCGGCCAATCGGAGAGCGCTGCGCGAAGGTTTCCGTAGTTTAAAACTGGTGCGTTGTCGACCTACACAACATTAGTAATTTTGGTTCCTACTGGCGTCAGCTATCAAGGGTTAAAATTCCGTGACACAATTTTTCTCCAGCCTGTACACACGTAAGCCACCAACTTTCGGTAGAGATCGGGAAGAAAATATTAATCTAATTTCTGCTCAAATAGAAACACATGAAAAACGGTTCATGAAGCATTCCATGCCCGAATGGGAATGAAAGCAAAATTCTGCATATGGAAACATTCGTTGGCCCATAGTCCCTCGTATATATTACAGTGAAGTGTCGTGTATATGTGTAGGTTTACAGACGTACCCCACCAGACAAAAAAGTGGAGCACCCAGAATTCATGTTCGGATGTCAATGTAATTTCGGAAACATATACACCATCGGCAGGTATGTGAATGAGTAGTATTTCAATTCTCTGCAACTGACTGGACAGCACCAGAGTACTTGAATGTTGCGGGTGTTTAGTGTTGTTACAAGGCCTGGTAGGGAGTACAAGGGCGTGAAAAGCGTCAGATGTTGAGTAATTAATGTGACGAACACGGATATGCCGTGAATTCATGTGAGATAACGTTATCAGCACCGGGCAGAGTTTAAAAGGGGGAACATTGTGGGCCTCCATTTTACTAGATGGTTGATTCATACAATATCCAGATTTTTGTAGGACTTGTATATGACAGTGGACCGATGTTGGACGGCGCGGGAACGTGATGGCAGGCATACACATCGGCAAGGTTCCGGTGGACCACGTATAAATACCACAGTGAAGGATCGTTATATCGTGCACCAAGTACAATGTAACCCTTTCATTTCTGAGCCTGCCTTCTGAGAACAGGTAATGAACTCTCAGTATTGTGCGTCATTCCACACCATTGGTCGAAAGCTAAGAGCAGCCGGACTATGGGATTGCTGTCTCACACGTAGGTTACTATTAGCACCGCATTACAAGTGTTTACCTTGGAGGTGACGTCGTCACCATGAAGCATGGACTGCTACCAAATGGCTTTCCACCGTGTCCAGCGATGAATCGCTGTCCTGTACTATCCCCGATGACCATCCTCAGCGAGTATGATGGTGATCTGGGTAGATGTCTCATAATTCAAATGTTCTGCGGAGGCACAGCGGTGTTACTCCTGGTGTAACTGTGTGAGTGTGTGTGTGTGTGGGGGGGGGGGGGGGGGGTAACGAAGGAATGACATCAGGTAACGGCTGGTAATGACGGAGGGTACTCTGACGGGACAACGGTATGTCAGCAACATCCTGTTTGCTCACGTCTTACTTCTCGTGTTATAGAATCGTGTTGCCATTTTTGCGCAGGAAAATGCCATTCAACGCATTTCACGTGTCTCTATGAACTCTCTGCCTGATAATGAGGTACTGCTGTGGCCAGGAAGATCCTGAGATCGGTTCCAGGTAGAGTATATGAGGTCTCAGCTCGGACGTTCCAGTTCCGTATAGGGGACATAAGTTACCCTCTACAAAATTTGTGGGCCAGCTTGCCTTAGGAGAGGATAAAACGGATTTATGACATCCTTTAGAAAACGAATCAGTGTATGATCGAGACCAGAAGGCGTGCAACGTCATACCGATAAATGTACTCATACAACCAAGTTCGTTGTAAATTTACTCGAATCTGTAATCACTGAAGGAACAACACATACCTTCTCAATCAATGAAACTTCATTTCGTTTCCTCCTCTCATTCTGGGTTCTTCAAATTTTTTGTCATATTACTATATTACAAGTGGAAGCTGTAAACAAGCGTTATCACTAAAATCTGCAAGCGTTTTGTGCTATGCTGTTTCAATTATTGACAATAGAACGAAACTATTACTGTTCGTATACTATTATACATAATATTAATTACATAATGCAGGTACCCTCTTAACATTCCCCTAATCGTTCAGTCAGGAAAATAAATATCATCTACTGAAATCAACAAGAAACAATCGGATATGATCGTTGTTTTACTTTTTTCCGTATTATTTATTATTTAAATATCGAAAAATTCTCTGAACATCAAAATCATCACTGATGACAGTGCCACTAAAGTAGAGTTACTAAACTCGATTTTCCGACATTCCCTTTAGCAATGAGTAAATATTCCAGAGTTGCACTGAAGAATAACTGCTAACTTTAGTCTCTTTGACACAGATAGTCTCGGTGTATCGAAGCAGCTGAAATCGTATAATAAAAGTAAGGTCTTTGGTTGAGGCAGTATGCCAGTTACAGTTATCAAATGGTGATATTGATTGGAAGGTTTTGTTGAAGCTTCTGTTATAAGTTTTCTCTATGTTTTGAGGGTGCTGAATCCAAATTTTCAATGCCCCACCAAAATTTCGGCCAGAAAATTCGTCATAAATGGAAAAAAAACGATTAATTTTGATTTTTCTGGGCTTCTTGCTTTCAACTCGGAAGAGACGCAATTTTTGGCAAAGTTCACTAATTCTGAAAATAAAGAGGATAAAATTTCTCAGATAAGATATTTTTCATGAGATCAACCGTACGGCGTGTAGTGCCTGTTGAAGTTAGCGTTAGCGACCACCAAAATCCAACTCCTCATCCTTCAGTGTGTTATGGTATTCATTCAAACGGCCCAACGATAGCTTTCGTCAGTATTACAATTAAAAGGTGTTCAAATAAATTATGTAAATGACATAATAATTATGCTTTATTTGGCATTCGGTAATATTAAAGTAATAATATTATAATTATTATTAATATAATAACGTTGAAAAAGAAGTTTCAGCCTCCTGATACTTCGTGCACCACGGCCCTCTTCTTTACTTTATTCGTCTACAAAATGAGAATATATATGGGTATGTTACAGCTAGGTAAGAGACGACTAACTTCGGTTCACACCAGGTAATAGCTAAATAATTACTATGAAGAGCCAAAGAAACTGGTACACCTGCCTAATATCGTGTAGGGCCCCCGCGAGCACGCAGAAGTGCCGCAACACGACGTGGTATGGACTCGACTAATGTGTAAAGTCGTGCTAGAGGGAATTGACACTATGATCCTGCAAGTTTGCTCATAAATCCGTAAGAGAACGAGGTGGGGATATCTCTTCTGAACAGCACGTTGCAAGGTATCCCAGACACGCTCAATAATGTTCATGTCTGGGGATTTTGGTAGCCAGCGGAAGTGTTTAAACTCAGAGGGTTCCTGGAGACACTCTCTAGCAACTCTGGACGTGTGGGCTGTCACATGTCCTGCTGTAATTGCCCAATTACGTTGGAATACACAATGGACGTGCAGGTGACGTATACGTCACCTGTCAGAGTCGTGCCTAGATGTATCAGTGGTCCCATATCACTCCAACTGCACACGCCCCACGCCTTTACAGAGCCTCCACCAGCTTGAACAGTCCCCTGCTGACATGCAGGGTCCATCGATTAATGAGGTTGTCTCCATACTATACACGTCCATCCGCTCGATACAATTTAAAACGAGACTCACCGACCAGACAACAGGTTTCCAGTCATCAACAGTCCAATGTCGGTCGAGACGGGCCCAGGCTAGGCGTATAGCTTTGTGTCGTGCAGTCATCAAGAGAACAAGGGGCCCTTCGGCTCTGAAAGCCCTTATCGATGATGCTTCGTTGAATGATTCGCACGTTGACATTTCTTGATGGCCCAGCATTAAAATCTGCATCAATTTTCGAAAGGGTGGCCCTTCAGTCACGTTGAACGACCTCTTCAGTCGTCGTTGGTCTCGTTCTTGCAGGATCTTTTTCGGGCCGAAGTGATGTTGGAGATTTGGTGTTTTACCGTATTCCTGATATTCACGGTACACTTGTGAAATGGTCGACGGGAAAATCTTTACTTCATCCCTATCTCGGGGATGCTGTGTCCCATCGCTCGGGCGCCGACTAGAACACCACGTTCAAACTCACTTCAATCTTGATAACCTGCCATCGTATAGTCAGTAAACGATCTAACAACTGTGCCAGACACTTGTTTTATATAAGCGTTGCCGACCTCAGCGCCGTATTCTGTCTTTTTACATATCTCTGTATTTGAATACGCATGCCTACAGCAGTTTCTTTCGCGCTTCAGTGTATTTACCTGCACATTTTTAGTAAATTAAAGCCAATACACAGAGACTGCTAAAATGATGATGTAATGAAATTTCACATCGGGGAATTGTAATAACAACAGTGTAAAATATGACTTACCTTCTTCTGCAAAATTCCACGTTTAAGCCTCCTGTTCTTCTTCTACTTCCAACAGTGCTCTTAATGTCTTGCGAATCGAGGTGGGTGACACTGTTGCAAAATGAATCGTCATTGATGTAGTGCTTCGAGCAGAGAGGCCTGATTTTCAGTAGCTATAAGTGTATCAACTACACCCAGATTTGCATCTCTATGTGACTTAGTTTCGAATAAAAGAGTGGCGATCCTTGGATCTCGTGCTACCCCATTTCTCTGGATTTTTATTTTTTCCCAGCCACTATTGCATCTGGTGGTACGTTCTAAGAATAATCTGGCTGGCAGCATCTCCAGCTGGCGGCAGAGAAGTGACATTGGCAATTGTTCTGAATTCTGATTTGAGGCAGGCTCTGTATCGGATGTGATTTAGAGACTGTGGCTTACACCACCATACAGCTTAATGAGGAATCGTTTTCCATATTCAACTACGGACTCCTTGTCGCATTTAGATCTTAAATAATACTATGTCCCATAGCAATTTAGAGGTTTTCTTCAATGAAGTAATGCATTTCATTTTTCCCTGCTTGTAAACAGCAGAAGTAATGTTACAGCCACTGACTGCATTCGAAAACAACAGGATATTCTCTTGGGGGGGGGGGGGGGGGTCAGTTCATCGAGACGAGTAAAACTGCAATGGGACTTCACCTCTCCCTGGTTTAATCAATAATGCATTATTATGTCGACAGAGGCCTGTCAAGATGACGAGTAAGCCCAAGTCTTCCCCAGAAACTACGAAGTAGACTATGTGCCAGCCAAAGGTAGTGCGATTTTAAAGATCAAGGTATCAGTGTCTTCCATAACTTGCTTGGAAGCTATGACGGCTTTGGACAATTTGTACAGTAACACTGATATCAGTAATCTCTTCTTTCTTCTTGTTACTGGTTTCAAGAACGTTCTTCAAGTTCACTTCAAGCCTATGTGATAACATTTTCTCCCGTCGTCCACTACACACATCTCACTTGAACGTACTATTATGACTATTTTATACATTCAGACTGTATTAACCTACCGCACATACCTTCTAAGCAACCACCCGAGAGCAAAATTGTAACCAACTGGCAGCACAGGAATCCAACACACGGGACTAGACTTTCACCTGCCAGAAGGAAGACATCAGTGACATCTCACAAACATCTTACCCCTCCACCATGGTAAATACCGACTGATTATAATTAGAGTGAAACTACTCACAAAAGTCCAGTGTGGGCCGTAGTTATCGAATGGCAACAAAACTTGTTAAATATTCCAATGTGTTAATGTGAAACTGATTTACGATGGAGAAAATTAGTTCCACTTTTGGCCACCAGATGCAGATATGGCGCTGTGAATGCAAGGCAGACATACAGAAAGTTTCCATACATAATGGATAAAGAACGGGACGTAGGAAGAAGAGATCACACACGTGAGAGAGACATAATGTAGATGTTGTTATTAACTTCCGCTTACGCAATTTGTTCATTGTGATCACCGGAGACGTCGACGAGTTGCTGCACAACACCAGATTTCCACATGGTGGCAGAAACTGGTTATAATTATTTTTCGTAAATCTTGTCCGCGTTCAAGCATTAGCATATCTACCAAGCTTCGCTGTTACCGCCCACTGGACCTCCTTGAGTATCTGAACTTTAATTATAAACAGCCGTGTGGCCGAGCGGTTCTAGGTGCTGCAGTCCGGAACCACGCGGCTGCTACGGTCGCAGGTTCGAATCCTGCCTCGGGCACGGATGTGTGTGATGTCCTTAGGTTAGTTAGGTTTAAGTAGTTCTAAGTTCTAGGGGACTGATGACCTCAGAAGTTAAGTCCCATAGTGCTCAGAGCCATTTGAACCATAAACAGCCGGTATCAACTACCATCCGCTCTAGTAACATCGACACACTGCTGGGGGATGAAATTCGGCAATGCATGCGCAACAAAGTACAGTAAAAGTGCAGGAAAGGGGGAGGCGGGGGATTTGTAAGTCCTAAGACGGCTCTTCACTTCAGCATTGAAATCGCCCTAACTTCAACAGAACCTACACGCCATACGGTTGGTCTGACTAAACAAGTCACTGGAACCCAGTTTGTGGGAAATTATATCCACTTTACTTTCAAAGATAGTCAGCTTTTCCGAAAACTGTGTCGTTTCCGAGCTGTAAGAGAGAAACCCAAAAAAGCTCCGGATCTTCGTGACCTTGTTTTCATTTTTGAGCCATTTCCGGGCCGAAATTTTGGTGGGACTCTCAAAATTCAGATTCGGCACCCTCAAAAACATATACAACGCTTCTCGATAAAACTTCTACAACACATTCCTCTATTTGACCTATCTGAGCACCATTTAATTGGACTATTAGTTTCTTTCAGAGAATACTGCGGCAATAGATCCATAATTAGCAATCATATATAACCACTCGCCCGTCGGAAGATCCATACCTAAAGCCTGGAAAGTTTCACAGACCACACCAACAGTTAGGAAAGGAAATGGGACTAATCCACTAAATTACAGAACCGTACCCCTAACGTCGATTTTCAGGACAGATTCTGCGTTCGAACATAACGAATTACTTCGAAGAAAGTGATTTATTGACAAATACACAACCACATTCAGAAAATATCGTTCTCGTGAAACACATTTAGCTTATTATTTACTCGAAGCAATGACTGCTTCCGACGGGGGTTATCAAACTGATTCCATATTTTTAGATTTCGGGAAGTCGTCTTGCACCATTCGTCAGCAGCGGTCTTCAATCGAATTGCGTGCCTACGAAGGTATCGCCTCACCTGTGTGACTGTATAAAGTGGTTTCCTGTCAGATAAGCCGCAGTCCATAGCAACTGATGGAACGTCATCGAATAGAACAGAAGCAATATCCGGCATTTCAGAAGAAATTTTTACTATCCATCTGCTGCTCCTGATGTACATAAATAATTTCGGATACAATCTGAGAGGCCCTCTTAGATTGTTTGCAGATGACGCTGCCATTCACCGTCTTGTAATATCAGAAAAAAATCAACTGCAAAACGATTTATACAAGATATATGTATGCTGCAGAGAGGGACAATTATATCTAAATAATGAAAAGTGTAAAGTTATCGATAGGAATATTAAGAGGAAACTTGTAAATTTCAGTTACACGGAAAGTCACACAAATAATAGGGTTCCAAATACAACTAAATACTTAGGAATGACAATTATGAATAACATAAATTTGAACAATAGCATTGATAACGTGGAGAAAGCGAACCAAAGACCGATTTATTGGCAGGACACTTAGAAAACGCAGCAAGTCTGCTAAAGTGATTGCCTAGACTGCAATTGTCCGTCCTCTCCAGGAGCACTGCTGGCGGTAGGGATCTGCATCTGATAATACTTACGAAGGACATTGAAAAAGTTCAAATAAGGGCAGCTCGTTTTGTATTGTTACGAAACAGCAGCGAGAGTGCCATAGATATGATACGTGAACTGGGGTGGGAATCATTAAAACAATGGCGATTTTCGTTGTGGCAGGACCTTCTCATGAAATTTCAGTCACCACATTTCTCCCATGTTCTGAAAGTATTTTGTTGATGCCCACATACGTAAGTGGAAAATATCACTGTAATTAAAATAAGACAACTTAGAGCTCTCACGAATAGATTTAAGTGTTCATTTTCCTGCATGCTTTTCGAAAGTGGAGCAGTAGAGAAATAGCTTGAATGTAGTTCGATGAATATACAGCCAGGCACTTAGTAGTGACTTACAGAGAAATCAGGTAAATGTTCATGTAGCTTACAGAGGGAGCGCTATCTCACTTGGGGATGCTGACAAATTAAGAAACGACATGGCCTTATTAAATCTGTTTACGGACTCTGTGGAGCATTGCAGCATGTACAGCTTTCTGAACAGGAGTAGTAGGACAAAGTGAGTGCAAGGACAGTTTGTTAGTGCTGGTTGCCTATACCAGAGCCAAGCATACATTGAGGGAAAAACTATTGTTCGCTTTTGATTGACCAGACCATAACCTATTGTTCTGCTAAGCTGGTTATGACCCCCTGAGTATAATCCTTTCTTCTGAGAAACCCCCCACCTCTCCCCTCCTGCTCCTCCTCGTGCTTATTCTTCCCCACCTCTCTGGGAACTCCCCTCACCGATACAAGCACGATTTTCATATTAAATTGATTGAATAATTAATTAAATCGATCAATTAATTAATTGCTCCCAATCTTGTAAACACTCAGCCCTCCCTCCGTCCCCTTCCACACGTGGAAATTGAAGGGAAACAGATTCAGTTGATTGCCTATTTGGCCAGGAATCGACTGCAGAGTATGCAATACTGTTTATTTAAACAATTTATTGAGTATAAAATAGTGTATGGAATAGAGTTTATTTATTGATTTGCCAGGAAATCGATTTCAGTGTACAGAATATTGTTTAACAGTTTCTGGTAGACAAAGCAATGTGTGGCATATTGTAAACAATTTACAATATATAAGCCAGTGTCTGGAATACAGCTTATTTATTTATTTATTTACAGAATTTGTTGGGAAATTGACTGCAGTAAATGTAATACTGTTTATTTAATCATTTTGAGAGTGACGAGGCAGTATGGAATATTTAAACAACTGTGGTCCATTTTTTTCCCGATAATGCAAGGAATACCTTGAACATAACTCACCACACGTAATTTCACAGTTAAAAAAGTTTGAATCGAAAAGCACGCACTGTCTGTCTTCAGCCAGGTTGGCCACTTCACGTATTTCCGCATGCGCAGGTTGCACTATGGCCACCTGGGCATTTTTTCCTCTCTCTATTTTTTTTAATAATTTTCTCACTCTATCACATTCGCTGACTAATTAATTAAACCGATACCCTTTTGTGGGACAGACTTTCCTTGCTTTCTCTATGTGGATACTAGGATTTAAATATTTGGCGGGAGTCGATTGTGCAACCACCCAGTTTCCTAACCCCATATGATTTTTTACCCTTTGCTTCCAATCGGTGTAAAGTGGCACAGTTAGTTCATTTGGTAGCAAGCCCATAGTGTTGGAGGTAGTGTAACGTCTAGTAAGAAACAAAAACAACATATTATGTAGTAACGAGAAAATTATATGTATCATATTGTGTTATTGTATAAAATTATGTATTTTTTTTTATTATTTATTTTTGAGAATATCTCCGTCGGCGAGTAATGAAACCGCCACAGACGATAAATGTCGAACAAAGATTAAAATAAGTAACTAGTATATAATACGTGACGAATAGCAATTTCTTTGTCTTCTTCATCTGGGAGTCGAGCGAGTAAGATATCCTGTGTCGTAGTAGCGAACGCTAGTGTAGCATTCTTTTGTCGAGACTAAAGATGTACGCCATTACGTGTGAATTCATAAAGGTGTGTAACAATTGAAATATTTAAATGTTTTAATAGAGTTATGTAAATGAAAACTTGCATTATTAATTGTTAAAGCTTGCTTGCCTATTATCCCATCCTGTTGAGACATTTTTCAGTTATATAAATATTATCTGTGGTGCTGAGCTGCGTAGCGAACGAAAGAGCCACTGCCGCGGCGTATTCAAACGACTTCCAATATAGTCTATCATACCGCAAGGAAGCGGTAAAGTAACAGTAAAATAATATTATTTCTTTTAGCTTCCAGACTTGCAGTGCAGATCAGCAGATTTTATGATGTGTTGCAGGTTGACGCGGGCTGCTGATAGTATATAACTCACAGTACAAATAAGTTAATGTACCGTCAAAATCTAATAGGAATCTCGCTGTGCTCCGTTCTGGTCTGGCAAACTTTATAGTGAAAACGTATTTTTTTTAATAAGAGTCTTATGTTCTTGCGCTAGTCGTGGCACTGAACGGTGTTTACCGAGAAACAAAATCTACTGCAAAATTTTGTTGTTGAACGATCATACGAACTGTAACATCAGTGTTCATAACCAAGTAATTTCAATTTTCAATAACTATAAAGTAGGGAAGATATGTTGATTTTTAGAATGAGTTACAGTCACGAAAAAACGTTCCTTTAATTGTAGGCCAGATACAGAACAATAAGATCTCAATATATATATTTTGCTTTGTTAAAAGGTAATGATGATAAAGAAATTCAAAGCACGGCATTACTAACAGATATTTCGCGGCACTTCTCGTATATGAGTTATTAAAAAACGCGAAACTGGCGCCCAACGTGGGGCCCGAATTTGCAGTGGCCACAAAATTTTTATGTATTTTCCTTTCAGTGTCTATTGTTATATATGTATATATATATGTATTTAGTGATAGATGTATGTATGTGTATCATGATTAATGCAATGTATTAATGAATGTGCAACCACTCTTTCATGAAAAAACGTACTACTGCAAGCGAGTCAGAGAAGACGATCCTGATAGTACTGACAAACTGTAACGACTACGTAATCCGGGGGCAGCCGAACCCCGAGATCAGATAAACTAAAGGTAAGACTACAGTGTAGTTGTCCTGTTTGTAGAAGCTGAGCTCCAGTGAAGTGATCTCATATCGCTAGTGGTGTGCATATTGTGCGTAGTTTGATGTTAGTGTTATGACAGGACAAAGTTGATGGTAGATAGTAATTTTTAGTGGGCAGTGTAGTGTAGATAAATTAACGTATTTTGTGTGCAAGTGGCAAAATCGTCAGATCTTGTGTTCGAATAGGTAATTTATGAATATGGTTAAGTTGCGTAGTCAACGTCCGAGCAATATGGATACTGAGGAACAGCAATTAGTTAGTGCAGGAAATGTAGAACCGGGTACCTTAAGCAGTACAAGTACTCTTTTTGAGGATATAACATGCGAAAATGTGGGGGCGGGGGCACAGGAAGTGGTGCCACCGCCCACTAGTGCTCAAGGAGATGTAGATAAAGAAATTACACCACCTCCAGAAAAGCAGGAACCAGAGAGTGGTAATCTTCCTGGCGGGTATTCACTTCAGGCGATATTAGAGTGCGTGCTGGATTACCAGGCAAAATTCGCGCAACAGCAAGCTGAAAAAGACGAAAAAATTGAAATCTTTCTTGCACAGCAAGCTGAGCGAGATCGCCAGTTAACAGAAAATTTACTTGCCCAGCAAGCTGAGCGAGATCGCCAGCAGGCTGAGAGAGATCGCCAGCAAGCTGAGCGGGACCAGCAACTTGTGCAATCGTTAGAAAATATGAAAAAAGAGATTGCAGATATGAAACAGAATTATGAGTCGATACCTAAGGCCGTACAGGAGTTGACGGTACGGGTCAACAACCTGCAAGTAGCAAACACTAACAGGGTAGATGAGATAGGTGTCTTAGCCAACCAGTTAGAAAAGCTAGAGGTAGATTCCACACAACTTGTAGAGCAGAAGTGGAACGAACAAGCGACTAAAATTGAAACCGAATTCAACTCATGGCTAGAAGTGAAGGAGAGTGAGATCGAAAAAAATATTAATTCTAAGGTACAAGCAGCAATAGCAGATAGAGATTCCGAATCGTTCAGTACCGCAGTAAATAGTCAGGTACAGAACGATGTGCAAACCATTAAACAAATACTCAGTGAGGATATCCCGCAGTGGCAAGTGAATATTAACAAACGGATATCCGACTTGGAAAAGGGTTTAACACAAAGTAGCAAACATCTTGAACATGAAACTATGTCGCCAACAGCCAATGTTTTTGGCAACGCACAAACTTATACGCGACACAACAATGGTGAATCTGTAGTCGATAATGCGAAGAGCTGTAGCTTCGGTTCGGAGCAGACAGCATATGTCCCAGGAGCAAATTCATATAGTTCAAAAATATTAGTTGAAGAAAGTTTAATCAAAAATAGGCAGTTTCAAACGTTTACTACTGAACGGAAGTCAGTACACCCAGTAGTATTCATAAAAAGCTTTAAAAATATCTTGACTAGTGTGTGGAATGAAGCACAGAAAATTCAATACCTAATGTCATACATTCAGGGTGATGCAGCGTTGTGGGCTACGGAAGTAGCAGACAGCTGCATGACATATGAACAGTTCGAAAGGGCGTTTCTGTCGAAATATTGGTCGCCTTGTTTACAAGAGCGTCTAAGAAAAGAAGTATATAATCCCGAACCGTACTCACCCCGTCTTGGAAATTTGAGACGGTATTTTGAAAAGTATATAAACAAAACGCGCTACTGGGACGAGCCTATATCAACAAGAGACATAATAAGACTACTACAATCACATTTACCCATTCATATCAAAGAGAAATTAATACACGTACCAGAAAGCGACATGGAAAACTTCCTGTCTGTTCTAGATTCAATAGACTTGATCCAGGAAGACGCAAAATCAGCGTGCGATCACTCGCGGAATAATGGATCAGGGTGTAAACATGACAGAAATAATAGTGCACAAAACCACAACCATGGAAATGGTGGGGGTGGTAACAAGCAGCAAGAGCATTCGCAAAATGGTAGTAATGGTGGAAGCCAGAACGGGTATGGGCAACCAACTTATAACAAAAAGCGTCGATTTGACGACCGGTACGAATCCGGAATGTCAGGGACCAACCACTGGAAAAATGCGCGAGGTCAGTGGCATAGCAATTATAGTGATAGTAATCGAAATTGGCATCAGAATCAGAGAACAAGCCCAGAGCGACAGGGTAATGACCGGTATGACAACAATAGACCACTACCGCAAAACGTGCCTATTGCGCAGCCGTGGCGGCCTACAAATCAGAATGTACACATAGTGGAGGTCACGGACAATAGCCGTCCAAGTACCTCACAAGTAAGCAATCCAACAAACTAGGATCGGCCTCGATATGCTCTCCATCGCTGGCCGAGGGGTGGAGTGAGAGCAACACGAATGATAATAATATACCTGGAATATGTATGCTGCGATACAACGACGGTATCAGTATGGATAAAGATCTACTGAACGAACCGCACGAATGTAAGAAAGATAATAACGAAAATGTGCAAGCCATAATAGAAGCGAAAATCAATGATGTTGCAGTGAATATAATCATCGACACAGGTGCCTCAGTAAGTGTAATGAGTATAGAGTTATTTAAAGCACTGGGAAAAGGACGTAGCATACCGACTTTCCCGGTTAATAATTGTAAAGTGTCTGGAGCCATAAGTGCACAGAGCCCATTAGTTAAAAACCAGGTGCAGGTAGAGATTTGTAAGGAGGGCGAAGCCATAGTGAGCTCGTTCCTCATTGTTAAAGGACTAAAGGTGGCCTGCATTCTGGGAGTAGATTTTCTCCGTGAGAGGGACGCAGTGATCGACCACTCCTTGGGGAAACTAAGCATAGTTAATAAAGGTAGGAGGATTGAGTTGTCTATGATGAAATCGAAGGAGGTACTTGTGCCATGTTGTAATCGAATTAATATCAAATGTGGGAACCCCTGGGTACTACACCTCGATGATTTTTCACATGTAGCAGACCTCTACTACCCGAATTTAGAGGCTCGAAATTTTGAAACGAATGTTGAGACATTTCAAACCAAAGTGCAGGAATCTGAAGGTTTAAGCGATATCCAAAAGCAACAGTTGACGCAGCTGCTATCGGAATATACTATGGTATTTACCGACCGACCAGGAATAGTCAAAGGGTACCACTATCACATAGAGGTGATGCCCCACAAAACATACTGTCGCGCAACTTACTCCATCCCTTGGTCGAGGAGGGAAGTAGTAGCTAAAGAGTTTCGTAAGATGTTGGCACACGAATGTAGCTATTTGTTAGCACATCCCCAGACGGGGAAAATAAAAGGACTGTATCCACGTAAAGATGTAAAGTTATTTATTCAGTGACATGTCTGATGTAAATAGTAGTGGTAAGAAGATTTCAATTGTGTTTTAGAGTATAAGTATGTCAGTTTTAAGAAAGAACTTATGTATAGTTACAATTTTGAGGAAGTAGAATCAGTAAACTGAGCAATAATATGCAAATGGAAGACTTGGTTTACAGACAGTTAGTGTCATTAAAATACTATATGCTCTTCAAGCAATGAATAATCTTTTGTTGATAAAATAATGATTAATCTCTTGAATCATTTTGTAGTAAGTAAGTACAATTAATGATGAAATCTCATATAAATATGTAGCAGATGTAATTGTGTTAGAATCAAGGAACCCTGAGAGAGAGTCTATACTAGCCAAAAATTGACTTTGTAGTACGAAATAAATATGTGATGTAATGTTTACTGCCAATAGTGATCTGAGAACGACACTGGAGCAGAATCCAATAAAAAACAAAACCGTTCCGTGTAACCTATGCTTTGTATGTATTAATGCTTCAATTGAAGCCTGTGTACTTCGCACACGTTATTGAATATTAATTACGCGGTACGCGAATCAAGTTACGCGGAAACTACACTGTAGTCCTGTAGGACGGACCGTTAAAAATAATACTAGTACTAAATGAAGTATTTATTGAACAATATGCCCAAGTCAAGCTGTCATGCACATGGTAAAATCTGTTTGCTAGATGGGTGATAACCTGGCAAGCTACACTAAAAGAGGAAAAGAAAGCTATGTACAAATAAAAAAAAAAAAATCACACACCTTTAAATAATTACAAAAAAGCAATATATGCCTAGTAATAGTATTAAAAGTGTGTAATGAGAAGGTAACACAATGGACTCAATGTAGATGAGAGTGATTATGCTAAGAACAGTTGTTATGCATTAAAAATAAACTGTGTGCATAAACAACCTAGGAAAGGACGGAATATTGTGTGTAGTAGGGACAGAAAATGACTGTTGTATCTGCACCAATATATACGTCGGTATAAGTTAAGTGTTGAGTGACTAACTGTCATAGTGCAGTGCTCAACGAACAGTAGTACACTATGAGTAAAAACGGTAGTTAGTGATCCGTTCGGAGTCGATTCAAACAAACATCGCTCGACGGAGACATTTAGTACGTGTGTACCGAAATATTTTCGCGTGTTGAAATCCGCTCTGGCAGTGTATCAACCGTGAAAACAAGTGAAAGTGTGTAGTACAATGTGCGTGTGACGAACCCTGAATACCAGTGTCACAATGCCACAAGAAACCTGTTATCATGCCAAAACATCCTGTGCATACCAGCGAAGCGACGGCGTAATGAACAATAAACACTTTTAAACAAGTTGCATTTTCTTCCACAGCTAGTAATCTGTGTCCTTAGAGACAGTACACCGTTGTGGAATGTTTGTTTCATGCACTACGACGGGGAACCATGCGGAGAAGCAGAGACGAGTGCCTTGCCGCCAGCCGGCCGGTCGCGGTAAACCACGGCAACTCACCGACATCGGCGAATGGTTCGGCGCGGTTCGCGACTGCTTGCGCCACGTCAGCACGACGTCGCTGTTACTGAGAGCCGGTCGTCGAACCCAGCGGCCGTCGGCACGCGGCGTTCCAAACGACGCGACTCAACAATTGCTTCGCGCCGCCCGCTCCGTACAACATTGTTGTCATTCAAATGAACTATCAACTATGTGGTTAATGCACTAATATGAAAACGGTATATTGGACACGAAATGACGTGACAAACATTGTCTTTTTCTTTAGTTACTCGATGCAGACTCAAAGTATTCATCGGTTCAGTGATGTATAGATATAATATGTTTTCGTCATGTTAATGAAGTAAACTTGCACGAATGCTAGAACATTTTAAAACAATTGTCGTGAGTAAGTGCAGAGACGATTCATTATACCACTGTAAAACTGTTTAATGAGTGACTTTCATTGCAATACAGAACACAAATGTGAAAAAGGGTAGAAGGTATATTGGTAACAAAGAGACTAAAAGTTTAACACGTTGTCATAAATAGCCTTTGTTATCTGTGAACATTGGATAGAGTCTGAACCTTTTTGTGATCAAACTGGGTATTAAAACAAACCAGGCGAGATGACTATGGCTCCGGCGCAGTTTTCCCAGGTTTTCTGATCGCACGTAGCCCGAATGGGGGAGCCAGATAAATGTAATGACCCTGGGACTAGGTTTATGGTCACCTCGCAAAGTGTAAGAACAGTATAAAAAGTGTAATTAAACCTACAGTGTAAAAGAACTAAGAAGTTTAAAGTGAATGTTCCAACCAAGGTAACAGACAATAACCAAACAGACGTTAGTGGCAGCATATTGCCGAACATTCTTAACGTTAGTCAATTGCTGCCAGGGGGCATTGTAACGTCTAGTAAGAAACAAAAACAACATATTATGTAGTAACGAGAAAATTATATGTATCATATTGTGTTATTGTATAAAATTATGTATTTTTTTTATTATTTATTTTTGAGAATATCTGCGTCGGCGAGTAATGAAACCGCCACAGACGATAAATGTCGAACAAAGATTAAAATAAGTAACTAGTATATAATACGTGACGAATAGCAATTTCTTTGTCTTATTCATCTGGGAGTCGAGCGAGTAAGATATCCTGTGTCGTAGTAGCGAACGCTAGTGTAGCATTCTTTTGTCGAGACTAAAGATGTACGCCATTACGTGTGAATTCATAAAGGTGTGTAACAATTGAAATATTTAAATGTTTTAATAGAGTTATGTAAATGAAAACTTGCATTATTAATTGTTAAAGCTTGCTTGCCTATTATCCCATCCTGTTGAGACATTTTTCAGTTATATAAATATTATCTGTGGTGCTGAGCTGCGTAGCGAACGAAATAACCGCTGCCGCGGCGTATTCAAACGACTTCCAATATAGTCTATCATACCGCAAGGAAGCGGTAAAGTAACAGTAAAACAATATTATTTCTTTTAGCTTCCAGACTTGCAGTGCAGATCAGCAGATTTTATGATGTGTTGCAGGTTGACGCGGGCTGCTGATAGTATATAACTCACAGTACAAATAAGTTAATGTACCGTCAAAATCTAATAGGAATCTCGCTGTGCTCCGTTCTGGTCTGGCAAACTTTATAGTGAAAACGTATTTTTTTTTAATAAGAGTCTCATGTTCTTGTGCTAGTCGTGGCATTGAATGGTGTTTACCGAGAAACAAAATCCACTGCAAAATTTTGTTGTTGAACGATCATACGAACTGTAACATCAGTGTTCATAACCAAGTAATTTCAATTTTCAATAACTATAAAGTAGGGAAGATATGTTGATTTTTAGAATGAGTTACAGTCACGAAAAAACGTTCCTTTAATTGTAGGCCAGATACAGAACAATAAGATCTCAATATATGTATTTTGCTTTGTTAAAAGGTAATAATGATAAAGAAATTCAAAGCACGGCATTACTAACAGATATTTCGCGGCACTTTTCGTATATGAGTTATTAAAAAACGCGAAACTGAAAATTTCAAATTTCAGCTCTTCTCCATGCTATGTCCTTAAACAATTTGCAGAGTGCTTGGACTAGTATGTGTGCTCACAATATAACTATCAGAAACAATAAATTGATCACTCGGGAATTTGATACTGTGACTGAGTTTTATAGCACTATGTAAACCATAAGTTGGTCTCCTCAACTACAACATTACAAAGAATGAAGAGGAGGAGGGGAACAAGGTGGAAGGGTTTCCCATATGGTAGGATAATAAAACCAACAAGTTCTGTTACAAGACAGAGGGCACTGCAATGTATTGAGAAGCACTAAACTACGATTCTGGTAGTTGTCACGGCTAGATGCCTAAGATCGCTGAAAACGCTTGTACATACACCTCATATACTTTACACATGTCCACTCGAAGCGTGCCTGTCTCCTCGTATGCCGCCAGCACCCACTCTCAAGAGGCTGGACAAAACTGCCACAGTTGTGGATGTGAGAGTTAGCCACAGTGCACCACCTGGGCCATGGAGGTCATCAGGAGATGATTGGAGTGGCAGGAATTAGGAAGTTATCAATAAGTCCAGCGTAAATACTTGGAAGTGGTCGATACTGAATGGCTTAATTTTCTATGGAGAATATATGTATGACATGTGATCGTCGATAGAGCCTAAGACATACTGAGTATTAGTTCGCTATTCAGCTATTTAGAGGACGCCAGTGTCGGCATTTGCCCCTGCAGCTGCGGGCAATAATCGACTAGCCAGTCGGCCACATCTTTTCTTTGTACCCGCCACTAGCGACAGCCTTAAGCCAGTAAAGCTCTTTCATTCCAGCAGCAGACTACCTCCAGCACAAGCCACGCACGCCAAACAGTGTTGTTCTTGGAAACCAACCACATATTTATCACTGTAATCGCAATTAAATATTACGATTGCAGCCTCAATCTCATGCATGGTATTCGACAACCAGCTAAGTATCAGAAATACCTCCAATAGGCAGCTGTGGTTTTGGAAATATATATATATATATATATATATATATATATATATATATATATATCCCTCTTATGACTTAACATAATTTTCCATGTAAAACCCTTCATCCCCCTGACTGCAATCGGTGCACTGAAATCACAGTCTCCCTCATCAAATCCATACCTCCCTCACGACGGGACGTAGCCGTTTTCTTTGCACATGTTGGAACAATGCCCACAGTAGCTTTACACCCCAACACAAACTTTATAATTCTCCCAATCACAGTGAATCTATGACACATTCCCCTACTAAGTATAATACTTGGTCAATAACTGAATGCTGCTGTCACCAAACAATATTGAGCTAAAACGCCCGATAGATTGACTTGCCTCATTTGTTTTTCTTGTAAATGGCACCAGTGCTTCTTAGGAAGAGAGATAATAGTCTTATAAGCGACCAGATGTTAAAAACACAATCGCAACGAGAATATTACTTTTACCCTGCAGGAAAGGTGACCTTGGTTCTACTGGCACACACAAGTATCGCTAACGATACCCATGTTAAAAACTATAAATGATTTATTAACCGAGGTATGGCATTGCAGCCGAATCAAGCGCTCTTCCAAAAAATGCCGCCACATAGCAAAAAGATCGCGGCGTCTGTATTAACAGACCGAAAGCACTGGTGCATGTCACCAGCGGTGTAAGCTTGCAATAAAATCACCCTCATCATCTAATTTAAAAAGAGATTCGGCTAAGGAACGTGGTATTAAGCCAATACTTGCAAACTCCCTCTTGCCGCTGTTAGATACTTCACAAGTTAACAAACTGTATTTGTAGCGCATTCCATCTTGATACCGTGAAGACAGTGTCACAGAGGCCCTGCAGTATATCCAAGGGTTAATACGAGGTGATGGAGGATAATGGTTGATTTAGAATGATCACATATGGTAGGTGTCGTGCTATGTGAGGAATTACTTAAAAAACGCCACTCTATGTTGGGTCATAATAAATGCGCAAAATCCTGTGAGCGATATACTGGCTTTTCATATCTATAATGTTACTTTTTCTAATAGAAATGCTTTCTGAGATTTAGAATGAAGTCTATCCATACAACGACATACATGCGTTGCATACTATGGAGACATCTTTTAATGATTACTGCCAGTGGTTAATCATATTCGAGGCACTCTCACATCTCGAAAGGAGTGACCATTTAGAGCCTATCTGCTAAGAATCTCTTACAGAAAAACTCGGGTGTGACAGACCCTCTTTCTCAACCCCCCCCCCTCCCCCTCTCTGTAGCTTTGTCCATGTGATTGAGCTGGCCCTGTGGCCGAGCGGTTCTAGGCGCTTCAGTCCGGAACCACGCGGCTGCTACGGTTGCAGGTCCGAATCCTGCCTCGGGCATGGATATGTGTCATGTCCTTGGGTTAGTTAGGTTTACGTAGTTCTAAGTCTAGAGGACTGATGACCTCAGATGTTAAGTCCCATAGTGCTTAGAGCCATTTGAACCATCCTTGTCATTGGCCAATTTAAGTCGGAACTGATCGGAAATCTGAGAGCGCGATATTTAAGGCCTTTTGCACCCCGAGGAGGAACAGGGTGAGCTGAGTTAACGCGGGAGGACCATGTGTTGACCACTCACTGAAAATGAGAACATGCTGTCATACCTCTGCCAGCCGTGTAGAATGTGTAAAGCCAGCGCCAAATGAAGCTTTTTCCTGCAACACGAGGTAGTAAAAAAGACAGTATGAGCAGTTTCAGTGGTGTTTCTTATCAGGAAAATTAGGAAGACTCCACATCTTATGGAACTGGAAGAAGGACGGGGAGGTTGGTACCGGACTGAGTTGTGTCTCCAGATTGGGCTGCAGGGAAACGACTTAGGAATAGTTACAAGATGCCGAGGGATTGCCTAAAAGTAGAGTTTTGCTGTATGGGGCCTATAGAAGATTATGTTGTCGTACGTACTTATTGGACTTAGTCGTAGCTGGAAACTTCTTTGGGCAATTGTTGCTATCTTGTTTAGGATTTTAATGCCTCTCTGACAGACAATTTCAACATGTGCTTGAAAGGTTTGCTTTTCGTCGATTTGAATTCCAAGATAGCTCTATGCTTCTATTCTTTTCGCAGATTGGTCATTTATAATGATTTTGGAATTTTTCGTTCGTGATCATGTTTCTTTTCCGTAACAGATAGACTACACACTATTTACTTAGTTTTTCAGGAACTACCCTACTATTGTTTTACTAATTCAGCCCTTGTATTGGCAGATACTATAATTAGTAGATCGTATGAGCTGGTGATACAGCCCCTTCTGTTTGATCTACTCTGTTTCAGTATTGGTTCACCGCGCGAGGTAGCCACGCGGTCTACGGCGTCTTACCACGGTTCGCGCGGCTCCCCCCGTCGGAGCTTCGAGTCCTTCCTCGGGCATGGCTGTGTGTGTTTTCCTTAGCGCCAGTTAGTTTAAATTAGATTAAGTTGTGTATAAGCTTAGGGACCGATGACCTCTGCAGTTTGGTCCCATAAGAACTTACCACAAATTTCCAAAGAATTTAATGGCTCTGTCCCAAAATCTCAGAACTCTGGATCACAAATAGAGCCCTGTGGCCTAACACTGTGGATGTCTTTCACAATTTTCTTTCCAGGACATTCTAATTGCACCCGCCTGCACGTGCAATAACTTTGTAGAGTGTTTTTTATAGAGACACCTGTCCGCCCTAGTTCCGTTTCAGCAGCGCTCGCGAGTGGCCGCTGTTTAACTGTTGCACTGCACTTCCGTGTTTACATCGCTGTACTTGTGCTTCGCCGAGTGCCCTCTGTCCGTTAATCTCCGTGTTCGTTCCTATTCCTTGTGATCTGATCGCTCTTTCTGGTCTTGCTGCTGCTAATTGGAATTTTGGTTGTTTAATCGAAATTGCTTCGCTGGATTAACCATGGATTCAAACCTCAGGAAGAATATGCTGGTATTTGCTTTTGACAAGGAATCCCGTCCTGTTCAGCCGACATCCCTGGAAATAAATGACTGGGTTACACAGATAATTGGTCTAGATTCTGAAACCGTCCAAACCTGGCAACTGGATTAGGAAAAATACTGTGTTTTTGTCAAGTTAACCAGTGCTGCGACTGTTGATAAAGTGTTACGAAAGTGGGGCTATGAAGTAGATTTTGTGCATAGAAATGGTTATAAAAGTAAGGTTTCCATCTATAGAGTGGACATTCATTACAAAACCGTTCGTTTCTTGAATCTTCCCACTGAAATTGAAAATGATAAGATTAAGGAATCTCTTTCAAACTATGTAGACGTTAAATCAATTGCAAACGAAAGATGGTCGTGTTGTGTACATAGTTCCGCGTAGTCAGCGCGTACACAACTTTCCCACTAGAGCGAGCCCCGCTAAGCACAACAGCGCAGGCGCAGCGCCCAAATTCTGCTTCCGTCGATCCGCGTATTAATATGTAACGCAGCCAATGAGGTTGCTGCTAACGTAGAACCTTTTCTCCTCGCGGATCACACTCGCGCAGTGATACCTGAACGCGCGAGGTATTATAATGAGTGTACAGACCTCCGATTAGTCAATCTGCATTTGTCTGCACTAGTCTGTACCAGTCTGCATTTGTCTGCGGCAGTCTGTACCAGTCTGCATTAGTCTGTACCAGTCAATAGTCAAGTTTCGGTCTGCACCTAAGAAGATTATCATATTCCTGTGCATAGCCATGGAGATAAATGTATAGACACTTTATCAGGTATCAGAGATATGTGAGAATACGATTAACGTACCAAGACCAAAGCAACTTCACATTGTCAATTGTAAACAGCATCCAGAATCAAGTTACGTAATGTCTATGCTTTTTATTATTTTAATAAATGTGTGTGAAAATTAGTCAAGTTCTGATTAATGTTGGTCATCGTCAATCTGCTACTCTAAGCGTGCAAGTGGCATATCTATCGTCTGACCTAACGGCAGAAGATACACACACCACAATAAGACCACGAGACATATTGCTGACATTCGCCTACTTCGTTAGAGCAACAAGTCAAATAACCTGATGGTGTGTGTACCGAAGGTCTTACAGTACGCACACCATAGATCGCCTCGCTTTAAACTGCAGTGTTTTAACGGGGTCCGCTGTGTAGAGATGGACGTTAAGACGAATTTTCCGTCTCACATGACTGTTTGTGGGTATAAGGCACAAATTGTTTATACAGGTCAGGAAGCTACATGTCATATATGTAACGAAACCGGCCACTTCAGACAGAAATGTCCGCGGCGAACTGTTGTTCTTAAAAGTAACTTGATACAGCGTCAGAAGCTTACCTTAAATGATCTGTTACCAAAGAATAGCCCGGATCAACCGGTTGAGGACGTTAACGCTGCGGGCCAAGCTGATGTCTCTCTTCACGATAACAGTCAATTGTCCCCGTTAACAACGAAAGGAAACCCTGTTGCCACTACTCGTGAAACTGCAATGCAACCGAAAAAACGACCTCTGGAGATAACTGATAGTTGTTCAGAGGACGAGCTGTCTTGTCCCACTCCCTCACTTCGCAAGCAAAAACAGTGCGATGAGGAAGCAGAGGAACCTGAAGGCAAAATGCGAATGGAAACTAATGAACACAAAGGTAAGACACGCACGGTACCAGAAAATGAAGGCGGTGTAATCAGCATTAATTTGCAAGAAACAACAGGTACAGTAGCCGATTACAAAGATCAGCAGCTATCTGTTAGTAAACAAATTCAGGGAGAGGTTGCAAAACTGCAGTCTCCATTGGTTTCCCACGATCAGGAAGTGAGTGAAATCAATAAAGAACGAGGAAGTGGTGGCCAAACTGAAATCACAGTCAACACCTCAGGGCAGGCGCCGGCAACCGAAATCGCGAAAGCGTCTGCTGCTGCTCCAGATAAGCCGCAAAGTAAAATACCGACGCAACCAAATGAGAATGTAGCTCGTAACCAAGGGAAGGGAAAATCAGGTAGGGGCATCCCAAGGGCAAAGAATGTTCGGTCCGAAACAGTCCTACACGGATCACTGGAGGAAAAATCAGAAAATTTACCAGGAAATCAGTCTGCTTGCGGTACAAGAGAAAACATCAGAAAAGAAAAAAATCGGGACAGTAACTAACAAACTGATTGAAGTGTTATTCCATGTTCAGCCTTCCGAGAAAACTGTTACAGCTTAACTGAACCCTGAACCACAGGAAACTAAATTAGATCATCAAAAAAACTACATAGTGACAGCACAATGACGCAATCTTATTCTGTCACCACTATAAACTTAAACAAAATTACGACCGGTTTGAAATTATCGGCCCTTAAGAAATTTTTGTACGAATCCGCGATTGATGTTGCCCTGTTACAAGAAGTAGTAATTTCGGATTTAGTAATTCCCGGTTTTGTCAGTTACATAAATGTGTATCCCGAAACAAGTGTTGGAACAGCTATTTTGGTGAGGGAAGGGATAACAGTAAGCGAGGTGGAACGACTGGAATCCGGAAAGGGAATAGGACTAAATATCTATGATGCGATTATCATCAACTTGTACGCCCCTTCAGGAAGTTCTCATGGAAGTGACAGGGCACGTTTCTTCAAAGATGACCTGATATACTTGTTAAGGAAAACTCCAAGACAGTTATTACCTGGAGATGATTTTAATTATGTTTTAAATCGAAAAGATGAGTTACCAAATTTTAATTTCTCAAGTGAACTAAAACAACTAGTTACTTGTTTAGAATTAAAGGATATATGGGAAATCAAATACCCCTCCATTGTTGAGTTCACTTATGTCACGGCAACATCACGTAGCAGGATTGATAGACTATATTTTCTTAAAAATCTTCAAACCATTCCTACGTACTTTTCAGACCATTCAAGGGTCTTAACTTGCATAAATCTAACGAGACACCCGGTTCTCCGATTCAAGAATCAGTGGAATTTGAACACTTCCTTATTAGTAAATCATGATTTAGAAGACCTGATTAAAGAAACATGGGCAATATGCCTGCGTGCCCGTAGTAGATATGCCTCTGCTATAGACTGGAGGGTTAAAATGGCAAAGCCAAAGTTGAGGAAGGTTCTTATTTAATACAGTGCCCAAAGCGCAAGGGAAATGAAATGCACTATAGAATATTACTATTCCGTTTTGAGAGATCTATATGATCAAGTCTCAGCATGTTCCTCACTTCGGATAGCAGACATCAAAAAAGTCAAAGCCAAGTTACTTAATATCAAGAGAAGTCAAATGGAAGGGTTGAAAATAAAATCGAAGGCAAATTCGGTGTCAGAAGATGAAACTACTTCCCTATATCATTTAGTGAAGCATACGAAAAACGGGAGAAGGACTTTTGTTGATGAAATTCGAACAAAATACGGTACGATACTCAGAACCCAGCAGGGTATCATGTACGAGATTTATCGCTATTATTGAGAGCTATATTCAGTACATCAAAGTAGTGATGCTTCCTTGAAAGAATTACTTGACATCCTAGTCCCACAGCTGACAGAAGATAACAACGAAAATTTTATCGGGGTTGTCAGTGAAGAAGACGTTTATGAGACTCTGTGCGCCTCACCATAAAAAAAAATCCCCAGAACCAGATGGTCCGCCAGCAGAGTTTTACATCCGTTACTGGTCAATGGTAGGGGTGAAAATCACGGACATTGTAAATGAGGTTATTCAGGGTAAAATGATTCCGGCTGAGTTTAAGGAGAGTAAAATTGTTCTGGCGCCAAAAAATAATGGAAACAAAGATTTAAATAATTTTCGTCCAATTTCACTGCTGAATTCTGATTATCAGTTAATAACTAGAATAATAAACAAGAGAATTTCATGCCTTACGGATAAAATTATTAGTCAACATCAGAACAGCGCGCAAGGCAGGACCATTTTTCAAAATCTAGCAGAATTCAGGGATATCATTGCAATAACTTCTGTAACAAACATAAAGTGTGCTTTATTGTTTTTAGATTTTTATAAAGCGTTCGATGTAGTAAATTTTCAATATCTTCTACAGACAATGAAGAAAATAGGTTTCAACGATAGGGTCATACAGTTGATTGAGAACATAACAACTGGAATAAATGCTAAAATAGCGGTGAATTGTCAACAATACTGGCCGATGCAAATACAACGAGGTGTTCCTCAAGGAAGTACTCTGTTCATGTCGCTCTTCGCCATTTCGCTGGAACCTTTCCTCCAACATGTCCATGCTAGATTAAAAGGCTTAACATTATCAGGAAATAAAACAGTTATAAGAGCCTATACTGACGATATAGGGGTCATTATAAGGAATAATTACGAGGTAACCACGCTAGCAACAGTGACTAATTCGTGGTGTAGAGCATCTGGAGTCAATGCAAACAAAAGAAAAAGTAAGATGTTAAATCTCAGAGGTTTTGATAATATCAACGTCGAGTGGGCAAAATTAGTCCGACAACATAAAACTCTTGCGATCACTCTGACAGCATGCCCTATGAAAATGACGGCTTTAAATTGGAAAGTTGCAGCAGATAAGGTGCAAGGAGCCATTGTAAGGAATTTAACTCGATATATGAACCAAGTTCAAAGAACACAGTATATCAACTCATGCATCCTTGCTAAAGCCTATTATACTGCCCAGCTGTTTCCAATACCGAGAATGATAGCGAGGAGAAAAATGTCAAAAATCACCAACTTTTTGTGAAGAGGTGAAGTGTTCAGATTACCTGCTAAAGTAGCAGTGGACTAGGAGTAACTGATATAACGGATAAAGCCTCAGCACTTTTTATCAAAAGGCAAGTTAATTTAATAAGAGACTCGCGAGAAAGCATAACCAGCCAATTTTTAGAGATCATTAAGCCTCGAAGCCTGCTTCCCCCGATTGACGTGCTGAATATCAACAGTCGTTTACAGCATGAGAGGATTTTCTATGTTGAGTTTAGTTATGTCAGTGTCGAACTCAGGCAGTCCCGACACTTAACATCGAGAGCCATAATGCGGGAACGAAAGAAAAGTGAAGGAAGGAACAAAATAGAACGACAATTTCCAAACATTAAGTGGACTGAGATTTGGAAAAATGTTAGTTATAATGTTCTCACATATAATATAAAAACGTCATGGTACAAGACAGTTAACAACATAGTTAGCACCAATGAAAGACTGCACGCAATCGGACTCTGTGAAACAAATTTATGTCAACAATGCCATCTAGTTGACACAATAATTGATAGATATACTTGCAGTGGTCACATGGATAGTTGTAAGTGGATCAGGGAGCAAATAGCTCTGATTACAAGAACATCCCCTGAGTATATATCGCTATCATTGATACACAGGCCTGAAACACGTTATTTCCCAGAAGCAAAAAATAACGCTGTGTACTGGTTGCTGGGAAATTTTGTTAATTACGTCCTTAACAAATTAGGACCTGATAGCATCATAGAGTTCAAGGTACACATGCTGTGTGAATTCCACAAAATTAGAAGGTATTCGAATCATAAGGAAAAGTTCGGTAATAAGTTAAAAATTGTATTTGAAAGAATGGGCATTGGTTAATATAAAAAAGAAGACTGTGTTGACAGTGATGTATTGTAGTTACCTTAAGGATATTATTTAAGATTTTACAGCATATTTATGACGTGTGCTTTTTATACTTCAAAGAGTAGTTTTTGAAATTTATAAGCTAATGAACAGAACTTATGTGACATTGAGATTGTGTGTGTAATAGTGTCAAAACACAAAACATTAAAGGTGCATTAGTGGCTTATGTTAGAAATCTGGAAATAGACCGTTTTTATTGAAATGTCCTTATCGATTGGTTAAAACCATAAGATTCTATCTGATATAATGTAATATTCAATGGCTGGCACATTGCTCTGTTCATTTTTGCACTGTGATGTGTAAGTCAGTGTCGCAGTGAAAGACTGATTATATATGTCCGATCACTTCAGATACTTAACATTCAGTTAATGTCCAGGAAGTGTAGTTGCAAGGTTAGCCAACTTTATTATATATCTCCTTTCAGCCATTCTCAAGTATTTCAGAAATTGTCTAATATGATTATTAAATTGTTCTATATTTAAAATTATCCCACCAAGTTGCTGATATCCATCATAAAGAACTAATTATGCTTCTGTAAAGATTGGAGCTCATGTAATTCAAAGTGCAGACTTTATTTCTCCGGGTTGAAGTTTGAATGTGTTTATAAAACTTTTCTTGAGGTTTAACTTAATTCTTTCTGGTAATTTAGTCAGTAACACCATATTCTGTTGTCTTTCTTTAACATCAGCGTAATTGAAATGATCAAACCGTTTTGTTCAAATAACTTCATGTATAACATGTGTACATGGTTAGTACATGAACTTAGTATGTATTTGGAATTTGTAACATTGTTTTTTTAATAAATGTTTTTATAAAAAGAAAGATAGCTGTGTGGTCAGCGTGACGGATTGCCGTCCTAAGGGCCCATGTTCGATTCCCGGCTGGGTCGTGGATTTTCTTCTCTCAGGGACTGGGTGTGGTGTTGTCTTCATCATCATTTCATCCCCATCCGGCAAGTAGGTCGCTCAATGTGGCATCGAATGTAATAAAACTTGCACAAAGCAGCCGGACCTGCCCCACAAGGGGCCTCCCGGCCAATGACGCCAAAGGCTCGTTTTCATTTCCATAGAGACACCGGCGACAGTCCACCTGTTTCAGTCTTTTGAATAGGGCAGACCAACATATATTATAAGACATCCCAGCTATAGCAATCATTATGCCTCTCATGTATTTGTCGCTTGAGGTGTTCATAATATTTACTGCGTGATGTATCGCATCCTCGGTGGATGTTCCTTTCTTGAAACCGTAGGCAGAGCGTTCATGTGTACTGCCTGTTTCTGGTTCCTCAGAGTATATTTACTAAAGAATTAAGCGTGGAACACCTATGCTCACCATAAACTGTATGGGAACTACCTGTGTCAGAGCAAACTAAACGCTTGGCACGCTCCCTCAAAGGCTCCGTCAGCCAATGCGAACTGTTATCTCAGCAGAATCACACACAAGGGAGCGAGGCGTTCCAGCTGTCATGTCACACTTTTTTATTTAGTTTCGTAGAGTGATTTGGCTTAGTGTCGAAAAAATATTATGGAACATAGTAAACTAAATCTTGGTCCAAATATCGTGATTTACCAAACATCCTGACAGGTTAAAACTGTGTGCCGGTAACGGGCAACTAGGTAGGATGACGTGCGCCGTGCTGACAGCGGTGGAATAGTCGCATCTGAGCGAAGTGACTTTACTGCTATCATCGTTGAGATCCATGTATGGATTTGTAGTGAATTAAAATTACTAGGAACAACAGTAAAACCAAAGAAAACCCAAAACATTGAAAACATTATAAAGAACAAACTGCAGTAAATGGTGGAGCAGATGGCAACTGCGTAAGTGTTCCAGACGGCGATGTTGGTCAATGGCCTTTCATTTGGGCGGAAGATATGAAGACAATTTCATTAACTTTCGCGCCCTGCAACGTACGACACCCAGAAATATGGACCCAATAGGAATATAGCTGCAACAAAGCCAGATAAAAGTCACATAATATGAACCATAATAAGCGAAAGAAGTCCATAGAACCTGCTTCATATGCACTTGATAATATTGTCTTCCTATCAGAAAATAACATGCTTTGAAGACAAATATAGACTGAGGGGACTAATGTCTTGGGATAGCGATATGCAAATATACAGATGGCGCTATTATCGCGTATACAAGATATAAAACGACAGTGCATAGGTAGAGCTGTCATTTGTACTCAGGTGATTCATGTGAAAAGGTTTACGACATCATTATAGCCACATGATGAGAATTAACAAACTTTGAACGCAGAATGGTAGTTGGAGCTAAACGCATGAGACAATCCTTTTCGTAAATCGTAAAAGTCCTAATCTTCTGAGATCCGTAGTGTCAAGAGCGTGCCAAGAATACCAAATTTCATTCATTACCTCTCACAACGGACAGCGCAGTGACCGGCAGCCTTCATTTAGCGACCGAGAGCAGCGACGACTGCGTACAGTTGTCATTGCTGACAGACAAACAACACCGCGTGAAATAACCGCAGAAATCAATGTGGGAATTACGACGAAAGTATCCGTTAGGACAGTGCGGTGAAATTTGCCGTTACTGCGCAATGACAGCAACCTACCGGAGCGAGTGCATTTGCTAACAAAATGAGATCACCTGTAGCGCATGCGCTGGGCTCGTCACCATATCGACTGGACCCTAGACGACTGGAAAACTGTGGCCTGGTCAGATGAGTCCCGATTTCGGTTGGTAAGAGCTGATCGCAGACCTCACGAAGCCATGGACCCAAGTACTGGGTCCTCGAGTCAAATGGTTCAAATGGCTCTGAGCACTATGGGACTCAACATCTTAGGTCATAAGTCCCCTAGAACTTAGAACTACTTAAACCTAACTAACCTAAGGACATCACACACACCCATGCCCGAGGCAGGATTCGAACCTGCGACCGTAGCAGTCCCGCGGTTCCGGACTGCAGCGCCAGAACCGCACGGCCACCGCGGCCGGCTGGTCCTCGAGTCCAACTGAACCAGACGTTAACTGGAACTGGTTATCTTCGGCTACTTGGAGACCATTTGCAGCCATTCATGAACTTCAGATTCCCAAACAACGATGGAATTTTTATGGATGGCAATGCGCCATGCCATGGGCCACCATTGTTCACGCCTGGTTTGAAAAACGTTTTGGACAATTTGAGCGAATGATTGGGCCATACCGATCACCTGATACGAATCTCATCGAACATTTATGGGACGTATTCGAGAGCTCAGTTTGTACCCAAAATTCATCACCGGCAACACTTTTGCAACTATGGATAGCTTTAGAGGCAGTATGGCTCAATATTTCTGCAAGGGACTGCCAACGACTTGTTGAGTCCATGCCACGTCGAGCTGCTGCGCTACGCCGGTCAAAAGGAGGTCCGACACAGTTTTAGGAGGCATCCCATGATTTCTTTCGCCTCAATGTACTGCGTAGCAAGGTCAGAGAACCGCAGAATGCAAAACGACGGTAGAATGAATTACATGACAGAACATTCATCCGCAGTGTTGGTCACTATAGCACTAGGCAAGAAGTCATTTTACGAATGATAGCTAAATTAATTGGAGACAGTATAAAACTTGGTTAGTGGCTGAGAAATGCATGGGAAATATGACATGATGGCACCCGCAGGTACGTGATCCTAACAGGTCAATCTGCAAGCACGCAACATCGGATTTACGTATCTCGCAACGTAAATCGTAAAGTCGAATCTGACTGGAACAGAAGCTTGGCCACTAAGTTTCTCAGATCACAATGATTACTACCATTACAAAATAAAATTCTAGCGCCAAAACAGCTATAAAGGTGGAAGCATGTGGAAAATAAACGTGCCGGTCTTCCTTTTTTCTAAAAAAAAAAAGGAAGAAAACAGGCACGTACACGACGAAGTACGACGTGGGTGTGGAACAAAACAGAAGACAAGTCAATAGCTGCGCAAATATATCACAGTGGTTGATAAAAAGCGTGGATCGGAAATCAAATGACCGTTTATGTATTCTAGTAGACCTGTACGCGAATAGCAAGGAGCACAATAGAATTTCTGTTCCACGCCATGAGAGACATACAACAAGACAAACTCTATAACTAAGTACTCGAAATACATAAAAGAACAAAGGCAATAACAGTCAAACTCACAGGGAAGTAAACATCTGGAGACCAAGTGAGAGCTAAAGAACAATCCAAGACATAACCCGAAACTTTTTCTACTTATCATCCTGACCAAGAAAGACATAACGCAAATGGGATATTAATATTCGATATAAAAGCAACAAATGGGGGAAGTCTCAAGATCTATTGAGTAACGCTGGCAACAATGGATGAAAATTTGTCCATATTATATACGCAGAAGAACTGATAGACGATAATGAAGCCGAAAAAAGTTTAAATTTCCTCCAAGTAGATGAGAGAGATGAGGGCAATGCGTCACTAATGGAGCTTGGGGTGTGTGAGCCCGCCCGGCTAACAACGCGGTCTAACGCGCTGCTTTCCGAGCAGGAAGGCGAGCAAGTCTCCCGGGCATGAATCCGTGGTCCGGTGTGCCGGCCAGCCTGTGGATAGTTTTTTAAGGCGGTTTTCCATCTGCCCCGGCGAATGTAGGCTGGTTCCCTTTATTACGCCTCAGTTACACTTCGTCGGCGATTGCTGCGCAATCACTGTCTCCACGTACACGTACACCATAATTACCGTAAAAACATTTGGGGTTACAATCGTCTGGTACGAGATGTTTCCGTGGGTTCCACTGGGGGCCGAAACGCACAATAACCCTGGGTTAAGTGTGGGGCGGTAGCGATGTGGGTAGACTGCTGTGGCCTGTTGTGGGGTTGTGAACCACTGAGGGCTACGGCGAGACGAAGCCTCTTCGACTTTCTTGGTTCCCGGTTTATTACACAATATGCAAGGGGTGTGTGACGTCACTGAAAAGAGCCTCAAGAGCAATACACCAAACCCTGATGTCCTGCCCATATGTGTTTATTCAGATATTAGGAACTGTTCCAAAAATACACTTTGGGAAGTGTGTAATGATATGCTACAAACGAGCTCTGTTCTTGCTGAGGAGCACTGACAGGGGTTATCCCTAAACAGACCGAAAAACATGACACTAAACAATATGTAATTTTCCTTTGAGGACATTCACCCATGGGACTGATGAAACCTTTTTCGGAGCAACATATAGATAAATAGCAGATCTTTGAGCAAGGCGGAAGATCTATATTTCGCACCATAACCAACGACAAAGATGTGTTAGCACATTTGTGAGATGGTAAAAATAAATCAGCAGTTCTGTCACAAAGCATCGGATCATGTGAACCATTACCATATGAATAAGATTCTGGCAAATATGGGTTTATGTGAATAATTTTGAGACATAATCCACACACTAATAGAGGGGAGCTTATCAAGAAATCAGATAAACGGAATCGCAAGCAGGCAGATAAAAACTATCCGTTCAGTCAGGGCCAGCCGCTGGGTCCGAGCGGTTCTAGGCGCTTCAGTCCGGAACCGCACTGCTGCTACGGTCGCAGGTTCGAATCCTGCCTCGGGCATGGACGTGTGTGGTGTCCTTATGTTAGTTCGGTTTAAATAGTCTGATGACCTCAGATTTTAAGTCCCATTATGCTTAGAGTCATTTGAACCATTTTTGAACGTTCAGTCAGAGAGGGCTGCTCGTTACTAATAACACTGTTCGCTTACTCTTTGGAGACCTCACTTACAGCTGTTCTTTCTGGCTGCAATATCACGGATGGAAATTAGCAGTACTAGCTTATGCGAATGATGATAACCAGTTAGTAACACAGAAGGAAGATACAAGAATGATCTGTGTGATAGCTGACGTTACAGATAACCTTATAACTCGGTCAACTACAGCTAAAATACTTGTACATAACATGAAACACAATCAAACAATTTAAAATCGGATATGGTAAAATAAAATAAAATGACTGAAAGTCCAAATCTGCAATAGCTGTTTATTGTGTTTTCACTGTATGACGAACGGTTTCGTAACCTGTAGGTATCTCTTCAGGTCATATCTCCATACAGAATGAAACAGCGTAAGTAAAAGTGCAGATAGTCAACCTAACGTATGTTACTGCGTAAAGTGAAGCGCTGGCGCGCCAGTCGGGAGCGATAGAACGGAGAGGCCTGTGAAGAAGACGGCAGCAAACTGCACGCTGACCCACCCCTCTCTAGGACGACAACGCGACGGCAGCGCCCTCTATGCGAAGAGGAATAAGCGCCGCGCCGCTTGGTCGCGGGTCAGTTCTACAGAAGCTTCAAGACAAGCAACCTGGATAGAAGCATCAACTTTATTACTTAGCTTGTATTAGAATTGTAATACTGAAGAGAATTCTTATTTTGTCTGTTTCCCGTTGCTTGCGACGCATTTTTTTTTTTCAAAGTTAAGTATTGTCATTTTCGTTTAATAATAAAATAATTCATTATACGATTTGCTTGAATGGTTGTCCAGCGATCCGAGAAAGCAGGTTTCCTAGACACCCCACAATTGACAACTAGGCAGAATTCAACAACCTACCGAACAAAGTAGAGAGTAAAGCGATGTACTCACAAAACTAATGCTTCATCTAAAACAAATTCCAAGGTGCAAGTGCGCATAAAAACGTGTCACTCCTCGGTAAAACCTTGGATTAAGCGGCAGATGAGAATCCGATTCGAACCATGCATGATCAGTAACACATCTCCAAAATACTGTCAAAATATGACCCCGGACATGTACTAAGATATACCGGTAAGCGTCACATAGAACTACACATTACAGCACTAGCCGCACATTGAATACTGCGAAGCCAAGCACGAGCCACCCCACCGCGGGTTGAAGATCGCGACATCTAGCAGAAGGAACCAAATTAAAAGGACACGCAGACTGGATCTTGGAAACCGCAGTAACAAAACGGTTGGCAGTCATAAATAACTATCCAGTACAATAGATAGAAAATGTTATCAATTACTCTGATGAGAAAATATACTTAACATTACTTACAGCTAGGGAAACTGAACTACCAGGTTACATCCACAACAAGATAAACTGACTGAAGCTCTAGTCCTTGATGGCAAAACATATTAAACCAACCACACGAGGCTTTTGGATACTTTTGATGGATTAGTTTTACGAGGGTTTTGTTCCATAAATTTGTCTTTGTCAGCTCTGGCATGTTTTCACTAAGATCCATACTTTGGTTTCTGCATTCTCCATGTTAATTTGGACTGTAGAAAAAACGATAGGGGTCGATCTTTACGTTAACTTAGTCTAGCATTACTTGGCACCATTTTAGATAGTTTGTTGTTTTGTATTTCTGTGTTTCTTAATATCAAGGACTAGAACTTCAGTCGGATTATCTTGTTGTGAATGTAACTAGGTAGTTCAGATTCCCTAGCTGTAAGTAATGTCAAGTGTATCTTCTCAGTTTCCGAGGTGCAGTTTGCGTGACCTTTTAATATGGTTTCTACCGCTAGATGACGCGATCTTCAACCTGCGATGGGGTGGCGCGTGCTTGGCTTCACTGTATTCGGTTTGTGGCTAGTGCTGTAACGTGTAGTTCTATTTGACGCCTGCCAGTATATTTTAGTATTTTGACTCCCAAAGATGGGGTTTCTCCTCTTTTATGCTCTACCGACACCGCCAGCTGTTTTAATTTACATTTCGTTCATTCTGCAATGTTTTGTGCTCGTTCGTGTTATCCTATTATAGGAGGATTGTCATGTGCTGTCCGGGCTCGTATTTTGACAGTGTTTTGGAGGTGTTTTACTGATCATGCATGGTTAGAATCGGATGCCCATCGGCCGTTTCATCCAAGGATTTACCGAGAAGTGACATGTTTCTACGCGCACTTGCACCATGGAATTTGTGGCAGATGAAGTATTAGTCTTGTGAGTACATAGCTTTACTGTCTCCTTTGTTCTATAGGTTATGTTGACTATGAGCGCTTTTACTCGTGTATTTTCATTCTGTATGGAGATATGACCCGAAGATAAATCTCCAGCGTATGAAACCAGTCATCATACACACAATAACTAGCTGTTGCGGATTTGGACTTTCACTCTGTTTAATATAGAATATTTTACCATCTCTGATTTCAGATTGTTTGATTGTCCTTCACGTTATGTGATGGTTGATAGCTACTGCAAAGTGTCTAAGGCAGCAGTAAACACACGAAACTATAGAATTATGACCGTATGGCCTGACACAAAATGAATTGTACCGGAATGTACAGAAGCTGCTGACACTAAGAATATACAAGTCCTACACACATACAACGAGCTAATGCAGTCACCGTGTGGGGTTTTGCAGTGGTTAGCACACTGGACTCGCGTTCTAGAATATGCAAGTTCAAATCCGCGCCCGGCCTCCAGATTTAGGTTTTCCGTGATTTCTTTAAATCTCTCCAAGCATATGCCGGAATGGTTACTTTGAAAGGTCACAGCCGATTTTCTTCCCCATCTCTAACACAATCGTCCGCAGCTCGTGGTCGTGCGGTAGCGTTCTCGCTTCCCACGCCCGGGTTCCCGGGTTCGATTCCCGGCGGGGTCATGGATTTTCTCTGCCTCGTGATGACTGGGTGTTGTGTGATGTCCTTAGGTTAGTTAGGTTTAAGTAGTTCTAAGTTCTAGGGGACTGATGACCATAGCTGTTGAGTCCCATAGTGCTCAGGGCCATTTGAACCCTAACACAATCGGAACCTGTGCTCCGCGTTTAATCACCTCGATGTCGTCGGTACGTTAAACTGAGTATTCCTTTCTAACGCGGTCAACTGGAAACAGGCCTTGGGTATAGGCAAAATAATGTGAACACCTGTACTTACTTGGGAATGGTTTATTAATAAGCTGTTGGACCCCCATCTTCCCGTGATACAGCTGCAGTTCTTGTTTTAATACTGTCATATAGTGACTGTATAGTCTCCAGTGGAATGTTGTGCCACTCTTCGATCAGAAACTCTTCTAACTCCTGTAGTAGCGAGGGAGGCGGAAATATGGAGTGCTCCTGATCACCTAAAATGTTCACATAATCATTTTCTGTAACACGGCCATTGAGTGTAATGACGTGATCAGCAGGATATCATGATATGACTCCCCACACCATCTCACTTCCACTTCCACGCTTCATTGTTGGAATAAAGCAATCAAGATGGTAGGCTTCTTTCTTTTGGCGTTCTCCAGACGTAAACACGACCCGATGCTGGAAACAACGAAAACGTTGATTCGTCGTGACTACAAACATACACAGTGAACGCAAAACGATGCAAAAGATACAATGGATTAATAAAGTGACATTCCTTAAATGTGATATCTAGGACAAATATTTAATGTTCCAGCATGAATAGCACGTAGAACGTAAAAGGCTGTTAAGTGGTTTGTGCAGAATAGTGAAACATTTTAAATCATGCGCAATGCAATGATGATGTCCTAAGAAACGGGACGGTTATAGCTTGTAAATATCAAAGCAAAATGTGCTGCCATCTTCATGAGAAACTTGCTACACTATCGTCAAAACATACACTGTGTAAATTGCCATAAGTTACATTAATCCCCTCCTTACACACCACCGTAGAGCAGAGTTGCATATTTCGATTGAAGGAAACACAACAACTAGGGATGTATGCAATGAAATACTCTCGCAATACACAAAGAAAGTTGAAATTGATAATAACTGCAAAGGGTGGAAAAATATATTGGAAAATATCTATTATACAACGATCAATGCAAATACGTGATCTCGGTGGCACAGGGTAATTGACCTAAATATGACTAGAGAGAGCAAACTACATAAAAAGTGCTTAGCTCCTCACGAAAGCGCACTTGCTGTACCAAAGAGGATATGGTAAGACAGCCTAGCATGCTGCGAGAAACCTGAAATTTAAAGTGGATGAAACTGAAATCTGAAATCATTATGAGCTCTTCGCCATCCAAATACAGTCCAGAAGACTTTCTTTTCCTGGACAAGTCTTTTTCGCCAAACACGAAAAATACTTCTTTGGCTCCTACGGGTACTCAGTTAGCAAGAAAACCGAAATCATTCTCTAAGATTACTGGTATTACCCGAGAGCGAAGTATAACAGACCGTCGCAATGCACGGAGTACAAAGTTAACTTTGCCTGATTTTTGTCTGCTGCACTACCTTACTAACCCATGATATGGAGCAGAATAATGCTGATACTGCTCGGAAGTGGTGAAAGTCTCTAACGCAACAGAGTGAACGCAGTCAGTGAACACTTACATTAACCAGTAAGTTTCATCGACTAACTCTTCACGAAGATTATCTTAGGTAAATTTATAAGTGAAACCCTACTTGCATAAAAAAGAGTGTCGCTCTTTTATAACTGATGTCTTGGCTGTTAAGGACGGGTGTTGTTTGTTTCAGAGGCGGACTCTTTGTTGCTAATTAAAGAAGTCTTGTTTGGTTTAGAAGAGAAACCATTCTCGTTTTTAGAAGAGGAGCCTGGTTTGCCTTAAAATGGAAAACTTGCTTTAGAAGAGAAGCTTGGTTTGTTTTAGAAGAGGCACCTTTGTTTGTTCTTGATGGAGTGGTATTCAATTTAGTAATCTTGGTTAAGAGGGGCATTTTCTATTTTCTTTTTCTTTTTAGAAGAAGAACCTTCTTTGGTTAGAAGAGAAGCTTTCATTTAAAGGAGAAGACTTGTTTATTTCAGACGAAGAAAAGAGACCAGTTTGTCTCAGAAGAGGAGAGCTATTTGTTTGAGAAGAGGCGCAGTGTTCATTTCATAATAGGAAACTTTCTTTCTTTCTTTATGGGAGTCTTGTTGTTTCAGTAAAGGAGAATTGCGTGCTATAAGAAAGAGTCTTATTTGCTTTAGAAGAGGAGTTTTACTTGCTTGGAAAGAGGATTCCTTGTTTTTTAGAAAGATTACAACGTATATGTTTTGAAATGGGGTCTTGTTCGGTGTTTGGAAGAAGAATCGTAGTTCTTATGTCACGTTGGAGAGGAATACTACGTGTTACGTCGTAACAAAACGTTGAAGACATTAGCTTGAGAATCTAGCCGTGGAGAGGGACAGGATGGGTTATTATGGTAAATGACAGACGCGTGGAAAAGAAAAACTCAATTAAAAAATTAAAAGAAAATCAGTAGAAGCACTGCCCACGAAACGAAAGGTTCATGGTTCGAGCCCCAGTCTGGCAAACATTTTTGTCTGTGAAGCAGTTTCAGAACAGCGTTCATTGTGTTGTAGAGAGAAACATTTATTCTGGAAATCCTGATTTATATTTTCTGTAGCTTCAGTAAAAAATATGAAGCGAATATCGTGTCATATACTAAAGCAAGACCACGGCCAATGCCATACTTGTTCAATTCAAATAGAGGTGATTCTCTAACGATATCTCTCAGCTTGAAAAAAAAGAAAGGTAAAGAAATAAGTTAGAAATATTCACTTCGTGCTTCAATAATATACATTTACTGAAATAACTTGGGTTGAATTGATTTATTTTTAAAAGTAATTCAGAACCACTTCTATACAAGAGACTGCTAAATAGTATTGGTGCTCGGCCAAAGGATGGGACAAATTTTCTTAGTCACAGTTTGATCGGCAACGAAAGGAGAAATGTCAGTATACCTACAGCTCATCAACTGACAGTGCCCTCAAGTCCTAAATTAAGTTTCAATCCGCTTCGCTGTGCTAAGGGTTCGTGATGATTAACCGTTCATCGAAAGGAGACAGTATTGTCTGAGTCCTGCTAATTCCTCTTGCCACAAACCTACAGAGTATTTAACCTTCTCATGCCCTTCGTTTCGTACTCACACATGATAACATCAATGCAACACTATACCTTAGAAGCAGGTATGAGTAAAGTACACGTTACATTCAACGATTTATATATAATCACAAGCCGGGAGTATATAATGACTAGAGCCATTCACTACTGTCTCGGTTAGGACGGCTCTGTAGGATTATCGAGTTTCGGGCCAATGTCACGAGGTCGACTACCTTGCGTGTGGAGTGCCTTGCCACTCCACTTTCAAGCTCTCTGCGCTTGAATCATGGGGTAGATGGGCTCGCTAGGCAGTGGGTACGCTGTACAATCTTCTTTAGCATTCCCACAGGGCCGTAATGCGTAATGAAGCAGGGCGTGGTCGTGGCGTTGTGGTGCACGCTTACATCCTAAGGGAAACAAGAAGATAGCGATGCGGGTAGGTAGGTAAACTTTCTCGGGTGACACGCAAGAAACTAATTTCTTTGATGTACGAGGCGTTTAAAGCGTATATTTCCACGATATGTCTTAAGAATGAGAGAGAAATTTTATATTCCAGTATTGGTAACTGATGTTACCAAGACGAGAACGGTGTGAGAGAGAGCGTTTCGTGTTAAGCAGAAGAGGAGTGTTTACTATATCACGTTATGCTAAAGATTTTGGAGTAATCAGTCTAGCCCCAGATGTCGTATGTTACTCCGAACTACATAACTACATGTTGTTCTTCCTAGCACCGTCCTTGCATTAGTTTTTGTTATTAAATGTTTTAGATGTTGACCAAATGTTTCTATAAGAAGACGCTATTTATATTTACACAGTAACACAGGTTTACAGTCTAATATGTTATCTTTGTTATTATAGGGCGTCTCAGAATTGAAGTATGTAATTCCTAAATCTATAGTGTAAAGTACACTACTGGCCATTAAAATTGCTACACCAAAAAGAAATGCAGATGATAAACGGTTATTCATTGCACAAATATATTATACTAGAACTGACATGTCATTACATTTTCACGCAATTTGGGTGGATAGATCCTGAGAAATCAGTACCCAGAACAACCACCTCTGGCCGCGATAACGGTCTTGATACGCCTGGGCATTGAGTGAAACAGAGCTTGGATGGCATGTACAATACAGCTACCCATGCAGCTTCAGCACGATACCACAGTTCATCAAGAGTAGTGACTAGACGTTTTCAATTGGTAAGAGATCTGGAGAATGTGCTGGCCAGGGCAGCAGTCGAACATTTTCTGTATCCAGAAACGCCAGTACAGGACCTGCAACTTGCAGTCGTGCAGTATTCTACTGAAGTGTGGGGTTTCGCAGGGATCGAATCACGTGTAGAGCCCCGGGTCGTAACACATCTGAAACGTAACGTCCACTGTTCAAAGTGCTGTCAATGCGAACAAGAGGTGACCGAGACGTGTAACCAATGGCACCCCATGCCATCACGCCAGGTGATACGCAAGTATGGCGAAGACGAATACACGCTTCCAATGTGCGTCCACCGCGATGTCGCCAAACACGGATGCGACCACCATGATGCTGTAAACAGAACCTGGATTCATCCGAAAAAATGACGTTTTACCATTCACGCACCCAGGCTCGTCGTTGAGTACACCTACATCTACATCTACATCTATACTCCGCGAGCCACCTTACGGTGTGTGGCGGAGGGTACTTATTGTACCAATATCTGATCCCCCCTTCCCTGTTCCATTCACGAATTGTGCGTGGGAAGAACGACTGCTTGTAAGTCTCCGTATTTGCTCTAATTTCTCGGATCTTTTCGTTGTGATCATTACGCGAGATATATGTGGGCGGTAGTAATATGTTGCCCATCTCTTCCCGGAATGTGCTCTCTCGTAATTTCGATAATAAACCTCTCCGTATTGCGTAACGCCTTTCTTGAAGTGTCCACCACTGGAGCTTGTTCAGCATCTCCGTAACGCTCTCGCGCTGACTAAATGTCCCCATGACGAATCGCGCTGCTTTTCGCTGGATCATGTCTATCTCTTCTATTAATCCAACCTGGTAAGGGTCCCATACTGATGAGCAATACTCAAGAATCGGACGAACAAGTGTTTTGTAAGCTACTTCTTTCGTCGATGAGTCACATTTTCTTAGAATTCTTCCTATGAATCTCAACCTGGCGCCTGCTTTTCCCACTATTTGTTTTATGTGATCATTCCACTTCAGATCGCTCCGGATAGTAACTCCTAAGTATTTTACGGTCGTTACCGCTTCCAATGATTTACCACCTATGGCATAATCGTACTGGAATGGATTTCTGCCCCTATGTATGCGCATTATATTACATTTATCTACGTTTAGGGAAAGCTGCCAGCTGTCGCACCATGCATTAATCCTCTGCAGGTCCTCCTGGAGTACGTACGAGTCTTCTGATGTTGCTACTTTCTTGTAGACAACCGTGTCATCTCCAAATAGCCTCACGGAGCTACCGATGTTGTCAACTAAGTCATTTATGTATATTGTAAACAATAAAGGTCCTATTATGCTTCCCTGCGGTACTCCCGAAATTACCTCTACATCTGCAGATTTTGAACCGTTAAGAATGACATGTTGTGTTCTTTCTTCTAGGAAATCCTGAATCCAATCACAAACCTGGCCCGATATTCCGTAAGCTCGTATTTTTTTCACTAAACGTAAGTGCGGAACCGTATCAAATGCCTTCCTGAAGTCCAGGAATACGGCATCAATCTGCTCGCCAGTGTCTACGGCACTGTGAATTTCTTGGGCAAATAGGGCGAGCTGAGTTTCACATGATCTCTGTTTGCGGAATCCATGTTGGTTATGATGAAGGAGATTTGTATTATCTAAGAACGTCATAATACGAGAACACAAAACATGTTCCATTATTCTACAACAGATTGACGTAAGCGAAATAGGCCTATAATTATTCGCATCTGATTTATGACCCTTCTTGAAAATGGGAACGACCTGCGCTTTCTTCCAGTCGCTAGGTACTTTACGTTCTTCCAGCGATCTACGATAAATTGCTGATAGAAAGGGGGCAAGTTCTTTAGCATAATCACTGTAGAATCTTAAGGGTATCTCGTCTGGTCCGGATGCTTTTCCGCTACTAAGTGATAGCAGTTGTTTTTCAATCCCGATATCGTTTATTTCAATATTTTCCATTTTGGCGTCCGTGCGACGGCTGAAGTCAGGGACCGTGTTACGATTTTCCGCAGTGAAACAGTTTCGGAACACTGAATTCAGTATTTCTGCCTTTCTTCGGTCGTCCTCTGTTTCGGTGCCATCGTGGTCAACGAGTGACTGAATAGGGGATTTAGATCCGCTTACCGATTTTACATATGACCAAAACTTTTTAGGGTTCTTGTTTAGATTGTTTGCCAATGTTTTATGTTCGAATTCGTTGAATGCTTCTTTCATTGCTCTCTTTACGCTCTTTTTCGCTTCGTTCAGCTTTTCCTTATCAGCTATGATTCGACTACTCTTAAACCTATGATGAAGCTTTCTTTGTTTCCGTAGTACCTTTCGTACATGATTGTTATACCACGGTGGATCTTTCCCCTCGCTTTGGACCTTAGTCGGTACGAACTTATCTAAGGCGTACTGGACGATGTTTCTGAATTTTTTCCATTTTTGTTCCACATCCTCTTCCTCAGAAATGAACGTTTGATGGTGGTCACTCAGATATTCTGCGATTTGTGCCCTATCACTCTTGTTAAGCAAATATATTTTCCTTCCTTTCTTGGCATTTCTTATTACACTTGTAGTCATTGATGCAACCACTGACTTATGATCACTGATACCCTCTTCTACATTCACGGAGTCGAAAAGTTCCGATCTATTTGTTGCTATGAGGTCTAAAACGTTAGCTTCACGAGTTGATTCTCTAACTATCTGCTCGAAGTAATTCTCGGACAAGGCAGTCAGGATAATGTCATAAGAGTCTCTGTCCCTGGCTCCAGTTCTGATTGTGTGACTATCCCATTCTATACCTGGTAGATTGAAGTCTCCCCCTATTACAATAGTATGATCACGAAACTTCTTCACGACGTTCTGCAGGTTCTCTCTGAGGCGCTCAACTACTACGGTTGCTGATGCAGGTGGTCTATAGAAGCATCCGACTATCATATCTGACCCACCTTTGATACTTAACTTAACCCAGATTATTTCACATTCGCATTCGCTAATAACTTCGCTGGATATTATTGAATTCTTTACTGCTATAAATACTCCTCCACCATTGGCGTTTATCCTATCCTTGCGGTATATATTCCATTCTGTGTCTAGGATTTCGTTACTGTTCACTTCCGGTTTTAACCAACTTTCCGTTCCTAATACTATATGCGCACTATTTCCTTCAATAAGAGATACTAATTCAGGATCCTTGCCCTGGATACTCCTGCAGTTTACCAATATTACGTTAACTTCTCCTGTTTTTGGTCTCTGAGGACGGACGTTCTTTATCAACGATGATAATGTCCTCTCTGGTAAGCCGTCAGGTATTTTATCGTTTCGCCCAAGGGGGGGTCCCTCTAACCTAAAAAACCCCCGTGTGCACGCCACACGTACTCTGCTACCCTAGTAGCTGCTTCCGGTGTGTAGTGCACGCCTGACCTGTCTAGGGGGGCCCTACAGTTCTCCACCCAATAACGGAGGTCGATGAATTTGCAACCATTATAGTCGCAGAGTCGTCTGAGCCTCTGGTTTAGACCCTCCACACGGCTCCAAACCAGAGGACCGCGATCGACTCTGGGCACTATGCTGCAGATATTAAGCTCAGCTTGCACTCCGCGTGCGATGCTGGTTGTCTTCACCAAATCAGCCAGCCGCCGGAAGGAACCAAGGATGGCCTCAGAACCCAAGCGGCAGGCGTCATTCGTTCCGACATGTGCTACTATCTGCAGCCGGTCACACCCAGTGCGTTCAATAGCTGCCGGAAGGGCCTCCTCCACATTACGGACGAGACCCCCCGGCAAGCACACCGAGTGCACACTGGCATTCTTCCCCGACCTACCCGCTATTTTCCTGAGGGGCTCCATAACCCGCCTAACGTTGGAGCTCCCTATAACTAATAGGCCCGCCCTCTGTGACTGTCAGGACCTTGCCGGAGAATCGGCCACTGGCCCAACAGGCGAGGCATCCTGTGGTGGCTCGGAAACGATGTCATCACCACTAGGAAGCACCCCGTACCTGTTGGAAAGGGGTAAGGCAGCTGCCACGCGGCCAGATCCCACCTTCGCCTTTCGGCCAGGCACGCGCGAGCCCACCACTGTCCGCCATTCACCCTGGAGTGATGGTTGACCGGTAAGATGCTCACTGCCGGAAGACGCAGCGACATCAGGGGTTCCATGTGATTCCAAGGCCACCGAAGTAGGCATAGGTCTCACCACAGTTGCCCCAAAGCCACTACGAGCCGACGCCTGCGCCTCGAGCTCGATGAGCCTAACAGACAAAGCCTCCACCTGCCCCCGAAGAGTGGCCAATTCTCCTTGCGTCCGCTCACAACAACCACAGTCCCTACACATGACTATGTTTACCCTACTCTATACGGTGACAAATTCCCAAGATAATCTTCTGATGAGCTACTCTGATAATCAAGAAACACTCACTGAAATACGAGACGCGAAAACTACGCTAGGTTTTCCCAGAAAAACTATTTAAAAGCTAAGCGCAGCAAATAAGTACAAAAACGCTTTATACAAACAGTACTCGCTGCTGCTGGTGCTCTCGCTCTGGCTGTCACAAGACAACTGCTGATTCAAGTGACTAGTGGCTAACGGCCGCGATACAAACAAAAGACGGTTCTAGGGCGCTTTCTGTTCTAAACGATCAAGAAAACACTAAGAAATCTAACACGAAAACTACGTAAAGTTTTATCAAGAACTGTTAGTTACTATGCAGAGCAGATAAACACAAATAGAATCCCTTCCTTAGTGGAAGGTCGTAAACAAAATGCAAAATAAACGCTTTATACAAACAGTACTCGCTGCTGCTGGTGCTCTCGCTCTGGCTGTCACAGGCGCTCCTGTCTGTGATGCAGCGTCAAGGGTAACCGCAGCCATGGTCTCCGAGCTGATAGTCCATGCTGCTGCAAACGTCGTCGAACTGTTAGTGCAGTTGGTTGTTGTCTTGGAAACGTCCCCATCTGTTGACTCAGGGATAGAGACATGGCTGCACGATCCGTTACAGCTATGCGGATAGGATGCCTGTCATCTCGACTACTAGTGATGCGAGGCCATTGGGATCCAGCACCGCATTCCGTATTACCCTCCTGAACCCACCGATTCCATATTCTGCTAACAGTCATTGGATCTTGACCAACGGGAGCATCAATGTCGCGATACGATAAACCGCAATCGCGACAGGCTACAATTCGACCTTTATCAAAGTCGGGAACGTGATGATACGCATTTCTCCTCCTTACACGAGGCATCACAACAACCAGGCAACACCGGTCAACTGCTGTTTGTGTATGAGAAATCCGTTGGCAACTTTCCTCTTGTCAGTACGTTGTAGGTGTCGCCACCGGCACCAAATTTGTGTGAATGCTCTGAAAAGCTAATCATTTGCAAAACACAGCATCTTCTTCCTGTCGCTTAAATTTCGCGTCCGTAGCACGAATCTTCGTGGTGTAGCAATTTTAATGGCCAGTAGCGTAAGTGTGAATGTCACAATTGAACACAGCTGAGTAGAATATGTCAATAACATGTAATACAAGGCCTAAGAGGTAAATCTGGAAGACAGCTCACAGCAAAAAAAAAAAAGTGTTGTAATTTAGGTGGCCCAGATCAGCTTAACAGATCTACCTACAAATGTCAGTCCATGATAGCCCCGCTTTCCGATTGTTTACATGTCGCCACGTAAACCACATGTCGTGATTTAGTTGGATTAATAGTCGCACGGAGATCAAGGAGAAGACATGCATATTTTTTACGACCGGCTTAGTACACTTCGACAATACAATCACAAACTTGCAAGTCCACAGTTGTGTACATTCTCAGTCAAGCATTTCGCGCCATAAGATACCTGCAGATCCATATGGTGCAACAATTCTACGTCAATTTTCTGCGCTTGACTTTCTTGAAAGGTTTAATACAATGTTATATACGTAAGTCATCACTTTTGTTTCTACGTGCAGTGTCATCGAGTGAGATAGTTTACAGCTGGAGACGTGAACAGCTATCCGTCTTCATTTCAGACTTTGGTCGAAACACACTCAATTTTAAATGAGACAGCCTTCCTTCTGTACACACCGATCGGTACAATAGGTGCATAACACATCAGATATATGCAGAAATAATATTTTTTGTCTGAAATAGGTCTGCAAGAACGTGAACTTGAAGCAGATGCTGTTCTTTAACTAAGATTTTGAAAGTTAAACGTAAACGTGTTTCCACAAATGAGACAGATTCACAAAAGCATTAGTATCTCTCGAAAACATAAAGCATGGGACTGACAAGCTGAATTTGTTTTCACCAAAGTTAGTGCTGTTTGAAGCTATCACATGCCAACCAGCGGAAACACAAGCTTCTTGATCAGTTGGTACGTATAAGAAAACTGAATGTTTGAGTACTGAACAGCATTAGGCCGTCTCTGACTATGAGGTGACGGCTGGGACATCAGTTGCTGAACGAACTGTGACGGAGGTACACCCATATTGAAGGTAAGTCAAACTCAGACACTAGCATGCACCTGAGGACAACGGCCATAAAGATGTCATATCCTGCAGTAGCAATTTCTGTGCAATTTTAGCATCCAGACGTTTCAGCCAACGACGTTCAGGATTTACTGCGCATGCCACAAAATCAATGTTTACCGCTACACACTAGAAGGAATGCGAACGTGAATGAGGCCTGATTTAGTATACAAAGTGACAATCTTCGTCTTTTAATTTGTTGACAAGCGAGAAAACATCACTTTACTGAATGTCTTCAAGCGAGACAATATATGCATCTAAGACAACTTACTCGGAATTAGACGGACAACCCAGTACAACTTCCCTTGTGGAAATGTGGCTATGCACACCTGAAGGGATCACAACTTTGAAGCAGAACTGTTTCTCGTACATATAATATCAGCGGATGTGATACAGATATACCGACAGAAAAATCTTTCACACATAATCTTTCATCTTAGTAACATCTAATTAAAAATGTTGAAAGATTGTCTGTAATACTTTCGAAAGATCAAGAAACCTCATAACCACTCATGAATTACTTTTGTGTGTTACAAATGATCGCAGATGTCAAAAGAGAGATAGCAGACTCTAACATAGGGTGTTTCCACTGAATTACTGTTGACGATTCTGGTGAAATAGTCTACCCAATGAAGCACCCTTTGTGATCTCAGAACAAATTCGTCATTTCGACTGAATATAACAGTGAGTTAAATGCCATGATAGTTTTATATAAATGATAATTAATTGAAACCCTCAGCTGCCGACAGGTGTTGTTGATGCACCTCGATGGGAAGAGTCTAAAGTGTGTGCCCCGACCCGGACTCGAACCCGGGATCTCCTGCTTACATGGCAGACGCTTTATTCTTCTGAGCCACCGAGGACACAGACGAATAGTACGACTGCAGGGACTTATCCCTTGCACGCTTCCCGTAAGACCCACATTCCCAATTATCCACAATCTACATACGTAATGTACCTAATAGATATTTGCCCATCCACTCATTACTCGATGGGCAAATGGGCAAATATCTGTTAGGTACATTCCGTATGTAGATTGTGTCGCGCTATTCATATGTGTCGTCGGCGGCTCAGCTGGATGGAGCGTCTGCCATGTAATTAGGAGATACCGGGTTCGAGTCCCGGTCGGGGCACACACTTTCAACTGTCCACAGCGAGGTATATCAACGCCACCTGTCGGCAGCTGAGGGTTTCAATCAATTATCATTTGTTCTAGAGAAGCTGCAGTGTCAACAAAGGTATATGTTCTTTCGAGAACATTTACTGCCTTTATAGTTTTATATGTCTCTTTTCGTTACCTTCAGTGTAAAGGATGTCATCTACGATATCTTCCGCTACCCACTGATAATCGCATTCTCTGCGAGGCAGCGATAAATCGCGGCTAACTGTGGAGTTAATTCTGTTGCTAGTTCAATACAGCTGTTGACATGATTCATTCAGGTCCCACCCGTTGTTCCCTTTTAGCGATTCCAATTGCTTTTCACTGGTAATGACATTGATTTCTAAACTACTCAGGCCACAATTGACGCAACGAACTAAAAGGCGGAATACAGGTCTTTTTGGTGTACAGAGAAGCTTCTGAACACAGTTTTCAATGAATCAATGAAAAACTGAAATTACATCTTCCATCACAAATGCTTAATTGATTTAAATTGGCGTGCTTTTCTGGCTGTTAACATGTTTCGCTGTGGTAGTTCCGATTTTCCCTTAGCTCAAGGCATTCAGCGCCCCTTGAAGACAAAAGGCCTGGAATTTACCCAACAAAAACCAGTTTAATTCAGTTACCATGTTAGTATCAAACTACGACAAATAACTGTCATGCGGTATGAAATGCATTAAAATCTTGAAAGAAAATATAAATTTAAATGTGAACCTCCGCTTTTGTGGGCGTGTAGACAAATATGTCATTCTCACACTAGAAAACTTTCATTATGCACTAATACTTGCTAAAATACGTGTTTCCAGACGTGTTTACAAATATATCATAAAAAACACGCATTTAAAAATTACCTATTTAAAATACACTACTGGCTATTAAAATTGCTACACCACGAAGGTGACGTGCTACAGACGCGAAAATTTAACAGACAGGAAGAAGATGCTGTGATATGCAAATGATTAGCTTCTCAGAGCATTCACACAAGGTGGGCGCCGGTGACGACACCTACAACGTGCTGACATGAGGAAAATTACCAACCGAGTTCTCATACGCAAACAGCAGTTGACCGGTGTTGCCTGGTGAAACGTTGTTGTGATGCCTCGTGTAAGGAGGAGAAATGCGTATCATCACATTTCCGACTTTGATAAAGGTCGAATTGTAGCCTGTCGCGATTGCGGTATATCGTATCGCGACATTGCTGCTCGCGTTGGTCGAGATCCAATGAATGTTACCAGAATATGGAATCGGTGGGTTCAGGAGGGTAATACGGAACGCCGTGCTGGATCCCAACGGCCTCGTATCACTAGCAGTCGAGATGACAGGCATCTTATCCGCACAGCTGTAACGGATCGTGCAGCCACGTCTCGATCCCTGAGTCAACAGATGGGGACGTTTCCAAGACAACAACCAACTGCACTAACAGTTCGACGACGTTTGCAGCAGCATGGACTATCAGCTCGGAGACCATGGCTGCGGTTACCCTTGACGCTGCATCACAGACAGGAGCGCCTGCGATGGTGTACTCAACGACGAGCCTGGGTGCATGAATGGTAAAACGTCATTTTTTCGGATGAATCCAGGTTCTGTTTACAGCAACATGATGGTCGCATCCGTGATTGGCGACATCGCGGTGAACGCACATTGGAAGCGTGTATTCGTCATCGCCCTAGTGGCGTATCACCCGGCGTGATGGTATGGGGTGCCATTGGTTACACGTCTCGGTCACTTCTTGTTCGCATTGACGGCACTTTGAACAGTGGATGTTACATTTCAGATTTGTTACGACCCGTGGCTCTACCGTTCATTCGGTCCCTTCGAAAGCCTACATTTCAGCAAGATAATGCACGACCGCATGTTGCAGGTCCTGTACGGGCGTTTCTGGATACAGAAAATGTTCGACTGCTGCCCCGGCCAGCGCATTCTCTAGATTTCTCACCAATTGAAAACGTCTGGTCAATGGAGGCCGAGCAACTGGCTCGTCACAATACGCCAGTCACTACTCTTGATGAACTGTGGTATCGTGTTGAAGCTGCATGGGCAGCGTCAAGGGTAACCGTAGCCATGGCCTCCGAGCTGATAGTCCATGCTGCTGCAAACGTCGTCGAACTGTTCGTGCAGTTGGTTGTTGTCTTGCATCCAATCTCTATTTGACTCAATGTCCAGGCGTATCAAGGCCGTTATTGCGGCCAGAGGTGGTTGTTCTGGGTACTGATTTCTCAGGATCTATGCACCCAAATTGCGTGAAAATGTAATCACATGTCAGTTCTAGTATAATATATTTGTCCAATGAATAACCATTTATCATCTGCATCTCTTCTTGGAGTAGCAATTTTAATGGACAGTAGTGTCCTTGCGTAACACTAGACCTGCATGTAGTTAAGATTATGTCTGGACGGCGTATCTACAGTACTTTGTCGAGCAAATGGAAGAATAATTTCATTCATTTTGTTCATTTAATGAATTTTGCTATTTTTTCTTATTTCCTATGAAAATTTCTAATTCCTCCAGTACGCATTTATCTGCAGTTTAGATAATTATCATGCTATCTACACTCCTGGAAATGGAAAAAAGAACACATTGACACCGGTATGTCAGACCCACCATACTTGCTCCGGACACTGCGAGAGGGCTGTACAAGCAATGATCACACGCACGACACAGCGGACACACCAGGAACCGCGGTGTTGGCCGTCGAATGGCGCTAGCTGCGCAGCATTTGTGCACCGCCGCCGTCAGTGTCGGCCAGTTTGCCGTGGCATACGGAGCTCCATCGCAGTCTTTAACACTGGTAGCATGCCGCGACAGCGTGGACGTGAACCGTATGTGCAGTTGACGGACTTTGAGCGAGGGCGTATAGTGGGCATGCGGGAGGCCGGGTGGACGTACCGCCGAATTGCTCAACACATGGCGCGTGAGGTCTCCACAGTACATCGATGTTGTCGCCAGTGGTCGGCGGAAGGTGCACGTGCCCGTCGACCTGGGACCGGACTGCAGCGACGCACGGATGCACGCCAAGACCGTAGGAGCCTACGCAGTGCCGTAGGGGACCGCACCGCCACTTCCCAGCAAATTAGGGACACTGTTGCTCCTGGGGTATCGGCGAGGACCATTCGCAACCGTCTCCATGAAGCTGGGCTACGGTTCCGCACATCGTTAGGCCGTCTTCCGCTCACGCCCCAACATCGTGCAGCCCGCCTCCAGTGGTGTCGCGACAGGCGTGAATGGAGGGACGAATGGAGACGTGTCGTCTTCAGCGATGAGAGTCGCTTCTGCCTTGGTGCCAATGATGGTCGTATGCGTGTTTGGCGCCGTGCAGGTGAGCGCCACAATTAGGACTGCATATGACCAAGGCACACAGGGCCAACACCCGGCATCATGGTGTGGGGAGCGATCTCCTACACTGGCCGTACACCACTGGTGATCGTCGAGGGGACACTGAATAGTGCACCGTACATCCAAACCGTCATCGAACCCATCGTTCTACCATTCCTAGACCGGCAAGGGAACTTGCTGTTCCAACAGGACAATGCACGTCCGCATGTATCCCGTGCCACCCAACGTGCTCTAGAAGGTGTAAGTCAACTACCCTGGCCAGCAAGATCTCCGGATCTGTCCCCCATTGAGCATGTTTGGGACTGGATGAAGCGTCGTCTCACGCGGTCTGCACGTCCAGCACGAACGCTGGTCCAACTGAGGCGCCAGGTGGAAATGGCATGGCAAGCCGTTCCACAGGACTACATCCAGCATCTCTACGATCGTCTCCATGGCAGAATAGCAGCCTGCATTGCTGCGAAAGGTGGATATACACTGTACTAGTGCCGACATTGTGCATGCTCTGTTGCCTGTGTCTATGTGCCTGTGGTTCTGTCAGTGTGATAATGTGATGTATCTGACCCCAGGAATGTGTCAATAAAGTTTCCCCTTCCTGGGACAATGAATTCACGGTGTTCTTATTTCAATTTCCAGGAGTGTATATTATTGCCTAAAATCCGGTTAGCTGTGTTCTAGAGTTAACTCAATGCATTACGGCTGGAATTTAAATTGCTAGGTTCTCTATAATATACTTTAAATTGATTTCTGGTTTGGCCAACATACATACGCTGACAATTTTGACGATTTATTTTCTGTACTGCTAAATCAGAGAATTTGTCTTTATGCACATTCTCCTTGTGTTTTAACGCAACTCTAAAGGAACTGCTCGTACTATTTACAATATGGTAGGATTTCGTCATATCACGTCATGATAATTGATCTTTGTTTCTGTTTGTATGTGTGTGGCAACTGTGGCATTCTGTGTAAAAGTGAATAAAAATATGCTCTTTTGTATTGGTATGATGATTTGAATTGTTACCAGTACTTATTCCCGAATAGTTAGGCTTTCTGCACATTTAAAGGAAATATTTCCCATTTGATCTACCATCTAACAAATCCAAGTATTTATTGCTACTATCTTTTTCGCTTTCAACTGGGAACGGAATTTTTGGGAGCTTTTGATTAAATTTACCAGTTACTTTATTTAAACCATGTTAAGTGCCTCTAAAGAAAACTACCCTGTCGTCAACATACAGCTTAAAAGCGATATTTTCTTTTTTCACTAAAGAATTTCTCAAAAAATCTAATTTCCAAGCTATTAAGGAATATTTCTGGCAAGATGTTTGATAAGCTACTATCCATCTCTAAGCTGTCTCTGACTCGATACATTTTTCCATTAAAATCAAAGAACTTGAAGTCAAAGCTGAATTGCAAGAAGTCTAACAGTGGTACCATCTCACACACTGCCATAGTTTTATGTGTTAGTAAATTACCTTTAATAATTTCTAGTGTTTCATGAACTAGTATATTCGTGAACATATTTGTATCATCCCACGAGGAGAAAACTGCATCCTGTGCGATATTCATATTTACTACACTGTTAGTGAGTTGGATGTTATTCTTAACAAAGTCTTGTCATATATGTAGACACTTTTACTTTTTTCATCAACTATGCGATTAAGCTCACTATCGGTAGAGTATTCGTTACTGAAACAAGTCTAAGTTGATTTTTCAGGTTTGTGTAATTTACTCTTGCAGTGGGAACTTTCGGATAGATTAACTTTAATCTGCGTTTACTTACAGGTCAAAAAGAAACTGAGAAGCATCAGGTTTTCAGTATAGCTGTGTCTGGAAAGCATTCATTGGGTCTTCACTAACAATCAAATTGCGTACTTATGAAATATCGTCTCAGTTATGTGACTGGATTCGTGATTTACTGTCAGAGAGGTCACAGTTCGTAGTAACTGACTGAAAGTAATCGAGTGAAACAGAAATGTTTTCTGGCGCTCCCCATGGTAGTGTCATAGACCGTCTGCTGTTCCTTATGTATATAAACCATTTAGCAGACAATCTGAGCAGCCGTCTTATGTTATTTGCAGATGATTCTGTCGTTCATCTATATGATCAGAATATCAAGAGAAATAACGAAATGATTTAGAAAAGATATATGTATGGTGTGAAAGTTGGCAATTGACCGTAAATAATGAAAAGTGTGAGGTCATCCACATGAGTGCTAAAAGGAATCCGTTTAACTTCGGTTACACGATAAATCAATCAAATCTAAAGGTCATAAATTCAACTAAATACCTAGAAATTACAATTACGAACAAATTAAATTGGACAAAACACATATAAAATGTTTGGAAGATGAATCAGAGACTATGTTTTATTGGCAGAACACTTAGAAGACGCAACGGAACTACTAAAGAGACTACCAACACTACGCTTGTCCGTCCTCTTTTGGAGTAATGCTGCGTGTTGTGGGATCCTTTCGAGATGGGATTAACGGAGTACATCGAGAAAGTTCAAAGAGGGGCAGAACGTTTTATATTATAGGGAAATAGGGGAGAGAGTGTTACGGACATGATACATTATTTAGGGTGGACATAATGGAAACAAAGGCGCTTCTCGTTGCGGCGGGATCTTTTCACGAAATTTGGGTCACCAACTGTCTCCTCCTAAAGCAAAAATATTTTTTTGACACCAACCTAAATAGGGAGAAACGATCATCACAATAAAATAAGGGAAATCAGAGTTCGCATGGAAAGATATAGGTGTTCGTCTTTTCCGCGCGCAGTTCAGGAGTGGAATATTGGAGAATCACTGTGAAGGTGGTTCGGTGAACCCTCTGCCTGGCACTTCAGTGTAATTTACATTGTAGCCATGCAAGTGTAGATGATGTAGATGTAGATATCTCACAACACACATGGTACATCATCTTGATGCAGTCATTGTCTCTGAAATTCTGTGTGTTATCGTTGGGTTTCGTTATTATTTGTATATACAAACTAGCGGACAAATCAGTCATTGCCTGCTATTCACTTTCCAAATGTTCTATTAGCCACGAAAACCAGAAATGGTCTGTGTTTGTAGTGTGATGTAATAAAAGAACTTCATTTCAATGCATTCGTAGAAACGCTTTTGAAATTATAAAACGGTTTCCTGTCACTGTGAGCAGCTGCTTCGCGTGTCTACAACGAGATTTTGTAAACCTCTCTACGGCAATGCCTCTTAATAGCTCTAAAGACGGCATTTGTGTACAGTCGTTTGCATTTCGCAGTTGAAAGCTTTCTAAAACGCTGATACGTCTCAGGGATCTCCTTTAGCTGACTCGGCTTTAGGAGTTTCTTAGTAGCCAAGAATAACTGTATTAAATCTTCATGTATGACGTGTTATTTTTCACAAATACCAGTGATTATGATGTCATATTTCTTCACCTCTGCTTCTTACAATAGTATATTTGTATAGGTAGATTCAGCGGCATATGCGAATGCTGTCTGAGAAATATATTGTGAATACAGTTAAGAGCAAAGAAGTAACAAATTTAGACGTCATGCATAATGCGGAAGCTTTTCAGGCACCTCATTGTTTATGACGTCAAACCTCCTCAACTGAGTGTAGTACCACGATTTAATATTGTAGGTGCATTTATCGGCATACGTGCATACCGTCTGCAAAATTTATTGCGAATGTAGTTAGTAGCACGTAAGTAATAAATTTAAACGTCATGTATAATGCAGTGATTTTTCACACTTCTCATTGTTTATGACATAATATCTCCTGATCTTTGTTAGATACTTGGCTATTACATTCACAGAAATTTCTGCGTGACAGTAAAGGATACGTGTACTAAATTTGGTTACAATCGGTCCACTGATTTAGGAGTAAATGTAGAACGTACACATATACATACATCCATTTTTATAATATGTGCAGATATATACTGTTTTAAAACTATTCACTGCGATGTCGTTAAAAACAGCATGCCTCCTCTGCTTCTAGAGTCTAGACACAAGCTGAGTGCGATAAGCCCCTGAGTAAAAAACTGTGGGAACAAGTTTCAGCCCGCCTCTTTCTTGTCTCGGAATAAGTCTGCGTTAGCCCATACTTGGTGAGTAACTGGAGTTCCTGCGAATATGCGCTGATGCTCTGATTTAAAGCACGAGATAAGAAATCTTTGCTGACTCAGGAGTGAAGTGAGGCTATAAAAGGAAGAAAACTCGCGTAAGAGCTTTTATTCGATGCTGAATCCTTGGGACGGTGAACGTCGTGGGATCAGTTGCGAGCTGAGATAGCAGAGCCGGAAATTCGACGAAGAAATGAATGTAATTATTCTTCTGTTTATCTAGTCCTTTATTCAAATATTTTGCTTATCGTATCTACGAACGGATGTTTTTTCTCTTAGTGATACGGAACCTGCGAGCGCACATGAGATAAGAACCTGCAGCAGCAGCAATGATCTCCCGGAAGTATTCGAGGTGTATAAATAACAGTGATTACAACTTACAGAAGTAAATCCGGCTTTACACTTGGGCTGTGAAAATCTTCTTTCTTGTGCTCTTGGAGCATCTGCGGGGAAAAAAGAAAGAGATTTAGCTTTGCTGCACATAAAGCAGTTAGGTGCCAGAAATTTAAGAAAAAATGTAAGTAACTTATTCTTCTTATTACACATACTGGCATGCAGCCATTCTGTTTACCATCTGTATGAATACACATATTTTCTTCTCATCTAATGTTACATAATCTGTGGACTGGTACCGAATCTGTGGGGTTTTTGAGGATACAAAAGCTCTGATTTCGCAAAGAAATTTCCAAGGCAATCCTCCGCCACCATTTTTTCCAGGATATTAAGACAGTCCAGTATTACCTCGCAGAAGCCATTTCTGGAGAAACTTCAGAAATCTAAACATCTCCTTTGAGCTCCTGGAACAGCTGGGAAATAAAAAATACCTGAACAAGAAGGAGTAGAGTTTTTCCTGCACTAAAAGGGCTGTTGGGATTCGGAAATTTGAGACACATATCTAAGCATTCTCCTTATTATGCACACTATCATTCAGGCATTACGTTTCTCATATCAATGAAAAATGGTTCAAATGGCTCTGAGCACTATGGGACATCTGAAGTCATCAGTCAACTAGGACTTAGAAGTACTTAAACCTAACTAACCTAAGGACATCACACACATCCATGCCCGAGGCAGGATTCGAACCTGCGACCGTAGCGGTCGCGCGGTTCCGGACTGAAGCGCCTAGAACCGCTCGGCCACGAAGGCCGGCCCATATCAATGAATAATGTTTTCTTTCTTATTTAATGTTACGGAATCTGTAGTCATCCTCATCGAACAGTGAAGTTTCTATGAGCCTCCTGATCAAGCAGTGGTCTGCTCGAGAAGCTATGAAATCTACAACAACAAGAAGCAGCATTAGCAGCAGTGAGAATCTGCAGAAGAAGAAGACAGTCACGTCGGTAGACTGGAGCTTTCGTCGGCTAACCTAGTAATACGATTATTATAAAGGCTAGACCAGCAGCAGAACATACTAAATTAAATGATTATCTCGAATGGCTCGATACGAAATCTGCATTCAGAAGACCCTTGTGTACAGGTGTTATACAGGCTCGTCAGGACAGTCTGTAAAGCTTTTAAGGAGGTTGCAGGGTAGTTTGTACTAAGAAATAATTGTTAAGAAAAAAATTCGATGCGTTTTACCGATTCCGAGTTAATAAGCATTGAAGTTAGCCAATCAGGCCTTTGTGGGCGGAAACCCAAGCGACACACCAATGACGGTATCGCCAAATGTCCTCTTCGTTTGTTTTTCTAAAACTGAAGAAGAGAGCGATACAAAAACTGGACATGTGACATGGGATCGAATCTGAGCCAAGGGCTGAGCATTGTTGTGTGTATAATCTACGGTATGAGAACAACTGATTGTAATTATACACTTACGAGACAAAACATTATGGCCACCTGTTAGTTGCTTGTTTGTCCGTCTTTGTAACGAAATACATCACTGATTCTACGGATGCGACAGTTTGTTGGTAGGTTTGTGTAGGTACGTGGAATTAGATGTCTACTCATAGGTCGTGTAATTTGCATAAATAACGTACGCAGTAATGGCATCCGATTTTCGACTCCCGTGGGTTCCATAGGATTTACATTAGGCAAATTTGGTCGCCGAGACATCAGTGTGTTCCTCAAACCACTCTAGCACGGTTCTGGCTGCGAGACACTGACAGTTATACTGCTGAAGGATGACAGTGCTGTCAGGAAAGATATCAAACATGAAAAGACACAAGTGGTTCGAAGCCGTCAGTGTGTTTTCGATGTGCTGCGGAGCTCCATTTCAACAACGTACGGCTACATTAACTTCAAAAAATAATATTCAGTGGTGCGTCTTTTTTAACGAAAATCTTGTCACCACTGAACTCCACTGACATAATGTCGTCTTCGACAAAACAGTCTCAGTGGGGATGTCCATTTCAGATACTTCAAAAATGCTCCTTTTCCATACACATTGTGAATATGTACTGAACGAATTCCCACTAAATCCTGTGTGAAACTGTGCTCCACAAACACTGATAGTCTTATACAACATCAAGACTGCCAATAACCATTAGGATGCCAGGAGTGACTTGCACACAACATTAGATATGGCGGCATTTCCAGGGTTTCCGTAGGTGAATAAAAAAAATGGTTGGTTTGATGGAACACGAACTGAATGGTGAACCTGTCGCAGAATTTGTGGACCTGTGTGCGAAAACGTATGCGGTTGAAACCGAGTGTGGGCGCACAATGCACACAGCAGAGGGTATAAAACAATCGTCTGCAAATAGGCTCACCATTGACGATTACGTGCACTTGTGTCCTGGATTCATAAGTGAAAACTACTGTGCAATTTGTCGCTCGCTCGAAGCAGCATGTTGTTTCGACTGTTAAACAACTTAAACTCTTTTTGTCTGCCCAGGATGACAAACGCTATATACTTCCACATAAGGTAAATACGCTAACCTGAGGACATAACTGTATTTAAAATGATGATAATGATTGTAAAAAGTATTAAATATTTGAAAAAATTATGATAATTTATAATGTAAAGTACATGATTGGTTAATATTATACTTATGAAATTACTTGAAAAATTTTATAAATCAGACAATTACAGGGGAAAATGATGATTATTGATTGTCTAAATACCTGACAGACTTTTACTGAAAAAATTCAAGTCCTCAAAAAATGTAAAATATTGTACATACTTCAAAAACTGATTATATATCATGTAAATACACGATTTTAATTGTAAAAATGTAAATACTTAAAAAATGTAATTTGAATATCATAGAAATATAAGTAATGGAGCTATATGAGGAAAAATTGTAGCTTTGTAATAAATTTTGTGTGTACTGTATTTTCTTGTGTTTGAATTTTCTACCTGTATGATCTGTTTGCACACAACGTTAGCAAGTGTCTCTCAGCTGCTTAAGTCTTGTCACGATAGGTGAGATGTGCAGAGCTATCTGCCTATCTCGGCACTGTACTGCTCTGTCTACCTGGCAGCGGGTGGAGAGGAGCTGAACTGACGCTAAGCAACATGTGAACTCTGAGTTACTGACGAAGAATGTAGTATTTATACTTTTTCGCAAAACGTTATGAGAGATTACATTTAATTATAAGACAGAGGTGGAAATATGTGCAGAAATACGAATGTGAGATGAGACTTTGGGAATTTAAATGATGAGACAGTACAGAAGAAATTTCGTGGGAAATTTGTTGCAGTTTTAGGGAAAATTGAGAAGAGCTGATTTTTGATCACATATGTGTTTAAGGAGTGTATAGTATATTTCACGACTCAAATACGGATGTGTGTGTGTGTGTGTGTGTGTGTGTGTGTGTGTGTGTGTGTGTGCGTATATAATGCATAGTTTTGACCTTTGAGTCATTTGAATAGAAAGTGGAGGAATGTATATTTTGGTTAGTAATGCGTAACTTTGACTTTGGTTAACTCTAATATTAAGTCATATGTATTTGACTTTCGGCGAAATAACGAATGTATCTCTGATTTTTAAACTTACGGTTACGTAAATTTTTACTGCATATCTGGGAAATATTTTTTCTTTATTTCTTGGGCTATTTTCTAATAATATATTTTGATTGGTTGCAAAGAGGAGAGGGTCGAAAAGCTATTTAGCACACACAATTAATCTGTTTCCATCATCTTGATTGGCTGGAGATAAGGAGGGTAAGAGGTGAAGAAAGGGCCTAGCTTGATTTGTAGATCAGAAATTATGTAATCTGACTTCATTTCAATAGTGTGCTCTTTGTTTGAAAAGAGGAGAATGAAGTGTACGTGAGAAATAATGTAATTTGACAGAATTTTTATGTATCATTTAAATACTACACTCTGATCACTCTGATAGGTTGGAAGGAGTAGGAGGAGAAGGGGAACATCAGAAACAGGATAATTTGACACTATTTCTACAACTGGACTCTTTTCTAATACGACACCCTGATTGGTTGGAGACATAGAGGAGGGGGCATTGGGAATAGCACAGTTGGTTTGCTTCCATCATCTTCGACTTTTAATACCGCACTGTGATTGGCTGGACATATGGGGCGGGGGGGGGGGGGGGGTGAAGGTGAAGGATTTTTACGTCTTCCGTTAATTCAGTTTGGCAGTTCCGCCATCTTGGTTTTTATACATTACGATTGGCTTGAGGTGAGGAGTACTGCACAGTGAGGTTTCTTGGAGATAGTTATGCTATTTTCGCCATATTGGATTTTTAACACAGCGTTATGATTGGCTGAAAATTAGGTGAGGGGAGGGGAGGGATAAGGGATGTAGCTTCTCATAGATAAGGATGAAAATGTCACTGACAATGTCATGAGTTCAAGATGATCAGTAACGTCATGCATAGCTTTTAGGATGACCTTTAAAAAAGGTCTGTGACAGCATTCAAATTCAAAGTGTGCCAGACTGCCCACGTCGTTGAGCCATAAGGACTTCAGCTGGCACAGATTCACTACAGTTATATGCGACACTGTATTTTGTCCATATACTGCCAGAATTTCACGGCTTATCTGTGGGCAATTGGGCAATTTAGACATTTCGTCCATTTGAGTTGTACTGTCCCGCGTACTTCAGCTTCGCAGTGGGTTTCCAGTGGCTGCGTCATTTTTCTCGCATACTGTGATGAATCTGTTAGCCGTACCACATATTAACCGTCTTTGCTAGAAACCACGTACATGTACTCACTTCTGACGATCCGCCACTTCTCTTGTGGAGTGGTTGTAGCGTGTGACAACACGTTTAACTTTCTTTCCTACTTATTTAGTGCGATATGTATGAGAAATATCCATAATTTTCAGCATTGTCAAATCTACGTATACCATGTATCTTTAATCCTAGGTTACATCACAGCAAGCTTTGGAAGTATATGCTCTTTTATCTGTAGGTACGATAGAGGGGCCTACTTACGTTAACGTCTTCTAATGTAGATGTATGCTAAGTTTCTATACCTACGATGTTTTACAACAGTTACCATATGACTAAATAACTGTTACAGACACTAGTAAAGTCACAATTTTCTATCGCTTATAGTTAGTTTAGCTCGAGCTGCTGATTTTGGTATAACGGGCGATGGTGGCGTTGAAATCATGATGTCACTTTACCCTCTCTCTCTCCCTCTCTCTCTCTCTCTCTCTCTCTCTCTCTCTCTCACACACACACACACGCACACACACACACACACACACACACACACACACACACACACCACTATCACTTGCGATGTGACATACTTAAATAATTAGATTCAGATTGTGGAGAGATTAAATGGCATATTTGTTTTTATAAAGTCTTCCTGCGCTTTACATCTGCATCACTATGCAGGCGACTGTAACTTATTTGTATTGATGCACATAGCGATAAGGGTTCCGAGCATCAAAATCGGTCGTAAATATACAAAATAACTATTAACTCAGTTAAATGAACATAAAGCAATAAGAGAATAAGCAATTTTTGTTCTCCATATTAAAATAAAAATCTATTTAGAGTAGCGCTACCTACTCGCTGATGGAAGTTATATTCACTATTATTATATTCATTTTATGCATAACAAACCTGCCTGATTACAACTGTAGCCATTAGTAGAATCAAAGATATATACGTTAGTTTTCGAATTACATGGCGTACAGTATTGTCATTGTCCCTTAATTTCTGGTATAAATGTGGTCTTCGACATTTCCCTATTTAAAAGCTTCACCAAAACTCGAGGAAGTTGTTATTTCATTCACTTCTGAAATTCGGCCTTTTATTTGTAAATGATATTAAGACACGGCAAATCACAGCGTCTCATGTCGTCTTCAACGTACGGTTTCTTGCAGGAGCTCTCAAACACTGTAGCTCACTACGTGATCTGTAGTATAATTACTGCCAGTAATCAATGGTTCCAGTCGTCCTAGCTACTTGTCTGTCGTCGTCTACAACGTTTTCTTGTTGAAAGCAATTAGTAAACAAGTTTTTACAATACTTCTCCGTTTGTGTTCTACTACCTACCAAAAATGTTGTACCGAAATCTATAATGGTGTCATACACATTTAGAGTTAATATCTTACGTATATACCCACTGTAGAGGAGTCATGTGTATTAATAATAGCAGAGCTATGGTATAATACATTGTCTATCAGTGTTTTACTGGCGCGAGGCCAGTTTTAAGTCACAAGAAGAAGCCTTGCAGAGTTCCAGAAGCCGGAACGGAGCGAAAAACGTGCATTCCTCAGGTGGCGGCTGATGGCCGAGGGTCCTCTGGAAATGAGAGGGAAGCGTGGGGTGGTGGCGGCTCCTTTGTGCCAACTAGAGCAGGCGACAAGCCCACGCCAGCCTGCAAAGAACCGGAGGTGTTTCCAGGCGGATGATTGGGGGACACAGAGTCGCCTGACGTCGTTTTGCGCAAAATGTAGGGGCTCGAACAAAGAGCACATCTCTCAGTTAGAAGAAGCGTTTTATGGAGGAAGGAAGTTGTAGAATGAACTGGCTCTGAGTTTGAATGTGATGGTGCTTGGGGCAAGAGGCAGGAGAATGCAGCTCTGTTGGGAGATGGTGCAGTAAAAAACTGTTTTACTTTTGGACAGACGACTGTGGAACGACAATATGTGACAGAGTGTAGTGTTCTGTTCTTTTCTGCACAGTAATGAAGCTCTAACTTCCGCCTAGAGGTTTATACGTACACTTTTGAATTATGAGATGAATGAAGGTGAAAACAAACACTGGACTGGAATTGCATTACTATTTTAAGGTACCTATCGAAAGCATGTGAAGTCTTTATCGCGATGTCCGATGGAGCTGATCGCGGGTAACGTCACGTTGCGTTACGTTATTTTAATACTGTGTGCCCTCACCGAATTTAATATTTTTGCTACGTGTTATTAATGTAGATAATGTACGTAGCATGTTCGTATATAGGACGCACCACAGAAGAAACACAGTGACATGTCACTCAGAATGTACCGAGGACGTTTTTGTGTATATTGTGGATGTGATGACGAAATGAATATTATGCCTTATGTAATTCACTCTGTGCACTAATTCAACTTGATTTTGCTTTATTGTTCAGACAAATTATCTCATTATTTAGTTAATCCTATGAACATGGAAAAATCATGAAATGTTACAACTTTGAAACTTTTGTAATTGTCTCTGATGATGTTCACTTAGTTTATTATCCTTTGTACTTCTCTCCTAGTGTAGCGCGAATACTATGTTAGTTCTTATCAACCCTTTCACGGGCCATGGGGGATATACTTCCCGCTAAACGAAATTCTTTGCGGTGTTAAAAGGAATATGCGTTACTACTTCCGTAAGCTCCTGGCATGTAGTGGCAGTCCGTTGCATCAGCTGTGGTTTCTGTTTCTTGCCACGTACATTATTGTGACCTGTATCAGCTCGTATCTTTATTGCATGATAAAGTTTCAGGGATTGTTTTCACATTGTGCCAAGTAAACTTTAATATTAGTAACGAAAATTTTTTTATTAAAGTAAAAGTACACATAAAATAAAAACAGAAAACAATGTCCATTATATTTTTACATCTCATGGTAACACATAACAACACACAAAAGGGAAGTGGGAAATCCAATTACCACCAGTTTTAATACCTCACATAGGTGCCATAGTGATACAGGTACCACCATAGCTTTTCGTCCTAAATGACAAAACAAAATTATCAAAAAATAAATATAGTCATTTGCTCACATTTCTAATAGGGTAGCAAAAGAATTATCTTCAATGTGTTGTTAAAAAAATGTGTCCGTGCAAGCGTTAATACTTGTAATGATAAAACTAAATTGTAATATTATTGACAGTGATTTTACTTTAAATTAGCTTTAATATTGTGTCTCCGCAATTGTAGACCTTTTCTTCACTTGTTGTTGTTGTGGTCTTCAGTCCTGAGACTGGTTTGATGCAGCACTTCATGCTACTCTATCCTGTGCAAGCTTCTTCATCTCCCAGTACCTACTGCAACCTACATCCTTCTGAATCTCCTTAGTGTATTCATCTCTTGGTCTCCCTCTACGATTTTTACCCTCCACGCTGCCCTCCAATACTAAATTGGTGATCCCTCCATGTCTCAGAACATGTCCTACCAACCGATCCCTTCTTCTAGTCAAGTTGTGGCACAAGCTCCTCCTCTCCCCAATTCTATTCAATACCCCCTCATCAGTTATGTGATCAATCCATCTAATCTTCAGCATTCATCTGTAGCACCACATTTCGAAAGCTTCTATTCTCTTCTTGTCTAAGCTACTTATCGTCCACGTTTCATTTCCATACTTGGCTACACTCCATACAAATACTTTCAGAAACGACTTCCTCACGCTTAAATCTGTACTCGATGTTAACAAATTTCTCTTCTTAAGAAACGCTTTCCTTGCCATTGCCAGTCTTCATTTTATATCCTCTCTACTTCGACCATCATCAGTTATTTTGCTCCCCAAATACCAAAACTCCTTTACTACTTTAAGTGTCTCATTTCCTAATCTAATTCTCTCAGCATCACCCGACTTAATTTGACTACATTCCATTATCCTCGTTTTGCTTTTGTTGATGTTCATCTTATATCCTCCTTTCAAGACACTGTCCATTCCGTTCAACTGCTCTTCCAAGTCCTTTGCTGTCTCTGACAGAATTACAATGTCATCGGCGAACCTCAAAGTTTTTATTTCTTCTCCATGGATTTTCATACATACTCCGAACTTTTCTTTTGTTTCCTTTATTGCTTGCTCAATATACAGATTGAATAACATCGGGGAGAGGCTACAACCCTGTCTCACTCCCTTCCCAACCACTGCTTCCCTTTCATACCCCTCTACTCTTATAACTGCCATCTGCTTTCTGCACAAATTGTAAATAGCCTTACGATCTCTGTATTTTACCCCGGCCACCTTCAGAATTTGAAAGAGAGTATTCCAATCAACATTGTCAAAAGCCTTCTCTAAGTCTACAAATTCTAGAAACGTAGATTTGCCTTTCCTTAATCTTTCTTCTAAGATAAGTCGTAGGGTCAGTATTGCCTCACGTGTTCCAACATTTCTATGGAATCCAAACTGATCTTCCCCCAGGTCGGCTTCTATCAGTTTTTCCATTCGTCTGTAAAGAATTCGCGTTAGTCTTTTGCCGCTGTGACTTATTAAACTGATAGTTCGGTAATTTTCACATCTGTCAACACCTGCTTTCTTTGGGATTGGGATTATTATATTCTTCTAGAAGTCTGAAGGTATTTCGCTTGTCTCATACATCTTGCTCACCAGATGGTAGAGTTTTGTCAGGACTGGCTCTCCCAAGGTTGTCAGTAGTTCTAATGGAATGTTGTCTACTCCGGGGGCCTTGTTTCGACTCAGGTCTTTCAGTGCTCTGTCAAACTCTTCACGCAATATCATATCTCCCATTTCATCTTCATCTACATCCTCTTCAATTTCCGTAGTATTGTCCTCAAGTACATCGCTCTTGTATAGGCCCTCTATATACTCCTTCCACTTTTCTGCTTTCCCTTCTTTGCTTAGAACTGGGTTTCCATCTGAGCTCTTGATATTCATGCAAGTGGTTCTCCTTTCTCCAAAGGTCTCTTTAATTTTACTGTAGGCAGTATCTATCTTACCCCTAGTGAGATAAGCCTCTACATCCTTACATTTGTCCTCTAGCCATCCCTGCTTAGCCATTTTGCACTTCCTGTCGATATCATTTTTGAGACGTTTGTATTCCTTTTTGCCTGCTTCATTTACTGCGTTTTTATAATTTCTCCTTTCATCAATTAAATTCAATATTTCTTCTGTTACCCAAGGGTTTCTACTAGCCCTTGTCTTTTTACCTATTTGATCCTCTGCTGCCTTCACTATTTCATCCCTCAAAGCTACCCATTCTTCTTCTACTGTATTTCTTTCCCCCATTCCTGTCAATTGTTCCCTTATGTTCTCCCTGAAACTGTGTACAATCTCTGGTTCTTTCAGTTTATCCAGGTCCCATCTCCTTAAATTCCCACCTTTTTGCAGTTTCTTCAGTTTTAGTCTACAGTTCATAACTAATAGATTGTGGTCAGAGTCCACATCTGCCCCTGGAAATGTCATACAATTTAAAACCTGGTTCCTAAATTTCTGTCTTACCATTATATAATCTATTTGATACCTTTTAATATCTCCAGGGTTCTTCCATGTATACAACCTTCTTTCATGATTCTTAAACCAAGTATTAGTTATGATTAAGTTACGCTCTGCGCAAAATTCTGTCAGGCGGCTTCCTCTTTCATATCTTAGCCCCAGTCCATATTCACCTACTATGTTTCCTTCCCTTTCTTTTCCTACTGACGAATTCCAGTCACCCATGACTATTAAATTTTCGTCTCCCTTCACTACCTGAATAATTTCTTTTATCTCAACATACGTTTCATCAATTTCTTCGTCATCTGCACAGCTAGTTGGTATATAAACTTGTACTACTCTAGTAGGCGTGGGCTTCGTGTCTATCTTGGCCACAATAATGCGTTCACTATGCTGTTTCTAGTAGCTTACCCGTACACCTACTTTTTTATTCATTATTAAACCTACTCCTGCGTTACCACTATTTGATTTTGTATTTATAACCCTGTATTCACCTGACCAGAAGTCTTGTTCCTCATGTCACCGAACTTCACTAATTCCCACTATATCTAACTTTAACCTATCCATTTCCCTTTTTAAATTTTCTAACCTACCTGCCCGATTAAGGGATCTGACATTCCACGCTCCGATCCGTAGAACGCCAGTTTTCTTTGTCTTGATAACGACGTCTTCCTGAGTAGTCCCCGCCCGGAGATCCGAATGGGGGACTATTTTACCTCCGGAATATTTTACCCAAGAGGACGCCATCATCATTTAATCATACAGTAGAGCTGCATGCCCTCGGGAAAAATTACGACTGTAGTTTCCCCTTGCTTGCAGCCGTTCGCAGTACCAGAACAGCAAAGCCATTTTGGTTAGTGTTACAAGGCCAGATCAGTCAATCATCCAGACCGTTGCTCCTGCGACTACTAAAAAGGCTGCTGCCCCTCTTCAGGAACCACACGTTTGTCTGGCCTCTCAACAGATACCCCTCCGTTGTGGTTGCACCTAACGTACGGCTATCTGTATCGTTGAGGCACGCAAGCTTCACTTAATGAAGATATTTTAATGTTGGTGTGTTGTTGTTTTGTTGTTATTATTTTCAGTCCAAAGACTGGCTTCATGCAGCTTTCCATGCTAGTGTGTCCTGTGCAAGTATCTCCGTTTCTGCATAATTACCATAACCTACATTCATTTCAATCTGCTTACTATATTCAAGCCTTGTTCTCCCTCAACAACTTTTCGACAGCCCTACCCCAAACCTACACTTCCATCCAGTACCAAACTGACTATTCCTTGATGCCTCACGATGTGTCCTATCAACCCATCATTTCTTATACACAAATTGTGCCACCAGTTTCTTGTATCCCCAGCTCCATTCAGTACCTCCTTATTATTTACGTGATCTACCCAACTAATTTTCAGGAGTCTTCTATAGTACCACACTTCAAAGCTTCTATTCTCTTCTTGTCTGAACTACATGTCGTCTACGTTTTCCTTCCGTATAACGCTGTAGTTCAGACAAACACCTTCAGAAAAGACTTGCAAACACTTTAATTGATATTAGATGTTGACAGATTCCTCTTTTCCAGAAATTCTTTTCTTGCAACATTTGATATCCTCTCTTCTTCAGCTACCGGAAGATATTTCACTAATTCCCTTAGATCATCTATCTTAATCTGATTACATTCCATTACCCTTTTGCTGTTTTTTGTTGTTGTTCATCTTATATCTTCCTTTCAAGACACTGTCAATTCCTTCCAATTATTCCTCCAAGTCCTTTACTGTCACTAACAGAATTACAATGTCATCGCCAAATCGCAGAGTTTTATTTCTCCCCCTTGAACTCTATTTAACTTTCTGTATTTCTCTGTAGTTTCCCTCACTGCTTGCTCAATGTGCAAATTGGATAACATGGGCGATATGCTACAGCACTGCCCCACTCCCTTCTCCACTATGGCTTCCCTTTCATGTTCTGCGACCATTATACCTGCAGTATAATTTCTGTACAAGTTGTAGATAAGCTTCCGCTCCCTGTAGTTAACCCGTGATGCCTAAAAAATGTCAAAGAGCGTAATCCGGTCAACACTTCTAAAAGCTTTCTGTAAATCTACAAATGCTATAAACATAAATTTACCTCTGTTCAGCCTGTCTTGTAGGTTAAGTCGCAGGTCAGCACTGCCTCACCTGTTCCTATATTTCTCCGCAATCGAAACTGATCTTCTCTGAAGTCCGCTTCTACCACTTTTTCCATTCTTCTGTAAATAATTCGTGTCAATATTTTGTAGTTGTGGCTTATTATATTAATGTTCCGATAGTATTTCTATCTTCCAGCACCTGCTTTTTATGAAATTGGAATTAATTAATTCTTACTAAATTATGAGGGTATTTCGCCTATTTCACTAATTTTGCACACCAGGTGGAGTAATTTTGCCATGGTTGGCTCTCACAAGAATTTCAATAATCCGAGGGCTTTCGTCTATTCCATGGGCCTTGCTACCACTTAAATCTCCCACTATTCTGTCAGATTATTCTCGTAGTATCGTACCTCGCATCTTATCCTCACCTACTTAAGTATCTCTCTCTGTAATACTGTCCTCATTTTTTCCCCTTACATAGACCATACATATATTCTTTCCATCTTTCCTTGCCCTTCTTTTCTTGTTACTGGTCTGAGATTAGTGATTTTGATATTCACACTCTTGCTTTTTTTTCCTCCAAACGTCCCTTTAATGTCCCTACAGGCAGTCTGTGTCTTTCCCCTAGTTATGTATGCTTCTAGAGCCTTGCATTTGTTCTCTCATTGTTACTTTTTGGCCAATGTGCACTTTCTGCCGGCCTCAGTTTTTAGACGTCTGTATTCACTTTCGTTGCTGCATTTTTAAATTTTTTACTTTCATCAGTTAAATTCAATATTTCTTCCATTATACAACGATTTTTCTAGCCCTTGTCTTCTACATACGTCATCCTCTGCCGCCTTCAGTACTTCATCTCTCAAAACTACGCATTCGTCAACTGTTGTATTCCTTTCACCAGTTTCAGTCCGACGTTACCTGAAACTGTCTGCAACCTCAGGCTCCTTCAGATTATCCGTCTCTTTAATTTTCTACCACTGCAGTAATCTATTCAGCTTCAATGTGCAGTTCAAAACCAATAATTTATGGCCAGAGTGCGCATCAACACCTGGGAAAGTCTTACAGTTTAAAATCTGATAATTTCTAAATCTCTGTTTTACCATTATACAGTCAACTTGAGAACTTGAAACTTTCCATCGTCCCCAGGTCTCTTCCACGTAAACAGTCTTCATCCTTGATTCTTAAATGAAGTGTTAGAGATTAATAAATTATGCTCTATGAAAAATCCTACCAGGCGGCTTCCTCTTTCACTCCTTTCCCCAGTCCATGTTCTCCTAATATTTTCTCTTCTCTCCTTTTCCTACTACCGAATTCCACTCACTCATCGCAATTACATTTTCGTCTACCTTAATTACCTGGGGAATTTCCTTCATCTCATCATACATCATTTGAATGATTTCCTGATCTTCGGAGTTGGTTGGCATATAAACTTGATCTACTGTGGTGAGTGTTGACTTCCTGTCTATCTTCACTATGATGTTCATGGTAGCTTACCCGCATTCCTGTTTGCTTTTTATTATTAGGCCTACTCCTGCGTGACCCCTATTTCATTTTCTTCTCATAACATTGTACGCAACTGCCCATAAGTCATGTTTGTCCTGTCAACACACTTAACTGACTTCCATTATACCTAACTTCAGCTTATCCATTTTCCTTTTTGAACTGTCTCACCTACTTACCCGATCAAGGGATCCAACAGTGCACGCTTCCAACGCGAAGAATGCCTTTTATCTCTTTCCTAATGAAGACTTCCTCCGGAGTAGTCCTCGTCCAACGATCCAAATAGAGACTATTTTACCTTTGGAGTACCTTACCCAAGAGAATGTCATCATCATTCAGTTATACAATACAGCTGCACGCCCTCGGGAAAAAGTAACGGCTGTTGTTTCTCATTTCTTTCAGCCGTTCGCTGTACCAGCAGGGCAAGGCATGTTGGCTGATGTTGCAAGGCTATATTAACGAATCATTCAGACTGTTGGCCTTGCAACTTATGAGCAGCCTGCTGCACCTCTTCAGGAACCACGGGTTAGTCTGACTTCTCCACAGATAGCCTACTGTTGAGGTCACACCTACGGTAGTGTTATATGTATTGCTTAGGCATGAAAGCCTCCCCATTTTGTCAAGATCTGTGATTCATGCTGGGTTCAGTGTTAATTGTTACTTCTGTGTCAAAACCACCAGCTACAAGCTTAATATGCATATGCCACTGACACTGTCATTTGTCAATGAGACAAATTGTAGGGAGTGACGATAAAACAGAACTGAAACATACCAACCAGCCGTGGTATATCCACTCACGTGAAATAGTGCACGAACTGAGTCCTTTTACTGAGAGAGGATGTACAAGTTAATGAGGCATTTGTGGCAGCGCTTTATTTTTAGAGGGTCTTCTTATATTTTGGTAAGAGTGTGGCCGTGAGGTTTTCATGTAACCTTAGCTGAACCTTACGTAATAACGAGTTCAGTTCAATTACTAGATCATAACTTGGTGTTATATCTGACCCACCTTCATAAGTAATAATGAGTAGTTTTTAGTGCAGCTGGTTCACTCTGTTTTCCTTCGTAAGACCATCCATTCATATTTCTTCATTTATGTTTTCGTTCCTAAGTCAGTTATTAATGTGCTGGTGAATGGTAATGTATGGTAGGGTCTATGCTAACGAAGACTACTACTTCGGCTCGAAATAAATATCTCTCATTATTATACAGATGGCGGTAGTGGGACAGCCGCCAGATTTGAGGGGAGGTCTATGCTGTTCTTCAGACTGCCGTGAGTCTGCAAGCTGCCACCTCCAGACTTGGTATCTGCTAGCTGTCTGCTATCTGCACTTAGTCTTATCCTGCTGACTGAGCACCTTTAACCAGTGGGTCACCAGCAGGCCTACTTCCAGCCTGTGCCAGCCTTCTACCATAGTGATCTATGGTTCGAGCCCAAAGCCGTGCAGCTTTACTTGCGAGGGGATACTTTGCTGCTGACCACCTCCAGTGGCGTGGGCAGGCACTGTTACTGAGGGACACCAGCACTGTGCTTGGTACACGACGTGATTCTGCACGCTCCATCGCTCTCTGCCCTGAGCAGAGTGGTTGCCTTTAGTCTGTGTGGCTGCCATCGTGGGCAGCTGTCCACTGCTGGATCCTGAGTACTTTAGGATTCGCTGGTGTCATCATTTTACCACTCTAGCGACGCTGCAAGTTGTCACTGCCAACAGATTACTCGTTGGCGGCAGCACCTCCTTCCCGACCATACACAACTCACGCCTTAGTGGCGTTGGCAACTTTGGGTAACGTCACGTCTGTCTTAGTTTGCTGTGCTGTAAAATGAATGGTTAACAATGCAGTTTTCGTGACACTACATTGCTCAGTAACCAGGCATCCACACAACACTCCACTACAACCACGCCCAGGGTGGTGAACTACTAGCTTTCTGACCTCTGACAACCCATATCCACTGCCCACGGCAGATTTCTACCAGCTCTGACCTCTAAAGTGGCGTCACAACTAAAAGTAATGACAGGAGTCGATGCGACCATATCGACCTCTGCTCATACAGATGACTGCAGCTGAATCTAGGACCACGACTACAGCTGCAGCTTACAGCAGGGGGACCACAGCGTGGTTAGTAGACTAACTAGTTTGTTGGCAGGGAGAAGAATACGAAGTAGAACTCTCATAGAAACTTGAAGGCGGAGTTTCTGAAACCGGAAGAACTGGCTGACTTAGCACACTTTCTGAGAACACTAAAGAGCACTATTAGAATCCAGTGAAGTGCACGCAGTACCAACTGTTAGGCCACAACGCACCACGTGCTGGGTCAGCACCAGTGGAGTGAAACACGTGCCGTCACTATGGCCATTTGGAAACCATTCTACAGAGTCGAAGTGGATTATGATTAGGTGTAAAGTGTAGAATTTATGTGTTAACATTGTAGTTACCTATATTTTTTATCATCTCTGCGTTTGTCTTTCGTTGTTGTTTGATATTATTTAATTCCTCTACTGTTGTATTTATGGTGGTGGTGGTGGTGGTTTGATGAATAAGGGTTCCATAATGCAGATTATAAGGCACAGAGTGTTTCTGAACAGGATGCAGTTAAGTCTCTGGTAAATGAAGTAGACCAGATAAAGACAGTTAACACAGAGACGCGTAGGCAGCTAGATGCTATGACGGAAGATATGGCGTCATCCAGTTTGACCACTCATTCATTACATTCACCAACCGCCAGTTCTGGTACCCGTTTTTCAGGCAAATCAGTGGAGGATATGTTGTCATCTATCAAGATACTCGTGGAAGCCACGAGGTTACTTTTCTTGACGGACGAACAGTGATTGCAGGTGACTAAACTGCACCTGATAGGGGAAGTAAAGGCGTTTGATAGGTATCACGAAGTTTGGCAGAACGTGCTTAAATTCGAGCAACTAAGGAAGGATCTCTTACACCGAAGAACAGCTCAAGTTTCTTTCAGAAACATCTGAGTGTGGTACCGCTGAGACAGAAAGAGTCATTAGAAAATTTTGTCTACACAATAATGAAAAATAATGCGAGTACATACGAGCTGACGGAAAATGACCCAGCAAACTAAGTTATTCTCCAGTAGGTGGAACATAGGCCATTATCTGCTTTTGAAATGGTACTGTGACCCGATATGTCAAGAACGATACAGGTGGGAATACAGAATGATCTGTCATTAGAACACCTACAGAGCTCAAAGTTCAAGACATATTAACGAGAGTACGGGATAAAAGAGGTGTCTTATCTACTGATGTAAGGTGTTATAGATGTCTACGTTCGGAGCACATCCAGAGGCAATGTCGCAACCGCAATGTATCAGATGGAGAGTGATAGGGCACCAGCAGCGGGTCTGAAGGAATGGAAGACGAAATGGACATAGGAGGAATAACCAACCGTTAAACACCGGGGGGAAATCCAAACCTATTAGACGGCGTTCCCAGCTGAGGTGGGGTGTTGTTAGCAGGCACTGTAAATGGCAAAAAGCGTAGATTTTTTTATACAGGGGACATGCGTCAGTGGCAAGTCTGGTAAGCGGAAAGGCGTTCTGTTCTCTTCAGTGATGAGAATGGGTTGTATTTGTATGCGAATGATGGACGCAGACGTGTATGGCACATACGTGGTGCGCTTCCTATTCCAGAGTGCATTTGCCCACAACACCATCCTAGCTTCATGGTATGGAAGCCATCAGTTACAACTCGCGGACCCTTTTCGTGTTTCTGCAGCGTAGTGTAACCAGTACCCTCAACAATGCACACGCTGTTATCCCCATGCTACTGCCATGCTCTTTCATTAAAACCACGCACATCCACATAGGAGAGTGCCCTTCGTGATGTATTATCATACTCAAAAATATTCGAACGACCTGAATGGCGTTTCGCTTGATCAGTAAGCCAGTCACATAACCTTACTGTCTTGCAGCTTCTCTGCTCTCTTTTCGGTGCAGTAATTCGACTATACAAAATGGTTCCTACAAGAGGCCACAAGAAATAACTACTCTGTATGACTGTCATTCCAGAAGCAAAGGAATATCACAATAATGCATTAGAAGAGACTCACAAATTACGCTTGAAAACTCAGATATATTATAATAAATGAAATTTCAAAAAGCAAGTTTCAACATGAAATTATTTTATGAACACTTTTTTACAGGACTGGGACCCGTCACTCCACTCTAGTAACTACTTTACCTGTTAACTATCAAAGAAAGACCTTAAATATGCTTTAAATCACAAATAACGAAGAGTGCGCAGCTTTAAGATTGAAGTGACAAGGCATAAAGTTTTGGATTAGTGTTGGACGTCGTAACTTTTCACCAGTACAGAACTGATAGAAACTGAAATGACGAGATGGAATAGTTTCACCTACCTCGATTCGAGCCCAGTACCTATCGTCGTTGACTTATAGTCGCAAATACAAGACAAAAATCTGTCTATTTCATCTGTGGCTAGATGTCCAAATGTCTGAACTGGACGTTCATGACTTAAAATTCCGTGCTGACTGGGAGCCGAATTCTGGACTTATCACCGACATTGCCTATACACGAAGAGACGTTGACTATCGAATTCTTTTTCACCAGTAACTAAGAGTGGCATGTTTCTACCTGAAAATATATGACGATAAGTTCTGCGTCTGACTTGGAGTCGAACCTGATATCTCAAATTCAGATACAGTACGAAATAAGTGCCCATTGACCTTACATGACGATTCGCTCATTATTAAAAAAGAAAAATCATATAACAGAGCAAACTCGTGACAGAGCTGGTATGTGTCAGTACCGGCTCTGTCATTGACCAACTCTCCGAAAGTAGGTACTGAAGGGACATCATGTATAATGTGGCTTTAGTACCACTGCACAACCTTACATTGTTCAAATTGGGTTAGTAAAGATAAGGAGGGTCCCTTAGTTGTTGTTAAAAATGGTTGCCTGATGTGTGAATCGAACCCAGACCTTCAAGCATATGAAACTAAGATACGGTTTTTTGATTTTTCTTCTTTAACCGCGACTGGACTCCGAAAAATTTACCTTTCCAAGTAAGTGCTATATTTTTTTGTTAGATAATATTCAGTAATTTATTTAGTAGAATTTCCATTTGACAGAAACATACAATTTAAGGGAAAGTAAAGGATCAAAAATCTGATGTTAAGAAGATTCGAAGCAGAGATCCTTCCATTACCAAATGATGGTGGTATACATTTGGTTTTTGTGACCGCATTAAACTTTATTAGCAAACTTTATAAAACAGATTATAGTCAAACTTCCAGTAATAAAATATAAAAACGACAACCACTCGAAAACATAAAAAATTAGTGTTGATGTAAAGGGTCGTTGCACGGGCTCGAACGTTGATAGGTTCCAGTCGTACGCTGCGAGGAGGCGAGGGATCTTGAAGAGAACTCCATTACTAACAAAGCATCCAAAGGCCACCTGGATCCGCTGTGCCATCACTGGAGTCATCGCTAGGATATGCACCAAGTGAGGTATCCGGGACGCCATGAGGGTGTTAACGAAGGCGACCCTTTCGACCATATCTAAAGCTCTGAGAAAATGGCCTCGGATGCCCTTGCACAGAGCTTGTAAAAGGCGTTTATAGTTCAGCGCCTTCATACGATGGACATGCTTTGTAAATACGATGCCCAAACACTGAGGTGTGTCCTCTGCCAATTTCCACAAACAACATTGAACATGTTCGTGGTGCTGCCTGCCGCATTCCCAGACCGCTTGATCCATCCAAGTCATCCGGATTTCCTCCTCAGAACGGGTGAGAAAGACTAGATCATCTGCATAGGCGCGGCACTGGAATGTATGTCTCTGTCAGTCAACAGACGAGGTCGGCCTGTACGATTTTGTGCTGTATGTGTCCCTTCACGTTTCACTTCACTATCACATCGGAAACAGTGTACCTAGGGATGTTCAAGAGTGTGGAAATCTCGCATACGTGTGACACAAGTGACACCCAATGACCTGACCATGTTCTAAGTCCGTGAGTTCTGCGGAGCGCCACATTCCTCTCTCTCACGATGTCTAATGACTACTGAGGTCGCTGATATGGAGTACCTCTCAGTAGGTGGCAGAACAATGCACCTAATATGACAAACGTATGTTTTTGTGTGTGTCCGGATACTTTTGATCACATAGTGTAAGTCACTGAAAGGGAATATTTTCGGATCGCGCAGGATGATAGTCATCGGAAAACATTTGGCAACATGCTGCATATCCTGATTAGGGAATCCCCACAAGTGCTCTCCATTATGCCTCTTGATAGTTAAACAACGTAATACGAAGAAAGAAACTATAGAAGAAACACTTACACTGATCTATCTCTTTCATGTGATACAGACGCGTAAGTGTCGATAGAAAACGGCAACAAAGAGAAAATAAGTAGATGGAAAAATGTAAAATGTAATACTCTTAAAAGAAAAAGTCTCCTTGGAAGACGAACCTTCACCAACCAAAGACCGCTTTTATTTAGTTATAAGAAAAATTCTTTTTACTGCAAATACAGTTACTTTCCCCCATAATGTCTATAACAAAGGATCCTTTTCTGTCCAGTGGGAAGAAATAGATTTGATTCGACCAAGAGTAATAAGTGCTTACATTCAGTTCACCATTTATCTTAACCAAAATATTTTTATTACTTTATGAACTCACAAGGTTGAAGTCGCCTCCGACTAACATAGCATGATCCAGGTACTTCTGCGATACAGAATGTAGACTCCCTTTGAATGATTCTAGAACTGTCACGGTGGAACCTGGTGACCAGTAATAACACCCCACAATTAACTTTATTTCCCCTAGCCCTGTTAAACGTGTCCACATAACTTTACAATCACACTCTACTTCGACCTCAGTAGACACAATATTTTTGTCAACTACAATGAAGACACCACCTCCGCCCCAAGACGCAGCAGTTGTGCTTTGATTCGTTGAACAGCCCACTGATGGTCGGGAGACGGTTGTCGCTTCACCAGCGCACGTAAGGTTGTGAAATAAAGTTCAGAAGTCGCCCTTTGTCAACGTGACTTATCTTGGCCATATCGTGTGAAAGTTCTGCATAAAGCTGATTTGACACACAAGACCCGCCATTTTAGCGTTGAACGGTACGTGCGTTAACGCTGTTGAAATTTGACGTCATGTGTCTTCAGTCTCCATGGAACAGTTGTTATCTCATAGGTGCGTAACGTTTAGCTTCCATGGGCCACTGCTGCGCCATGTCTTTTGTCTTGGCAGAGCTATGGGGCATATGAAAGCCTGATTGTCTGTAAAGGCCGTTGGCCATACCTCAGCGTCAATGGTCACTGTCCGTAGCCCACACGACACATACTCCCTGTCTAATCGACTGGCCGAATGGATCATACAATATATATGTCCGCGGATGTCACCGTGCTTCATTTCTCAGGTATCAAGCAGGTGCATATTCTCGGACCAGCGTCTGTAACGATGGGCAGAGGACGAAGTGTGGGCATTGGTACTCGGGCCGCAGAACGCAGTTAAAGGCGCCGCCGACAATGTAATTCTCCTGACGTCGTTGGAAGAGCCGTGTCACTTCCTCTGTGTCAAAGTTTGTGCGTTCGTCGAACCACACGGCACGTAAACATTCTCCAAGCGGATTCCGTTCGAAACTACATACGACAATGCACATACCTCCGAAGAGACATAGAAAGAGTGTGTGTGTGTGTGTGTGAGAGAGAGAGAGAGAGAGAGAGAGAGAGAAAATGAGAGAGAGAGAAGGGGGGTGGAGATGAACCGCTCTCCGTATTCTCTGCCACTGTTTTGCCGGATACTTTTATTTGACCACATTGCGAGGGTGGAGTAAGCGACAATAGAGGTGTTTCCTTGTGGGCAGCTTGGTCTCTGGCAAACAGTCCTGAAGATAATTGTAATCGACGAAGAAGTCCTGAAGGTGTGCTAGCGGTGCCGTAATGTGGCCAACATTGACTGTTGGACGGAGTGAGTCTGCGGCCACTTCGCCGACCACAGTGCCCATTGAAGTGACGTGCTTTGTCCTCCAAGTGTTACATTGTACTAAAATATATTGCACGCTCACAGTTCCTCACGTTTAAGAGTCCGATGCCTTCTTCTCACGGTGGGAGCGTCAAGGTATCGTATCGGATTTTGAAGAGGTCAGTATTCAGTAAGCGACTGTAGCCTCGACGCGATAGTGGTAATCAACGGCAGTATGTTCGGAAAATGACGTATTTTTGGTGCCAAATAGATGCTGACATACTGTGCGCACTGGAACATATCTGTTGCACGCAGTGCGTGTTGTCAGACTAACGCACTAATCTGCCGCAGTAGCCATCTACGATTATCCGCCGCTGTACGTCATATGTTTCGACGGTACACTTCTCCCAAACACTTGAGTTAGGGGACCTTCGTAATGGGGACTGCAGTCCCTGGTGGCAGTCCGCTGCCCGTTTCCATACATCGGGTCTTTCTTAGATTAACGACACTCCGCCACCGTTTCATACTGCTGAAACTATCCCAGCTCCGCCTGGATTTCGTCTCCAAACTTGATCAAAGGAATGTCGGCAACGGAAAGATGGGGCCCGTAGTTGATCACCTTCAACGCACCGTCGAAGGCCGTGTAGTTCAGGTCCAAGAGTGATTGCAAATAAGATGGCCGAATGGGGGGAACCTTGCTGCACTGAGCGTTGGCCCGTGACAGTTCTGAGCTAGCGACGTTCACAAAGACTCTCGAGTGGGCGCCGAGAATCAACCGAAAGATCGTGTTCACAAACAGAGGGGAATTTCTATCCGTTCTATGACCGTATGTAGAAACACATGGTCCCCTAGGCCGAAAGCACCATCAAAATCCACTGCCACTAGGGCTCCAGGTAACCTGCATGCTGACATCAGTAATACGACATCCCTGTGTGCCACTAGCGCCAAGTGTATGTTGCTCTTCCCACTTACACGCGTTCGATCTAAATGTATCATCTCCTTTTGCTGCCGCTTGAAGGTCGGCACGAAGGATACGTACAAAGATTTTGTAATCTGCGTTCAATAATATCAAAGGCCGGTAGGCTTGTGTTCTACAACAAGTACTTAGTTTGGGACTGTGTAGCATTATGCCCTCTGTGAACTAGGTAAGGACCTGCAAAGTAGATGTTCAGAATTCTTAGTACATCTGTATCCATGTGGGTCACATCAGAGGAGGAAAGGTGTGGTAGAATTCACGAGGGAGTCTTTCCGTTCCAGGAGATTTGTATAATTCACCACACTTTAGGGCTGCGTCCAGATCTTCTATGTTGATTTCAGGCATAAGGTTCTCCATTTTAATGGAATTTTCGGCCGCTGGCGTTCCTAAGGACGTTCGCGAGTTCTGCTTTGTCCATTTGGTCCTCAGCATAGAAACTGTGATAGTGGTTGGTGAAAGCGCGTGCAATATCTTTCTGGAACGTGGTTTGCGATCCATCGGGCATTTCGACATCCCTCTTAAGTGTACGTCACCGTTGCCACCTTTCTCCCACTTTGTAATATAATAACGGTCGTTCGTTGCGTAATCCATGGAGATTCCTCGCGCGTACAATGGTTGAACAAGACACACGGCACTTGCAAGCCTTTCGAGTGCTTCGGCAAGTGTTTATTATAATAGTTTGCGCTTTTCACGACGTGCACACACTGTTCTTCCTGTAAGTACATATCAATGCTTCAATCGCTTCCTTGGACCACTGCGGTGCCATTATTTAATAATTATAAGAACTTCCTACCGCACCTCACAGCAGCAGAAAAGCGACTACCAACAAAGGCTTCCCGCCCAAGCTTTCCGCATCTGGCGTCACAAACGAAACGTCTCATGATTGGCCAACGCAGGTAGCACGCAGGGAACCTTACAAGAAAAATAGCACCGGACCTATCCTGGAAATCTTACAAGGTTCCCAGCAAGGTAGCCCGCTAGCAGACGACGGAGCCCGCAAATAAAAGAACATTTCATCTCTCGACCACATCCCCACGAACAGGAGGAAGGAGAAATCGTGGCCAGCACTCGAGTTGCCAACCGTGCCCACCCGCCTCGATTAGCCCACGACCTGATCCCTTAAAGTAAAGAAAAAAAAGCCGTTAAGTGCTTGTAAGGTGCCTCTTACGTGAGGAAAACACATTTACCACTTTTAATAAATTATTGTCTCTTATTGATGTATTCACGATAGTTAGGAAGTGCTGTAGTCCGTAGCAGGCCATGGGTAGGAGAGCATTTCCCACGCTGGCTGACTAGGTGACGAAGCGACTATATGTCGCGCGTAGTGGGGTAGGGCTCGCCGCTGGACCGTAGCAACAAGTGTCAGCCTGGGAAATATACATGACGGGATGTACCACCATCTTGGCGCCAAAGTCACCGATTTTGATTATTTATATTTAATAATTAAAGTCATTTATGACAACATGAATACTAGGAGGAGCCTCTGGATGTTTAAAGTTATTTATCATAATTTTGCCTCGTTAAAATTCACACTCGTTCATTAACAAATGCATATCTTAGTAAGTACGAACTTGATCGGAAGTCCACGAACTGTGACGAAACTAGTAAGATATACGGACTGCGCGCCAAAGTCGGTAGTCAGCGATAAGAGCTCTTCCTGTCTTGTTCGATGGTAGCCATGCTCTCCGTTACGAGTAGTTTGTGACATGAGTGTGTCATTATTGATCTAATAGGAATAAAAGTGATATTACGGAATTCTAAATGTTAATTTCGAGTAAATAGGTACCCCAAAGTTGATCGACAGCAATTTCAGATAATTAGCTTCCACCCACAGAGACATTCAATGCGCCAATGAAGAATCTGCACGGGACGACATTTACGAGAGCTGCACCGCACACAGGTAGGAGGAAATCCGACGACACGACCCACCAAGGCGGATCAAGTAAGGTCCGAATTACACTCGCAAATACCGGGTGAAAATGCTGACCAGTTATACTGTACGTCACATATACCACCCTCTACAGATTCGTGGCTAAGCTGAGTAATAGCAGTGTCAGTTTAGAAGTGATGGGATCTTGCATGCTTACCTGTAAACCGAGAGATCGTAGTGTCGATTCTCTGTCGGATCACCAATTTTTGAGACCTCGTTTCGACCTAGCCTTCACCTCTCAACGATGTGAGGAGTCCACATTAAACTGATGGTCTCCTTTGTCCGACTGGATAACTGGGGTGTGTTTGGGACATAAAAGTCTCCGAAGTGGTGTCCAGTAGACACATTTGCTTTGGGGCATTGAGCCACACGAAATAGTAATAATAATAACAATAAAAGTTTGTTCAGCATCGTTAGAGCGCGAATCCTATTCGCACTTGTATTCTTTCTCAGGTGAACTTTGAACTGGTTGATTACATATACCAATATCGTGGCGGCCGGGGTGGTCGAGCGGTTCTAGGCGCTACAGTCTGGAACCGTGCGGCCGCTACCGTCGCAGATTCGAATCCTCCCTCGGGCATGGATGTGTGTGATGTCCTTACGTTAGTTATGTTTAAGTAGTTCTAAGTTCTAGGGGACTGATGACCTTAGAAGTTAAGTCCCATAGTGCTCAGAGCCATTTGAACCATTTGAACCATCAATATTTAATTGTGTCAGAGGAAATGTAGTTTACCGAGAGAGGTGGCGCAGTGGTTAGCACGCAGGACTCGCATTCAGGAGGACGACGGTTCAAACCCACGCCCGGCCATCCTGATTTACGTTTCCCATGATTTCCCTAAATCGCTTCAGGCAAATGCCGACATGGTTCCTTTGAAAGGACACGGAAGACTTCCTTACCCATCTTTCCCTAATCCGATGACCTCTATGTTAGATCTCCTTTCCCACATTTACTAATCGAAATGTGATTTAAAAATGTAAACATCAAAGTGTGTTCGATGGCTGGCCTTTGCGTTTAAACCGCACTATATTTATTAGTAGATTATAAATACATACAACAGATCACAATCATTAGTGGAAAGCAAAACCGCCAACAGAAATTTCCGCCTCCTACCGTGTTACCGGCTCGTGCAGCTAGTTGTTATGTGCTTTCATTTCAGTGATTAAAAATTCAAGTCAGAAACACGCATTGGGTAGGCAGCTAGTGAATATGAATGTGAACGAACAAGGACATGAAGGTATGGCGGCCAGTGTGGCCGAGCGGTTCTAGGCGCTTCAGTCTGGAACCGTGCGACCGCTACCGTCGCAGGTTCGAATCCTGCCTCGGGCATGGATGTGTGTGATGTCCTTAGGTTAGTTAGGTTTAAGTAGTTCTAAGACCTTAGAAGTTAAGCTCCATAGCGCTCAGAACCATTCGACATGAAAGTATCGTGCATTTTGTAGTCAACCTCCAGAGAGTGTGGACCATCCTTCTTTACAACCCAATCATGAGCCAATCCTTCATGTAGGGTAGTGCCCTGCTGGAATGATTCTGGTTTCCTATCATTGAGTTCCGTGTTCGTTTCATACATCAGGCAGTCATTTATAACAATCACAAGACGACCCTCTTTACCTCTGCTAACCCAAGTCGAACAATGTGGGGTTGCACCGTGATTATAAAGCCACATTATACATGACGTCTCTTCTTTACCTACTTTAGGAGTGTTGGTGAATGATGGAGGCGGCAGTTAGGCCTACAAATTATGTCACGATTTTATTTTCTTACACGATATTTCTTTTTTAATAATGAGCGAATCGTCATGTATGATCAAAGGGCACTTATTTCTTAGTGTATCTGAATTTGAGATATTGAAAGTATTGATGTTGGACTGGGATTCGAATTCAGATCTCTCCTTTCGGTGAGTTTGACACCTCTGAGACGCTGCAGTTCCACAGATTCATTGTTTCCCCAAGATTTGCAACTCTTCAAGGTCTCCATGAAACGCGTGCCTCGGTTCCGATCCTGATTTGGCACAAAAGTTTCCATCCTGTAATTTCACGTTTTAGCATGCACACGCACCATACTGCAAGTGACAAATGGTTATGCTTTTTAACACCTCTCTTTGCGTTTTCAGCAACAACAGTTAGTACCGGTTTCTGCTTCCAGTCAGACAAAGAACTTTTAGTCGTATCATTTCACGTCCAAACATAACACTCATAGTTGACAGTGAAAAAGATTTCTGTTTTCAAGGTCTCTTCGTGTGTAGTCAAGGACGATAGAAGTCCAGAGTTCGTGTCCCAGTCAGCATAGGGTTTTAGGTTATGGAAGTCCACTTCAAACATGTAGACATTTCACTACTGGTGAAATAAACCGGTTTTTAACGTCTATTCGTGACTAGAAGTCAATGACGACTGTTATTGGTCTCGAATCCTGGTAGGTGAGTACCAATTCTGCTCGTCATTTTAGTTTCAGTCAGTTAGGTAATGGTGGAAAGTTACGACGTCTAACATTGACTGTGCTTGGTTAACAATCCAATTACGTGCTGGGTTCGAATCCCCGTCCAACACAAAACTTTAAGCCTTGTCGTTTCAAGTTTAAACCTGCGCACACTTTGTTACTTGTGATCGAAATGAGATTGAAGACCTTTCGTGGTTAGTTAACAGAAGAATAGTTATTAGATTAGACTGGCGGGTTCCAGTCCAGTGTAAAAATGTTCGTCATAGAACTTCAAGTTAAAAATTGCTTTTTGAAAAGTCATTTATTTTTGTAATTCGAGTTTACAAGTGTAATGGTTGTGCCATCTCTAAAAAAACGTGTTCTATGACATCTGCATTGTCGTGATATTAATTTATATCGGAGTTGACAGACAAACAGAGCATTCATAGCTTGTGGCCTCCTGAAATAACCATTTTGTATAGTGAAAAGAATGTCCCCAAAAGAGAGTAGAAGACCTGCTAGACAGTTACGTTGTGCGAGTTGCACACAAATCGGGCGAAACGCAATTCAGATCGTTTGGATACTTCTGAGCACGATAGTACGTAGCTACTTGGCGCTTTAAGATAGGCAGCCCAGTTTACATCATCCTTCCTGAGTGCCGATAGTGTAAGCTGGGTTCTCTACGATAAGGCTTGTGAAATACACTCCTGGAAATGGAAAAAAGAACACATTGACACCGGTGTGTCAGACCCACCATACTTGCTCCGGACACTGCGAGAGGGCTGTACAAGCAATGATCACACGCACGGCACAGCGGACACACCAGGAACCGCGGTGTTGGCCGTCGAATGGCGCTAGCTGCGCAGCATTTGTGCACCGCCGCTGTCAGTGTCAGCCAGTTTGCCGTGGCATACGGAGCTCCATCGCAGTCTTTAACACTGGTAGCATGCCGCGACAGCGTGGACGTGAACCGTATGTGCAGTTGACGGACTTTGAGCGAGGGCGTATAGTGGGCATGCGGGAGGCCGGGTGGACGTACCGCCGAATTGCTCAACACGTGGGGCGTGAGGTCTCCACAGTACATCGATGTTGTCGCCAGTGGTCGGCGGAAGGTGCACGTGCCCGTCGACCTGGGACCGGACCGCAGCGACGCACGGATGCACGCCAAGACCGTAGGATCCTACGCAGTGCCGTAGGGGACCGCACCGCCACTTCCCAGCAAATTAGGGACACTGTTGCTCCTGGGGTATCGGCGAGGACCATTCGCAACCGTCTCCATGAAGCTGGGCTACGGTCCCGCACACCGTTAGGCCGTCTTCCGCTCACGCCCCAACATCGTGCAGCCCGCCTCCAGTGGTGTCGCGACAGGCGTGAATGGAGGGACGAATGGAGACGTGGCCTCTTCAGCGATGAGAGTCGCTTCTGCCTTGATGCCAATGATGGTCGTATGCGTGTTTGGCGCCGTGCAGGTGAGCGCCACAATCAGGACTGCATACGACCGAGGCACACAGGGCCAACACCCGGCATCATGGTGTGGGGAGCGATCTCCTACACTGGCCGTACACCACTGGTGATCGTCGAGGGGACACTGAATAGTGCACCGTACATCCAAACCGTCATCGAACCCATCGTTCTACCATTCCTAGACCGGCAAGGGAACTTGCTGTTCCAACAGGACAATGCACGTCCGCATGTATCCCGTGCCACCCAACGTGCTCTAGAAGGTGTAAGTCAACTACCCTGGCCAGCAAGATCTCCGGATCTGTCCCCCATTGAGCATGTTTGGGACTGGATGAAGCGTCGTCTCACGCGGTCTGCACGTCCAGCACGAACGCTGGTCCAACTGAGGCGCCAGGTGGAAATGGCATGGCAAGCCGTTCCACAGGACTACATCCAGCATCTCTGCGATCGTCTCCATGGGAGAATAGCAGCCTGCATTGCTGCGAAAGGTGGATATACACTGTACTAGTGCCGACATTGTGCATGCTCTGTTGCCTGTGTCTATGTGCCTGTGGTTCTGTCAGTGTGATCATGTGATGTATCTGACCCCAGGAATGTGTCAATAAAGTTTCCCCTTCCTGGGACAATGAATTCACGGTGTTCTTATTTCAATTTCCAGGAGTGTATTTTCGGGCTAGTTTTATTTTACTCATCCTATATGTGAGTCGTGCTCCGTTTTCGTATTCGCAACATCGGATGGGCGACTGGATGTCATTTAGTACAAAAAACAACGCTGAAGAAACGGCGTTTGCTAATTGCCTTCGATTACAGAAAACAGGATGACACTAATGGTCATCCACCTATTCTCCAGCTGGACGTATCATGGCTGATAATTTTCTGTTTGATGTGACTTTGCATGCCAGTTTCCACGCTAAAAAATAATATTACTAGTTCTGACAAAAGACGCAAATATTTTACATTAAAAAAAGATTAGAAGTCAGTCACTCTTGAGGAAGCAATCTAAATTTTGCTTTTTAGCAGCGAGAATCTTCATATGATGAGCCAACGAAAGCGTGCCTCGTTACGAGGCCACCATATAGCAGACTACTGAAAACGAGCTTCCAATACGAGACCAAACGAAATTTTTAATTTATTCAGAGTTATCAATTAACCCAGTCGCTCAATGTTTCCTTTTAATTTTCCTTGTGTTTCCATTCGTTTGCTGTCAGTTCCAGCAAATCGACGAGTTGCGTTACTCTAGGTTCATGCATTATGTACTGGCACAGGAAAACCATAGCCAGTTTTCTATTGTGTTTTTAACGACGTCCTTTTTATGATGAAAGTCTGTCATTCCTTTTAAAACTGAACCTGAGAGTACTCGTAAATTAGTTTAAGATAACGAACGTGGTTTCTGTTCTGAAACATACCACAGACCCTGAACATGATCCACTAATAATGCAATGTAATCACTATTATCAAGTTTGGAAGCTGGAAAAACTTCTGCAATAGGGTTACTCAAATGTAACATAGAAGAGTACTACACTTGCTCAAAATGTAATAATTTGTGCCTTATAGGCTCAGTTTCTGTAAAACAAAAGTGTTTCGTGTTTGTGATGTACACTCCCTGACAACCTGAAATTCTGTGAATTTGTGTTTCACAAGATATAAATTTTGATGATGCCGTATCTACCAGCGTGCGTCTCAAAGTACTGTATTTACATCATCTTGCCTGAAATTCTCTGGAGTTACTACGGAAAATAATTGCAACTGCTGCTTATTTGTGTTTCGTACCCCTGAACAGATTATACTGTAAGTGAATGGAACACGTTTTATGAAGCGAATCTTAATTATTCACATATGGAGATGTGGAACACGACGTGGAATTCGTGAACAAAGGAAGAATTGCAAGTTAATAAAGTGACGAATACCAATCTATGACAAATGCAGTCTAATATTTAAGTTTGGTCACTCATTATGGATAAGTACACATATCGGATTACTCCATCTTACATTACCTCGGAACATTATAGTAAAAGAATATTCAAAATAGAGACACCTGACATCTGAAATATGGTCTGCGAGTGAGAGACTCTGTTTGTAAGTCACTTCCATTTACGCATGGTCAACTCAGAAATCGATACAGATCACAAATTTTCCTGATGAAATCAAACGTGAGAGCAAAGACATAATATTTTCCGAGCCAAGTCAGAATGCAAATCGCAATGCAAAAGTCCAAAATTGTAACTTCCCTCAAAGTACGCATAACGCATTATTACAGCTCGAATGTGCGCTGCTTGCTGAAATCTCACCTTTGTGCTGAGAGTTGTCGGCCAAAGTCACCCATCTCGAAAGCACAAGACAAATGTCACGTCTGTTCGATGAGCTGACAGGGAGGAGGGTGATCTGTGCTTAAAAAACACGTGGCGTCAAATGAAAAACACACGCCCAGCGTTATGATTACCTGGCATCGGCCACAGCTATCGCCTGTATTTGAACACGAATAGTACACTACGATATGATTCGAATAGGTTTTGAAGAGAGCCACCAAGTGGCTTACTGAATAAGAAGTCTAGGGGCGCTAGTAAAAAAAGATATAGATTTTAGTATCTCCGTAACAAATATAGTTACAAGAAAGACACCTGTGAAGAACCATCTCTACAACTGGATGAATGCTCTGCAAACCACATTTAAGTGCATGGCAGAGGGTTCATCGAACCACCTTCAAATTAATTTTCTATTATTCCAATCTCATACAGCGCGCAGAAAGAAGGACACCTATATCATTCTGTGCGAAGTCTGATTTCCCTTATTTTACTACGATGATCGTTTCCTCCTATGTAGGTCGGCGTCAACAAAATATTTTCCCATTCGGAGGAAAAAATTGATGATTGAAATTTCGTGAGAAGATTCTACAGAAAAGAAAAATGGCTTTGTTCTAAAGACGTCCGCCTCAAATCCTGCATCATTCCAGTGACATTCTCCCCCCTATTTTCCGATAATACAAAAACGTACTCCTCTTCTTTGAACTTTCTCGATGTGCTCTGTCAGTCAAATCTGGTAAGGATACCACATCGCGAAGCAGTATTGTAAAAGAGGACAGACAAGCGTAGTGTGCGCAGACGCTTTAGTAGATCTGTTACATTTTCTAATGGTCGTGCCAATAAAACGCAGTCTTTGGTTAGCCTTCCATACAACATTTTCTGTGTGCTCCTTCCGATTTAAGTTGTTCGTATTGTAATTCTTTGGCATTTACTTGAATTTACGGTCTTTAGATTTGACTGATTTATCGTGTAACTGAATTTTAACGCATTCCTTTTGACACTCATTTGGATGACCTCACACTTTTCGTTACTTAGGGTCAAGTGCCAATTTTTGCACCATACAGATATCTTTTCTAAATCGTTTTGTAATTTATTTTGATCTTATTATGATAAACGACAGCATCATCTGCAACAACCTAAGACGGCTGCTCAGATTGTCTCCTAAATCGTTTGTATAGATAAGGAACAGCAAAGGCACACAACCATTACCTTGGGGAACGCCAGGAATCACATCTGTTTTACTCGATGACTTTCCATTAGTTATTACGAACTGTGACCATTTCTGAAAGGGCCGGCCAGAGTGGCCGAGCGGTTCTAAGCTTCAGTTTGGAACCGCGCGACTGCTACGGTCGCAGGTCCGAATCCTGCCTCGGGCACGGATGTGTGTGATGTCCTTAGGTTAGTTAGGTTTAAGTAGTTCTAAGTTCTAGGGGACTGATGACCTCAGCTGTTAAGTCCCATAGTGCTCAGAGCCATTTGAACCTTTCTGAAAGGAAATCACGAATCAAGTCACATGACTAATACGATGTTCCATAAGCACGCAATTTCACCTTGTGTAGTACAGTGTCAAAAGCCTTCCGGGAATCTAGAAATACGGAATCAATTTGGAACCTCTTGTGAGTAGCACTCATCCCTTCATGTGAGTAAACAGCTAGTAGTGTTTCACAAGAACGATGTTTTCTAAATCCGTGAAGACTGTGTGTCAATAGACCGTTCTCTTCGAGGTAATTCATAATTTTCGAAAACAATATATGTTCCAAAATTCTGCTGCATATCGACGTTAGTGTAGTACTTCAGTGGTTTACTCCTGCTACCCTTCTTTTGTTGACTGGAATACTCTCTTTCAAATTCTGAAGGTGGCAGGGGTAAAATACAGGGAGCGAAAGGCTATTTACAATTTGTACAGAAACCAGATGGCAGTTATAAGAGTCGAGGGACATGAAAGGGAAGCAGTGGTTGGGAAGGGAGTAAGACAGGGTTGTAGCCTCTCCCCGATATTGTTCAATCTGTATATTGAGCAAGCAGTAAAGGAAACAAAAGAAAAATTCGGGGTAGGTATTAAAATTCATGGAGAAGAAATAAAAACTTTGAGGTTCGCCGATGACATTGTAATTCTGTCAGAGACAGCAAAGGACTTGGAAGAGCAGTTGAACGGAATGGACAGTGTCTTGAAAGGAGGATATAAGATGAACATCAACAAAAGCAAAACGAGGATAATGGAATGTAGTCTAATTAAGTCGGGTGATGCTGAGGGAATTAGATTAGGAAATGAGGCACATAAAGTAGTAAAGGAGTTTTGCTATTTGGGGAGCAAAATAACTGATGATGGTCGAAGTAGAGAGGATATAAAATGTAGGCTGGCAATGGCAAGGAAAGCGTTTCTGAAGAAGAGAAATTTGTTAACATCCAGTATTGATTTAAGTGTCAGGAAGTCATTTCTGAAAGTATTCGTATGGAGTGTAGCCATGTATGGAAGTGAAACAAGGACGATAAATAGTTTGGACAAGAAGAGAATAGAAGCTTTCGAAATGTGGTGCTACAGAAGAATGCTGAAGATTAGATGGGTAGATCATATAACTAATGAGGAAGCATTGAATAGGATTGGGGAGAAGAGAAGTTTGTGGCACAACTTGACCAGAAGAAGGGATCGGTTGGTAGGACATGTTCTGAGGCATCAAGGGATCACCAATTTAGTATTGGAGGGCAGCGTGGAGGGTAAAAATCGTAGAGGGAGACCAAGAGATGAATACACTAAGCAGATTCAGAAGGATGTAGGTTGCAGTAGGTACTGGGAGATGAAAAAGCTTGCACAGGGTAGAGTAGCATGGAGAGCTGCATCAAACCAGTCTCAGGACTGAAGACCACAACAACAACAACCCTTCTTTTCTTGAATACCGGTGTGACCTGTGCTACTTTCCAGTCTTTGTGTACGGATCTTTCATCGAACGAAAGGTTGAATATGATTGTTAAGTATGCAGCTATTGTATCAGCGTTTTCTGAAAGGAACCTAACTGGTATACAGTCTGCACCGAAAGACTTGGTTTTGTTAAGTGATTTAAGTTGCTTCACTACTTCGAGGGTATCTACTTCTGCGTTACTCGTGCTGAAAGCTGTTCTTGATCCGAACTTGAGAATATTTACTTCATCTTCTTTGGTGTAGGAATTTCGGAAGGCTGTGTTTAGTAACTCTGCTTTGACACCACTGTCGTCTATAGTATTTCCCTTGCTATCGCGCAGAGAAGTCATTGATTGTGTGTTACAGCTAGCATACTTCACATACGACCAGAATCTCTTTGGATTTTCTGCCAGGTTTCGAGACAAAGTTTCGTTGTGGAAACTATTATAAGTATCTGGCATTGATACCCGCGCTAAATTTCGAGCTTCTTTAAAAGATCGTCAATCTTGGAGATTTTGCGTCCATTTAAATTTGGCATGTTTTATTCGTGGTTTCCGCAACAATGTTCTGACCCGTATTGTGTACCAAGGTGAATAAGCTCCGTCGTTTGTTAATTTATTTGCTATAAATCTCTCAATTGCTGCCGATACTATTTCACTGAATTCAAGCCGCATCTTACATTGTTAATTTGGAAGGGCTGGATATTCAAGAAGACGTCAAGTGAATATTTATCTGCTTTTTTGAATTGGTATATTTCCGTTTATTTTTGGAGGATTTGGGGGTTACAGTATTCAGTCTCGCTAGGACAACCCTGTGTTCACTAACCCCTGTATCCGTGTTGAGGTTTCTATTAGCTCAGTATTATTTTTTGCTAAGAGGTCAAGAGTGTTTTCGCAATTGTTTACAACTCGCGGGGGCTCATGAACTAACTGCTTTAGATAACTTTCAGAGAATGCATTTAGCACAGTTTCGGACGATGTTTTGTGCATACTTCCGGATTTAAACATGTAATTTGCCAACATAACGAGGGTAAATTAAAGTCACCATCAACTACTATTGTATGAGTCGGGTACATGTTTGAAATTAATTTCGCGACACGATAAAGTACGCAACAACCACGTCACCGCCAACTGTGTTTAGCCTCTCCTTTCGGAACATCGCTAGAGTTTTCGCAAAAATTTCGGCTGAACTTATCTCCGTCTTTACCCAGCTTTCAGTGCCTAGAACGATTTGTGCATCAGTGCGTTTTATTATCGCTTGGAGCTCTGGTACTTTCCCAACACAGGTATGACAATTTACAACTGTTATACCGATGGTCCCTGTATCTACGTTCTTCCCGTGTTCGGCCTGCACCCTTTGAGACTGAAGCCCTTTTTTTGTTTTCCAAGGACCCTCTAAGGAAAAAACCTCCCAGTTCACGCCACACAGACCCTACTACCCGTGTACCTGCCTCCTGCGTGTCGTGGACTCATTACCTATTGAGCGGAATCCGAAACCCAACCACCCAATGGCGCAAGTCGATGAATCCGCAGCCTACACTGTCGCAGAGCCGTCTGAGCCTGTGATTCAGGCCCTCCACTCGGCTCTGCGCCAGAGGTCGACAATAGGTCGTGTCTGCTAGGCTGCAAATAGTGAGCTCTACTTTCATCTCGCAAGCAAGACTGGCAGCCTTTACCACTTCTGTTAGCCGCTCGAAACCCGAGAGAATCCCTTCCGATCGAAAGCGACCCACATCATTGGTACCAAAGTAAGCCACTACCTGCAGTTGGCTGCACCATGTGCTTTTCATGGCATCCGGTAGGACCCGTTCAGTGTCTGGGGCCACGCGGGGTAGCCGTGCGGTCTGGGGCGTCTTGTCACGGTCCGCGTTGCTCCCCCCGTCGGAGGTTCTAGTCCTCCCTCAGGCATGTGTGTGTGTGTGTGTGTGTGTGTGTGTGTGTGTGTGTGTGTGTGTGTGTGTGTGTGTGCGTGTGTGTGTGCGTGTGCGTGTGGTCTTTAGCGTAAGTTAGTTTAAGTTAGATTAAGTAATGTGTAGTCTTAGGGACTGATGACCTAAGCAGTTTGGTCCCGTAAGATCTTACCACAAATTTCCATTGCACGTCTGAAATGATTCCACCCGGTATGCACACAGAGTGCATATTGGCTTTCTTCACCTTCTAGGCAGCCATGTCCTTAAGAAGCCCCATAATGCGCCTAACATTGAAGCTCCACTGCAGCTTCAAGCTGTGCAACCAAAGCCATCACAGCCAGGAGCTGAGATCGAAGCGTCACCATCTCGACTCGCATCCGCACACAACAGTCACAGTCCCCATCCATACTAAAGACCGTGGAAACCTTTACTATTCAAAAAAACGGACTATCGACACGTGCTGCGAAATCTCCTGTAGACTCTGACGAAAACGCAAGAGCTGTGTTTAATAAATTAGTTTAATACGTGGACATTGAAAAACCGAACCACCGAAGCACTCAGGTGGGTCTAAATAATTTGCTTCTGATTTAGAACTTGTAATAGGTCACAAAATCTATTTACTTTCCAAAGCAAACAAAACGCGAGAACTGTCTCTAAAAGATATTAAATTAACACACAGAAACTCAAGAAAATAAACTATCAAAACACACAGATGAAATTATACAATTCGTTTCTGGTTAGAAACTTCTGAAAGTCACAAAATCGGGTACTACCCTGTTGCTATTTGTGTCTCTGCCGGTTCCTGTTTCCTGACTCATTAGCCGCTTGAGGATGTTTATACATTTTGCTTAATGGAACTTTTACCCGTTTTTATGTCTATTTGAGACTACTTAAAATCCCCTAATTTGTTGAAATCGTGCAGTGTTTGAAATGTGTGAAGCGATTCATTTTATGAATACAAAATATATGAAACAGTCGAAACTCGTTGGCAGGTCAATGAAATTCATAGAGAAAATAGTATGGGGAATGGAGTGGTAGGAAAAGTATTATATCATTTAAAACTGACGGCAGTGCTGTTCACAGTCAAGAGCAAGGTGTGTAATAGTAAGTAATTACTAAATACTTGAGGCAGGAAGTCGATGGACAGTGCAGGAAAAGAAACACTTTACTGTCATTTACCTCTGCATGTGAAAAAAACATAAACCGTCAGTGCCATCTCAAACACGATGCTAAAACGATCGTTCAGCAGTTATTAACAGATCTGGAGGCAGATTTTTGTGAGAGCGGAATCCAGATGCTGGTCGTTCGTTATGGTAAGGGCCTTAATATTTCTGAGAAACAAATTGAGACGTAGATTAAGCTATGTGTGTTCCTGTTTTAACAAACCTACTTTAAAAACCACGTTGAGTTTGTTTCATAAAACGAAGGGACTTGTAGTTTTGTCATCACAAATGAACTAACAATATATCCCACTTTTACTTTAATTTCTCAATCGTTTATCGAGTTATCGCTTCTGCAAGGTTTTTCTGCAATTTATGGCAACTAGTTTAAAATAACATCCCCATTTTCACTATTTGAGAGAGTGCTATGATGACTAATGATATTCACATAGACGTTTCACACTCATCGGCCATATTCCAGGATGTTCCCTAGCATACAAGTACACCCATGGTTCGATGACTCCCTAAGTTAAGCAGAAAATCGGCACTTAAGCGGATTTTTAGGCTACTTCTGCGTCAACCACCGACTGTACAAGTTATTTACAGATATGGCATGGGATACATAAAGATGAAGATCCATTGCATCATATGAATGTCCCTGAACACTATGGGACTTAACATCTGAGGTCATCAGTCCCCTAGAACTTTATATAGAACTACTTAAACCTAACTAACCTACGGACATCACACACATCCATGCCCGAGGCATGATTAGAACCTGCGACCGTAGCGGTCGCGCGGTTCCAGACTGAAGCACCTAGAACCGCTCGGCCACACCGGCCGGCTTGCATCGTATGATTTACAACTTCAAGAGTACTGGCATATAAATAAGTGTTAAAAATCTTTTTTTCTTAAAAAATTCTCCATAGACTTCTGAACAAAGAAAAGTTTATTTGAAGGGACGTTTAGTGAAGGAAGCCCTAAAATTACAGAAGTTTAAAATTGGCTGCACGCATTATGAGGCGCCCTATGTCACGCAGACAGCTGTGTGAAAAACAGAATTTGGATTTCAATTGTTTGTTTTTTTGTGAATTTTTAATCTCTAGTGTTTGATAACCTGTGTAAGCATAACTGCTGTTTCACGTTTCTTCATAAAAAGAGTTTGGTCATTATTTTGCCCTAACATGTGCCTTTACAGTAAACTAATGGAATAAATTCCGGCAGTTCTGTATGTAACTTTACCAAAAGTGTCAGGAAATTTTACATGTGTTTTAATAGTGGCAAATTTAAAATTATCTCTCCACAGATGAGAACCCACGTCATGTGCCCTTCCCACCTTCCACTGAGTCATGGTGTGGACATCTAAGGACTATTCATCAAGGTAAGACCTGTACCCATAAGCATTTTTGCCATGTTGTTATAAATCTATATATAGGGATCTTAGTGACATAAGATCATTGATGAAGTGTTTGCATGGTAGAACTACAACCCCAAATGAGAGTTTTAACAACTGCACCTGGCAATGGATACCAAAAACTGTTTTGGTAGGGCTAAATACTTTGAAAATTGGTGTGCTGGATACTCTGCTATGTTTCAGTGGTGGTTTTGTACGCCCCGGTAGCTGAGTGGTCAGCGTGACAGACTGTCAATCCTAAGGGCCCGGGTTCGATTCCCGGCTGGGTCGGAGATTTTCTCCGCTCAGGGACTAGGTGTTGTGTTGTCCTAATCATCATCATTTCAACCCCATCGACGCGCAGGTCGCCGAAGTGGCGTCAAATCGAAAGACCTGCACCAGGCGAACGGTCTACCCGACGGGAGGCCCTAGCCACACGACATTTCATTTCAAGTGGTGGTTTTGTGTCCAAGTATATGGTCATGGGACTGATGAGAGTGTTTAGTGGAGTAAATCTGCAAAGACTTGCAATGCCCTTGGCCACAGGAGACGTCTCGAAGCAGAGAGCTCCGTGTTGAAAGCCACCAAGAACAAGAAGATTTCTGAAACAGAAGAAAGTGGAAGAACATAATAAGATGAAGATGGACCTTGGAAGTATTCGTGTTGTGCAGCTTAGATAGGGGAAAAAGTTTTAACTTTCATTTCCCAAAGGTTCACTTTCTAGATGTTCTGTTATACACTGGTAAACACCCGTTAGAGACAAGGACCTGAAATTTTGTGTACTGTCTTAAAATATGCACAACTAAAAAGTAGATCATTCTTATGACTAAAAATCGAAAGCTGAGGATTGTTTAAAAGAAGAATTATGAGCTAATTTCTGAAATTCTTGACAAATATAATATAAAAAAATTTAAATATCAATTATGAAAGTATTATCTCTTTAAAAATATAATTTAAAGATTATAGCTTCTATTTCGTTTTTATTTAGATATATGCGTACCTCTGGTGTACATAAATACAAAATTTAGTTGAGAAGATTGTGAGTGACCATAAACGGTCGTTCGTGCATCAAAATGTTTCCGAAAGATAAGTTAAAAGACGGTTACCATTACATGGATTTACAGTCCTTATTCTTTAAGCTACAGTATTTAGAAAACTAAGAAATTTTTGAACATTTCCCCTCGTGTTCAATTAGCAGTCCCATTAAAGGACGTAGTACTGTAATGTAGGTGTTGTTTATGGCAGAAGGATGATGATATGATTCTCTTTATTATGAGAACGCTATGATTAGGCTCCTGTTAGCTGTAGGCAGAGACTGGGATATGTTGGGAGGAGCCGACAGTTGGGATAGAGATCTGTTCGCTATTTATATTGATAGGGCAGGAGGGTTTCGTTTCGATGTAAAAGATTTGCCGTATTGAGTGAGCAAGGTTCGAAGGTTGGGACTAATGGAATATATCAATGTTAGGGTTTAATGTCACTTGGAAACTATGTGATTTCAGTATTCGTTTAAAGCAGCGTAGGAAAACAATGGTACATCCAAATCGGTACGACCAGTTGCTGATACTCAAAACTGTACTCCTGAACAAGGGTGTAGGGGTACTGTGTGCTCTAATGAACAGCAATGGAAATAAATGGGGAGGATATATGCGTTTTTTCTTCACTGCTATTAGCTGCCTTGTTCAGCATCCATATCAGATATCGTAACTGCTGACGAGGTATGGTGTCTTTATTTTAACAGCGTTTTAGAGAGTTATGGGTTGAGGCCTAACAATGTGTATATATATATATATATATATATATATATATATATATATATATATATATATATACGATGAGTCACCTAACATTACCGCTGGATATATTTCGTAAACCACATCAAATACTGACGAATCGATTCCACAGACCGAACGTGAGGAGAGGGGCTAGTGTAATTGGTTAATACAAACCATAAAAAATGCACGGAAGTATGTTTTTTAACAAAAACCTACGTTTTTTAATTGGAACCCCGTTAGTTTTGTTAGCACATCTGAACATATAAACAAATACGCAATCAGTGCCGTTTGTTGCATTGTAAAATGTTAATTACGTCCGGAGATATTATAACCTAAAGTTGACGCTTGAGTGCCACTCCTCCGCTGTTCGATCGTGTGTATCGGAGAGCACCGAATTACGTAGGGATCCAAAGGGAACGGTGATGGACCTTAGGTACAGAAGAGACTGGAACAGCACATTACGTTACATGCTAACACCTTGTTATTGGTCTTTTTCACTGACGCACATGTACATTACCATGAGGGGTGAGGTACACGTACACACGTAGTTTCCGTTTTCAATTACGGAGTGGAATAGAGTGTGTCCCGACATGTCAGGCCAATAGATGTTCAATGTGGTGGCCATAACTTGCTGCACACAATTGCAATCTCTGGCGTAATGAATGTTGTACACGCCGCAGTACATCTGGTGTAATGTCGCCGCAGGCTGCCACAATACGTTGTTTCATCTCCTCTGGGGTTGTAGGCACATCACGGTACACATTCTCCTTGAACGTACCCCACAGAAAGAAGTCCAGAAGTGTAAGATCAGGAGAACGGGCTGGCCAATTTATGCGTCCTCCACGTCCTATGAAACGCCCGTCGAACATCCTGTCAAGGGTCAGCCTAGAGTTAATTGCGGAATGTGCAGGTGCACCATTATGCTGATACCACATACGTCGACGCGTTTCCAGTGGGACATTTTCGAGCAACGTTGGCAGGTCATTCTGTAGAAACGCGATGTATGTTGCAGCTGTTTGGGCCCCTGCAATGAAGTGAGGACCAATGAGGTGGTCGCCAATGATTCCGCACCATACATTTACAGTCCACGGTCGCTGTCGTTCTACCTGTCTGAGCCAGCAAGGATTGTCCACCGACCAGTAATGCATGTTCCGTAGATTCACTGCCCCGTGGTTTGTGAAACCCGCTTCATCGGTAAACAGGTAGAACTGCAACGCATTCTCTGTTAATGCCCATTGACAGAATTGATTAAAGTCATCATCATGTGATTGCTGATGTAGCGACACATGAAGCGGGTGAAAGCGGCGACGATGCAGTATGCGCATGACACTACTTTGACTCAGAAGGGGAGGCCGCCAATTGTGAAATTCAGATTCGATTAGTACTGCGCATAATAAAAGCTCATGGCCGGAGGTGTAATGTGGCAAAGCACCAAGATGCACTTCTCAGCCGTTGTCGAAAAATTCGACAGTTAAAAGAAACCGTTGCGGTGTAATACTCTCTATGACTAATCATTTTCTACAGCGTCGTGGCGCAGCGGTAAGCGCTCGGGTTCGTAATCCGAAGGTCGCCGGATCGAATCTCGCGCCATGCAACCCTTTTTTTTTTTTTAGTATTTGTTTTTGTAATTCAAATGTGTGTGTATACAAACACACACACACACACACACATATATATATATATATATATATATATATATATATATATATATATATTCCCGGCAATCAGTTGCAACAATTATGCATATAATAAGTTGTTGAAAGTCGTTTGTCGTGGAAGAACTGGCGACTTCGAACATCATTATGTTTTCCGCAAACAAAGTTGTATTTCACAAATGTTATTAATTGTCTTCATAATGTTAACCACGTATAGTTAACGGAAGACGTAGAAACGATATTCCGAAACGAATACGTATAGCGTAAGTCAAACGTTCGAATTAGAATAGAGATCCCACGAACACAAATTTGCTGTGGCAGGTATGAAATATAAACTCCGATACTCGCTCGTTACACTTGAAGGACAGATGTTGAATGGGCCGAAACGAGCCGCCGCGGAACAGCGTAGTTGCCTGCTAACTTCGAAAGAAGGTAGATGCGGTCCCTAGCGCAATTTATAACATCGTCGAAAACCAGTGCGGACGTGAGAACTTTGGTACACCCTGTTAAACAAACGGAAAAATGGAGGCGGTACAATTGGAGAGCGATCCGCCTTCACCAACATGCATAAGCAATTCATTTTCTTATTATTAGTTTTTTGTAATTCAAATATATATATATATATATATATATATATATATATATATATATATATATATATATATATATAATAAAAGAAAGTTGCATGGCGCGAGATTCGATCCGGCGACTTTCGGATTACGAACCCGGGCGCTTACCGCTGCGCCACGACGCTGTAGAAAATTGTTATTCGTAGAGAGTATTTCACCGCAACGGTTTCTGTTAACTGTCGATTTTCTCGACAACGGCTGAGAAGTGCATCTTGGTGCTTTGCCACATTACACCTGTGGCCATGAGCTTTTATTATGCGTAGTATGAATTGAATCTGAATTTCACAATTGGCGGCCTCCCCTTGTCAGTGCGGCACGTTGGATGCTCTCTGTCCGGGTACCGTTCTGCATACATCCTGCAGGCTTCAGCTGCATTTCGTCGACACTCGCCATAGATGAGTATCATCTCCGCCTTTTCAGAGTTCGAATACACCATGGTCACAGTTCCTACAACACTACACTATCACAGACGTCTGGTAACACGGTGTACTACAGTTGGTCTGCGTGCGGAGACGAATGCAGAATAAAAATAGCAGCAAGCGCTACATGCGGACATTGCGACAGCTAGACCAAACCACAACAGTGCACAACAGCCACACTCGTAAACACGGTCGTCATCGTAAACATGTCCCTGCAGATGCTGCTCGCCGACCGTGGCCCGTGTCTGTTACAACACGCAACTGAATGGTTCAATTGGCTCTGAGCACTATAGGACTCAACTGCTGTGGTCATTAGTCCCCTAGAACTTAGAACTACTTAAACCTAACCAACCTAAGGACATCAAACACACCCATGCCCGAGGCAGGATTCGAACCTGCGACCGTAGCAGCAGCGCGGCTCCGGACTGGAGCGCCTAGAACCGCACGGCCACCGCGGCCGGCCGCAACTGAATGTCGGAGGTTTCAAGCGTCAACTTTAGGTTACAATATCTCCGGATGTAATTAACATTTTACAATGCAACAAACGGCACTGATTACGTATTTCTGTATATGTTCAGATGTGCTAACAAAACTAACGTGGTTCCATTTAAAAAAAAACGTAGGTTGGTGTTAAAAAACATACTTCCGTGCATTTTTGTATGGTTTCTATTAAACAACTACACTAGCCCCTCTCCTCACGTTCGGTCTGTGGAATTGGTTCGCCAGTATTTGATGTGGTTCACGAAATATATCCAGCGGTAACGTTAGGTGACTCACCCTATATATATATATATATATATATATATATATATATATATATATATATAAAACTCACCCTATATATATATATTTATATATATATATATATATATATATATATATATATAAAACTTAGTTGCAAAATAAGAAAAACGCCCAAGATGAGTTATACTACCCGTGAAAAGGCATGCCTTAGAAAGATGCACAATTTGGCACGCGGGAGCAAAATGCTCACGCTATTTAAATCGTACTTTTTAGAAAAAGGAAATGAAACACTATAATGAAAAAAAAGTTTATATGAAATGAAAGGCACTTATCTACGTAATCATAGTAATTATTGAGGTATAAGTAACAAAAAATGCAGTCTTAGGCATAAATAAAGTCTTCTGAGCTTTGGTTATTTACTTATAGCACATATAACGAATATAATATATAAAAAGTAAAAAAGTTGAGATCCGATGAAGTGTTCTGCAGTGTTATTCTTCGTGAAATATGTGGTTTCACCATCTCTAGAACCACATGTTTCAGGTGTACACGCCTTGCAATTACATTAGGGTGGTTTCTTCGTATATAATTTGCGCGTTGATCCCAGTTATATTTGAAATAGTGAAGATCAGTCTTATTGGGAAACTTAAAGAAATACGTGCAACAGAGTAACCCTCTTTATTTTGTTCAACAACGTCCACACCTCCTTTAGTGTGTTATAAAGTGTAACAATTTCTGGTTTAGCTTTAATATCTGTCTCTTGATCGATATTATCATCGTTGTGGAGTGAGGATAACATAAGTACAATTTTCTTCTTTTTTTTCCTTGGTACGTTAAAATACAATTATATTATTTCACCGAAACCAAAAATAGAACTCGGCATCGGTCTGTTGTTTGTTGACAAAAATAATGGAGGGATTTCTTTTAAATTTTTGCGTAAAGTGCCGACTGCTGTTGTTCTGTAGACATTTTTCAATTCTTTGAATAGAGGAATGGACGTGAAATAATTGTCCAGTGTTATGTTTCTACCACTGTTCAATAAGGGAGCAGCAACCCTCTTGACTACGTTAGCAGCCACGTTGCTCAAATTATAAGGTCCTGATGGTTGTTTTCCGGCATACATCTCCAAATTACACGTATAAAACGTTTTCACATCTACGAGGGCGTAGATTTTTATGCCGTATTTTGCGGGTTTATTTGAAATATATACTAGAAACTTACAGCGGCCCCTCAATGACTCCAACATTTGATATCATCAAAACATAACACTCGTAGCAAAAGTATGAAGCGCTTTACGGACATGGTTGCTGTAAAAAAATCACAGGCTGTACCATCATCAGTCCACATTTCTTTCACATTCAAATTATTTGTTTTCTTCAAACCAGCCATGTACAATGATCAAATGAATCCCTTTATTTCAACCACGTCTGTCAGCTTACAGTCCAGTTCTTGAGAAAATTTTTCTTGTAATTTTGTGATATATATATTTGTGTATGTAACTATTTTATCAATCATTTCATCATCCAAAAACAGAGAAACACGTTGTAAGGGAGTTTGTGCATTCATAGCTGCTTGTTTGACCCCTGGTAATTGAATTACGATACTCCAAGTAGTAGTACGTATTTTACTTATGGGTTTGTGTTTAAGCCATTTTGTAGACCCATCTTTTCCAGTATCAAATGGTATCCTACCTCTTGGTTTGTGTGGCTCTTCATGTGCAGCTCCAAAAATGGTTCAAATGGCTTTAAGCACTATGGGACTTAACATCTGAGGTCATCAGACCCCTAGACTTAGAACTACGTAAACCTAACTAACCTAAGGACATCACACACATCCATGCCCGAGGCGGGATTCGAACCTGCGACCGTAGCAGCCGTGTGGTTCCGGACTGAAGCGCCTAGAACCGCTCGGCCACCGCGGACGAATGTGCTGCTCCATCCGAGGATTGTTCCGTATCTATCTGATGGGGACTATCAATATATGAGCAGTTGCTTTCAGGATTGCGTACACGATTGTCGTCTGTATCATCCGGATCAAATATACATTCTTCGTCCAAATCAGGGTATTCCAGCCATGCAAGGATTTTTTTTTTTGGTTGTCGGTCATCCATACTAATTATTGTAAGCTGTATATAATGAAGAACATAATTACTACAAATAAAATTACCTATGGCTTGTTAAATTGTAATAAAGCAAGAAGTAAACATTTACATAAAAAGAAAATAATACTTACACGGATAGGCACGCGAAGAGCAAAATGCCGCACTTTACAGCGCGGTGGCACAACCGATTCACTGTGAGATCACAGGCACACTGAGCGGCACGAAAGTGTAGTGCACGGGGAGGGGATGAATTTTTAGGAAGGTACTGAGACCCTCGCCACGCTATCGTTTTAATAACATACACAATTATAGAAATGAATTTTTTTGTGAGAGAAATGCTCATAGCGCGTCTTCTCACGGGTTAAAGAGTTATGGGCTGAGGCCTAGCAATATACACTACTGGCCATTACAATTGCTACACCACGAAGATGACTTGCTACAGACACGAAATTTAATCGACAGGAAGGAGATGCTGTGGTATGCAAATGATTAGTTTTTCAGAGCATTCACACAAGGTGGGCGCCGGTGGCGACACCTACAACGTGGTGGCATGAGGAAAGTTTCCAACCTATTTCTCATACACAAACAGCAGTTGACGGGCGTCGCCTGGTGAAACGTTGTTGTGATGCCTCGTGTAAGGAGCAGAAATGCGTACCATCACGTTTCCGACTTTGATAAAGGTAGGATTGTAGCCTATCGCTATTGCGCTTTATCGTATCGCAACGTTGCTGCTCGCATTGGTCGAAATCTAATAACTGTTAGCAGAATATGGAATCGGTGGGTTCAGGAGGGTAATACGGAACGCCGTGCTGCATCCCAACGGCCTTGTATCACTAGCAGTTGAGATGACAGGCATCTTATCCGCATGGCTGTAACGGATCGTGCAGCCACGTCTCGATCCCTGAGTCAACAGATGGGGACGTTTGCAAGACAACAACCATCTGCACGAACAGTTTGACGACGTTTGCCGCTGCATGGACTATCAGCTCGGAGACCATGGCTGCGGTTACCCTTGACGTTGCATCACAGACAGGAGCGCCTGCGTTGGTGTACTCAACGACGAACCTGGGTGCACGAATGGCAAAACGTCATTTTTTCGGATGAATACAAGTTCTGTTTACAGCATCATGACGGTCGCACCCGTGTTTGACGACATCGCTCGTCACAATATGCCAGTCACTACTCTCGATGAATTGTGGTATCGTGTTGAAGCTGCATGGGCAGCTGTACCTGTACACGCCATCCAAGCTCTGTTTGACTCAATGCCCAGGCGTATCAAGGCCGTTATTACGGCCAGAGGTGATCGTTCTGGGTACTGGTTTCTCAGGACCTACGCACCCAAATTGCGTGAAAATGTAATCACATGTCAGTTCTAGAATAATATATTTGTCCAATGAATACCAGTTTAGCATCTGCATTTCTTCTTGGTGTAGCAATTATAATGGCCAGTAGTGTCTACATAACTTAGTTGCAAAATAAGGAAAACGCCCAAGATGGGTTCATGAAGTATACCTACTGCGCTGTGCATGTTTCACAAAAAGAGCTTCTGATCTTGTACAATCAAATATTTACCTTTTGCGCTTCTTACCGAAAAAACTGCAGGAAAATGCATTTCAAATTCTGTTTGGCCACATTAGTAGCTCAAACTAATAAAGTTCTACAGGTATGAAATCTAAACACTGTTAAAGCGTTGTTCGTTTTAGAAAATGTGTAAGAATACATATTTTATTATTAATTTCTCTCTGACTTTTCCCTGTTTCACTCAATACATTACTTAAAAACACTAATGTACTAATAAAAAACTTACCATGATAACCTTACGACGAGTGTCTATTTTTATAAAAGAAAGTCCCTACTACTAGTTTTATTCGGTCATTCCACTTAAGGTCGCTCTGGTTTTTACTCCTAGATTTGCGGTAGACCCTATCTGGAACAATGTGTCATTAATAGTGTAGTTGTTCAGTTGTGGATTTCCTTTCCTATGTATGCGCAATATGTTACATTTATTTACGTTCAGGGTCAACTGCCAGGGCCTGTTACATTCACCATTCCTCTGCGGGTCGTTCTGCAAAACGGTACTGCCTTCTGGCGTTGCAGCTTTCTTATAGACGGTCGTTTCACTCACGAACAGTCTTAAGGAGCCTCCGACGCTTTCTACTACAACATTTATGTACGTTATAAATAGTAACGGTCCTATCACTCTTCCTTAGAGTACATCGGAAATTATTGTTACGTTGGTCAATTTCGTATCTTTAAGAGCGATGTGTTGAGTTGTACACGATATTGAAGTGCATGCACGTCCGAAGGAACAGTCACTGCTGTGATTACAGCTGTTATGAAATACATTAAATGTATTCGCTATTGCGAATATGGACAATCTTCAATCGCATAACGGAATGCTGACATTATAAATTTGTGCCGGACCGGAACTCGAAACCCCGGCTTTTCCAGCTTGTCACGAGCGGTGGTCTTAACAACTTCGGTTATCAGAGTACGCTTCACGTCCAGACCCTAATTTCCATACTTCGTCTCCGATGTGTCTACACACACAGGATAATATGGATGCAGTCATTAACTTGCTACATCCTAAGAACCTCAAAGAACTACCGTCATTCCTAGCCAAAGTAAATTATTATGTTACGTTTATTCACAATGCTACCAAAATTTCACACCCGCTTAATCAGTTCTTTAATTTGGCGGTCACCGGTGTGACAGAATGCTTTCTTACCACATAAAAAATGCCTTACCCCAGCCCCTCGTTTAGCGACATTCTATACCACGAAACGCAAAACGCTTGTGCCATTGGTGCCGGGCTGCCCCAAAAATAAGCCGATAGCTCGGAACAGCCCATTCAGTTAGCATCTAGATTCTAGTACATTAAATGTGGGTCAGATGAGTTATTCCCTAATTGAGAAAGAGGTGTTGTCTATCATATATGGCGTCAGGAAGTTTCGCGTGTATCTCTATGGTATTAAGTTACACCTGATCATCGATCACAATCTCCTTATTTCGCTGTTCGGTCCCCATTCGAAAGTAAGCGCTAAAGCGACGCAGCGGCCGCAACGATCGGCGTTTTCCTCGATAACTGGAGTCTATACCTACGATAGCCATTATTGGCCCACAGTACAGCTTTCAACCGCTGACACACATTCTTATCTCTTGTGTGGCAGGGATTCAGAGTTTGCCGCTCATGAGACTCTGTGTTTTGCCTAACAAGGGGACCCTCCATACTATAAATCACGGATTTTGATGCGCTTCAAATATGTTGTAAAGGCACTTACCCTGAGTACCTGGATATCTGTTTTTTTAGAGACGGGCCTTAGTTTTGGAGAAAATCGATTATGAATTTCATTGCGTGCTTGTATATCCGTAACATTACATATATTCCGATAAATTCAGCGTAGCGCAGCGGTAAAGGTTCGGGGCTACTGCGCTGGGGGTACAATGTTTGAATCCTGCTAGTATACATTGGTTTTTCTTTTTTTTGTAATCGACCGAATTTTTCAATTTTATTTCAAAGAATATCAACAAACAGTGCAAGTTGTACGCGAAATTATAAATATATATTCAGTTATTAATTTTTTCTGACATACAATATTATAAAATCTTATTTTTCATCGTCCACATTGCTTGATGTGCCAGAACAATATTGTGGGTGATACTTGTCATACAAACAACCGAAACACAAATTTTCGCAGCACCACGCGCACTTTATGAAAGCAAGCGTCTTGCAGGCCCACGGTTTCTTCATGAGTGATACCGGGAAACACAATTCTTTTGTATTCAAAAAGATTTCTGTTTCATCCGCTAATTTCGATGCGAACCATGAGTATCTAATCATGCTTTCAAAATTAGGTGCTCTGAATTGATGTAGAATTAGTGAATGTGCGTAGAGAGCATGTTGATTTTGCCGGACCATTCCAGGGAACAATATGTTTATTACTTTTGGCCCTTTCTAGCTTTTCGTATGTGGCACAGATGGCCAGCGCCACCACAGAAGCCACTATCAGTGTCCTATAAATCACATTTGAAAGAGAGCTGGCATCTTCCACACTGCTTCCCGACAACGGCCCTCAGCACATGGCATCTGCGCTTCACAATTTTATAAACAGCATTTAGAAACTGACCATTGACCCTTCCATGATGCACCAAATTCCGAAGCTGAGCGGATGGACAGAACCAGAATTTTCTCGGGTTCTCGGCAAGTACTATTGCAACGGTATAACGATGGTGGTTGCTGTATCTTTCATGCACTGATCTATTTAGAGACGTGCGAATTTCTACTAACTTTTGCGTGTCGTTATTTACGCGTTCTTTTTGAACCGAGAATGCAACAGTCTTTGTTTGCTCAGCAGTTTTCGAATTTTGTTATTAAATCACGATGGATCTTTTCTTCCCTTAATCCAGTTATTCCGCACACACTTCTCCAGAGCGCAATTTACAGTCAGTTTAAATTTTGTCCGTAATTCCTATATGTCCATCATATTGGATGGTGATGATGCCCCTTCTTTGTCTAAGTGGAATGCTAAGAACTGGTTATCTGCTCTTTCTAGCAAACATACTCTCCTAAATATCTTGTTGCATTTGTCAACTTTAGTAACCATCGTCGCTATGATAACATCGTGCTCAATATTCCCTGCCTCTATACTAACACTGTCAATAAGATAATTCCTGTTCGTAGCTACAAGCTCCACTGCGTGTGGGCTGTCGAACTAGCTGCTAATGAAGTTTTTGAGAACCGTGTTCAAAAGTGATTCACGAAACTGCCTGTCCAAACCACATAAGGGAATCCACGGATGTCCCAGATTATACTCCGTAGGCTGAGGTCACCTCAACGTATTGTTGCATGGTCTGGGTATTTCCGCACTACTACACCTAGGCTTTCTTTTGAGTGATTCAAAAACTGTCACGGCGTTATGGGTGACCGGTAAGAACATCCGAAAATTAATCTCATTTCACGTAGTACCTAGTAGTTACAAGCAGACCCATCTTTCACCTGGACGGGCACAAAATTTTTTTCAATTTCAGTGAGAACTACCCTTGTGTCCAGTCTCTTTTCGATATACGTCCCCTGCGTCGCTAAATATTTCAAACCGTTTCCACTTCGAGTTTCATCCAACTCTCATTCCCGAGAATAATTTGAGCGCGACACTTTCCTGGAGGGCAGTGAGTTCAGCAACTTTGTTATGAGTACCTCTACAATTTATTGTACAAAGTTTGAAAGTCGAAGTCACTTCACTTTATAGGCTGTTTTATTTCACTATCTACCTATCGGCAGGGGACCATTCATCAGAGGACGACCAACTACCACCGACTCCACAAGTACTTTGCTATCCGAGTTGTTGCTCTCTGTTTGTAGGGCTTCTTTGACTTATCGAGGGAAGTCCTACAATTCTCCACCATATAAAACATGTCCAGAAAGCAGCAGCCGACTTCGGAGAAGGACTTGCCAGCTTCCTCGCCACCTACCAATGCACCTTCGTAAATAGAAGTAGTCCGGTCGACATTATACGCAGTGCAGACACCATATACTCTTTGGCCTGTTATGACTGACACCGCGGACCACCGCCCGTGGGCTGCAACATCAGGGCTCGCACTTTCGGCAGGAACCTCGTGTGGACCCAAGGCTTCCTCGTCAGCACTAAGGGGTGGCAAATGTTTGAGCTTGTGACCGGCCAAGAATGTAAAGTCAGGAATCGAAATTAGTTCTGGTTACAGCGAGGCATACCGCCCCTCTCCAAACTTCTACCTTGCCACCTCCTCCCCCACCCTTCTCCGAAACCGCCGACTGGGTACGACCTACGCAATCACGCCAGGGACAAGTCTGCCAACTATGTTTACAGGCTCAGCCCTGGTGTTCGGCGTCTACACGATGTCGACAGTTAGCATCAGTGGAAGCAGATGGAGGTGGAATAAATTCCACGCTCTAGGCCACATTCGGCTCCCACCAACCTCAGCGACGTCGTCACCACGCAGTTGACTGTGGTGGGGCGTTTTCAGTGTCAGGTGCCCATGGAGGCCGAATTATTGACCCCATCACCCACACGGTCTGCACCCACTCCGCTGCAGGCAGGAACACTGTGCCACAGAACCCATCAATCGGTCGGAGACCGCACTGCTCTGTCCGCCATCCGACCCGACCGATTACGTCGATAACTTCCCGCGGGAGCATTTGACGGGGCTTCCGGCATCTCTCTTTTCCCTTCCACGACGAAACCGGCACAGGCCGGGCCATATCCGGTCCTACGTGCCGACTGAAGGGGGGGAGTGGCTTATTTTCCAACAGTGATTCAGATTCCAACAGTGATTCAGATTACCGGCGCATCCTACGTATCCATATTGAAAACAGGTCAGAAATAGTCGGGCTACATATTCGAGCCGCAGCTTGCTACCGCGCGAGGTACCGCCACGGCTAGCAAGTCATATGGTACCGTTCACCGACGAGATGTTGCCTGTAAATACCTCGGCCATTCAATTGCCATGGAGTGTACTGCTGGTCTTTGAAGTCTTTAATTACGCACAATTGAACTGTAGAGTTTCGATTTTGCCTGTTTTACATTTGTGATTTGGATTGCTGCCTGGACTGTTGTATTCGCTGTAGACAACTTTGCTACGCTCTGAACTTGTTTTTGGTTAGTTATTCAATTCGTGTACTCCATCATCATCGACCTCGGGAATCGCCTATTTGTTCCATGTGTCTACGCGTTACTGCAGTGCGAGTGATAGTAAACTGTGTTCTACCTATGCAAAGTAGGATAGAAAAATATTTGACGCCGTTTACTTGGTAGTTCATCTTTTGCTGCGACCACAAATTGTCTGCCGACCAGGGTGGCCCAGCAGTTCTAGGAGTTACGGTCTGGAACCGCGTGACCGCTACGGTCGCAGGTTCGAATCCTGCCTCGGGCATGAATGTGTGTGATATCCTTAGGTTAGTTAGGTTTAAGTAGTTCATGTAAAAATGCGTGTATGGTCACCCAATAATGTTTGTCACTTTCATGTGGAGCACACCGTTGTTTAGGAGTACGGTGGTGCAAGTCGCCGCCTGGCCATACTGATTTAGGTTTACCATGGTTGTCCTAGAATGCTTTAGGCAAATTCGGGGATCACATCGTTTCCACAGGACGTTAAACCCGAATATTTATGCGTTCCTGTTCCCCCAGCATTTGTACTTGTTCACTGAATATGTCAATTAACTCACATGCAACGAAACTACTTGAAACGCTGGAGACGTTGCGATTGGTATCCCCCATTCATTTTGTACCCTATTAATATAAACAGCGAACAAAGTGTTGCAATTGACAGACTTTTTCCATTTGATGCTCTGTTTTATAACACTGAAACACCACTCTTCGAAACGTTCAGCAATGCAGCGTAATATGCCACCTCAAAAACAATGCTACAGCGTTAAATAAAAAATGACATTAATAAATACACAACAGTTACAAAACGCCAAAAACTAACTCGACGAAAGTTTGCACGAACTTATTTATTACAAGTAAAATTTACAAATTTCAACATTCCTCGCGTCATGTGCTGCATCAAAAATCAAAAATGTTCAAATGGTTCTGAGAACTATGGGACTTAACATCTGTGGTCATCAGTCCCCTAGATCTTAGAACTACTTAAACCTAACTAAACTAAGGACATCACACACATCCATGCCCGAGGCAGGATTCGAACCTGCGACCGTAGCAGTCGCGCGGTACCAGACTGCGCGCCTAGAACCGCTAGACCACCGCGGCCGGCTGTGCTGCATCCGCAATGCCTGTACAGCTGTGGATACTGCGTGATGTTCACTCGGCTCATGGAAGATATTTATCATAGAAAATCAAACAACAATAGTAAACAATTTATTGCTTGCCGAAGAGAGTGGTACAACGTGAGCTGTAGATAGCAGGCGCGAGGTGCAAAACGCTTCGATCGCGTAGGCGGCACCAGTTTTACGCACACAGCCTAGCCACTACCACGGTGCATTGGCAATTGTTCCCGAATTGATACCACCATTTGCAAGGACGAATGGGAATACTGGTCAGGTGATATGAAAGCTATGACAAACAAAAAAATTAGACCGAAGTTCAAATTAAAGGATGTTTTCTTGCAATTCCTACTGCGTAATAAAGTCTGTCGAAAACGAATGTAGATTGACTGCATGATTTAGGGCGCTATGTACTAATAAAATTCTCTCGAGCTTCCAGGCTCGTCAAGTGGTTTAAGATCAACGAGCTTTCGGCCGAGTACTCCTCGGTCATTGTCAAGGGGTTGCTGCATTTTAGATTAGAGAAATCCTCCCTTGGGATCAAAGACGATCTGCCTGATAAATCAGTCGCAGTGTCCTCAGAGAATGGTCGTCGACGCAAATCAGAGATAGAAAAGGTTAATATCATTTTCGTAAACCGCAGGAGCAGCCAAGGAAAGATCGCCGAATTAGTATCGCGTACTGAAATGTTTGGTGAAGTTCGTTCAACCGGACGTTAATGACAATGTAATCCTAAGTTCTGATTAGAACTGCTGTGCCACGAATAAGTACAGCCGTGGATTTGGAGAATTGTTGTAAACCTCCCACAGCTATGGCTGGAAGGCAGGGGTTAAGAAACCGATTGGCACATCGGATTGCAGGCGCTGGCGATGTTGATATTTTGCAAACGAGTCTGCGGGGCAGGTTTAGGAGACCGCTCGCAGATTAGAAGGCACGGCCCGGCAGGCACTGTATACAAATGAGAAGCAATCACGGCAGCATAGGGCACCGACGTGCTGCGAAGAACTCATACGTTCCAATTACAACAGCACCTACTGACCTGTTTGTAGAGGCTGAAGCGGGCTGAGGAAAGCTGCAATTATCAAAGTTCACTCCACTTGTCCTCTCCAGAGGAACTACGTCAGAGACGTAGGGCAAAGACGTATAAACAAGCGAGCCCAGAGGCTCAAAGCGGACAGACGTGTCGCCATTCTGTCTGCGTCAAGAGCCGGAGAGAATGACGATTGTTTAAGTTGCAGGCCAACCACGACGACCTTTTGGTGATGGGTACCTGCGGCCCACCGGCTGGCTGAAGCTTCCAACCTCAGCTGCAAGGACCCGTCATTGCTGTGGCTGGGCGCGTCGAACCTTGACGCTACACCGGCGTAAGGAGCGAGAGGGGTCCTAGCGTGGGCGAGGCCGGGACGCGAACTCGGGGCCTTCCGGGTGCAGAACTGGCTGTGGCCACTGAACAAGCTGATCTGGACGGACTGCCGGAGCTGCTAAAGGCTCGCTACAACGACGCGGTAGGCTGTTGCCCTTCGGTGCTCTACATAGGGTCCACGAGTCGCCCTTGAGGGAGCAGTCAGTCGTCTTCAGGGCCACCGGACGCAGCAACACACACGGCGGCCACTTAGCTGAAGAGCGAGTGGAGCGCTACCTCTGCAAGGCCGGGCAAGCGGACGCCGGCGCTGCAGATTCCAGCCAGACGCACGCACAGTGTGCCGCGCTACGGCCGAGTTCAGCGGAAGACCCGCTACGTATCTTCGACGTAATACAGTCAATGATATACTTGCTTGTGTTTCTGTGCACTCTTCGGCGTGAGTCTCCCTCTACCCAAACCATACCTCTCGGTCGGTCTCGCATATTGCAACCCCTGAGCTTGGAGGTTGTAACAGAAGAACTATCGTAAGGACAGGTTAATCGCCAATGGTGGCATCGTGCTGCCAGCTAAAATCCCAAAGATGTTCGGGCTCACATGCGGCTCTTCTTCGTCGATATCTCTTGGCACAAAATCGTCTAGGAGTTGAACTGCACGTGTCGCATTACACGCCCTAAACTACACACTTGTGACCCTTTGGTTAAATTGTTTGGCCGATGGCAAGTTTGAGAAAATGTATGAAACATACTGTGGTGTCACCGCCAGACACCACACTTGCTAGGTGGTAGCTATAAATCGGCCGCGGTCCATTAGTACATGTCGGACCCGCGAGTCGCCACTGTCAGTGATCGCAGACCGAGCGCCACCACACGGCAGGTCTCGAGAGACTTACTAGCACTCGCCCCAGTTGTACAGCCGACGTTGCTATGAAAGGTTCGCTGAGAATTACGCTCTCATTTGCCGAGACGATAATTAGCATAGCCTTCAGCTAAGTCAATTGCTACGACCTAGCAAGGCGCCATTTATCCTTTGCTATGTATCTAATGAAGCATGTACAGTAACAAGACCAATGTTCACCAATTTTGGATTAAAGTTTAGTATTCCAGAAGCTACGTACTTTTCTTTATAGCATTCATTACGTATCCTGTTTCAGACCTCACGCGAGCCTGCGTGAGTTTAAGCGCGTGCCTTTCGGTTACCCGTCACTGTGGACTGGCTGTCTTGTCAGTCCACAACACATACAACGTTAATATAACATATAACAACAGTAATAATAACATCGGGAGCTAAATTAACGACCCTTCAATGATGTAGGCCACACAATTGCGATTTGGTTAAAATAATGTTTATTCAGAAAGCAAACTAATAGCGAAAGTGGTCGTAGTTAGAATTACTGTTACACTTTAGCACATATCCATTTGACACAGTTCGATCATTCACAATCTCATCGCCAATTACAAGTCAAATATTCCAACTCGTTGCCTATGCGAAAAGTTGAAGTTCACACCAGGAGCGCGGCTGCTCACCTCTGCCTCTCCCCGGCCGCATTTCCCGCGCGCCGAACGCCCTCGCTCAACTGACTACGGCAGTTCCCTTTCCTGAAGCCGTCCATCTGATTGGCTACAGTTTATCCTACATTATTTTACATTTTAACATGTTTAAATAGTCAAAGCTGGACTACTTTCACGTTTTAAATAAACTAAGAATAATAACCATTAGACAATAAACGTTAAATTCTTTTACATAAAACGAATACAATTTCCTTCTTAGCTTTGAATGCCACGGCCAGTAGCCTTGCACCAATGTGCTTTCCGATGAATAAATAAAGCACAAAATTAGCTATTAGGCACTAAATGGTTGAAATGGCTCTGAGCACTATGCGACTTAACTGCTGAGGTCATCAGTCGCCTAGAACTTAGAACTAATTAAACCTAACTAACCTAAGGACATCACACACATCCATGCCCGAGGCAGGATTCGAACCTGCGACCGTAGCGGTCGCTCGGTTCCAGACTGTAGCGCCTAGAACCGCACGGCCACTCCGGCCGGCGGTATTAGGCACTAAACCTTACAACAAATATTCTGTTACCTAATGATTCAGTAAGGTGTCATGCTGTCATCGTTCAATATGTTTTGTGTGGAGGTAATGATGATCCGGTGCTTAACTGAAAATACTGATAATTTAAATTTACTATATCTTTTAAACAAATAAAATTACAGTGTTGATATTTACAACATATGTCATATTAATGATGCGGTTCTATATGAAATGTCGATCGTTAAGATCGACCAAAGCGTTCAGTTTTTAGCATTCAGGTCTTTGATAGAAAACTTGTTAATTTCACTTCAACAGTAAATCCTAAACTATTATAGATATGATCAATATTCAAATTTTATTGGGATCATCATGAAAATTTATGAAATCTGGTAGATTTAAATTACTGTGACTTCATTCCCTGAATGAGCCGTTCTAGGCTCTACAGTCGGGAACCGCGCGACCTCTACGGTCACAGGTTCGAATGCTGCCTCGGTCATGGATGTGTATGATGTCCTTAGCTTAGTTAGATTTAAGTAGTTCTAAGTTCTAGGGGACTGACGACCTCAGAAGTTAAGTCCCATAGTGCTCAGAGCCATTTGAACCAAGCCATTTCTCCCTGGCCACAAACAGCTTCTACGGGATTTCCCTATAATGTAGGTTCTCGTCTGTCTCACTCGCACACTACAGCGATTAGGCCTCATTCAGCACAATAGATGCCTGTGAATTTTCCCATCCTGTTTCGAAGCTCCGCTCTTAGTGGCACACGGTCCGGACAACAGGGTTCGTTTCTCAATTCCTGAAGGCTGACTCTTGTGGTTATATACTTAACCCTCTAACGGTAAGGTGAAGTTTCCTGACGTAAACGGTAAGGTGGGGTTGGATCGATTTTTCGGGTAAAATAAAGAATGAATAATAGGAAAAAGTTTTATTATCAATTAAACACCTATAATATTTGTTATAACAACAAGTTTTTTTATTTTTATAGTCAATAAGCAAGAATAAAAAGTACTTTGGAAAAAACAGGAACTTGATTACAAAAAAATACCTTAATAGAAATATTCTCTATAAAATTATTGAAAACATAATAAAAATCAATAGATTCAGTCATCAACTACGAACTTGAGTGCTTTAGAAATTCTAAAGATAGAAACTAAATGAGAAACATCTCTTACAAATTGTAGAAAATAATTATAGTGTCAGCAGTTTCGAAATATAAAATTCTGAATAATAAATGTCTTTGTACACATAATGTAATAGGAACAAATAATAAATGTATAATCTTATCCTGGAAACGATCACATTCAGCGCTGAAAATACATATTTGGCACAATTTATCACATCTCAGTTTCTTTACAGCCAGGGCATATAATAACTTTATGCTCCCCACGTATAGAACGATTACACTTACTACAAAAAGCATTCCCCTTCCTATCTTTTGATCTGTCACAAAAATCACATCTTCTTTGCTTTAGTGGCTGTGCCTGGGTAGGCTTGTCTAATTCGATTGGTTCTTTTTCTAAAAGTTTTCCAATAGACGAACGGAGCTCACGGGGAAAATGTGTGTTATTCAACCTCTTTTCCATAAGAGGTTTTGTCAAAGAGAGCGCAAGATTTTTGAGAAATGATATTCTCGCGTCATTTGAAAAGCTGTCCATTTTGCTATTGCTTTTGTAAATGATAAAACTATTTATAGCAGCGATGTCTAAAATAGCGTAAAGTACCGCTTGGGCCATCTTCTCGCTTTTCTTTCTGTGGTCCTGCTGTGGCAAAGCATATCTAATACATCAACACCTCCTTTAGTTGGATTGTAGAGCTCCACAATTTCAGGCTTATTTGATTTTTCATTTATCCTTCCAGAGAAGTGCGTAGACGATATCAGTAAGACTTGTTTATTTTTCTTTGGGGTAAATGACACCAAAGTTTTGTCCTCCTGATACATAAATGTTCAAGAGCCTACTGGAGCGGAAAGCAGCATTGATGGTGGTATTTGCGGTTTGTTGCTCCTCAATGTACTTACAAATGTGAGTTTCTTTTGGAGGAGGGCGTCAGTCACGTCCATTGAGGAGAACAAATTGTCCGCTGTAATGTTTCTATTAGAACCCCTGATAGATTCCGTCAGGCGCAAAACATAGTGGGCTGGTAAAGGCAAATCTCCAGATCTCCTCTTTATTCTGTTGTCCTTGTGGGTGTATGGAATGCCACGCAAAAAATTGAATGTCCTTCCATCGCATAGTGACATTATTTTCAACCCATATTTGTCGGGTTTCGATGGGATATACGTTTTGAATGGACAGGCGCCCCAAAAATTCAGTAGAGTCTCATCTACTGTGACATATTCAAATGGACTATAATTTTTTTCACTGTTAGATTCAAACATGCCCCACACTTCTCTGAAAGCCGCAAATCTGTCGTTGATTTTTCTGGCCTCTCTGGTGGCTTTATCGTCGAAGCAGAGGTTTTCTAGAAGAAAAGGCTCTGAGCACTATGGGACTTAACATCTTAGGTCATCAGTCCCCTAGAACTTAGAACTACTTAAACCTAACTAACCTAAGGACATCACACACATCCATGCCCGAGGCAGGATTCGAACCTGCGACCGTAGCAGCCCCGCGGTTCCGGACTGCAGCGCTAGAACCGCACGGCCACCGCGGCCGGCTCTAGAAGAAATGCAAACCTTTTCTTGCACTTAGTGCAACGGAACACCGGAGTTCCATAGGTTGCTGAGAACGTCTCATCTACACTGACCATAGAATTTTTTAGGACATCACTCATGAAGAGAAGGCCCATCAACTCTTTTATTTCAACGCTCTCTGTTTGTGAAAGAAACCGCTGGGCCGTATTGTACTTTTGCCTAGATTTCTCGATTTCATGATTTGTGTACAAAACATTTTTTCTATAATTTTCGATTCCATAAATAATAAAAATATTTCCAATTCACTAGTGACGCCCCTTGCTTCCCCACGTGGACCAACCAGGGAGATGAGTAATAATATTTGACGCTGGTGTCCTAGAAAATTTTGAATGGATGGATTTGTTGGTCCATATTGTCTCTAACTCTTTACCTAGCTCCCCGTCTCCGGCCATCCTGATTTAGGTTTTCCGTGATTTCCCTAAATCGCTTCAGGCGAATGCCGGGATGGTTCCTTTGAAAGGGCACGGCCGATTTCCTTCCCCATCCTTCCCTCACCCGAGCTTGCGCTCCGTCTCTAATGACCTCGTTGTCGACGGGACGTTAAACACTAACCTCCTCCTCCTCCTTCTCTTTACCTAGCTCAAAATTTCTCTCATCATCTACATCTGACTGAGAATTATCAAAGTCGACTGCTCCTGCCGCACAATGAAATACATCATCCTCGTCATCAGTATCAGATAACACATCATCCTCGGTTTCTGAACAGTTTTCTGCATCGATATTGTCGCCATCCTCTGACTCAGTCTCCTGTCAGAGAAACTCGTTGTATTTCTCCTCAGGAGTTCTAAGGAGTTGATGCACCATTTTAGTGAGATACTAGAAGAGCGAACAAAACTTAGATGTAATATAAACATCAATATGTGGTTGAATCCTCCCCACAAAAGAGACTAATAAGTGTGACGTAAACAGTAAGGTGGGGTCGGATCCAACCCGAGCGCGGGTAATGTAGGTTTCGGATAGAGAGGGTAGCTGTAGGTCACTCACCAGATTGACGTGGCCTCCTCAGCGTTCTCGGGACGACTGGCTGGTGGGGTAGCTGGAACCACAGCGCTCTCAGAAAAGGGAGTGGGGAGTTATAAGCAAAACAGACTCGCTGGGGTCGGATCCAACCCCAACCTTACCGTTAGAGGGTTAAATAAGAGCGAAATGCTTGTTAAGTCGCACACTTCCACTTTATAACTTGTTGGCGTGCCATATATGTTATGAAGCAGTACCCAAATTTACAAGACACAAATTCATAATACAATAACATAAATATCCTAAGCGCGAGGTCAATAGTATAATCATTTGTAGTGGTGTTGCTGCAGCATGCTTTAAATGTAAAGAATCTTATATCTAACGTAAGTTAAAAAGTGCAGCATGTTCATTAAATGCCAAATAAAACTATACATTTATCAAAATCGACTGTCTATTGAAATGCCGCAGAAATATCAGCGCCTCTGCGCTCACTTTCACAGAACTTTTCGTCACAACGAAGTCTCCAGCGGCGCTTCACAGATTCCGATCCGAGTACCTCGCCGAAATTTTTTATGGCTCTGCATTCCATCGCCATCGTTTTGCAGGAACAAATCTGTTGAAATTCGAATCAGATGTAGATACCAGAAAACAAAAGTTTTCCGAAACCAGCCAGGATCTGCACTGTACACTTCCCCAGTGGAATCGATACAAACAGATCTGAACTACATAGTAAACAATTGATTTACAGCGTTTGCAAGATGCTCGAAAATTCTTCAATGATTCTGACATGTTATTCAAGTTCCACTGGAGACATGCATCTCTTGACAGATTCCCAATCGACTTCATCGACAAATTAATATTTTCTTCTAATTTAAATAACAGTTTTAGAAAAAAATGTGTGTGAAATCTTATGGGACTTAACTGCTAAGGTCATCAGTCCCTAAGTTTACACACTACGTAACCTAAATTATTCTAGGAACAAACACACACACCCATGCCCGAGGGAGGACTCGAACCTCCACCGGGACCAGTCGCACAGTCCATGACTGTAGCGCCTCAGACCGCTCGGTTAATCCCACGTGGTAACACTTTTAGACTCAAAACTAACAACAAATATGAACGAATCTAACCCCTAGTTTAATTACGTGCAGTAAATCTGCGTACACAAATCGAAACTCCATACAATAATAAATTATTGCCCCAAAATATTCTCAGATAAGCGGATAAATATCTACCGTAAAATATCTGGGAGTAACTATCCAGATGGACGTGAAGTGGAATGACCACATGAAACACATACTGGGAAAGGCAGATGCCAGACTCAGGTTCATAGGAAGAATCAACCGCGAAGGAAGTGGCTTGTAAGACGCTTGTTCGACCGATTCCTGAGTATTGTTCATCTGTCTGCGATGCCTACCAGGTAGGACTGATAGAGGAGACACAGAAGATCCAATGAAGAGCAGCACGTTCCGTCACAGTATCGTTTAGCCGGCACGAGAACATTACGAAGATGCTCAACAGACTCCATTGGGAGACTTTAGAAGAGAGACGTTAGTGAATCACGGAGAGATTTACTATTGAAATTTCGAGAGAGCGCTTTCCGGAAAGAGTCACACAACATATTGCTTTCCCACACATGCGTCTCGCGTAATGACCACGAGGAGAAAATTCGAGAAATTATAGAGCCAATACAGAGATCTACCGTCATTCTTCCCAAGCGCTGTTCGCAAGGGGATAAGGGTTAGAGAGTTGAGTTAGTGGTACAAAAAGTACCCTCTGCCACACACCCCATAAGTGGCTTGCGAAGTGAGGTGTAGATAGAACGAAATTTTCACTCTGCAGCGGAGTGTGCACTGACATGGAATTTCCTTGCAGATTAAAACTGTGTGCGGACCGAGACTCGAAAACGGTATCTTTGCCTTCCGCGGGTAAATGCTCCACCTTTTTTTCGGGGGACCACACTTTTTATTACAAAAAAAAAAAAAAAAGATGCCTGAGAGGAGGGTCGAGGGCAAAGAGTGCAGCGGTCGCCTTCTGAGGCCTGGCCACAATGCCCCATTCCCGCCCTTTCACAGTCAAGCACGGAAAGCGGTCTGACAGTGTCAAAAGGGCACCCTCTGTCACGGCCATATCCCATGAGCGTCCGTCGGAGGGCCAGCTTGGTGTGGTCGAGCCACCAATGTAAGGTGGAAGGACGGACATGCAGACTTCGGAGGCAGCAGTCCCGCCGACGTGTGTCCTCGTACAGGTAGGAAACGTTCAGCGTCCATGCACCACGGCTTCCGTATGTCCGTTGACGGGGGAGTATGACCGAACAAATTTTTGCCAAATGGTCAGTGATGGTGTCGACCACAAGCATGTCGTCCCTCAAAAATAGTTCGATTTCATAAGCGTTTGGACGCGCGTAGAAGTAATTGAACTTGAGGTTCTCCGTCGCCTGGAGATAAGATAACGCCATATCTAGTGAGTGCTCGAATTCACAAGAACGAACGCAGTACGTCGCGCAGCGCGTGAACAAACACATGTGCGGAGCGCTTCCCAGCGCGCCATGGGACCGATGACCGTAGCAGTCTGGTCCCTTTAATCCCACAAACCAACCAACCAACCAGCGCCCCGTGCATCCGAGCCGTGTCGTGGCTGAAAGCCGACTGTCCGTCTGAGCTAGCCAAGCACTATTCATGACCTGTCCTCACTGCTTTAATTCCGCCAGTACCTCTTGTCCTACTTTCCAAACTTCACAGAAGCACTACTGGAGATCATCTTGGTGAACTAGCACTCCTGAAAGAAAGGATATTGCGGAGACATGGCTTAGCCACAGCCTGGGGGATGTTTCCAAAACGAAATTTTCACTGTGTAGCGGAATGTGTGCTGATATGAAACTTCCTGGCAGATTAAAACTGTGTGCTGGACTGAGACTCGACCACGGGACCTTCGCCTTTCTCAGGAAAGTACTCATCCTGGCAGCGGTGCCCGCTCTAGTGCCATATTAAGTAATGTTTTCGGTGGTAGGGTCTTATGTGACCAAACTGCTGAGGTCGAAGATGCCTAAGCTTACACACTACTGAATCTAACTTAAACTAACCTACGCTATGGGCGACACACACACCCATGCCCGAGGGAGGACTCGAACCTTCGACGGAGGGAGCCGCGCGGACCGTCACAAGACGCCCAAGACAACGCCGGTACAGCGTGCGGCTAACGTTTTCGTTGCGCGCCCGCCGCACCCTCTTTAACTTTCCGATGGACGGATCCCAAGCCGTGCTTAGCTGTAGGCCACTGCCTTGAGGATGTTGTGACCATTTTTTTATCTCTTTTGCTTCCTTAGTTGTGTTACCCCAGAAACTACTAGTCCGTGTAACAACTGATGTCTCTTCGAATGCAGTACGATGTCCATTTTTTATAGCACGCTCGCTATCACTGATTTCTCACGGTACCGAAGGTGAAAACATCTGTTCTACACAGTACTGTTCAATAAAATCAACAACATCCATCAAAACAACAAGTTCACGTTGGAGGTAGAGACCGATGGTGCCTGGCCTTTCCTTGACGTCCTATTCTACCGTATAGCAAATGCATGTCTCAGCCACAATGTTTACCGGACACCCACCCACACGGACAAATATCTGCAACCTAACACCTATCACCATCCGTTGCAGCAATGTTGTGTTCTGAGGACCTTGATGCATCGAGCGGAGGGCGTCTCAGTCACTGAAAACCTGCCGAAGGTACTGAGCCACTTACGGGAAGTATTCAAGGTGAACGGCTATAGCAACCGTCTGATTTCGCGAGCCATCTTTCCGAGAACACGGAAACAGAAGGACCCCGAGGAGGACTCGTAAAATCTTTCGGTTTCACCATTCTGTGGATAGGTATCAGGAAGGGTTAGCCGACTCCTAAATAGGCACAGAATAGGTTCTGTCTTCAGGGCTCCAACTAAAATTCGATGTCTCATGACGTCTGTGCAAGACGACGTAGGCCTCATAATGCCAGAAGTATATAAAATACCGTGTGGCTGTTGATAGTTGTATGTCAGATAGACTGTTGGGAACTACTGAACAGAAAGCACGGCTTGGGACCTGGTCATCGCAAGGTTGCAGCGGGGGTGGCGGATACGCAACGAAAACACCTTATGTGGCGTTGGAGTTGGTACCAGTGACGTTACAGAAGGCAGTGCGGCTATATAAGGACGGTAGCAGCAACCAAGGAACAATCACCACTTGTCAATGGCCGAGGAGTACTCGGTCGAAAGGTCGTGGATTTTAAACTACTTGATGCGGCTGGAAATTCGACAGAGTTTTACCAGTGACCTCACTCTATCAATCAGTTCCAGTTTCAGTTCTTGATTAATATTTCCTGCCACATCCTTTGTGTCTGTCTTCTGAGCTTATTTTTCAGACTTTTCTTTATTATCGTATGGCATAACTTTATCTACATTCCTTTTTATTAAATTTTTCCTTCTAGTTTGGACCTGCGGAATTGTAATCTCCAATATAACTTGAACTAGCTACTACGTTTTCACACTTGTTTCTACCAGGGATACGGAGTCCTTATGAACGTTATTAGTGTCTCTTAAGTCATTGTGTATACGACGTTTTCTCAGATATTTGACATCATTTACTAAGTGCAGACACTGTGTTACCCTGCAAATGGCGGCTTCAATGTGGGGATGCTACATAAACGCCAGTGAGCGATTTAGTTGTTTTTAGTAAATCTATGATACGCAGCCAGTGCCCGGTGGTCTTTGTTTGTTGAATTTGAGGAAATTGCTAAGAAAAGTATTGTTTTTATCAGGACAGGCAGCCACGAGCTCTTTCGCAGAAATGTTTCTAGAAGATATTGATATTACTGGTGGGTAAGAAAGTAAAGTAAATTACCTTTGCGGCTCCATCAAACTCATACCATTCGTAGATAAAATTTAGTTCAAAAAATAAAGTAAGTCTGTATTTTTCCACATAGGTTCTGTGGGTATAGGTGGTCTGGTCGACTGATGCTAGCACAATATTCCGATGGTCCCGTGTTCGATCTCCCCTCAGTCAGAAATTTTAACACGCACCAGAATACGCCCTTCACCTTTGGGAAAGCTACGTGGAGAACGCACCAATCCACTATTGATCGGAATTCCATCTTAACATGACGACAAACGCTACCTACTTGAATGAAGCCGGTTTACATTGGGCTGCGAAATAGACGGATGTCGCAGCAATCGGAAACTTAATCTTACGGACAGAATTCAGTTTCTGTGTCATTATCGAAAAATAAGACACAAAATAGTCATTGTCCATTTATGAAGAGATGGTTCCGAAAGGAAAACCTGTTTGGTGCTACTCAGTTCTCTGTTTCTTTTCTCACTATGCAAATTCTTCGAAGGTTACGGAATGAGACCCTGAAAGACCAAAAAATGGCTTAGTCGTGTTTGCACTCCTTCAACATTATTAAAATTCTTTTTGACGACAAAAACATAATGAGCAGTACATAGAAATGCAACATAACCGTACAAGGGCGGGACACAAACCTCCGAATTTTGTTTTTGGGAACCAACTTGATGCATGCTGGTCGAAGTTAATAAGTAAGCTTGCAGTTAATGCAAAAATCAGTGCTTTGAGTTGTTATTTCGAATAACCGTATGAGTTAGTGTTAGGTCCGAGTAAGTTGTACTATGATTATCATCAAACATTTAGTAAAATGACGATTTTGGATTAACTAGCTACAGCTGTAATGGTCCAAAATCAATTCTCAACATTTTTACTTGTGGCTATTAATGTACGGGGATTATACACAAGAAGCTGGTGTAAGCTTCCCACTGTTATTTCGGAATTCATTAAATTCTTTTCTCTATTACCTGCACCCTCACGACGCGTTATTAATAATACTAATAACCACTGCAACCTACAGCTCAAAGGTTTATTTTTATTTGGATACTTTTAAATTTTCTTTTCCACATCGATCCACGACGCCCGTAGGCTATTGTATTAACGATTTATGTATAAAGGAAACTGTCAGGAATGATATCACAGCTAGTTTATGTTTGCTGCGCATTTTCACTAATGTCTTAGGTGTTATGTGGAGACCACAGCCGGCCGATGTGGCCGCTTGGTTCTAGGCGCTTCAGTCTGGAACCGCGCAACCGCTATGGTCGCAGGTTCGAATCCTGCCTCGGGCATGGATGTGTGTGATGTCCTTAGGTTAGTTAGGCTTAAGTAGTTCTACGTTCTAGGGGACTGATGACCTCAGATGTTAAGTCCCATAATGCTCAGAGCCATTTGAACCCTAAATCATTTACAAACTCCACATTATGTCACATTACAGGAATGTTCTTATTGCTGGCTGTAATCATCGTAGATTAGTATTTTTCTTTCCTGTTTTATTGTCGAAGGAAATGGAGGCTTTTGGTAAACCGTTTTTCCTTGAAATGTCTCCTTTACTAATCCCAAACTTAGGTCCATTTGGTATCTCACTTCTTGTTTCCCATAGCGTACCGGAGGGACATATGTGACTCGATACTATGTTGGTAGCACTGTCTCTTCTCGTCTGTTATGCTGTATAAGCGTAACGAAAAGCCGAGGGATCTCACAAATTATGTCACCGAATCCACATAATATCTAACAAGGAACCCCTTAAGTGCGAAGTCACAAAAGGACATTGATGTTAACGGCACTCAACGCCCCAAATACTGTCTATCATGCAACCGCAATTTTGGCTATTAACGGAAACAGTGGGCTGGAGTAGAGGTATCAAAACATCAGCACAGCATGAAACAACGGAGCGTAGTTGACCTGTATAGTCGACGAGTAACTCACCACAACGCTACAGTGCTACTAACGTTGATACAAAGCAGAGCAATGACAACCATAAACAAGGAAAACTTGCATTTTATCTACAACAATGGTTGCCAAAGTTGACATTTCGTCAGAAAGGAAGCAAAGGAATTTCGCAGAGTGAGAAAGAAGTGGCAGATGAAATATTAATGTTTCTGTAGGAAGAACCTGTGAAATGTGTAGTGTCGCATATGCTCGACTGTGCGAACAATGTACATGAGGAGTACAATGATGTCGATAGGTGCTTAACAAGTGTAAATGATATTGAAACAGATGTCGAGCCATGTGCCAACGGCCTTTCCGCAGAGGCAACTCCGGTTCCCGTCAGATTACCGAAGTTATGCGCTGTCGGGCTGGGCTAGCTAACACTTGGATGGGTAACCATCCGATCTGCCGAGTTCTGTTGGCAAGCGGGGTGCACTCAGCCCTTGTGAGGCAAACTTAGGACCTACTTGAATGATACGTAGCGGCTCCGGTCTCGTAAACTGACATACTGCCGGGAGAGCGGTGTGCTGACCACATGCCCCTCCATATCCACATCCAGTGACGCCTGTAGTCTGAGGATGACACGGCGGCTGGTCGGTACCGTTGGGCCTTCTAAGGCCTGTTCGGACGGAGTTTAGTTTAGTTTAATTTAGTCGAGCCATGCAGTTCTTCATCTTTGTCGGGCAGGGAGCTACAAATTTCGTCTCCGGTGGAACATAGTAAAGGACAGTCGTTGTGCAAGGAGCGGGTACTAAACATAATTACGTACGTGGAAGATCATCCGCAGCAAAGTAAAAAGATAATTACGAACAGATATGGAGTAAGTCCGCAGCAACAGGGCCGTGTAGTGCATAAGAAAAACTATGCATATTCAAGGGAGGACAAAACCTGGTGTTTGCGCGTTTCAGTGATAATCAATCCTACTTTCAGGATGTGCACGATAGTGACCTACTACGTTATGCACATAAAATTCGCGAGGTAGATTACAGTGATTTCAAGGGAAGCAGTGGATGGCTGCGTAATTCCGAACAGCACTACAGAATTGAAAGGCGTAAGACAACGAAATTTCAAACGAAGCGTCAACTTGTTGGTACACAGCAAACTGCGGAATCAGCCAGAAAATTTGCCGATGAATTAAAAAAACTTATCCCGTCGTTCAGTAAGGAATTAGTTTTTAACTCTGACCAACTGGGATTTGTAGAGAAAATACATACGCAAGGAACCCTGGAAATTAGAGGTATCAGGGGAGCTCTAGCAAGATCAGCTAACACCAATGCCCGAACGCATTGTTATACTATTATACAGTCTGTTAATCTGGATGGTAAATTGGTTGGAACGTCATTTTTTTCGCCGTGAGAAGTTGGAAGTGCTCCGTCCCCTACGATTGTTCCTCATGTGCCTGATTATGCAAGGAGAGTAGGAAATATTTATGTCACAGCAAGCAAGAGTTACAAAATGAGCGTGAGGGATCTACAGATACCGTATGAGCATTGCTTTTGACCAATAGCTGGTCAAAATAGCTTGCTGTTGCTTGATTGATGGTCTGCATATAAAAATTATACTCCTTTAAATCGAAGTATTCCTCTTAACAAGCGTGGGACATTGCAATTTATGCCACCTGGAACCAGTCGACAAATTCAACTTTTCTCCGTGACTATAAGCATATTATCGCACTATCTGCAGCTACGCCTTAAAGGATAGCCAGTTTCACGATAACCTCCACAACAAACTCCTTCGCATTTGGTTGCATAGCATTACATTCTGTCACTTCTCCTCATCCCGTTATACCAATATGATTCTATATGCGTTATTTAAGTGGATACCTACCTGAACGCCCTGCACGCTCTGAAACTCCCAAGAAGTTCGTCTTCGAACTTGATGGTGCAAACCTTTGTGATCCATATGGGGTGCCATTTTTCATTCGATGATCATGGTGCTAGTTAATAGTTTGTATTGAGCATTTATTGAATGTCGACGATGTCCATTAAAGTGTAATGGATACATTCCATAGAAGGTTGATCTCTGCACTTTCCAGACTCTTATTATGTGTCTCCCTCCTGATGCACACTTCGAGTCATTAGCAGCTAACATTTTTATTGTCATAATTGTTAACACAACACCTTCAAATGAGCCTTACAAAAGATTGAGCTTGCGACCTTACACGCAAGAGGTTCCTTTTACGTAAATTTAGGTTCCTGTTGTTATGTATACTAATGTTTTTATGTTGTAGAAGTCGATATCCCTATTATTGCCCCGTTTCTCTTCTGTATCAGATGCCAATGACGCTAGGCACTGTGCCGAGTCGTTGTCTGGCAAACAAGTATTTTACCTCCAGCTCTTGGTTCAATGGTTCAAATGGCTCTGAGCACTATGGGACTCAACTGCTGAGGTCATTAGTCCCCTAGAACTTAGAACTAGTTAAACCTAACTAACCTAAGAACATCACAAACATCCATGCCCGAGGCTGGATTCGAACCTGCGACCGTAGCGATCCTGCGGTTCCAGACTGCAGCGCCTTTAACCGCACGGCCACTTCGGTCGGCCAGCTCTTGGTATTAATGAGATACCTTCTGACAGATGTGAGTAGAATTGTGCTCTGCCAAAACTGCGGTTTGGTATTTTTGGTACATTACATAAATGAAATAGTAAAGGGTATGATTACCGGCAGTATTGGTGGCACTGGTAACGAAAGAAATGTAAAAGAATGTTTGACGGAGAAACTGGTAACCGACGACTTGTCTTTGTTTTCCGTTGTGTTGCACATAGTCAGATGAGCACATCGTTGAGTGTTAATTCATTGTGTACGAGTATTTTATATCATTACAAAGTAAACGAGTAAATCGCATTTTGCACGTGATAAAAATTAGTTGATCTCGTAAGTTCTGCGCTTTTATATAGCCAAAGCAATTACTTTTGATGCAAGTACAGTTTACGTGCACGAACATAAAAGATTCTGTATAATTTTTGTTGTTACTCTGTACTCAATAGAACATTCATCATTATCAAAGGCAAGAGCTACCTGTTATTACTGATAAGTACTAAAGTTGGCCGGCCGAAGTGGCGCTACAGTCTGGAACCGCGTCACCGCTACGATCGCAGGTTCGAATCCTGCCTCGGGCATGGATGTGTGTGATGTCCTTAGGTTACTTAGGTTTAAGTAGTTCTGAGTTGTAGGGGACTGATCACCTCAGAAGTTAAGTCCCATAGTGCTCAGAGCCATTTGAACCTATTACTAAAGTTGTTTGTTAACAACAGTATTGATGCATTGTCTGACATCTCGTTGGTTCGCGCTTTTTTCGTTTTACATTTTTTGAGGAAATTGCGTTTACGAGCGCTATGTGAAATTTCTGTATTTTTTATTAATTTTACTATACAAGCCCCCTTTTTTCGCGTAACAAGTCACCAATTTGAGAATAAAACCTCAGTTAAACATTGGCAGATCAATTTTCCTGTTTATTTTTAAGTAAGGGGCAGCAGGATAACACTGGGCATTAGATTCCTATGCACAGGTCATGTAATTCCCGTAAATAACGGTCTTCTGATACGAGTACGTGGTGATGGCGCCCGATATCGACCCAAACTGAGAGATCAACATGAGTTCACTATAATGCTCCTCAAACCACTTTAGCACGGTTCTGGCTCCGTGACATGAAGAATTATACTGCTGAAGGATGACATCGACACCAAGCATGAAGGGATGCAGGTTGACTGCAAGTGTCAGCGTGTCTTCGATTTGTTACCACACGCCCCACGCAAACGCAAGACAATGTATCTACTAGCGTTGCACGTTCGGAGCCGCCGTTCACTTCGATAACGGCGTTTGTGGAGACGACCATCGCCGTAGTGTAGCAAAATTGTGGTTCACCCGAAGAACCGACACGTTTCCATTGACTGACCGTCGAATACCAATGGTCCCATGCTCACTGTAATCGTAACTGATGATCTCGTTGAGTCAACATATGAACACCTACGGGTGATTTGCTGCGGAGCTCCATGTTCAACAATGTACGATGAACGGTATGCTACGAGACACTTGTGCATGCACCAACACTGCGCTCTTTCGGGGAGATGCCACAATTCACCATCTGTTCTGCTTTACAGAGCAGACAAGTCTCTGAACCCCACGTTCTGTGAACAGTCGATGGAGTCCAACCATTTAGCGCCTAGTGCTAGTTTCATAATTTCACTGTCCTTCCTTCACTTTTCGTAGATGCTCACAACAGTAGCACGTGAACATTCAATCAGCTCCGCCGATTTCGAGATACTCGTTCACAGGCTTTGCATAATAATAATCTGTTCATTGACGAAGTCGCTTATCTCAATGGCTCTGAGCACTAAGGGACTTAACATCTATGGTCATCAGTCCCCTAGAACTTAGAACTACTTAAACTTAACTAACCTAAGGACATCACACAACACCCAGTCATCACGAGGCAGAGAAAATCCCTGATCCCGCCGGGAATCGAACCCAGGAACCCGGGCGCGGGAAGCGAGAACGCTACCACACGACCACAAGCTGCGGACGCTTATCTCAGTGGATATCCCCATTTGTAACCCATATCTTCACAAGGGTGACCCCAATCCGTCTCTGCTGGACTCATACCCTTTTCATATCTCGTCACATGCCCGTAACGTCACCAGGTGGCATCCAACCTCACCCTGGGCAGTGGTCATATTGTTTTGGCTTATAGGAGTATATTCTCACTCAGTTTCTAGACTGTTCACGGCTTCCGGTTTCTAGGGAAATGTAGTGAGACACTGATCGCATATGCAAACAAGGCAATCGTCTACATCTACATCTACATACATACTCCGCAATCCTCCATATGGTGCGTGGCGGTGGGTACCTCATACGACAACTAGCATTTTCTCTCCCTGTTCCACTCCCAAACAGAACGAGGGAAAAATGACTGCCTATATGCGTCTGTACGAGGCCTAATCTCTCTTATCTTATCTTTGTGGTCTTTCCGCGAAATATAAGTTGGCGGCAGTAAAATTGTACTGCAGTCAGCCTCAAATGCTGGTTCTCTATAATTTCCTCAGTAGCGATTCACGAAAAGAACTACTCCTTTTCTCCAGAGACTCCCACCCGAGTTCCTGAAGCATTTCCGTAACACTCGCCTGATGATCAAACCTACCAGTAACAAATCTAGCAGCCCGCCTCTGAATTGCTTCTATGTCCTCCCTCAATCCGACCTGATAGGGATCCCATTCGCTCGTGCAGTACTCAAGAATAGGTCGTATTAGTGTTTTAAAAGCGGTCTCCTTTACAGATGAACCACATCTTCCCAAAATTCTACCAATGAACCGAAGATGACTATCCGCTTTCTCCACAACTGCCATTACATGCTTGTCCCACTTCATATCGCTCTTCAATGTTACGCCCAAATATTTAATCGACGTGACTGTGTCAAGCTCTACACTACTAATGGAGTATTCAAACGTAACGGGAATCTTATTCCTATTCATCTGCGTTAATTTACATTTATCAATGTTTAGAGTTAGCTGCCATTCTTTACACCAATCACAAGCCGCGTCGGATTAGCCGAGCGGTCTAAGACGCTGCAGTCCTGGACTGTGCGGCTGGTCCCGGCGGAGGTTCGAGTCCTCCCTTGGGCATGGGTGTGCGTGTTTGTCCTTAGGATAATTTAGGTTAAGTACTGTGTAAGCTTAGGGACTGATGACCTTAGCAGATAAGTCCCATAAGATTTCACACACATTTGAACATTTGAACCAATCACAAATCCTCTCCAAGTCATCTTGTGTCCTCCTACAGTCACTCAACGACGACACCTTCCCGTACAACACAGCGTCATCAGCATACAGCCGCAAATTGCTATCCACCCTATCCAAAAGATCATTTATGTAGACAGAAAACAACAGCGGACCTACCACACTTCCCTGGGGCACTCCAGATGATACCCTCACCTCCGATGAACATTGAGGAGAATGTACTGGGTTCTATTACTTAAGAAGTCTTCGAGCCACTCACATATTTGGGAACCAATCCCATATGCTCGTACCTTAGTTAGGAGTCTGCAGTGGGGCACCGAGACAAGCGCTTTCCGGAAGTCAAGGAATATGGCATCCGCCTGATACCCTTCATTCATGGCTCGCAAGATATCATGTGAAAAAAGGGAGAGTTGCGTTTCGGCTATCTAAAGCCGTGCTGATGCATGGACAGCAACTTCTCTGTCTCAAGGAAATTCGTTATATTCGAACTGAGAATATGTTCGAGAATCCTGCAACAAACCGATGTTAAGGATATTGGTCTGTAATTTTGAGGATCCGTCCTTCTACTTCTCGCCCGATACATATATAAAACACCTACCGTACAGGCAACGCGGTTGCGATTTTAACCTCCTAGGGCTACTAGGAAAATTACCGTATTCTACACTTACATACGATTGTTTACGGTAGCCTACGGTAGATTTGCAACTCTAGATGAGAATATTATAACTGTGCATGATAGTCGATGGATTTAATTCCCAAATTCGGTCGGTTAGTTTTTTTTCGCACTTTTGGTGTATTGTGGGCTCTCTTTTGAATGGTTAGTAGGTGAAGGTTCCGAGTAGAAGTGTGTGTGTCGGAGAAGCTGGGATTGTAGAATCAGGAACAGGAAGAGAGTTAAGAGTGGCTGAGCGATGCGAGCAGTGAAACAAATGGGAAGCTCGTGTTGGGCGACGTCGCGGGTGAGCGCGCACCGAACAAAGCGGTTCACGCGCGACAGCGTCACCGCCAGCCAGCGCAGCACGCGCAAAATTTCGGCGCACGTGCTGAACATTAGGCACGGACTCCGGTCGTTAGAGCGGCCGCCGCTGCGGCGCTAACGACGACGCGAGCCACCCCAACAGTTTTCCACTGACGCATCTCTTCTTCCTCTGGACTTGGGCTATGCTCACTGTCTGTTTTGGTTCTCGCAGGAAACTAACGAGTATTATGCCGTTCGGCGTAAAATGACGAGCAGAGAAAAAATAAATATTCTAGAGGAGAAAAGATTTTGAAATTAGTCAACCCATGATTCTCTAATGAAGAATGTGTTACGTAGACCTACGGCGGGTCACTTACACTAATGCTGTCCCAAACTACATTTTGGGGAATTAGACTGTGGCGACGATCAGTTTTACTGAACTTTACAAGGTGCACCGAGATAGGTAGCACAGTAGTAAGGCAATGGACTCGCATTCGGCAGGACAACGCTTACATGCCCCCGTCACCCATCCAGATCTAGGTTTCTTGCGATTGCCCTAAATCGCTTAACTTAAATGGCGGGATGGTTCCATTGTAAAGAAGACTGCCAGTTTCTCTCTCCAATCTAAGCTGTCTCTAGTGACATCGTAGTCGACAGGACTTGTAACCCTAAATTTCATTAAGTCTATGAGGAAATTACTCGTAACTTTCAATCCCTTCCATGGCCTGATACCCAATGAAGGTCTACACAACAGGCCCCATAGATGTCGACATTATAACCACATACCAGGAGCGTGATGAATGATACGGGACGCGTGCGATATGTACCAACTTGTTGTGACTTTAAATCCTTTTCGCGAAAGACTTTTGATTTTCCAAATCGTTAATTAGGGGTCTCCTCTCATCTCTTGAGAGAAAAAGTACGAGCTACCGCCCTTCCAGTACCAGAGAAAAAGAGGATATTTGGAATACGAGAGATAGGAATATGGTATTTACGGCAAGAAAGGAAGAATGAATTGACTGTTGGTGTTAATAACGATCATCCTCCTTTACTTCCACTGCATTACTGCAGATGACGTGTCACTGAGCACATTTGTTCTGTGCATGCAGTACACGTGAGGTGCCTAGTTGTTTCCACTGCACTGTGTGGAATACAAAGGTTCTGTTATAGTTCACTAACCTGCTGTCTTCAAGTTGATGTCCCCAGCGCAGAAAACAGCACGCAGGTCGTAGGATCGGTATCTTGAGACTGGAACTGACTTCTTGTGTCCTCCTACAGTCACTCAACGACGACACCTTCCCGTACAACACAGCGTCATCAGCATACAGCCGCAAATTGCTATCCACCCTATCCAAAAGATCATTTATGTAGACAGAAAACAACAGCGGACCTACCACACTTCCCTGGGGCACTCCAGATGATACCCTCACCTCCGATGAACATTGAGGAGAATGTACTGGGTTCTATTACTTAAGAAGTCTTCGAGCCACTCACATATTTGGGAACCAATCCCATATGCTCGTACCTTAGTTAGGAGTCTGCAGTGGGGCACCGAGACAAGCGCTTTCCGGAAGTCAAGGAATATGGCATCCGCCTGATACCCTTCATTCCATGAAGTAATGTATCACTTCTTCGGGATGCCACTCGCGTATTTTAATATAGCCACACGAGAAGACTACATGATCTTAACACAACACCTTCTGACACAGCAAAGTACATGATCAAATACAATGTTTACGGAAATGTATCTGTACGCTATTTGTGGCACGATCTGTGCCTCATGACTATTGGAGTGAATCTTTTAATACTGAATATTTGCAAACACATCCTGCCACAGACAGCATGACTGTACATCTCGACTGCCTAATCCAGAGTACCGAACAGGAACTTAAATAAAAATTGGAAACACATCCTACGACAAACAACATGTCTGTTCTTCTCCACTGCCTAATCAATAGTGACGAACAGGAACTTAAATAAAAATTGCAAACACATCCTACGACAGACAACATGGCTGTTCTTCTCGACTGCCTAATCCAGAGTGACGAACAGCCCGAAACACTTCGCGCGCCATACCAGAAAAGGCGTGACCCGAACGCTTCCGAAGTGCTTCGTCTGCAATTTCGTAAGTCTTTTGATTTTGAATTAAATTGTTACTAATTATTCTAAAATGACTGATTGATGGTCAGCTGTTGAGAGATATTTATATTAAAAGGTGACGTCATTCCAATGAGTAGTTTAACTAATAATAATAACTATACTTTAACGTTTTGGCAGCCAATCACAGAGCAGTAGCATTATGCAGGCGGTCTTTCTCATGGGAATGGTACCGAAGCTAACATCTGTCACAGGTACCTCACACTACATTTCGTCATCTATATACTTCTTGCATCTCCACTGCTCTGGGAACAGCTTCTTGGAGCCTGACTGAGCCAGAAATATTACATCTTCCATAAGAGAATTCATTCCGACATTCCATCAGAGCTACAGATAGTCTTGGTGGAGTCAGTCACGATAAAACTGTTCCATCTGGAGTGCAATATATTTGAGACAGGCGAAATACCCTCAGATTTAACGAAAAATACAATAATTCCAATTCCAAAAAATGCAGGTTGCAAAACACTAACACGAATTCTTTAGAGAGGAATGGAAAAACGGGTAGAATCCTATCTGGGGGAATATCAGTTTAGATTCCTGCGAGATGTAGGAACACGCGAGGCAATGCTGACCCTGTGAGTCCTCTTAGAATGTAGGTTAAGGAAAGGCAAACCTAAGTTTATTGCAATTGTAGAAAGCTTTTGACATTGTTGACTGGAATACGCTCTTCTAAGTTCTGAAGGTGTCAGAGATAAAATACAGGAAGTGAAAGGCTATGTACAACTTGTACAGTCACCAGACGGCAGTTATAAAGGGAAGCAGTGGTGAGAAGTAAGTGAGACGGAGCTGTAGTCTACCCACGATGTTACTCACACTGTGCATTGAGCAAGAAGTAAAGGAAACAAAAAAAATATATTGGAGCAGAAATTAATGTTTACGGTAAAGAAATAAAAACAATGAGGTTTGCTAATGACATTTTAATTATGTCAGAGACAGCAAAGGTCTTGGAAGAGCAGTTGAACGGAATGGGCAGCGTCTTGAAAGGAGGATATAAATTGAACATCAGCAAAAGCAAAACAAGGAAAATGGAATGTAGTCGAATTTGATGATGGTGCAGAGATACTTAGGTTATATGAATGCGTGGTGTCTGTTCTTTCGGACATGTCCTTAAGATCAGACACAACGCGGAATCCGCAGCTGTAATACACCACGATGAAGCGGTATCATTAGTTCCGTCCCTTTCCTTTCCTTTCTCTCTCGTTCCACTTGCAATTTACGTAACAGAATTAAATTATGAAAGGAGAAACTGTAATTAGTAGACGAGTTTTGCTATTTGGGGAGCAAAATTACTGATGATAGCCGAAATAGAGAGGATCTAAAATGTAGAATGGCAATGGCAAGGAAAGTGTTCCTAAAGAAGGGAAATTTGTTAACCATGAAGATAGATTTAAGTGTATGGAAGTGAAACATAGATTATAATCTGTTTAGACAAGAAGAGAATAGAGGCTTTTGAAATGCGGTGCTACAAAAGAACGCTGAAGATTAAATGAGTTCATCGCGTAATTAATAAGGGGCTACTGAATCGAATTGGGTATACAAGAAATACGTCGTACAAATTGACTAAAAGTCAATCATGAATTTAATACTGAAGGGAAATGTGTGTATGTGTGTGTGTGTGGTGGGGATTGTAGACGGAGACCATGAAATGAATACAGCATTTACATTAGGAAGGATGTAGGTTGCAGTAGTTATTTGGAGATGAAGAAGCTTACAGATGATGGAATAGCATGGAAAGCTGCAAGAAACCTGTCTTCGGACTGAAGACCGCAACGGCAAGAGAATTTATACACAAGGAAGGAGCACAAATTATTAACATTGATCAAGTACCAGAGAGGAAGATAGTGTTTGTAATATGACATATAGGAATAAGAAACATAGGAATATTATCTTGCATGAGGGAATTCATACACGAGAAGGAAGCATAAATTATTATCAGAAACGATAGTCATCATCCATTGACAGGCAATGCCAGTACTTTGAAATAGCACTGTTTTCAAAGAGCAAAGCTATCAACACAGTCCTACAAATTCTTTCTTTTGAGAATATATAGATTATCCTCTGGCTGTGCGTAATTGGCGGTATATACCAGTCCTAGACGAGATATGAAGTGTTCGCAAAACGTAAAGTAAGCGAACAATACAGAGGTGGTCACAGCAGCAGATCAACGGCAATCATTCTCTTTGTGAGAAATGAAATGTCAGATCTGGACACTCGATACCAGACGTAGACTGCTTAGTCATTGTTCTCTTTATGCAACTCCTTATCGGGCCGTGGGTACGCCCCAGAATGTTTTCAGGAAGGAGTCATTTGGGACTGATTAACACAGTGTGAATCACTATGTCACCTTGTGTCAGGTTCCGGTATAGCTATCTGACAAGTTATTGCTAGTATGAAACAAGTAGTTTATTATATTTGTTTAACAATTTGTAATCACAATGGAAGCTCTGCGGCGATAAAACCAACCTTCCAGTTGAGGAAAGCTGTACGTTTTATTCCCGATAACCTTTTCTCGTCCGACCTGAAACTGTAAATTGTGTGATTCAGCTGCCATACTCGTGTAAATGCGAAGTATGTTAGTGTTGTATTAAAGAACCACAACTTTCGCAGACTTCCTTATGCTCTCCGCATACACCAACTTTGCACACAATAGAGTCTGGCACAATAAGGTATGGCAATAATAAATGTACGACGAGAATATTCCATGAAATGTTCTCGTGTATGACTACCCTAGAAGGAATGTTATTCGAAATATCAAGAAGCAAAAGTAAATTTTACGAATGCAAATATTATTTTTGTGCCAATTTTCATTAACGAAAATGTGTCGGGTTGCACAATATGAAATGAATACACAACGAGAAAAACAATGTGAACGCTCCGAGATAATTACCTTTGGGACTGATGATGTAGTTTTCTCTAATTAAACTCAGTTAATTAGAAGGACTAGTGGAAGGGTACCGACATAGTTCTGTGTCGGCTGCGAAGCTCAAATTACGAAGTCGAAAGACCCGTCTGTTCACCACGTTATAATTCCTAGTTCTCTCAATTACGCTGCTGTACTAAAATTGTCGTAATACCGTTATCTGCTGCGAAACGGTAGCTATCACACGTATAAGTGAAAATTACTTCCAATAATAGGATATACAATGTAAGAAATGAACTTCAAAGAGAAAAAGTAAAGGTAAAAGAAAGGAGAGAGGTGTAGAAAGAGAAGGGCAGGGGGAGGAGAGAACATTTACTAGCAACATTTAAACTCAACAAATTCCGGTAATAATTTCTACAAATAAAGTTACGTCTGTCACTAAAAGCTTTGTTGACATGCAGTAATGACTTAGGCACCAAAGGCGGGACGTGAAAGTTACAAGGTAGGGCATTCAATATCTAACTTGCAGCTTCATCTGCGTCTACGTCTTCATCCGTGATCGTGATCAAAAGTATCCGGACATCCCCAAAAACATAAGTTTTTCATATTAGGTGCATTGTGATGTCACCTACTGCAGGTACTCCATATCAGCGACCTCAGTAGTCATTAGACATCATGAGAGAGGAGAATGTGGCACTCCGCGGAAATCACGGACTTCGAACGCGGTCAGGTGATACGATGTCACTTGTGTCATACGTCTGTACGCTAGATTCCCACACTCCTAAACATCCCTAGGTCCACTGTTTTCGATGTGATAGTGAAGTGTAAAGGTGAAGAGAGACGTACAGCACAAAAGCGTACAGACCGAACTCGTCTGTTGACTGACAAAGACTGCCGACAGTTGAAGAGGGTCGTAATGTGTAATAAGCAGACATCTATCATAAGCATCACACAGGAATTCCAAACTGCATGAGGATCCACTGCAAGTACTACGGCAGTAGGCGGGAGGTGAGAAAACTGCTCATAAGCCACACATCATGTCGGTACTAAATGACAAACGACGCCCCACTCGGTGTAAGGAGCGTAAGCATGGGACGATTGAACAGTGCAAAAACGTTGTGTGGAGTGACGAATCACGGTACAGAATGTGGCGATCCGATGGGACGGTGCGGGTATGGCGAATACTCGGCGAACGGCATCTGCCAGTATGTGTAGTGCCAACAGTGAAATTTGGAGGTGGTGGTGTTATGGGGTGGTTGTGTTTTTGATGGAGGGAGTTTGCAACCCTTGTTGATTTGGGTGGCACTATCACAGCACAGGCCTACATTGATGTTTTAAGCACGTTCTTGCTTCCCACTGTTGAAGAGAAACTCGGGGCTGGCGATTGCATCTTTCAACACGATCGAGCACCTGTTCATAATGCAAAGCCTGTGGCGGAGTGGTTACACGCCCATACAATGTCCTGACCTGAATCCTATAGAACACCTTTGGGATGTTTCGGACTGCCGATTTCGTGCCAGGCCTCAACGAGTGACATCGCTGCCTCGCCTCAGTGCAGCACTCCGTGAAGAGTGGGCAACTGATTGAAAGTGTGCCTGCGAGAGTGGAAGCTGTCATCAAGCCTAAGGGTGAGCCAACACCATATTGAATTCCACCATTACCGATGGAGGGCGCCACGAACTTGTAAGTTCTTTTAAGCCTGGTGTCCGGATACTTTTGATCACGTAGTGAATTTGGCGTAGCGTACCTAATCACAGTGTCATATATTGTCCGTACGCTCCTGTGAATGTCATTTATTTTGATACAGTGTTTCCGAAGGGCATGTATGTGCGTAACATGTCCCTGGCATAGTCCATATAATGAAGTTCTCGGTGTTAAAAACGTTACCGACATTTCTGTCGTAGAGTTTCACACTGGAGAATGAACTGTACTGACTAAATAAACCTGTCAGAGCGTCAGAGTGGCCGGCCGCTGTGGCCAAGCGGCTTTAGGCGCTTCAGTCCGGAACTGCGCTACTGCTACGGTCGCAGGTTCGAATCCTGCCTCGGGCATGGCTGTGTGGGATGTCCATAGGTTAGTTAGGTTTAAGTAGTTCTTAGTCTAGGGGACTGATGATCTCAGATGTTACGTCCATAGTGCTTAGAGCCATTTGAACCATTTTTGCGTCAGAGTGTCAGAGAAGCAGGAGGTGGTCAGTTTCTATTTCAACTTTTTGAATATGTCTTATTGTCTAATTTTATAAGCGTAGTTCAAATAAAAAAGTAGTGCTCAAGGATGTTAATGCGGTATGGGATTGTTAACTGAGGTGAATATCTCTCAAACCTCCAGCTCACTTAATCTCTTTGTTTCACAATTACAGCCTTGAAAGCTGAAACAGGTATACAGGGTGTTACAAAAAGGTACGGCCAAACTTTCAGGAAACATTCCTCACACACAAATAAAGAAAAGATGTTATGTGGACATGTGACCGGAAAGGCTTAATTTCCATGTTAGAGCTCATTTTAGTTTCGTCAGTATGTACTGTACTTCCTCGATTCACCGCCAGTTGGCCCAATTGAAGAAAGGTGATGTTGACTTCGGTGCTTGTGTTGACATGCGACTCATTGCTCTACAGTACTAGCATCAAGCACATCAGTACGTAGCATCAAAAGGTTAGTGTTCATCACTAACGTGGTTTTGCAGTCAGTGCAATGTTTACAAATGCGGAGTTGGCAGATGCCCATTTGATGTATGGATTAGCACGGGGCAATAGCCGTGGCGCGGTATGTTTGTATCGAGACAGATTTCCAGAGCGAAGGTGTCCCGACAGGAAGACGTTCGAAGCAATTGATCGGCGTCTTAGGGAGCACGGAACATTCCAGCCTATGACTCGCGACTGGGGAAGACCTAGAACGACGAGGACACCTGCAATGGACGAGGCAATTCTTCGTGCAGTTGACGATAACCCTAATGTCAGCGTCAGAGAAGTTGCTGCTGTACAAGGTAACGTTGACCACGTCACTGTATGGAGAGTGCTACGGGAGAACCAGTTGTTTCCGTACCATGTACAGCGTGTGCAGGCACTATCAGCAGCTGATTGGCCTCCACGGGTACACTTCTGCGATTGGTTCATCCAACAATGTGTCAATCCTCATTTCTGTGCAGATGTTCTCTTTGCGGATGAGGCTTCATTCCAACGTGATCAAATTGTAAATTTTCACAATCAACATGTGTGGGCTGACGAGAATCCGCACGCAGTTGTGCAATCACGTCATCAACATAGATTTTCTGTGAACGTTTGGGCAGGCATTGTTGGTGATGTCTTGATTGGGCCCCATGTTCTTCCACCTACGCTCAATGGAGCACGTTATCATGATTTCATACGGAATACTCTACCTGTGCTGCTAGAACATGTGCCTTTACAAGTACGACGCAACATGTGGTTCATGCACGATGGAGCTCCTGCACATTTCAGTCGAAGTGTTCGTACTCTTCTCAACAACAGATTCGGTGACCCATGGATTGGTGGAGGTGGACCAATTACATGGCCTCCACGCTCTCCTCACCCCAACCCTCTTGACTTTCATTTTTTTGGGGGCATTTGAAAGCTCTTGTCTACGCAACCTCGGTACCAAATGTAGAGACTCTTCGTGCTCGTATTGCGGACGGCTGTGATACAATACGCCACTCTCCAGGGCTGCATCAGCGCATCAGGTATTCCATGCGACGGAGGGTGGATGCATGTATCCTCGCTAACGGAGGACATTTTGAACATTTCCTGTAACAAAGTGTTTGAAGTCACGCTGGTACGTTCTGTTGCTGTGTGTTTCCATTCAATGATTAATGTGATATGAAGAGAAGTAATAAAATGAGCTCTAACATGGAAAGTAAGCGTTTTCGGACACTTGTGCACATAACATATTTTCTTTCTTTGTGTGTGAGGAATGTTTCCTGAAAGTTTGGCCGTACCTTTTTGTAACACCCTGTATAACCCCCTGGTCATAGTAACTAGGTGTATAATAAGTATTAATACTTGCTACATTATGGTATTGCAAGTGAAAGAAACAGAAAAATATCTCTTAGTGCTATCAAACTCATTCCAATAACTACTAGCGCTACAACAACTCCTGTCGGTACGCTTCTTCTTTCGTTAGTTCGCTCATTAGTACACCTTTTTCTTGCGAAGCTACAATACTTAAATTATTCAGAGTTGTTCCTTGCCTCTGGATCCGTACTGAAAGTACTCTGATCAGCAGCCATTCTTCACTTGTTCCTTGGTCACATTTCTTCTTGTCACCAAAGTTTCCTCTGTTGTTTAAGATTCGTTACCCCCTCACATAAACCCCATGCTGAAATCACTCTCACTAACGAGATAATCTGTCTTGTTGCTCCTGTCCTTCCGTCACTAACGACCTCTACTCCGTTCTACTCAATTTTAAATGCTGTTTGCTGACTGAACAACCTTCCCTTTGCAATAGAAGAAATAGAAGTAAGTTTCGTGCTCCATGAAAATCGTGGATACTGAGGCTGCAGTATCGTCCGAGATACTCCAAGTCGACTGTCCTTCAAAGTTATTACTGATCTAGCAACCTCTGTGCCTATCGATGATGACCCGCTGCATCTTCGTTGTGTATAGTCGAACAAAGACTGTCTCGGAGTGTTCACACACTTTTGGACAAAGATGGTTAGGGGAGGATGGAGAGACTTTGTGTTTTCGCCCGGCCCCTGTATGTATCTATTTATACATCAGTACCCCGTAAGCCTCCTGACGGTGTGTGGCGGAGTGTACTTATGGTACCACTAACTGTTCTCCCCTTCCCAGTTCTACAGGGTGCACCCACCTGCAGGTGGTCGCTCATGTCTGCACCAGTGATGTGTGTCGCTATGGATCGGAGGAAATCCTCTCTGGCTTCCGGCGGCTATCTGATTTGGTGAAGACTGCCAGTCTTGTTAGCGGGATGAAAGCAGAGCTCACCATCTGCAGCATCGTCGACAGACTGACTGCGGACCTTTGGTACAGAGCCGAGTGGAGGGTCTGAATCAGAGGCTGAGACGGTTCTGCGACCGTGTGGGCTGCAGATTCCTCGACTTGCGCCATAGGGTGGTGGGGTTTCGGGTTCCGCTGGATAGATCAGGAGTCCATTACACGCAGCAAGCGGCTACACGGGTAGCAGGGGTTGTGTGGCGTGGACTGGGCGGTTTTTTAGGTTAGATGGCCTCGGGCAAGTACAGAAAGGGCAACAGCCTCAAAGGGTGCGGGGCCAAGTCAGTACATGCGAAGACCAAGCAGCAACCGGTATTGTAATTGTAAACTGTCGAAGGTGCATTGTTAAAGTACCGGAACTTCAAGCGCTGATAGAAAGCACCGAAGCTGAAATCGTTGTTGTTGTTGTGGTCTTCACTCCTGAGACTGGTTTGATGCAGCTCTCCATGCTACTCTATCCTGTGCAAGCTTCTTCATCTCCCAGTACCTACTGCAACCTACATCCTTCTGAATCTGCTTAGTGTATTGATCTCTTGGTCTCCCTCTACGATTTTTACCCTCCACGCTGCCCTCCAATGCTAAATTTGTGATCCCGTTATATATAGGATCGTTATAGGTACAGAAAGCTGGCTGAAGCCAGAGATAAATTCAGCCGAAATTTTTACAAAGGCACAGACGGTGTTTATAAAGGATAGACTGCATGCAATCGGTGGTGGCGTGTTTGTCGCTGTTAGTAGTAGTTTATCCTGTAGTGAAGTAGAAGTGGATAGTTCCTGTGAAATATTATGGGTGGAGGTTAAACTCAACAACCGAGCTAGGTTAATAATTGGCTCCTTTTACCGACCTCCCGACTCGGCAGCATTAGTGGCAGAACAACTGAGAGAAAATTTGGAATACATTGCACATAAATTTTCTCAGCATATTATAGTCTTAGGTGGAGATTTCAATTTACCAGATATAGACTGGGACACTCGGATGTTTAGGACGGGTGGTAGGGACAGAGCATCGAGTGACATTATACTGAGTGCACTATCCGAAAATTGCCTCGAGCAATTAAACAGAGAACCGACTCGTGGAGATAACATCTTGGACCTACTGATAACAAACAGACCCCAACTTTTCGACTCTGTAAGTGCAGAACAGGGAATCAGTGATCATAAGGCCGTTGCAGCATCCCTGAATATGGAAGTTAATAGGAATATAAAAAAAGGGAGGAAGGTTTATCTGGTTAGCAAGAGTAATAGAAGGCAGATTTCAGACTACCTAACAGATCAAAACGAAAATTTCTGTTCCGACACTGACAATGTTGAGTGTTTATGGAAAAAGTTTAAGGCAATTGTAAAATGCGTTTTAGACAGGTACGTGCCGAGAAAAACTGTGAGGGACGGGAAAAACCCACCGTGGTTCAACAACAAAGGTAGGAAACTACTGCGAAAGCAAAGAGAGCTTCACTCCAAGTTTAAACGCAGCCAAAACCTCTCAGACAAACAGAAGCTAAACGATGTCAAAGTTAGCGTAAGGAGGGCTTTGCGTGAAGCGTTCAGTGAATTCGAAAGTAAAATTCTATGTACCGACTTGACAGAAAATCCTAGGAAGTTCTGGTCTTACGTTAAATCAGTAAGTGGCTCGAAACAGCATATCCAGACACTCCGGGATTATGATGGCATTGAAACAGAGGATGATACGCGTAAAGCTGAAATACTAAGCACCTTTTTCCAAAGCTGTTTCACAGAGGAAGACCGCACTGCAATTCCTTCTCTAAATCCTCGCACAAACGGAAAAATGGCTGACATCGAAATAAGTGTCCAAGGAATAGAAAAGCAACTGGAATCAGTCAACAGAGGATAGTCCACTGGACCTGACGGGATACCAATTCGTTTGTACACAGAGTACGCGAAAGAACTTGCCCCCCTTCTAATAGCCGTGTACCGCAAGTCTCTAGAGGAACGGAGGGTTCCAAATGATTGGACAAGAGCACAGGTAGTCCCAGTCTTCAAGAAGGGCCCTCGAGCAGATGCGCAAAACTATAGACCTATATCTTTGACGTCAATCTGTTGTAGAATTTTAGAACATGTTTTTTGTTCGAGTATCATGTCGTTTTTGGAAACCCAGAATCTACTCTGTAGGAATCAACATGGATTCCGGAAACAGCGATCGTGTGAGACCCAACTCGCTTTATTTGTTCATGAGACCCAGAAAATATTAGATACGGGCTCCCAGGTAGATGCTATTTTCCTTGACTTCTGGAAGGCGTTCGATACGGTTCCGCACTGTCGCCTGATAAACAAAGTAAGAGCCTACGGAATATCAGACCAGCTGTGTGGCTGGATTGAGGAGTTTTTAGCAAACAGAACACAGCATGCTGTTATCAATGGAGAGACGTCTACAGACGTTAAAGTAACCTCTGGCGTGCCACAGGGGAGTGTTATGGCACCATTGCATTTCACAATATATATAAATGACCTAGTAGATAGTGTCGGAAGTTCCATGCGGCTTTTCGCGGATGTTGCTGTAGTATAGAGAGAAGTTGCAGCATTAGAAAATCGTAGGGAAATGCAGGAAGATCTGCAGCTGATAGGCACTTCGTGCAGGGAGTGGCAACTGACCCTTAACATAGACAAATGTAATGTATTGCGAATACATAGAAAGAAGGATCTTTTATTGTATGATTATATGATAGCGGAACAAACACTGGTAGCAGTTACTTCTGTAAAATATCTGGGAGTATGCGTGCGGAACGATTTGAAGTGCAATGATCGTATAAAATTAATTGTTGGTAAGGCGGGTACCAGGTTGAGATTCATTGGGAGAGTCCTTCGAAAACGTAGTCCATCAACAAAGGAGGTGGCTTACAAAACACTCGTTTGATCTATACTTGAGTATTGCTCATCAGTGTGGGATCCGTACCAGATCTGGTTGACGGAGGAGATAGAGAAGATCCAAAGAAGAGCGGTGCGTTTCGTTACAGGGTTATTTGGTAACCGTGATAGCGTTACGGAGGTGTTTAGCAAATTCAAGTGGCAGACTCTGCAAGAGAGGCGCTGTGCATCGCGGTGTAGCTTGCTCGCCAGGTTTCGAGAGGGTGCGTTTCTGGATGAGGTATCGAATATATTGCTTCCCCCTACTTATACCTCCCGAGGAGATCACGAATGTAAAATTAGAGAGATTCGAGCGCGCGTGGAGGCTTTCAGACAGTCGTTCTTCCCTCGAGCCATACGCGACTGGAACAGAAAAGGGAGGTAATGACAGTGGCACGTAAAGTACCCTCCGCCACACACCGTTGGGTGGCTTGCGGAGTATAAACGTAGACGTAGATGTAGATGTACTCGCGAATAACGCGTAGGAGGAAAGATTGTCGATAAGCCTATGTTTTAATTCTAATTTGTTGAATTTTCTCATTGCCGTCATTTCGCGAGATGTATGTGGGAGGCAGTAACGTGTTGTCCGACTCTTTCCCGAACTGTATTCTCTCGAAATTTCAACGTTAAACATCTCTGACATATGCAGCGCCTCTCTTGTAACGTCTGCCACTGGAATTCGATGGGCATCTCTGTAACGCTCTCCCGTGACGAAACACGCCGCTCGTCGTTAGATCTTCTGTGACTCTTTTATCAGCCCTACCTCGTAGGAGTCCCAGATTGATGAACAGTACACAAGAGTCAGTCGAACAAGATCCGTGTAAGCCACTTCTTTCGTGGATGAGTTACAATTCCTTAAGTTTCCTCCTATGGATCTCAGTCTGGCATCTGGTTTTCCTGCTATTCGTTTCACGTATTGCTTTCACCTAAGGTCGCTCTGGATAGACTCCCAGATACCTTACGGTAGGTACTGTTTCCAGAAATTTGTCATCTGTAGAGTAGTAGTACGGTAGTGAATTTCCTTTCCTTTGTATACGCAATATGCTACATTTATTTAGGTTCAGGTTTAAATGCTAGAACTTGCACCAGGTATCAGTCCTCTCTTATAGACAACCGCATCATCGTGATACAGTCTTAAGAAGCTTCCATCGCTTTCTACTATAGCGTTTATATATGTTACCGGCCAAACCCGATTTTAGGATGAACTAGTTTCGCCCAGGTCAAACTCGTTTATCCTGTTACCGATAGGAGCCTAGGTCGAATCGGTTTATCCTAGTTAGAATTTGCATGCCTTAGGATAAACTGGTACATCCTAGTCTGAACTAATTTTGCCTAGTCGGAACGCATGTCGCTGCCGGTACGAACGGGGAATCCCCGAATCATCTCTGGCTCACCCCTCGCGCCTCTCAACCGCACTTCGCTCCCACTGTTCATTGTTTTGAACGGTATTTTGCGTCGACGAGTGCGTGTGTTAAGTTTCTGGTTGCGTTTAAAAGACTTTATTTTAATACTAATATAATTATTGTGAGGCGTTTCGTCATGGATGAGCCTTCGTGTAGAAGACAAACCAATCAAAAGCTGTGGAGAGAAAAGTTTCTGGAGGAAATTTTGCAGAGTGAAAAGAAAAAGTCCTCTCACTATAATGTTTTATCAGTAGACGAATTTGCGGATTTGGTTAAGCAAGTAGAAGACGCTGAAAAGTTTGAAAAAAGAGCATCATTACAAAACAGAGGACTAAAATGATTTGTTGTTTTGAAAATTGGTGATGTGGAAAAACTAATTGCACGGTGCGAAGGGATTATAAAATACTTTGTTCCAGCTGATGAACTTTATGAGGCGATTGACGCAGTTCATGTAGCTGTGTGTTATGGTGGTCGCGATAGGATGTTAACCGAGATATCAAAAAAATATGCCAATACCACAAAGGAAATGATATGTCTCTATTTATCAATGTATAATGTTTGTCAACAAAAAAGACAAAAAAGAAAATAGGGCTAGTTTCAAAGCCAATTCTACATCCGGAAATGAATAGCAAGTGCCAAGTCAATTTGATTGATTTCCAAACAGAACCAGACGGGAGTTTAAAATTCATTCTAGTTCACCAAGACCATCTCAAAACATTTATTCTCCTTCGTGCGTTAATATCAAAGAGGGCTGAAGAAGCGCTTATCATTTGAATGATACACTGCTGGCCACCGTAAATGCAACACCCTGAAGGAAGCATCCGAATCAAGTGAAATTTACACCATGAGTTTGCAGCGATGAGATATGCAATTGATTAGAATTTCAGCGCAGACGCACATCACGCGCGCCTGTGGCGCCACCTCATAGCGCCATTTAAAGCTTGGCGATTTCGACGAGTGTACGTTCGGCACGTGTGTTTACCTTGTGGTTGTTTCACAAGACGATCAGTTATGCCTCGTAGACAACAGCGAACATCTTTTGATCAAGTATCCGAGTTCGACAGAGGAAGGATAGTGGCTTACCGAGATTGTGGATTATCATACAGAGAAATCACTAGTCGTGTTGGACGAAACCAAACAACTGTAATGCGGATATGTGACCGTTGGATGCAGGAGGGTACGACGGACCGACGTGGTCGATCGCATTCACCTCGGTGCACCACTGCACGTGCTGATAGGCAAATTGTGCGTATGGCAGTGACGGATCGCTCAGTGACATCCCGAACCATAGCACAGCACATTGCGTCTGTAACGCATCATCCAGTGTCTGCGCGTACCATTCGACGCCGTTTACAGCAGAGTGGTCTGTCCGCAAGACGTCCATTGCTTCGTCTACCATTGACGCAGAACCACAGACGTCTCCGTCGCCAATGGTGTGATAACAGACGGATGTGGACGGCAGAATGGAATGACGTTGTCTTTACTGACGAGGCACGCTTCTGTCTGCAGCACCACGATGGTCGGATTCGAGTGTGGAGACACCGTGAAGAGAGGATGCTGGACAGCTGCATTATGCACCGCCACACTGGTCTTGCACCGGGTATTATGGTATGGGGCGGTATTGGATATTACTCTCGCACGCCTCTAGTATGCATTGCCGGTACTTTAAATAGCCGGCGCTACATATCCGAGGTGCTGGAGCCAGTTGTCCTTCCTTACCTTCTGGGCTCGGCCACAGCCATATTTCAACAGGATAATGCGCGACCACACGTGGCACGCATTGTCCAAATTCTTCGTCAATAACCAGATTGAATTGCTTCCCTGGCCGGCTCGCTCTCCGGATCTTTCGCCGATAGAAAACATGTGGTCCATGGTTGCTCAACGAGTGACCCAGATTACATCCCCAGCTGCCACACCAGATGATCTTTGGCAACGTGTGGAAGCTGCTTGGGCTGCTGTACCCCAGGAACACATCCAACGTCTCTGTGACTCAATGCCGAGACGTGTGGCAGCGGTGATCTCCAACAATGGCGGCTACTCTGGCTACTGATTCTGGCAGGAACCACATGTCACAGACGTCTGTAAACGTAATCATTTGATACTTGGTCAACATGTTATCTATAAAATAAATTTTGTTATGCTACCTCTTGTCTTTCTTGGTGTTGCATTTACGGTGGCCAGCAGTGTATATTCTAAACTGTAGAGGCACCGTGCCTTCTTCAATCTGATAATGGCATAGAGTTTTTCAATAATGTTATAAGTGAACTGGAAAATCTTTGGTCAGAACTGAAAATTGTGGACGGAAAACCAATTCATCCAAAGTCAGGGTTCCGTTGAACTTGCCAACCAAGACATTGGAAATATGATAAGTCTTGGTTAAAGGACAACAATTCTATGAAGTGGTCGTAAGTATTAAAGTATGTCCAATTCATGAAAATTCGAGCGTACCACTCTTCACCTTATAAAGCGTTATTCGGAATCGAACCTAGAGTAGGACTTTCCACTTCCTCGTTGCCTCAAGAAATCATAAATGATATTCATGACGATGATGACCTAAAGAAGGCAATCGATGATGTCAGCAATACTGAACAGTAAGAAGAGAGTGATGATGATAACATTGTGAAAATTGATGCAAACGACATTCAAAACGCTAGAAAAATAGCGACAAAAAACTAAAAAAAAAACTAAAAGAATGAAAGCTTCATCTCACAAATCCCATCCACCAGCTGACATTGGAGACAACGTAACCATACCTCTTCCATTTATAGACAAAGGCAGAGGTAACCCTCGAAACATAATTGGAGTAATACTTCAAAAGACTGATGAGGGCCTCTACAAAGTTGGCACCAAACATGGCGTACTTTATTAAAATTTTTCATAATTTTTTGTAATAACATATTAAAAATATTTGTTTTAACTTCTTTTTTATTTTTTTAGAACTGATTTCGACGTCTGCATTCAGAAGTTTTTAGATGTGGGAGATATTAACCAGGATATTGAAATAACTTTAAGAACTGCAGCTATTAAACATTCTGTTGAATCAGGGCAAGGCTTCGTGAAATGCAGTTGCATGAAAAACTGTACAACCAACAAATGCAATTGTAAGAAAAACAAAGTACTCTGCAATTCTAAGTGCCATCAAAGTAAACCTTGCAAAAAGAAGTAAATAAGCAAATTGCAGATAAGATGATTTCTGTGGATGGATATATGTAAGTTGATCTAGTGTGGATGTGAAATTAGTGAATAGTTAATAAATAACTTTAGTTAATCATATTGACTATTTTATTGCTATTCTTTATTCAGTTTACTCTGAAAAACTTATAGAAGATATAAACTAGGTGAAATTATTTCAGGCTAGGATGTACCAGTTTATCCTAAAGCATGTAAATTCTAACTAGGGTAAACCGATTCGACCTAGGCTAAACTGTTTTATCCTATAGGTAACAGGATGAACGAGTTTGACCTAGGCGAAACTAATTCATCCTAAATTCAGGTTTGGCCGGTAACATATACACTGTAAACAGTAACGGCCGAATCACACTTCCTTGTGGTGTTCCGGAAATTACCTTTACATCTGTAGATTTTGTTTCGTTAAGAGCGACGTGTTGAGTTCTATCTGCAAGGAAGTCTTGAATCCAGTCTCAGATCTGGTCCGATACTTCGTAAGTTAGCTATCTATTTTATCCACTAGATCGCGGTGCGGGACGGTGTCAGATGTAGACAACCCAAAGTTAAAACGTGAATTTGTGTACATAAAGCCCATTACTATCCTATCTTGAGGTGCTACATTGGTACATGAATGGCTTCCTAAGAATTGGGTAAGGTCTAGAAGAAGATTATGGAATTGTCGAATCAGTTAGCGGTTTAAGGAGAGAAAGGAATAGCCGATGTCTTAAAAGGGAGAGGAGGGTGAGCAGGCTAAACTGAGTGAGGGACAGAGGGATGGGGAGGGACTCAATGTAAACCACATTCGATAGGACAGGCAGTGCCATTACGAACTTAGTAATTTGCGACTGGGAGCCTGTAATAGCTGCTTTGTGATATTTTCTAAATAGTGTGTGGTATAGTGTTGATGGGGATGAGGGTTTACCTTCATATAGTCGCGATCAGATACCATGGTTAGTAACTCAAAAAATGGCTCTGAGCAGTATGGGACTTAACATCTGAGGTCATCAGTCCCCTAGAACTTGGAACTACTTAAACCTAACTAACCTAAGGACATCACACACATCCATGCCCGAGGCAGGATTCGAATCTGCGACCGTAGCGGTCGCGCAGTTCCAGACTGAAGCGCCTAGAACCGCTCGGCCACACCGGCCGACCGGTTAATAACTGTTGAGTTCTTATTACATGATGGAGCGTGGAGGACAGTGACAGTAATGTCGTTCAAAATATGATCCTATAATTTAAGACTGCAGTATGCATGAAAAGTTTTTGAGCTGTTTAGTCAAAACGCTGTCATTTGACATGTGATAACCGTTTATCGCTTGCCACGAATTCAGTGACAATCGTTGAGTGTCCTCCCAAGCAACATACGGTGTCGGTGCTTCGGTACTGGTATTCCTGGGAATGGAAGACAATGTCAGAAGGAAATTGGACGTCCTGCTCACATACTGTGTGAGGTACGACTGGGTGCAGCTGGGGCCATTCTTCTATGGCAGCGCCACGCAGAGGCCGGGGCCATTAGGCGCAGGCCACGGCTGGCAGCTGATAGCCAGGGCTGAAGGCGCCCACAGCAGTGCCAATCCTCACCCAGTGCTCACCAATAGATTTATTCATTTCTTTGGTGTTCAGAAATCAGGGATATTAACAATTAAGTTTAGTAATAAAGGTTGGTTCATCACTATTTTTTTCAGAAGCAATACATTCTTTTGGAATGTGATTTTAGGAATCAAATACTAGGTTTCCAAACACCTCCAACATTGCATTTCCTGTGTCGTAAGGCTATGCATTCGAGGGCGAGAGTCAATAATGAGAGGACAGTGTTTCGTTCATAACGTCACGCATTGAGCTACAGACACAAAACAGTTTTTCTCATGTTCCCACGTCTGTAAACGACAGTGCAACTGAATTCCAGAAAATCGATGGAGATTGTGGTAACTATCGATGGTTCCTGCGTGCCTGCGAAAGCCAGGAGGTAAGAGCGTCAAGACTGCGCTACTTGCCTGCGTTGTAAACAACATTCTCCTCTGTGACATAGTCCGCTTTTTCTGTTTTCAGCTCGAAATTCACCTAGCACAAGACTGTCAGAGTTGGCAGCGTGTGGTTCACAAGTTCTTACACGACTGCTCGTACCCTGCGATGAAACTAGTTCTCCCCCGTATTTTCTTAACGCTGCCTGATACAGTTCAATACTATGGTGTGACTTGCGATGCATTGTGAGAGAACAACAGTATACATTTGCCGGTTTTACTCTTTCTCTCTAAATTGTTAATCCTTTTCTTTTCTGAGAGAACAGAGCGTGTTCGAAATGGGATGATTTTAGAGGCCCACAAGTTCAGGCACTGCGAAGCAGCGACCTTGCAGGAATAATATTTATTATATCAACAGTGAGAAAGTATTCCTGAAGTTGAAAAATCGATAAAGTAGTCAAAGAATTACGAAGGCCCTGGCCGTTATTAGTTAGATGGCTAGCGCACTTGGAAAGATCGGTTATGTGTGGGCGTCGACTTTTGGGAAGACAATATACATTATGTACAAGTGGAAGAAACAGTTTATAAAACTCTGTAAAAGTTATTCAGTGTCTCCGAATCGTTTAATTTTTGTTACAGTCGAAATCACCTTATGGGCTACAATTACAAAATGTTGTTGTTGTTGTTATGGTCTTCAGTCCAGAGACTGGTTTGATGCAGCTCTCCATGCTACTGTATCCTGTGCAAGCTTCTTCATCTCCCAGTACCTACTGCAACCTACAGCCTTCTGAATCTGCTTAGTGTATTCATCTCTTGGTCTCCCTCTACGATTTTTACCCTCCACGCTGCCCTACAATACTAAATTGGTGATCCGTTGATGACTCAGAACATGTCCTGCCAATCGATCGCTTTTTCTAGTCAAGTTGTGCCACAGGTTTCTCTTCTCCGCATTTCTATTCAGTACCTCCTCATTAGTTATGTGATCTACCCATCTAATATTGAGCATTCTTCTGTAGCACCACATTTCGAAAGCTTCTATTCTCTTCTTGTCCAAACTACTTATCGTCCATGTTTCACTTCCATACAAAATACAAGGTATACAACTTTGCTTCCGCCGTTTTTTCCCCAACATTTGAGGCTTTAATGAAACAAATTGCTTACACATGTGTTATTCAAAGTATTTTCCATCGCTGGCCACTATTTTCTCCAATCTTTCGGGCAGTGTACGAATCCCGCGTCGAAAAAATTGTTCATCTTTTGAAGCGATCCACGAATCGATCCAATTGGTGACTTCATGAGGTCCGAAGTGTTGGTCAGCGAATCCATGCGCCATTGATCTAAACAGGTGATGGTCAGAGGGAGCAATGTCTGGGTAGGGTAGGATATCTCATTTTAACGTTTCCAAGTACGTTGTGACCTCTTTTGCAACGTGGGGTCGAGCGTTGTCGTGCTGCAAGTTCACTCTATCGTGCCTCTCGCTGTTTTGCCGCCGTTTGTCTTTTAATGCTCTGCTCAAATGCACTAATTGCGTTCGATAACGAGCACCTGTGATTGTTTCACTTGGTTGTAACACCTCCTAGTACACGACGCCGAGCTGGTCCCACCAAATGCAGAGCATGATCTTGGAGCCGTGAATATTCGGTTTGGCAGTCGACGTGGAAGCATGGCCAGGATATCCCCATGATTTCTAGCGTTTAGGGTTATCATAATCAACCCGTTTTTCGTCCCCGGTCACAATGCGATGCAGGAATTCCTTCCGTTTTCGCCTCTGAAGCAAATGTTCACAAACACACAAACGCCGTTCAAAGTCTCCTGGTTTCAGCTCACACGGGAGCCAAGTTCCTTCTTTATGAATCATGCCCATAGCCTTGAGATGTTTTGAAATGGCTTGTTGGGTCACCCCCACTAATCGTGCCAATTCTTCTTGAGTCTGACGCGAGTCTTCACTCAGTAATGTCCCCAGTTCGGCATCTTCGAAAACATATTCTCTTCCACCACTATGCCGATCTACGACGTTGGAATCACACTTCTCGAACCGTTGAAACCACTCACGACACGTTCTTTCACTAATATCGTCCTTACCATACGTACTTCAGAGCATTCGATGAGACTCAGCCGCTGTTTTCTTCATATTGAAACAAAACAGTAACATCTCCCGCAAATGACGAAAATTAGGCTCGTAAGCTGACATTTACAATCAAGAACAACATTATGATGCAGAAGCAAATCGACTTTGACCGAGGCCCAAGCTAACTGCCTGACATCTGCAATCTGTTTCTTTCGACCGCTGCTTGCCGTTGTCGCCACCTATCGGCAAACGGCGGAAGCAAAGTTGTACACCTTATAGATAATACTAAATACAAGGCTTGCAGTTGGTACAAATGTTTGAATACATGTCTTTTTTCTGTCGGCGGTTTCCTTATAAAATCTTAGCTACAATAACATTGCTGCAAATTAAACTTATCAAGTAGAGCTATTGAACAAATATTTTTGCGCATAGATTGCTCTAACTGTTACGTGTACTTACTCTGATAACAGCTAAAGTTTTCGGTAGTAATGTATTTTTCAGTTATAGACTATTCCTCTTCTATACATTGCGCTATAAAGCCTATAGTCAAATATAAAGACAGTTTGTTGAGACAACTGAACTAAGTATTTATTTGGTATTAAATTTTGGTTCAAATTTCTATTTTACTCACTCATTCTTAATCATCAATCAGTAGGGAAGCGAAATGATCTGTCTGTTTTAATTTACCCTCCAACCCGTCAACCTTATTGTATGAATCTATCTAATTGACTATTAACACGAGGACTTCTTGAGGTTACTTCAAATCATGGCACCACCTGTGATGTTATAAATGACCAAATATTGGTGAAACTGTCACCGCTGAGGCTCAGGTGCGACTTTCTGGCAGAATATTAAGGGCGATGGTTGCATCAAACTCGGCATTGCGTTTCTTCTTTCCTGTCCAACCAAGATTGTGCTCCACCCTTAATGATATCGTTGTCGATAAGAGATTGAACCACAGCTTACATTTAGGATCGTTTGACAATCCCTCTCTACATCTGAAGTGTATGGAAAATACCTAGGAATGCTTAGAAGAAATATTGCAGCTTTGGTCATTATCGCCTACTACTGATCAGGATTTGGAGAATGTTCTAATTCATGATAGACAAAATTTCTCTTGGAAACTAATCAATAATCCATCTCCAAATCATCACGTCACAGGCGTAAATTATCAGATGTTACGTCCCATAGCGCTCAGAGCCATTTGAACCATTTCTGAACACCACTAACAGTGGAAAAACATTGTGTGAAGTGAAGAGTCACGATACACAATGTGGCGATCCGATGGTAGCGTGTGGGTAGAGCGAATGTCCGGTGAACGTCATCTGCCAGTGTGCGTAATGCCAACAGTAAAATTCGGAGGTGGTGGTGTTATGGGGTGGTCGTGTTTTCCATCGAGGCGGCTTGCACTCCTTCTTGTTTTGCGTGACACTATCACACCACAAGCCTATATTTAAGTTTTAGGCACCTTCTTGCTCCCCACTGCTGAAGAGGAATTCGGGGATGGCGATTGCATCTTTCAACACGATCGAGCACCCGTTCATAATGCAAAGCCTGTGACGAAGTGATTACACAGCAGTAACATCCCTGCACTGGACTGGCCTGCACAGAGTCCTGACCCGAATCCTATAGAACACCTTTGGGATGTTTTGGAACGCCGACTTCATGCCAGGTCTCACCGACCGACATCGATACCTCTCCTCAGTGCAGCACTCCGTGAAGAACGGGCTGCCATTCCCCAAGAAACCTTCCAGTACCTGACTGAACGTATGCCTGCGAGAGTGGAAGGCTAAGGGTGGGCCAACACCATACTGAATTTCAGCATTACCGAGGGAGGGCGCCACGAACTTGTGAGTCATTTTCAGCCAGGTGTCCGGATACTTTTGATGACATGGTGTACAGTGTGTTTTGAGATCCTTTTTTCGGAACATAGTACAGTTACATGCTGCATTCCATATGGAAGCTTGCTGCGCTTGATACACTTACGACTTGTAAAATTATGTCAGCCATACGATCGTTCTGTCACAGCAGGACACATTGCAAGAATTCTTGGCAATTTTCACCATGGCGTAATTTTTATCTATTGTACATTAGGATATGGACTGAACATTCTGGCAACCATGGGCATAACATGTAGTGACTTGGTTGTGCTACCATTGCCTCGGTTGCTTGGTGTCATTATTTATCGTAATTTTTGTCAGTTGTATGGTCATACTTCCCATTATATATTCTCCAACTGATGTTTTACATTTGAAAATGACGACGTAGTTCGTTGAAACCGGTAATGTAAACCCTACTTTTTAAAGGGATAATTTTATGTACTGCTCAAATAAACATTTTCACTTCATTGGGTGGATGTGTGAGTACCCGTCAACTGAATTCCAGCAGGGAAACATTTCGTTCTGACTATGGTCCACCATTTTTCTCGTTATATAGAGTTGGTACCGGTGCTGAGCCAGCGAGGAGTCACAGTCGTGCAACCATTGGTGAATAGATGGGTGCTGAAAGTTGGGGTGCCAGAGACAATAATAGTGGATTGGGGGACAAACTTCATGACAGAGCTGATGAAGGAGCTATGTCTATTGCTGAGAGTGAAAAACAAAAGACCTATTCCACTTCATTATCAGTCAAATGAAGTGATCGTGTGGGTTCACCAGACGGTCAGGAATATGCTTAGTTATGGTGTTAATATCTATCATACGGACTGGGACATGTATTTACCTTCAGTAGTCAGTGCTTATAATTTGGAAGTACACACCAGCACAGGACTGTTGCCATTTGAGGTGCTGTATGGTAAAAAGATGCAGTAGTGGAAATTCAGTCTGAGAGTTTGCAAGAATTGAGAAGGTGGTTTGGAAAAGGACTCCGCAAGCGCACTCCAAGTCACTGGAAAGGCAAGAGAACGCAGTGAAGTGTATGGGATCCTTATTTTGCACGCCCCACATTTGGAAGAATGTGACACCTAACTCAACCTGAAATTAATCAGAAAATAGGCCATCCTTGAGATCCAGTGCTAAATTGAATGTGCACAGCGGAATTATTAACGCTTTAATGTATTGGCCGTAGCAGTTAATCTGAAGGTGGGGAATTGACATAATTTTATCATGTAAAATAAATGACTGTGATAATAAAGTCAAGATTTAAGAAACACTATGGCTTACTGTAAAAGACACATGAATAATAATGCAACAGTACACAGTTCCATGGACTAGAACATTACAAAGATGTACCTTACCGTGGAAACTGCATACTTCAGCTCTGAGTTGGCAAAGTTACTGAAACAGATGGAGTTGCATAAAGCCTTTTACCTAATTCTTTGAACTAGGTATAATAAACTGACTAAGACGATCACAATGTCTTTTTGTCTGGGACCACAACACAAGTATCCTAAGGGTCTGAGGAAGCACCCACAAATATGAGTCAGTGAGAGCTGACGTGTAATTGAACTGAACTACTCTCACTTGCTTTAATATGTCAGAGCGATAAGCTAGCTTACCACAATCTTCAACGTGGGAAGAGTGGAGACACAGCAACTTGGAGCCTTAGCGTTATGCGGATACTCGTGCTTAGCCTCCATCACCTGTCCACAGCTTTCACCCTGAAATTCCTTCAGCTTTCGCATCCCTTCATCCTCTGTGGGTGACTGTCTGCATCTCTGTTTTTCTAGTCTCCTCCCAGAAGCCCACCAACAAAATGCGACTACCAATCCTCTTAAAAGTTGCTGCAACCTGCCAGTGGCATAACTGCTTATTTGCCAATAATTTGTCTCTAGATACAGCGAAACGTCAACAAGTCAATGAATCAAATATCTTCCCTTATTTTTAAACACCTTCTCCCCTGAACGTTATGTCCTCGTGACATAACTACTAACACTCCAATCAGTGCTCATTCAGCCACTAGCTAGCCTCGCATTACAGGTCCAATTAAATGTTAAAAAGCTTGCTACAAGGCTAGTGGACGACTATGCTTTAGCGTCTGTCCACTAAGCAGGTCAGAGCTGTTTCTTCAAGATTTTGGAAAGTCAGGAGATGTGTATCTGCCCAAGTATACCACTTAACAAGCTACTAGCACCTACCACCTGCTCATAGAGTTCCGTCTTCTGGAACAAAGGCTTTTTATCTTGCCCCCTCCCGCTTCCCGCCTCCCCCTCCCCCCTCCCACTTCCGCCCTCCCCTACAGGCAATCCTATAAATGAACAATGGCCTCTCCACCTGCTCTCCATGTGGCAAAGCGACTTCCATCTTCTGGCAAGGAGACACATTCCAGACTTCAGAACGCGTATCCTGACTCATATTCAAAGACTACATTACTTCCAATGTTAGCCAATAAAGCATATGAATGTACCCAGATCCACGTCAGACTATAAGAAATTAAGAAGCGGAAGTGAAATCAGTTAATACAATCACTATCACATGTGACTTCCACTAAACTGGTTCAACTTCTCTCCATTTGTATGATTAAAGGTGAGCAAAAATGGAAAGAGGTTAACTGAAGTGCTTGCTGCATGTCATAACATCCCACTTGTACAGAAGTTTTGCTTAGGACATGTTCCTCTAAAGAATATAGTAAGACATAGACAAGTAAAACTTTATCAAGAGCTTTGACTGATGTGGCCAACTAGGTAATCTATCAAACAACGTCATAGGCTGAGTGGAGGGTAAAAAGGAAGGTATCTCTTTCAAGTAGAACAAAGCCTGAAACGAGAGCACATTCTTCCACTTCCTTTTCATCGGTCATAATGCTGAAGGCACTTACAGAATCATTGTTGTTGTTGTTGTGGTCTTAAGTCTATCCAGTGCAAGCTCCTTCATCTCCCAGTACCTACTGCAACCTGCATCCTTCTGAATCTGCTTAGTGTATTCATCTCTTGGTCTCCCTCTACGATGTCTACCCTCCACGCTGCCCTCCAATGCTAAATTTGTGATCCCTTGATGCCTCGGGACATGTCCTACCAACCAATCCCTTCTTCTACTCAAGTTGTGCCACAAATATCTCTTCTCCCCAATCCTATTCAAGACCTCCTCATTAGTTACATGATCTACCCACCCAATCTTCATCATTCTTCTGTAGCACCACATTTCGAAAGCTTCTATTCTCTTCTTGTCCAAACTATTTATTGTCCATGTTTCACTTCCATACATGGCTACACTCCATACAAATACTTCCAGGAACGACTTCCTGACATTTAAATCTACACTCGATGTTAACAAATTTCTCTTCTTCAGAAACGCTTTCCTTGCCGTTGCCAGTCTACATTTTATATCCTCTCCACTTCGACCATCATCAGTTATTTTGCTCCCCAAATACCAAATCTCCTTTACTACTTTCAGTGTCTCATTTCCTAATCTAATTCCCTTAGCATCACCCGACTTAATTCGACTACATTCCATTATCCTCGTTTTGCCTTTGTTGATGTTCATCTTATATCCTCCTTTCAACACACTGTCCATTCCGTTCAACTGCTCTTCCAAGTCTTTTGCTGTCTCTGACAGAATTACAATGTCATCGGCGAACCTCAAAGTTTTTATTTCTTCTCACTGGATTTTAATACCTACTCCGAATTTTTCTTTTGTTTCCTTTACTGCTTGCTCAATATACAGATTGAATAACATCGGGGAGAGGCTACAACCCTCTCTCACTCCCTTCCCAACCACTGCTTCCCTTTCATGCCCCTCGACTCTTATAACTTTCGCTCCCTGTATTTTACCCCTGCCACCTTTAGAATTTGAAAGAGAGTATTCCAGTCAACATTGTCAAAAGCTTTCTCTAAGTCTACAAATGCTAGAAACGTAGGTTTGCCTTTCCTTAATCTTTCTTCTAAGATAAGTCATAAGGTCAGTATTGCCTCACGTGTGCCAACATTTCTACGGAATCCCAACTGATCTTCCTCGAGGTCGGCTTCTACCAGATTTTCCATTCGTCTGTAAAGAATTCGCGTTAGTCTTTTGCAGCTGTGACTTATTAAACTGATAGTTCGGTAATTTTCACATCTGTCAACACCTACTTTCTTTGTCATTGGAATTATTATATTTTTCTTGAAGTCTGAGGGTATTTCGTCTGTCTCGTACATCTTGCTTACCAGATGGTAGAGTTTTGTCAGGACTGGCTCTCCCAAGGCCGTCAGTAGTTCTAATGGAATGTTGTCTACTCCCGGGGCCTTGTTTCGACTCAGGTCTTTCAATGCTCTGTCAAACTCTTCACGCAGTATCGTATCTCCCATTTCATCTTCATCTACATCCTCTTCCATTTCCATAACATTGTCCTCAAGTACATCGCCCTTGTATAGACCCTCTATATACTCCTTCCACCTTTCTGCTTTCCCCTCTTTGCTTAGAACTGGGTTTCCATCTGAGCTCTTGATATTCATACAAGTGGCTCTCTTTTCTCCAAAGGTCTCTTTAATTTTCCTGTAGGCTGTATCTATCTTACCCCTAGTGAGATAAGCCTCTGCATCCTTACATTTGTCCTCTAGCCATGTCTGCTTAGCCATTTTGCACTTCCGGTCGATCTCATTTTTGAGACGTCTGTATTCCTTTTTGTCTGCTTCATTTACTGCATTTTTATATTTTCTCCTTTCATCAATTAAATTCAATATTTCTTCTGTTACCCAAGGATTTCTACTAGTCCTCGTCTTTTTACCTACTTGATCCTCTGCTGCCTTCACTACTTCATCCCTCAGAGCTACCCATTCGTCTTCTACTCTATTTCTATCCCCCATTCCTGTCAATTGTTCCCAAATGCTCTCCCTGAAACTCTGTACAACCTCTGGTTTAGTCAGTTTATCCAGGTCCCATCTCCTTAAATTCCCACCATTTTGCAATTTCTTCGGATTTAATCTACGGTTCACAACCAATAGATTGTGGTCAGAGTCCACATCTGCCCCTGGTAATGTCCTACAATTTAAAACCTGGTTCCTAAATCTCTGTCTTACCATTATGTAATCTATCTGACACCTTTTAGTATTTCCAGGATTCTCCCATGTATACAACCTTCTTTTATGATTCATTGCGAACATTTTAAAGTGTATGCAAATGCTCAGATTGTTAAACATTCACTCGTTCATCAAGGTTAGAGTTTTAAATATGTTATAAATCAAATAATGCTCAGACCTTGTTGTTATATTGTTCTTTGATTAGCGTTCTAAGTGAAATAACCAATCGTGACTTGAGAGAAAGTCCATTCCATCATATTTCCTACGCTGACATCCGTTATCGCACCAAGCTTTATTGTCGTAACTGCTTTACGTTCAGTATGAAACGTTATCAAAACATAAATTTAAAGTTGTTTATCCTTTGAAACATGTAAAGTAAATGTTTGATGGTTCCTTGTACATGTGTAACATGAAAGTAAAGGAAGTAAAACGAGGTAAAAATGTACAGCATCAAATACAAATATGTCATGGAGTAATAATTGGTAGATGTGTAGCACCAAAATAAAATTTTATGTCGATAGATATTCGCTTCCTATGACTACCAATGTTTTCTTATGTGAACTACATGATGTAAGTATCAGCAGAAGATTGGAAAGAGCAATCAAAATATGAGTTTAATATGTAGACTGTGAAAACATAGTCCGTGTATGAACTTATTTGTAAAGCTACCGAAAAAAATATCCTCAGCTCATAACGTACTGAAATTATTTGCTTACAGCATTTGTTGATGTCCGCCCCCGGTAGCTTAGTGGCCAGCGGGACAGAATGTCAATCCTAAGAGCTCGGGTTCGATTCCCGGCTGGGTCGGAGACTTTCTCCGCTCAGGAACTGGGTGTTGTGTTGTCCTAATCATCATCATTGCATCCCCATCGACGCGCAAGTCGCCGAAGTGGCGTCAAATCGAAAGACTTGCACCCGGCGAACGGTCTACCCGACGGGAGGCCCTAGTTACACGACATTTACATTTTATTTTAGACTTCACTGATATTCAAATGGTCCTGAACATCTTAACTAACTTAACCCAAACGAACAACAAAAATTAGATGCATCAATTAAGCAATGAAACAGGCATGAAGAAATCATTGTCTGCTGAAAAGGAAAAAAGAATACAAGCAGAACACTACATATGAACCTGACATGAGATGAGATTGTAGATACAAAATTGTCACACGAGAACAGTAGGGTATTAAACCTGTTCGATGAGAAATGAGTGTTTGCTTTGCCACACGAAAACGGGGTTTTTACATCGTGGCTAACGTTTTGAAGACTGGTCACATCGGTGTAGAGGACGTGACTGTGGTCACAGCTCACGGGGTGGGTTTGACGTGACAAGCACACTCATCATGAGCTGTGTAACGTAACGTTGCTTCGAGTTCATAATATGTGACTGGGGTGTGAGAAACTTTTCATACTGTCCATATAGGTCCACCAGTGGAAGCCATGACATATAATGTAAGTTATACTTAATGTCAAAATGTCAGTGTGCTAAATATAGTTGTTGCTAAGTATATGAACTTGCTCAGTAAATGTTTTGTTGAAAATGTAATACTGTCCATATAGGTCCACCAATGGATGCCATGACATATAATGTAAGTTGCACTTCATGTCAAAATGTCAGTGTGCTAAATACCGTTGTTGCTAATTATATGAACTCGCTCAGTAAACGTTTTGTTGAAAATGTTCTACCCTGGCGCTTGCGTAGTTTTAATGTTTTTCAATTCATAAAACAAGGTACAAGTGTTAAGATTGAGTAGCCTTGTGCGTAGATGGGGCCATGCGCAAAAAGCACGAACAAAGTCAGGGGTCGGAAGCAGTGGCCAGACGTTCGAGGATCGTTATGGTAGGCCTTTGTGTGTTAACGTGAATGAGATCCGTTCTTGTGTAACAATGTTGACAGTGCATATTGGAATGCGGGTGACGACAAGACTGAAGATATTTGGTTGAATGATAGGAAAAGTCGCCTCCGTAACTTAAATGGTAGGATTGCAAGAATGTCTGACTAAAGTGATGGGAAAGTGGTGAGCGCCTAACCAGGACGTAATGACGTCAAAATGAGAATAGGTATACCAGTACGGAGACGTGAAGCCTTCATCCGGCCATCATTCTATCGCAGCTACAATTTATCAAGTTGTAACGATAAAGGGCAAGTCATAAAAATTGTGTTAAGAACTTTCAAATCTGTTGAGAAAACTGCCAATCACTAATTTCAATTTGTGATCAATTTAGTAGTAATATAGACGAAGTTACTGGAATTCCTGTAAAGGTATTGTAACTTAAACAACATTCCTCTTTCCTAAGGTAAATTGAAATTAAACATCAGTATTGACACTCAAGGTTATGAGTAGCACAGTACAAAGACAAAAGCTTATCGTCTTATACATCATTACATTCTGATATTATACGCTCCTTCAGATCAGCACTTTTAGTAAAAATGCAATACGGTCTCCTTTTTATGGGTCATTTGCTCAAAGTATCATTAATTTAATTACAAAAGTTATTGCAAAGAACTTTTTAAAGTGAAAGTCAGTTCTGTGCATTTTTGGTCAGCAATGGTATGGCATTAGTACAAGCGTGCTAAGATTATTAAAATTTCGGTTCACGTTTCCATCTTCCATCTGAGCTAACACAGAAATAAAATTTCATTCACGCAGGTAACTTTCCAGTCAAACAACAAGTTATTGAGTCATTTAAAGTTTGCTAAATATAATTCAAATTTGAAACATCAGTTCGTTCATGTTTCTTTCAGAAATTCAGAACGCACAGAAGAGTGTAGGAAGTGCGACTAGGTACGAAATGTAGGGCTGTTTTCTCCCTAGGATTGAACCCCCAATCAACACTGCGCTCCGATGACAAAGTTCGATTTTCAATTTATTTTGCACCTTATCCAGATTAAGGATTTTATGTAGAAACACGTATCAAAAAGTCAATAATTTATTATTTAGTAAAAGTGTTAGGTCAAATGCAGTAACCCGCTAATGCTCAAATGAGCAAAGTGAGAGCGAAATACTTTGTAAAATGCACAGAATAGGGCCGGCAGCCTGCGTTTTTCTGAGCGAGTGCCATGTGATCGTTCACGGCAGCTAAGGAGCGCCGAATGCGCAGTGTGGAAGTTGTGTGTGATGCCGATTGTAGCAAAGTTGTGGAATTAAAGTTTTAATTATTCACTAAATTTCGTCGATGCTAGAAATAAATCCACTGACGAAATTAGGTGTAATGAGAGCCAGTTGTTTTTGACATTACAGGGACTAAAATAAAATAAAGGACACTTACATTGTAGGCGACAGTGTCATCAAAGTAACAACACAAGCAACGCAAATTTGGTTCGTTGTTCAATGTACAGCTTAATACCTCGATTTTAATTATATTACCAAATAAATTTCTGTACCGTTGCCGCTACATATAGCAGGCAGTTCAATTCCTACTTACCACAGGTATCTTCCCGGAAGAGGGCTACAGTGGGATCGTTATCGGAGTGGCAACAGGTGCTCTCATGACGACATGACTGAGGCATCTTGTCTCCTCATTAATGGTGTGGAGGTAGCGTGTGCTAGTGGACACAGAGAATGTTTGCCATATCTCTCGCAAATGGCGGTGAATTTGTGATGAATGTTTGTCATTCCGTGTGTGTTAGCTCTACTGTACAATGCCAATGAGGTGCAACGCCTCAATCAGGAGCTGAATAGGTTCCTGTTGTGCAGTAGCATGAACAGGTAGCTCCATGTTATCCATGGATTATGACTGAAGGTGATGTGCTGATCACTGCCATATGGAGCATATGATAGCATGTAGCTGTTCCCTTAGGACAACGAATGTGGTAAAGAAATAGTAACCTGGAAAGACAGTAGCGTGTATTTTGGTACAGACTTGTTAATTTAAGTATGTAACAAGGACGGAAAAGTTGAAGATTCCTAATGCGTTATTTAGTACCTCTATGTACGAACTTCTGTATGGAAAAAATTAATTTCATACATTACACATCGTCGATTTCACAAGAGGTCGTCTTACTCTCAGTAGAAAAGGTTGACAGCATAAACATCCATAGTTACTGCGTCCTTAGAAATATAATTGACGTGTTTTGATGGGGAGCCACACCTGCTTCCTTCTTCTCCTCAGACTCCAGCCTCAGATTAGTCCGCCACCGGAGCCTGTCTCACGCTGATTCTCCTTCTTCCAGGCGTGCGCCAGCTGAAGTGAATGGCCACCCCACCTGCTCGACAGCCGCTCTCTGAGAGACTGAGAAGACACACACCACCAGCACTTGATTCTGCATCTGCATGTGCCCCGACCAAACCTCCGCCTCGACCCCTTTAGATGCTCAACACTCTGCACATTACTCATACAGATCCATTAAAATACTATACTAATGCCACGATTATCAAAATAAATACAAAATCTCATGTATGATTAGAAACATCTACGTTATTTTAATATCTCTATCCAACGACGCAAAGATGATGCTTTAATGCATGAATGTGATCTGGCTTGCACAATACTCATCTTTCTTTTAATTTAAAAACACTTCAGACATATACATATTTATGAACTTTCCTATTATTCATAACAATAGTATTAACAATTACCATGTGGGTACAGCTTGTTGGGTTTCGCCTTTACGAGACATCAGACTTATCATCCATACATTTGATGTCTTAAGAGGCATACATTAAAGTTTATTCATCGGTTACTGTCTTATTAGTAAAATATTTGTAGTAAACTATTCGCTTCTAATCATGCTTTCTTAGAGGATTAACGTAACGTAAATTATATGCATACAATTCATGCACCTTGCTTTTCCCTTGATTTGTATACGGCTCGCTTCACATTACTCTTCTAAAATTTTTTTAGCACTTTCCAAGACCTCATCTACACCTGTGAACAGTAGCTTCATAAAACTTAACACAATAATGACATTAAAATTTACTGAATGGACATATTTAGGTTCTGGTCATGATCTTCAGGTAATTCAAATGTAGTCAAATACTGTTCCCTTAGTGTACTTCAATATCTCTTAATGATCTCCCTCATATTTGTATCAACTATATGTTTGTTACTTCTCCATTTCCGTTTATGTTCAAAATGGTTCAAATGGCTCTCAGCACTATGGGACTTAACATCTGAGGTCATCAGTCCCCTAGAACTTAGAACTACTTAAACCTGACTAACCTAAGGACATCACACACATCCATGCTCGAGGCAGGATTCGAACCTGAGACCGTAGCGGTCGCGCGGTTCCAGACTGTAGCGCCTAGAACCGCTTGGCCACATTGGCTGGCTCCGATTATGTAATCTCACATGATGTCACTTCTCTCTCACATCTCCAAGCTGCTGTATTCTAAAGAAACATAGACAAAAGATTTTTATGCAAAATTCTCCTCATGATATTTAACATTTGTTGCTGTCGGTCAGATTTCAGTTGACGGTTGTTTGCCCGTATTCGGTTTATTCATCAGCATTCCTTTGATATCAGGTTGTCCTTTGCATCCTCGTAAGAGGTGAGACCTTGTTTACCATTCAATGATCGCCACATTTTGTGTTCTTATACAAAAAATTTTAAAAATGTCCCGGTCGAACTATTTACATGTTCAAAGGTCAAACGTACTCTTGAGACTGAACTTCCCAAATTAGCTACTTAATTACCAATAAACCCTGTCTAACTGCAACTTTGGCTAGAATCACAATACATCTCTATATCGTCATCTCAAAAACTCTCCTTTCGTACGGACGAAAATGCGTTTATTCTCCTACCAAAACTACTTACCAGCTAAGAGACAAACAAAAGAACTCATGGAATCTATATACTTCCTAGCATATGCCCCATGTGCCTGTGTGCAGTCTTCCCACACAACAGCCAAACCGATATGAAGTACACTGCTACTTCGCCATCTTAAAATCATGAATCAGTGTTACCTTCAATTCATTTATGCATATATTTCTTTTTTAAGACCTTAGATTTCTCTCCATTTACTATCAGCATTCTCCACTTTTAATCCGTGACAGTTTACTCCACTTTATGCACCGACAACTTACCGTAGCCGTACACTTCTGAACGATACTGTGCTTTGCAGCTTGCTCACTTTCTTACACTGCACTCCAATTTATGTCTGAACAACATTTTTGTTTCTATACACTGCTCTTTGATGTCGTAACATGTAATTAATGCTATGAAGGGTGATTGGGTTCTTCGACTTACCTGTTTCTACTCGAATAAATTTGCATGAGCATTCCTAATTATCATCAACGGACTGTTATATACCAAAAACAATTCATAATCTAACGCCTGGCTGTTGCAGAAATTTGGCTTCCACTGATAAGTATTCCTATCAACTGTACATCTCCTATAATGACCTCAGTTATTTGATGCAGATCTTGTGTCATGACTACTTCCTTTTCCTCCAGTAGTAACTCCGATACGTCATTGTGTTGTGTAAATTTGCTCGGCTGATTTTGTGAGTGTCTAGGCACCCAGCCCTGCTGTTAAATCTAATCAATGTCGCCATGAGGTATCACCATGAACCTCTCTCCGTGGATCAGTGTCCTGATTTTTGTGACTCCTGCTCCTTCTCTCTCTCGTTGTGGAGTGGGTCCTTTCTGAACGAAATACTGACTATTATAAGGACTACGTTACTTGTTTCAGCCTCCTCATTTTGATGGGTGATTACGGAAATGATTTCCCCCTTCCTAACGAACAGTTTAAATTACTTCGTCCTTCAGGTGGTCCATTTCTGTTATTGATCCTATTATTTCTATAGTTTCGTGGAGGTCCGTTGAAGTTATTTTCGTGCTCTCTCCTTCGTTCTTCAGCATTGTGCTCGTCAAAAATAAACTCAAGTTGGCACAATGTACTCTTAAATGCTTCAATATCTTCACCTCATCAACCTGCTAGTACCAGTTCGTAGTTTGTCGAGAGTTTCATATAGTAGTGCCAAATGATGCCACCTGGGCTACAACAAACACACGAACTAAGAGCTGTTTGCAATGTCCTCTCTATCTCTTTTCATCAGGACTCTGCGTGAAATGTTTCACTCTTGCATTGTATAGAATTACATTCACTGCCGCTGAGTGTATGACTTCCACTCAGTGGCATGCCGTTATGCATTTCACCAGAGTCTGTTTCTATTTATACGGCTAGTCAACCTGTCCTTCGAGGTCTGTTGTGAAATTTATCTGACATTTCGTTTCTCCTCTGCTGTCTTTCGTTTATCCTTCCCTGCTTGTTCTGGAATGCAAAATGCATTTTTACGTGCTAGTATTCTGGTACAAATGCGGAGTTATTAACATCTGACCTCACACCCGCTTTTCGAAACTTTTCCTCGATTATCTCGTGGTCATGAATTTGCAATTGGCGTGTGGCTTCTTTCGCTCTTCCGTCTTGTCTAACAACTTCTATATTTTTTCTTGCCGCTCGCGCAACTTCGTTGATCTTGTTGTAGACTCAGAAACTCCTTTTGAACCCACTCTGCGTTCACGGTTCTACCAGTGAAGCTCTTTATTTCTTTCCGTGATTTCTTCAATTGTTTTCTCATCTTGGTGTTCGATTCCTGTGCTATTTCTGGGATCCTTGTTCCTTTTTCAGTGTGCAGCCTGCCATTATTATCTACTTTACTCCTTCATCTCTTGCTTCTTTCCTGGCTCCCAGTACTTCTTTTTGTATTTCATCCATTCGTCTCTGTATTACTTCCACGCGTCTCCGTGTTTCTTTTAAGTGCTTCTGCATTTCTTCTGTACGTTTCCTTATCTCCTCTCTGCTGAGCCTGCTAACCTAGTTTCTTTAAAAATTCAAGAATTTCGAAATTATCTTCGCTGTTTACTGTCTTTCTATTTGGAGCCAGAGGTTTGTAAACTCATTTCAGTATCTCGTCTGATCAGCGTTTTCGGACTATCTCTCTTGCACTTCGTAACTTCGAAAAACCACTACAGCGTTGACATGTCATGAAGCGACCTCGTCTTCCTCCTCGTTATTCTTATCACGCTCATTATTAAATTCATCACTTGACTGCAAGTGATCTAAATCAACTACTTAGTTATCGCTGATGTACAGAAAAGACTGTTCTGTTGGAAAGATCATCTGTTCCTCTCTTAAGTCACCGTCTATCCTATCTCGACTGTGCTCCATGACACTAATCGTTTCATTCTTAACCTGTTCTTGTTCTTTTCGCGCCTTACTCCGTATTAGTATTCGGATTCACATACTCTTTTGTTAATATGACGAAGAACTAAATATTATTACAGCTAATCTCCCAATTCATCACATTGCTTTCAAATCCCCTGCAGACAGTGATTGGTTTGTGGCGGTACTCAACGCTAAGCCGTGCCGCTACCTCTGACGAAAAGAGAGCATTAAATTATCATTCTAAGATTTGTTAAAAAACAAAAAAAAAGCTCGGAAGTTCACAATACCGGGATCCCATTTTTTAGAAATCAGGTACTGCTTGTACATATAAGGGGTAAACGTTAATAAAATCGACAAACTGCAAGGACGGATTCCTGACTGGAAATGGACGAAAAAGGTCCTATGAACATGTGCTGGAAATGGACGGTGTGACTTCCGAAACACGGTACAGAGCTGCATCGCATCCATCTCACAAAAGATGCTAAAAGTGGTCTCCATTGGCTGTATTCATGCAAGATACACATAATCTTACTTTGGCTTACACCGTGTTGGCGGACCACTTGCCTTGAAATTGTACTAGGATCGTAGGCCGCCTCCCTGCACATTCGTCTGTCTCAAAGGACCCATGATCACAACAAACGCCCAAAAAGGGCTTGAGATCTTGTATGATGTGGTTGGTGTTTGTGAGGGTACTTGTTTTCGTATAGCCGCGCTTCCTCACGACCGTTTCCATTCACCTGGCCGTACACAAACACCATCTCGGATTGTTCCGTCATGAATACCGAGCCACTCTGCTGCTTACAGTACATTGCGTCAATGACAGAGTCTGCAACGCACAAGGAAAACACGGTACCTGGTCAGAGCAACTGTCATTCATCAGCGCCATCTATCATGGCAATGATGTGTTTCTGGGCACATGTACATAGGACCTTTTTTTCTCCATTTCCAGTCAGGAATCCGTCTCTGCCGTTTGTCGGTTTTATTAATGTTCACCCTGTATCGGGATAAATCCTACCAAAACTCTGCGGTGCTGATATCACAACGCAAATAACCACTCAGACATGCAACACAAACCACGCAACATATGCGAAAAGTTGAAATAATTACCTGTGTTATATATTCGTGGCAGAAAATTATTCAGAAGACTACAGCGGTTTCAAATGTTTTCCGTTAATGAACCTTTATAACAAAAGCTGTTTCATAACTGATTGCTTCGTAGAATACCCTATTTTTAATCCGATCCTGGAGAGGTAGGTTAATTTATGAAAATGTGAAATGTAACTGAATCTGAAATTAATCAAAAATCAGGCACATCCTTGAGATCCAGTGCTGAACTTAATGTACACGACGGAGTTTTTAAGTCTTTAATTTGCTGGACCGAGCCGGCCGCTGTGACCGAGCGATTCTAGGTGCTTCATTTCGGAACCGCGCTGTTGCTACGGTCGCAGGTTCGAATAATGCCTCGGGCATGGATGTGTGTGATGTCCTCAGGTTAGTTAGGTTTAAGTAGTTCTTAGCCTAGGAGACTGCTGACCCCAGATGTTAAGTCCCATACTGTTTAGAGCCATTTGAGTTTTTGCTGGCCCTAGAAGTGAATCTGAAGTTGGCGAATTGACATACTATTTATTATTTTAAGGAAATGGTTGTGATAATAAACTCAATACTTAAGTAGCACTATTGTTTATTGTTAAAGACACGTGAATAATAAGGCACCAGATCACAGTTCCGTAGAGAAGAACTTTACGAAGTTGTACTGTACTATGATAACTGCAAACTAAAACGCTTAGTTGGCGAAGTAACTGAAAAAGATGGAGTTGCATAAAACCTCGGATTTAACTATGTGAACTACGTACAGTAACGTGACTGATTCTGTCATACTGACTGGCTGGAACTACCATCCAAGAATCCTAACGATCTCACGATCTCGCAAATATGTGCCAGTGATAACAATCCTACAACTGAACTGCAATACTCTTGCTTGCCTTAATACACCGGAGTTGTAAGCGGTGCGCCGGCCGGGGTGGCCGTGCGGTTCTAGGCACTATAGTGTAGAACAGCAGGACCGCTACGGTCGCAGGTTCGAATCCTGCCTCGGGCATGGATGTGTGTGATGTCCTTAGGTTAGCTAGCTTTAATTAGTTCTAAGTTCTAGGGGACTAAAGACCTCAGAGGTTAAGTACCATAGTGCTCAGAGCCATTTGAACCATTTTGTAAGCGGTGCTTACCATGATCATCAATATATGGCGAGCAGAGAGGGGAGACTTGAGAGCGCAGTCGTAACTTAGCCTCCGTAACCTTTCCGTGACTTATGGACCAGAACTCAACTAATTTGAGCATCTCTTCACCCTCTGTATCCGTCTGATTCACTGTTTTTCTCGTCTCCTCCCGGCAGCTTGCACCTGTCTATCCCTCCAACAACACGTGACCACCAGATCCATTAAAAGTTCGGGAAGAGAACTCTTCACACTGCTCGCTATAACTAGTCTAGTGTCTGCTGTAGTATCTGTATTACCATCTGGATTATTTGCTACCGTTGTTCCACGCGTACATTCATAACTGTATTCAGTCATTTATGAAGACGAATGGTTCGAGAATGGACCTAAGTCTGAAACTAGTCACCACCAATAAATGAAGGACACACCCTAATGCTACTTACGACGCTATTCCAACAGTTTCTTTAATAACTTAAATTTCTGGGTTGTCTGTTCCACAATGGAACTACCCTTGGGGAAAATGTCCACCCCTACGTGTAGTTTGTTTTTCTTCGGCACTATGACATCTCTCAGCAGGTCAACGCTACCTGTCACACAGCTGGCAATGAACGTGGGTGATTTGAATAGCACCAGTATGAGTTTACCGTACTCCCCTGGTCACCAAATTTTCTGGGTTTAAGCGGAACAAGAATATATGGGACCACCTCAATCGAGCTGTTTGCGGCATGGATCCTCAACCGAGAAACGTTGTGCAGCTGGACACGATACTAGAGCTATGGTGGCTCCACATCGCTGTCGGTACCAACCAGAACCTCAATGACTCTCTTGCTGCATGTCTCATACGGCCCGCGCAGTAAACGATGGTTATTCTGGTTTTTGACATGGGGTCACTTTAAAATGGCTGGTCAGTGTTTATTGGTTACTAAATTACCTGTATAATAATGTTGATAACTCGTTAATCGTTTCAGTCACTGAATACCAACAGCGTCGTGTCAGTTCGTAGTTTTAACACACCAAGCCTTCCGAGATCTGAGGCGGGTCTCGATGTACGGCGTACTGATACATCTGCATGCAGTGAGTAGAGAAAAGACGGAATAACCGGTGGCTTCCGTAGCGCCACTGTAACAATATGGCGAGCCCTGCAGATAGCGAAGCTGGCACCGGCGCCATGCTGGTGGCCAGTTTAAAAGCCGCGTCTTCTGCTGAGCGGTGGGCGGAGGGTGGCGCGCCATGTGCGGCCGACATTGACTTCGTTCATACCGTAATATCTACGGCGCTCTGGATCGTATTCACGATCAGAGCAAGCTGAGCTTCGTGAGACTTCCTTTTATTATTGTAGAAGAGGTTTTCGTACTCCAAATACGTCTTGATAAATGAGCAGATGCCTTTCCATTAATGAGGTTGTGTACCACTTATAACAGTATAAGCCATTTCTTCGTTTGTGCGGTGACTGAAAAGAGGGAATTCAAAGTGAATGCTGGGCTGGATCAATTTCACTCACCATCACAATAATGAAGTACAGGAGAAGACACAAGATCCATTAATCTTCCAGTCTAGCTACGTCTGTCATATAAACAGTCATCAGCTGTAATGTTGCAATTAAAGTCCTGCTTAATTTCCTATAGACACAAAGACGAAACCATCTGAGATGAAGTAAGATGCCTGGATATTTGCTGGAAATGTTACTAAATGTGATACATCAGTGACATTAGTTCAAAACATCTTTGATTGTACCCACCAGTGTTAACCAAGCAGCTTTTATCTCAGTCGCAAGTTCATCTATACTGATTAGTGGGCTTGCAGCACAATTGAATTGCCGGCTTCTGAATTCCCAGATATTCCCAGAAGAGGCATATCAATTGAATGGCCAAACCTGAGACAGACTGGCTTCTATTGACCCGAAAAAATGTCTTGATCGTTACTTCAACATACAGATGAGCTTCAGCTTGACCACGAAACATCGTCGATCCTTTTTATGCAGCAGAATTTTCAAAACTTCACTATTCCATTACTTTATTCTGTTCCAAAAGAGCTCACTTTCAGAATTTATATCTATTTCTGTCATTCTATCTATCGCTTGCTCCTTGTCCCGTGGTTACGCAGGGTCGGCCATGGTTAATCGGATTTGGCATGTTAATTGTAAAAGGTGGGCGGATGCCCTTCCTGCCTCCACCCCGTACCCCCCAGGATGGAATTAGTGTACCCCAACTGTCTGTGTCTAGTGGATTCTATGAAATAGTCTGAATGTGTTCAGATGTCTGCGCGATGTGTAACTGAGGCGGAACGTGGGGACCATCCCGGTATTCACCTAGTGGGATGTGGAAAACCGCCTAAAAACCATGTCCAGGCTGGCTGGCTGGCTCACCGGCTCTCGTCGTCAATCCGCCGGGCGGATTCGATCCGGGGCGGGCACACCTACCCGAGTCCAGGAAGCAGCGCGTTAGCACTCTCGGCTACCCTGGCGAGTTCACTATTTCTGTCATTCTCAAAATTTTAATGTAGGAATCTTTTCGATTGTAGAATGCCACAGTAAAGATATAAATTAAAATAAATCGATGGCTGAGAGCATCTTTGTAGTATTGTATTATCAAATTAATTCCCTTCGCCTCTTCTTAACAATGAACTTTGTCTTGTCATATGGGTCTCCAGCATTTCGATAAGATGCTCGCGGATTCTCCTTCTGGCCATGATGCACCACATCTTTCTCCTGAGTACTCAATCAAATGTTTAGACATACGCTAGAAATACAACGCATAAAGTGCGGTACCACTCTCTCTTTTCTGAATTGTACGAGGGCGGGCTGAAAAGTAATGCCTCCAAATTCCTTATGTGAAAACTCTTAAAGCTTCTACAATAAACAAACGTTATTAACATTCTACATCTTTAATCTTCATGTCGACTTATTCGCAGCCCTCTGCGCTAGAGGGCTTAGAATTGTAGCGTGTAACGTGGTGGTGTGTAACGTAACTACGTAGGTGTTCGAAAAACAGCGTGCTGCAATCGAGTTTCTGACCGTATTCGAAGAGTTTGTTCACACGTGGAACACCATATCCTTCAGCAAAACAATGCCAGACCACCTGCGACACCTGCAACAATCGGACGTTTTGGGTTCATTGTCATCAATCATCCTCCGTTCAGTCCCAACGTGGCCCATTCAGTTTCCGTCTGTTTCCAAAGCTTAAAGAACATCTTAGAGGACTTTACTATGACAACGATGAAGTGGTGCAGGCAGAGGTAAAGTTGTGGCTCTGTCAACAGTGTCCAACATCCTGTAGTGACGGTATCAACAGACCGGTCTCTCGTTTGGAGAAATGTGTTCGTTGCAAGGGTGACTCTGCTGAGAAATAAATACGTAGACATGAAGAATAAAAATATACAATGTTAATAACGTTTGTTTTATTTAAAAAGCTTTAAAAGTTTTCACGTAAAAAATTCGAAGACGTTACTTTTCAGCATGTCCTTGTACACAGGTATACCACGATGAAAAAACGTTATCACGACATGTTTTCCTCTTGCAAAAACAGCTCTGTTTCATTTAACAACGGTTTCGATGGTTGAGAAGGAGCGACATACGAATATTATGATGTAATGCCCCCTCTGTAGTTATTAACGGTGGTACTGTCATCTTCCTTGAGTATGTGGACTACAACAGCTTCCTTCCATTGATTTGGGATTTTCGTGTGCTTCTAAGTCTGCTTGATGATTTCTCGGAGCTTTTCTTTACCTTCTCCAGACGTGTATTTAACTAATTCCATACCAACGTTGTCTTTACCAGTAGCTGTTATTGTTCGACTTTCTTCGCAATCAATTTTATCGATATTACTAGTTACATGCGCGAAACATTCTAATTCTTGCGGATCTGTTTCATCCCTTTCTATAACTCAGTGATGTTTTGTAGTCAACATTCAACTAGATTGAGACTAATGAGCTTTGGACTATCTCTTCCTTTCCTATTGGAATGATCTATTATTTTGTATGCTGAAGTCTGTCTCCCAAGTACATCGTGTCAGTTGATTGATACATACGTGTCCCATGACACTCTGTATGCTTTCCTCACAAGTCCACATCTACATCATACTCCGCAAACTACCTAATGGTGTGTGGCGGAAGGTATTTTTGGTACCAGCAACTTAGACCTCAAACCCCGTTCCACTCGCGAAATAGCGCATGGGAAGAATGATTGTCGGTAAGCCCCTGCATTGTCTCTAATTTCTCGAATTTTATCCTCGTGGTCATTATGCGAGACGTATGTGGGGGAAGTAATATGTTGTCCAACTCTTCCCGGAAAGTGCTCTCTCGAAATTTCAATAGTAAATCTTTCCGTGATGCACCTCGCCTCTCTTAGAAAGGCTCCCATTGGCGTTTGTTGAGCATATTCGTAACGTTCTCGTGCCGGCTATACGACCCCGTGACAAAATGTGTCATTCATCGTTGGATCTTCTCTATCTCTTCTATCAGTACTATCTGTTGAGGATCCCAGATAGATGAAAAATAGTCAAGAATCGGTCGGGCAAGCTCCTTATAAGCCACTCCCTTCGTGGATGAGTTACATTTTCTTAAGATTCTTCCTATGAACCTAAGTCTGGAATCTGCTTTTCTCGCTATTAGTTTTATGTGATCATTCCACTTAAGGGATCTCTGGATAGTTACTCGTGGATATTTTACGGCAGATACTGTTCCCAGTGGTTTTTCATCAATAATGTAATTGTACAGTAGTGGATTTCTTTTCCTATGCATTCTCAATATCTTACATTTATTTACATTCAGGGCCAACTGACAGAGTCCGCACCATTCATCAGTTCATCAATTCTCCGGAAATTTCTGTTACGTCTATCGATTTTGTTTCGTTAAGAGCGACGTGTTGAGTTCGGTCTGCTAGGAAGTCTTGAATCTCGTCACAGATCTGCTCCGATATTCGATAAGCTTGTATTTTTTTCGCTAAGTGGCAGTGCGGGACGGTGTCAAATGCCTTCCTGGAGTCAAAGATCGCGGCAAAAACCTGAGCGCCATTGTCTACGCCACTGTGGATCTCATGAAGGAAACTCTTTCCACTCGTCTCTTTTGTGGTTGGTATTCTTCGCACTTTTCTTATTTTCGTGCTGATCTCTTTCGATGAAGACTTCGTTTGTTTCCTGCTGTTTCCCATTCCAAGTTCCATTCTGTTTCCAGCTATCTTGTCTGTAAAAGATCTGAACGTCGGCAGTTCTGATTCGATTTACTGGAGTGGTTTTTCATCTTGCTGGCTTACCATTTACGAAGGAATGATCTGGCTAAAAACTCGTTTTCATGTATTCTCAGTATTTTTTCCAATAACTACTTATTTGTTCTTGTACAACATATTTTTGGGGATAGATCTGCCTTTAGCAAATAGTGATCAGATCGTATACCCCATCATGTATAAACCCTTACACTTGGAAGTAATTTACTAAGGATTTCCTTCGCCAAATATAGTCGATGATGTATTTGATACTTCTGGCTTCTCAAAGGTATCGACGAAAGATTTTATGTTTAAGAAATAGGTTCCCAGTTGTTGAAACTCGTGAAATCTTTCAGTGTTCTTCCACAAGAGTTCATCGGAGGTTCCCAATACGTACCCAGGACTCAGTTTCTTGGAGTAAATACATTAAATCTTACTCATGGATTAATGAAAGAATTATTAGATGTGGGCTCAGGATAGACAGAAGTTTCTTTACAGTAACAGGTGTCTGTGTTTCAGAAAATGGAAAGCCAGAAAGCTGTCTAATTTTTATGATGGCCGTCGACATCAACACAAACAAGAACCTCTTGTCTCTTAATCGGCATCTCCACAGTGCTGAAATTTTCACAAACAGTATTGGTCCTTCCCATGCCTCTTGTGTCGCTGCGTACAGCAGTATGTGGCTGCAGCCAGAATACGAACTAAATTTCAGCTATAATGTGCAACGAAAGAGCCGATAGACATTTAGACGGAATCATCTAGTCATCTTAACGTTAAGAAGAACCTCAACGAGAATTCTCGGCCGTGGTTTTAACCTGATCGCTCCCTGGCCAATGTACCCAGTTTTTCCAGTGCACTCGATAGTGCATTGGTGGTGATTTTCAAAAAAAAAAAATGGCTCTGAGCACTATGGAACTTAACATCTATGGTCATCAGTCCCCTAGAACTTAGAACTACTTAAACCTAACTAACCTAAGGACAGCACACAACACCCAGCCATCACGAGGCAGAGAAAATCCCTGACCCCGCCGGGAATCGAACCCGGGAACCCGGGCGTGGGAAGCGAGAACGCTACCGTACGACCACGAGATGTGGGCTGGTGATTTTCAGATACGCCGCTAACTTGTTACAGCATTTACACGTATGCCTCTAACCGCTACTTTGTTGCAGACGCTAAGTTCTTATCTTCTGTACATTTGTTATCGTTTCTGTTCTTTTATTCTTTTATTATTTCATCGGGCCTATCTAAGTTTCTTGAAACTACCTACTGATTTAAATACCATCTTCATATGGGGGTGCAGTGACATTAAAGTCACTGCTGTCAACGTTTTCTCCAAATGAGTTTCTGACGTTAAGGACTTTGATTCCTTGTAATCATTATCGAATATCCTTTTTCGCTCTAGGACCACTAAATAGTTAATTTAACGAAGGAGAGGGATGAAATTTAAATAAGAGCGGTACAATTCGTCTGAGTCTTGTGTCCTCACCGCTAAATCGTCATAAATATTACGAACGTGCTCTACAGACAAGTCACAGGGAAGTCGATTTGCATCTGTAACTGCCTGAGAGTCTAGGATAGAACATGTCTCAATAACACATGTAATGCACTCAAAGATATATCTCGTGTGATGACCATGGTGCTAAAATTATAGAAATTCAGTTCGATACGGAGGGGTACCGACAATCGTTTGTTGTTGTGTACCATCCACGACAGAAATAGGAGAAAGAATTGAATTCGATACACCGTGTGTCCTCGACCACACACCGCACGATGGCTTGCGGCGTACAGATCTAAATGTAAGTGCCAGCGAAACGTAAGGCTCTAAAATTTCATTTTCACCGTTGCATAGTTTCTCTGACCGCCGACACTGGCCGAAGCCTTCGGAGGGATTTCGCGTTTTCGCAGGTACATTGTCTGCTTGTTATTTCTGTGGGACACGCTCTGTGTTGTGCTGTTCATTTCCCAAGTGGATTAAGAATAATGTTGTAGTCACAAGGGACATGTTTTGCAGTCTTTCCAGCTTAGAGGTAAACACAGTTACAAGGGAAAGCTTAAATAAGTTGTATTAACAACGGAAAAAGCAGCAGTATCATGCTAGGTATTTTAAATCTAAAAATACGTCAGAATACTGGAATGAGGAGATGATTTTCATCGCCGTAGGTTGTATGAATAGATACTATACGCTAGTACGTGCTAACAAGTGAAACCTCGTGGCGGATCTGAGAGTTCCTTGCAGCGGTCTACCTGAGTAGATCTCTTGAGCCTCAGCAGAAGGCTGCACTGCATCAGATCATTTTTCAATCTTTAGACTGCGACGGTACCTAATGGTTACTGCTGAGTAGTTGTTCCTCTAAACGACAGCCCATACGAGAAAACCAACTGCGACTTGGCCTGATATTGCTCGCACTTTAGGTACTTGTACTCTGCATTATATGGTCGAGCCGCAGACGTCTGATTTCATGCCCCACCAGCTAATTCGTTGCAAGTAAAATAATAACCTGCAGCTGTGATCCTCCAGCCAGCTGCTCTGTACATTGGCTAGAACTGCTATTTAATAAAAGTTAAATCAACAATTTAATAACAAGAGTTATATTGTAACGTCTGTAATTGATGTAAACGACAGAGAATTATGTTGAATAATGTTTATTCAAGAAAGGACATCTGAATTAAACAGAAAGTGGTCCTACGATAATTATGTACACTACAGACAGAAATACTCTTCTAGAAGCAGTAAAGTCACGTTACGAGCATTAAAAGAATGGCAGCCAAATCTCCAAACTAAATAGTCATCAAAGATGCGTGGAAACTATTCACCAGCTCAAGACAGTTTAGAGTTCAAAAATTAACATACACATTACAAACAATAATAACTCATACTCTCTCTATCCTCAGTTCTGTAGTTCAAGCGGAACAAAGTTATAGTCCTACCACGGAGCACATTCAGACGTCTCGAAATATAAAGTCCCCTCAAATGTTAAAGTATGGTAGCCTGCAATCAATCTCTTATAAGACCAAATCACGCACATTACTGCAGGCAGGTCTGCCTTCTTCCAGAACTCAGATACAAGTTTCAAGAATCGCTCCCTAGAGTTCTTCACTTGAAAAGTCCCATTCTCCTCTTGACTCCCATACTGTTCTGCTGCTGTTTGCTTTCCCATTGGCTGAAGGCCATCCCCACCGAAAATACATCGTTCTAGACCTGATTTGACCAATCTTGAACACTTCCTGTACTAAACTAATATATTACAACATTCTTTCACACTCAGATAATTTACAATAATTATAAATAAAGGTTTATCCATAAGTAAACATTAGCAGTATTCTTTCGGAAGTGCGCTCATACTGAATGACAACGATCTGTCGTTAAATACTATTTAAACAATTATTCATGCCTTACTGACAGCAGCATCTTTTGGTTCTCTTTTGAATTGTTGAGTTCGCTAACAAATGAGATTGACCACTTTTAAATTAGCAAAGTTTTTAATAGCTTTTGCAATCAACATTTAAATAAAAATAGTGCAAAATAGTAAACTGTTCACTGAATAAAGATACAAGTGTGCCGGGATATGAGGTACTACTGGCGTGTTCATTGTAAATGTGCTGAATACGATTTTCGGACGACCATCTGCGTAGCAAAATGTTATAAAAGACGTCAAAAGTCAATATACAAAATAGATGCAGACTAGTGGCTCTCATATATAGTATATATCGTGCAGTACCATCATCTGAGATATCGTTTGCTAAGATCGCATGAGCAATTAAAAATTGTTAATTCAAAGGTTCATTGTGAAATTGTTTATTCACTGTGAATTATTAGCTTCTGCAGCTTTAAAGATATTAAGATATTGTTTTGTCATAGCATGTGCCTCATTTTTCGCAGATCACAGATGTATTCAGATTTGCACGAATATTTGACTGATATATTGTTGAATTTCAAAGACTTGCTACCAAGCCATCTTTGCGATTCTCTGACACTCCTTCATTTCTGAGAGCATCTTCTGCACAAAGGACATGCAAGTAACAGCCATCCAAATTCCAAGTTTCTGGATTTTCCCCATTTCCATCGACGGTGGCAGTCTTTGTACCTGCGAGCTCGTACCGGTCACGTAACCGGAACTGCCACAGTGCCTTCTGAGACCTGGGCCCGCTAGCATTCAGCCGTACAACGAATTCATCTTACTTTGTAAAAATTCTAGGCAGCCAATCATCTCGCCTAAATATACGCAAGACATAAACCTGACAGCCATAATTCTGAAATCAATTTAACCAGTGAAAGCTCGGTAAAAGGTTATGTACCGTTTTGTTGTAAAGAATAATAAGTTCTCTAAAATACATATCATAGTATATCCTTGGCTAACAATTATAATTAATTGTAAATAAGTTTAATAGCATCAACGATCCCGACAACTTTATCATTATGTTGATACCTATTATCGATATAAACCCATTCACGCGATAACAGATTCACCTGTCGAGGAATTACTCCTAGTCAGAAACATGCACGACATACGTAGTATCAGTGAGCGCGCTGTCCGTGTGTAGAATGGGGAAGGCGCGCGAATGAGTTTCATCGAGCGCAGATTGTGATGGCACGGAGGCCCGGCACGAGCATTTCAGAAACTGCACGACTCGTCTGGTGTTCAAGGAGTACTGTGGTGATGTCAGACGTCGTAGGCTCGGCTGACAGGTAAAACAGGACAGGCGGCGAACTGTGGTGGAACTAACACCAGACTTTAATGCTGGGCAGAGTACAAATGTGTCTTAACACACAGTGCACCGAACACTCCTAACGAAGGGCCAGCGCAGCCGACGATCCATGCACGTGCCAACGTTAACACCACGACATCGGCATCTACTACTGAAATTGTCACTAGACGATCGGCAGTGAATGTTGGTACTGTGGCAGAGCGTTGCATGATCTGATGACTCCCGATACTTTCTTCATCATGCCGATGGGAGAGCGCGAATACGTCGTATTCCAGAAGAACCGGTCCTTCACACCTGTACTGAGGGATGGAGGCGAGCTTGCTGCGGCCCCGGTATGCTCTGGGCAACATTCCCGTGGGCATCCATGTGTCCAGTGGAGTTTTTGCAAGGCACCGTTACGGCCAAGGTATATCGTTCACTGGTTGAAGACCACGCACACACTTTCTTGACGATCATGTCTTCCGGTGGCAGTGACACTTGTCAACTATATAATGCGCCATGTCATAAGCCCAGGAGTGTGATGGAGTGGTTCGAGGAAGACAGTGGTAAGTTGCAATTGATGTGCTGCCCCCTCCCCCCCTTACCAAGTCGCCAGATATGAACCAGATCTAACACATCTGTGATGTGACTGAACGTGACGTCACAGCTCATCGGACCCCTCCCCCGAATTTACGGGAATTATGTGACGCGTGTTTGCAGCTGTGGTGTCAGCTCGATCCAGCGACCTTCCGAGGCCTCATTGCTTCCATGCCACGATGCGTCGTTGCTGTTATCCGTGCCAAAGGTGGACATACAGGCTATTAGGTAGGTGGTTATAGTATTCTGGCTGATCAGTGTATGCTCTAACACAAGTATTAAGCTCTATGATTCACATGAAGTTCTATCATAATTCTTCTTATTACATAAGTTCGGTATTATGTCACCATGCAGGTAATTAAAGATGTAAAAGTTGTTTCTGAAGGAGGAGTTGGAAGAATTCGCCCAGGTCTTATCAAGAAAGTCTGTACAGCATTTCCATATAGGAATCGTCGGAAATTACAGGACTTCTAATATTTGATAAGCAGGACCTAAATCAATGTTCTCCTGATCACTAAATTTTAACTTTAATCACTTGTAGCCAGGATGAGGCCGGCACAACAAGCCGACAAGCATAAACATAATTGCACAGAATGGTGATTAAGCGCAAATGTATAATAGGGACATTAGACAAATATACTTCCATCCTGTCTGAATACCAGTTCTGATAAGAATTCTTTTCGATATATTTATGAATCTAAGTGACTGCAAACATGAAGACATAAAGCTGTTACTACCACCTAATGTAATGTTGTGTACACTCTGTCTGATGATACACACGAGCAATCTTTCAGCCTTCTGTAAAGCACGGTTTCGACAGGCCTTTTTATGTTACACTGCTGACTGCATTAAGTTAATTAAACCAATCACATTTTTTTGATGGGTGGTGAAGAATGTACACGATTTCAGATAGCTGTAAACAAAGATTTATCGAGAGAAAATATTTTTGCAGTACTGTCAGTTGACAAACACCGAAACAGTGTGACTTGGAACATTTTGTGGGTGCAATATTAACGTTAAAATTATTTAAAGGTGCTTTTTCTTTTTGTAAATGCCTGGAGAGATCTTCACATTACAATCAGACGGACATTAGTGGAGATGTGCACAAGCATTCCTTTCCAGGTTGCTTTTGCAACGAATCGGCTCAAACAATGTAAAATGTTTGACTTTGATTATTCTGTATCTAGCCGTGCCTGAGGCTAGGTGTTTATGAAAGTCGAAACTGGTGGTATATTCTCACAATGAAAATAGTAAACCACAAGCTATATGGGCTGTAGCAGTAGATCGTCTGGAACTATGTTGTATGCATAGCTCGTAGAGCGAAGGTGCACCACTAACTGACGTGGGAAAACTGTGATACTTTGTAATTAATATTGAACTGCAAATAGATTTCAGCAAAAGGGCTACATATAAAACAAGAGCCAGAAAAATGTAAACACTCGAAATATTTACGACAAAACAAGCTTTTCTATCAGTACAAAACTGAACACGGCACATTAAGAACACTGAAATATACACATAGCAAATATGTACAAACAACTAGTAAACACAACCCGTAAGATACAAACAACAATGAACAACACGCACATCTCCATACATTCCACTAGGAAGAATAAACCTCACACATGCCCTATTAACGGGAAAAGGAACACAGCTATTATATGGCTCTGAGCACAATGGGACTTAACATCTACGGTCATCAGTCCCCTAGAACTTAGAGCTAGTTAAACCTAACTAACCTAAGGACAGCACACAACACCCAGTCATCACGAGGCAGAGAAAATCCCTGACCCCGCCGGGAATCGAACCCGGGAACCCGGGCGTGGGAAGCGAGAACGCTACCGCACGACCACGAGCTGCGGACCAGCTATTATACAACAGGATCAAATGCAACATCAGCACCCATGTACAGAGCCAGTAAATGGAAAACCTGGTTGTATCCTGAGACAGGAAGAGAAACAAGAATACTGTGAACTAATTGTATGGCTAACATGAGGACCGGTAAAGAAGGAATTTAGAAAAAGTAAGTGATTATGTCACAGAAAGAGCATAGCAGGAAACTTGTATTATAAAACACTACCACAAAGAAATTAAAACTACATCCCAGAATCATCACAGTGACCAGAGCTGGTAAAAGGGACACCAAGAGTAAACACACACAACTTCGCAGCTAACACCAGTTTAAAAAAAAAAAACTCAATGTAAAAGTGAAGTGTTTAAATGAAACACATTAAGAAACGCCGAAATCCGACATCCTGCTGTACGCATGTGAACGAAGTACAATTCTAGGGCGACGTATATGTGACTAGAAGATGCGAAAAATCCTAAGTTGAACCAAACAGTAATATGACTTTCCGAAAGTTACGCTCCACAAAATTCTTTATTGCCTAAAAATAAGCAAATAACGAGAAAAAACTATAAGGAATAAGATACCTGGAAACATTATACACTGTCCAGTCACATTAACTTGGACACCTGTCAAAATCGTAACTACCTGTTACAGCGCGGACTGCTACGAGACGTCCAGAGACCACCAGTGAGGTTCAAAAATGGCTCTGAGCACTATGGGACTTAACTTCTGAGGTCATCAGTCCCATAGAACTTAGAACTACTTAAACCTAACTAACCTAAGGACATCACACACATCCATGTCAGAGGCAGGATTCGCGCGGTTCAAGACTGTAGCGCCTAGAACCGCTCGGCCACCCCGACCGGCGTCAGTGAGGTTCTAGAAGGTACGGACAGGGCCGTGGAGCCATGCCGACTATAGTGCTGTAGACTACTGCGCTACGCTTCTCGCTTGAGAACGTATGGTGCGAACAGCTCGATCGACTTGGTCCCACAGAGTCCCGAATGAGCTTAAATCCTATGAGTTTGGTGGGCAGGGAAGTATGGTGAGGTCATCTAGGTGCTTTCCGAGTTGCATGACACATTGCGTTGTCCTGGTGGTAGATGGCATCGACCCGAGGAAAAACAAACTGTATGTAGGAGTGAACATGATCTCCAAAGATAGATACATGTTTGTGTTGATCCATTGTGTCTTCCTGAATGACGATATCACCTAGGGAGTACCGCGAAAACATTTCCCAGGCGACAGTGCTTCCTCTTTCGGCCTGGACCATTCCGACGATTGTTGCAGGTGTTTGCTTCCAGACGTTTCACGTCGTACACTCCAGCGTCCATCTGTCCGGCAGAGCATTAAACGTGATTCATCTGGAAAGACCACCTGTCGCCACTCATTGGGCGCCCAGTTGTGATAATGACGTGAAAAACTCCAGCCTTCGTGGCCGATGAACAGCAGTTAGCATGGGTGCATGAACCAGGTGCCTGTTGCAGAGGCCAATACGCATCAACATTCACTGATCGGCCGTTGGGGAGACACCAGCCCCTTGGTTCACCTGGGCGGCCAGTTGTTCAATAGTTGCAAGTCTTTTCGCAGTACCCATCTCCGCATCCGTCGCTCACCCATAACATTTATGGCCCCTGGTACACCACAGTTGACTCGGTCTCGATTTTGAATAGCGCCATTTTGTCATCCACGTCATCCTTTAATCACAGCGACAGTTTACAAACTTAAACGCTCTGGAGACGCTTCCAACCTTGGCCGCAAGCCAGTGATCATGCCAATTTGGACGTCAGATAAATTGATCTGTTTCTGCATTGCGACACCGACACCCTTTATATACCCTCCATTGCTAGTACTAAAACCTACTGTCTGTGAGTGATAAGTGCACGATGACGACGAACATACTCTGTGGTCACATTAATGTGACGAGGTTGTATATTACATCCACAAAGCAAACATTAATTACAGGCCACAGACGATGCTTGGTAAAGATAAGGAAGTGGTATGTGTGTGACATTAAAACACGCAGCCTTATATTTAGCTGCATAGACCAACCACGTCTCTGAGAAGCTAACAAAAATATCTGTATCTACTGCCGTAAAAAGATGGAACACACTCAAGGACCGTGTTCAGTGGCACCAGGGTATGATGTGTGCATTGTGAGTGGCTGTCTGTGCACTATCTGTTTTGACTGCATACGGTAACAGTGCTGAGTTCAAAGGTAAGCAATGTTTACAACATTCTTTATGGGGTACACCATGCCACACTAACGAGTACGTACTCCTGTTGAACAGCTTCACCCATTTGAACGCGATCTCATAGTGAAACTGTGGGGAGGTGGATGGTGTATTGGCGGACTGCTGCACATGTTGGTCACAGTGTAACGATGGTGTGTCGCTGCTTTCAACCGTAGTCTGTGTAACGTCCTCACACCTGTAGGCCAAGTTCTGCAAGTTCGCGTCATACAGACGCACTTCAAGACTGACGCATTGTGCAAACAGCGGTGTCCGACCGCACATCATCCGGTCACATTTCCCACCTACTGTGTCATCAGGAGCCTTTCGATACCATCTGCTTGCAGCAGGATTAACATCACTTGTGCGTGTGGCCAGGTTACCATTGACACCAGGAAACCACCAAGTTTGGCTACTCTGATGTAACAGAGTTGACTGAAAAGTGGAATGGCACTCTGTTGTTTTCATTGATGAGAGCAGGTTTTATCTGTGGACGAGTGGTGGACATACACATGTACTGTGTAGACCTCGTCATCTGCCTATTCCAAACTTCATTCGCTCATAGCACACAGGTCCCATCGCACGCTTTATTTCACAGGCTGTTAAACCTGTGCTATTGTGATATCTTCAACAGGAATCCGATGTGATTTTCCAGCAGAACAATGTACGTCCACATATGGGTACTACGACGCAACTAGCTCTTAGTGGTGTACGCAAGTGCCCTGGCCAGCAAGTTCACTAGACCTCTCGCCAATTGAACACGTATGGAACGTGATGAAGCTAGGCCTTACTCATTCTGCAAGAACTATTGCAGAATTGCAATAAACGGCACAAGATGCATGGGTACGTTATCGCAGGACTTCATTCGACTAGTTTATCATTGTTTACATGCGAGAATATACCCCTGCGTTACCACGACGGGAAAGAAAAGTGGGGAGGGGGGCACATTGTGAACAGATGTAAGATTCAACTTTGATTGTATCATGGGTCATAGAATGAAGTTTTTCACGATTGGATGATATAGCTGCTGGTAAACCTGTCTGGATGTGAGGTGTGGTCCAAGAAACTCTTCTGTTCAGAAGAGAACAGGAACAAAAGAGTTTCTTGGACCACGACCTCACATCCCGAAAGGTTTACCAGCATCTGTATCATGGATATTTAATTTGATTTTGTTATCATATACTACTACAACGATGAACTACCTCTCACCTCACTTGTGAATAAAATGACCTTATTCTTGGGGATGTCGCAATTTTATGTCGAGTGGTGTAGAAGTTACTGAGGAAAGAGTGAAAAAACACATGATGAATGATTCCAACACGAAGAACACCTCTAAAATCTTGGTCTTGATATCAGAAACAAGAATACTGTGGTACATGAACATCGAAAGAAGATCTGGAGGAACTGAGTGTACAACCGCAAGACACACAATAGCGAGACATTTTTGTAACAGCTCAAGTGACGTTTGGGACTTTCAGGGAGGAAAACGAGCAGCTGCTACAAACTACCAAATGATCAGATGGAGGACGTGCTGGAGACACTGTACTGATAGCGAAAAATATTGGCTCAGTGAAGAAAGTAAACCTGAGAGCAGTTGCCATAATGGGTAAAAAAATTCTCGGTTTTCCACCTGCGTTAAGTGACTAAAATTATACCAGCATTCGGCCTAGCACTCCTTGGCCATTTTAAATTAATGTGGCCGTCAATGGGTTGCTGGTACGCCCCTTACACATGGTGAATCACCTAAAAGTTGCAATCCAAATATTGCGGAAATGGAAAATGCCATTGATGTGCGGTTTCCATGGAATTAATTGCTAGTCAGGGGCTCGTATTGTTAATCAATCAACAGACTGTAATAGTATTTATAAAGTATAGTTTGTGCAGACATACACTTTTTTGAATGGAACCATGCCCATTGACATTAACAAACTAAAAGTAAGGTAAACGAGAATGTCAGTGCTGTCTGTTGCAGGATTATAGCGTGAATCGTTTACGAGATATTGTAGTCTGGAAACGTTCCACACCGACACTTGTACAATGCCTGTGATAGCACATCCTTAAGAACAACACAAGTACATACACTAGTTATATGGATTCTTACCAGTAATGAGACAACTGCCAATCACAGGTTTTGTTCAAAATGACCAATGGCAACAGTAGTAAACTTTTCCAGTCTCGTATGGAACGACTGCTGCAAACATGCTAGCATTTCAGTGGAGATGTCCGAAAAAGAAGCCATAATACGTCGTTGCATATCACCGGGTGTAGTTGGTATAACCATGTAGACACCGTCTTTCAGCTTTCCCAACAGAAAAAAAAAATCTATAGACGTCACATTCGGGGAAAGGGTCAGGTAAGGTACAAGTCCTCCGCGTCCAATCCAACCATTCCGAAGTAGTTCGTGAAGACATGCTGTAGTACTTTGTGCACTATGGGCTGGACAACCGTTATACTGGTACCACAGGTTCCTTCTAGTCTACAGAGGAACGTCTTCTAGCATCCGTGGAAGATGGTCTGTTAGGAGGCTGCCATACGTTGGCGTGTTCAGTGATCTGTCGATAAAAAACGGGCCTATGAGCTGATGGTTCACTATCCCACAGCACACGTTTACATTCCACGGACGCTGACGTCCCACTTGACGAAGCCAACGAGAACTGTCAACAGACTTATAGTGCAGGTTTCGGTGGTTTACTTGGCCATAATTGGTAAATGTGGCTTCATCACTAAACAATATACATGAAACATCTGGAGTATCCTATCTTAATGACAACTTACAGAAATTAACACGATTCTCATAATCGTTTCCATGCAGCACTTGATGGAGAGAGATGTTACAGGGAAGAAACTTTCGCCGATGGAGAATGTGTAGGTTACTTGCCTGGCTCATACTAATTCCTAGTGCGATTGCGCGGGAGCTAACGTGCGGATCAACTCCAAAAGCAACAGGAACATTAACTTCCCCCTAATCTCTCGTCACTTGTTTCATTCTGTTAGGTTGTCGAGGTGTTACGCTACCCTTTCCACATAAATGGTTAAGAGGTTGATAGATAACTTTCAAGATAGTTGACGTCTATTGGGATATCTTGCCTCATACACCATACAAGAACGAATTGCAGTCTTCCTACACCCTCCATACACCATGGGCATGTTGCTTTTCCTGCGTAGAAATATCCGATCGTCCACTCACGAACTACTTTTCGGACTGTCACACACTAACTGAGTAGCAAGTCACTCAAGCACTCAGGGAACACACAAGCACACTGTACCAAACATAGCAACATCACACCTGGCAACTATTTAACTGATTGGAACAAACAAGTGACGGGGTCGAAACTTCTGTAAATACGATATCTCGTAAACGACTCGCTCTAGAATCGTGCAACGAACACCATCAACATTTTAATTTACCCCATTTTAGTTTGTTAATATCGATAGGAATTGTTTCATTTAAAAAGTATACTCTCTTTCAAATCTGAAGGTGGCAGGGGTAAAACACAGGGAGGGAAAGGCTATTTACAATTAATACAGAAACCAAATGGCAGTCATAAGAGTCAAGGGGCACGAAAGGGAAGCAGTGGTTGGGAAGGGAGTGAGACAGGGTTGTAACCTCCCCCAATGTTGTTCAATCTGTATAATGAGCAAGCAGTAAAGGAAACAAAAGAAAAATTCGGAGTAGGTATTAAAATCCAGGGAGAAGAAATAAAAACTTTGAGATTCGCCGATAACATTGTAATTCTTTCAGACACAGCAAAGGACTTGGAAGAGCAGTTTAACGGAATGGACAGTGTCTTGAAAGGAGGGTACAAGATGAACATCAACAAAAGCAAAACGAGGATAATGGAATTTAGTCGAATTAATTCGGGTGATACTGAGGGAATTAGATTAGGAAATGAGACACTTTGCTATTTGGGGAGCAAAATAACTGATGATTGTTGAAGTAGAGAGGATATAAAACGTAGACTGGCAATGGCAAGGAAAACGTTTCTAAAGAAGAGAAATTTGTTAACATCGAGTATAGATTTAAGTGTCAGGAAGTCGTTTCTGAAAGTATTTGTATGGAGTGTAGCCATGTATGGAAGTGAAACATGGACGATAAATAGTTCGGACAAGAAGAGAATAGCAGCTTTCGAAATGTGGTGCTACAGAAGAATGCTGAAGATTAGATGGGTAGATCACATAACTAATCGAGGAGGTACTGGATAGAATTGGAGAGAGGAGGGGGAGATTAGTGTTTAACGTCCCGTCGACAACGAGGTCATTAGAGACGGAGCGCAAGCTCGGGTGAGGGAAGGATGGGGAAGGAAATCGGCCGCGCCCTTTCAAAGGAATCATCCCGGCATTTGCCTGAAGCGATTTAGGGAAATCACGGAAAACCTAAATCAGGATAGCCGGAGACGGGATTGAACCGTCGTCCTCCCGAATGCGAGTCCAGTGTGCTAACCACTAATTGGGGAGAAGAGGAGTTTGTGGCACAACTTGACTAGAAGAAGGGTTCGGTTGGTAAGACATGTTCTGAGGCATCAAGGGATCACCAATTTAGTACTGGAGGGCAGCGTGGAGAGTAAAAATCGTAGAGGGAGACCTGGAGATGAATGCACTAAGCAGATTCAGAAGAATGTAGGCTGCAGTAGGTACTGGGAGACGAAGCAGCTTGCACAGGATAGAGTAGCATGGAGAGCTGCATCAAACCAGTCTCAGGACTGAAGGCCACAACAACAACATGATTTAACAAAAAATACACGTCTAAATATTGTTACACTGTGTTTACTGACTTACAATACGAACTCCTGACTATCAACAGACTCTGTGAAAATCGCACATCAATAGAAATTTCCATTTCCGCGGTATTTGCGATGCAATTTTAGGTGATTCATGCACAGTACACTAACTGCCGTCTGTGACGTCATTGTTGCGCATGGCATTACCACACGCTGAGGTGCCAAAAGCCGTGGGATATCTTCTTATATCGTGTCGGACCTTGTTTTGCCCGGCATGGTACAGCAGCTGGACGTGGCACGGACGCAACAAGTCGTTGCAAGTTCCCATGCCGACTCAATATCCACCCATAAATGCGAAAGTGCCGCAGGTGCAGAATTTTGTGCACCGAATGATCTCGCTGTTACGTACATAAATGATCAATCGGATTCATTAAGAGCTATCTGGGTGGCAAATCAATAACTCAAATTGTCCAGAATGTTCTTTAAACCAATCAAGAACAATTGTGGCCCCGTGATATGGCGGATTGTCATGAAGTCCTCGAATGCTTGCAAATGGTCTCCAAGTAAACGAAGGTAGCCACTTACAGTCAATGATTGGTTCAGTTGGAACACAGGACCCTGTCCATTCCATGTAAACACATCGCACAACGTTATGTAGCGACCACCAGCTTGCACACTGCCTTGTTGACAACTTGGATCCATGGCTTCGTTGGATTTACACTCGAACCATAATATCAGCTCTTACGAACTGAAATCTGAACTCATCTGACCAGGCCATGGTTTTACAGTCGTCTAAGTCTTACCGATATGGTTACGAACCCAGGAGAGGCTCTGCAGACGATTAAGTACTGTTAGAAAAGGCTCTTGCGTCGGTTGTCTGCTACCGTAGGCCATTAGCGTGAAATTTCGGCGGACTGTCTTAATTGATACTTTCATTGTGCGTTTCGCATTGCTTTCTGCAGTTATTTCATTCGTGGTGTTTGTCTGTTGCAGTGACAACTCTACGCAAACATCGCTGCTCTCGGTCGTTACGTGAAGTCCGTCGGCCACTGCGTTGCTCGTGGTGAGAGGTAATGCCTGAAATTTGGTATTCTCGTTAAACCCTTGACACTATGTATCTCGGAATATTGAATACCCTAACGACTTCCGAAATAGAATGTCCTATGCTCTTATCTCCAACTACCATTCCATGCTCAGTGTCGTGCGTCCGTTATCACGTCGGAAGCCTTTTCACATTAATCACCTAAGTACGAATGACAGCTCTGCCAATGAATTATCCTTCCTTACCTTGTGACCGCGATGCTACCGCCATCTGTTTATGTATGTATTGCTATCCCATGTATCGCAAAGTAAAAGTATCTTGTAGTCCCCAGGTGATCTGAGACCTGCTGCGTCTTTAACTAGTCTCAGCAATTGACAATTTTTCCCGGAGGCCTGAAGATCTATTTGGTCGTTTCAGCAGGCGGCTTATCCTGCCCGACACGCAGTCACACAACAGCAAAAATGGAATTTTCTTTTCCTGCTCCTCGTCGATGGTCTTAGTGTGACTGCTGCTTGAAATCACTTCATTTATTTGATGAATGTTATAGCCGATGTTCCTGAAGGTTTTGTGTAGGTGGCTCAGTTCACGGGGCAGGTTATCAGCGTCTAATATCACGCTTGCACGATACACCGATGTCTGTAACACAGTGCGCTTCAGTAATGGATGATGAAGCCTGGTGGCACGCCAGTAGAAATCGGTGTGGGTAGGTATTCTGTAGACGCTGTTTTCAAGGCATCCATTTAGTCTGCTGTGGAAGAGTGTACATAAGGGACGTACCAGCAGCTCACTGGCACTCATGCCGCGCGGGATTAGCAGAGCGGTTTAAGGCGCTGCAGTTATGGGCTGTGCGGCTGGTCCCGGCGGAGGTTCGAGTCCTCCCTCGGGCATGGGTGTGTGTGTTTGTGCTTAGGATAATTTAGGTTAAGTAGTGTGTAAGGTTAGGGACTGATGACCTTAGCAGTTAAGTCCCATAAGATTTCACATACATTTGAACTGGCAGTCATATTACTTGACAACGGCCAAGGAGTGCTTGGCCAATAGATCGTGTAATTTTAATCACTCGACACGGCTGGAAACCCGAGAAGTTTCTACACAGTGTTACCGCCGCGAGGCTCTGAATTCTTACATAACGTACTTCTAGGCAGAGAAAGCATGGCGCAACGTTAAAAGTCTATGAAAGCTGCGCGTCAATAAGGCTATTTTATTGAGTTCCATAGCCTTCCTACTGCGATACGGTGACGAGAAGACTATTCCAAGATTAGCGTGGTGTCCCATCATATCCTCCAGGAGGATATTTCGTCGTACCAGCTTTGTACTACTACGAGAAATGATCACTACACCAGGCAGCAACTGGATGCAAATCGACGTGCTCATATGGCTCTGCATCTGCAAGTATGAAGGACACTCAGAGCTTTAGATTGTGATTAGGTCGACGCAGCTACAGTTTCCCAACAAGCGTCATCACAGAAATAAACTACAGAGAGGCAGAAAGAAGAGTTAAACTGCTTTTCGCAGCAGCAACTAGGTGCTGACCACAGATCCTTAGAACGCAGTGCAATCAACTTGACGGCGAGAAATAAAGACACGGGGGCAATGTCGCCACTTAAGAAAGGATTTAATTTCACACGTTGGCCGCGGGACATCCCTGCCTGTGAAATAATATGTGGCGTCAACAGGCATTCCGCAAGCTCTCAAGTGAAACAGCGGACGAAATACGAATTTAAACATGACAACGGCCTGCGAGCACTACGCAGTGATGAAAGCAATGCATTCGTACCTGCTGACAAAGGCAGAGCAGTCTTAATTATGGAACACGTGGACTATACGAAGATCTACGCGATACAAGACGAAGTTACTTACCGGATACTCCTACGTGATCCAACATCGAGAATAATAAGAAAGGCATCTGACCTTCTCAAGTGCTGTTCGATGGAAGACAGTGCGGTCAAGAATCTGCTCTGACAAGCACACAGACCACCTACTGCTTACGCTTTATCGAAGATCCACAAGGACGGGAAGCCATTTCGCCTCATCGTATCCACCATTGGTTCACCAACATACAGGCTGGCGAAGTGCTTGACCAATCTCCTCGCTCCACATGTAGATCACTGCAAACATCATGTTAAGAACTTAGTAGGCTTCATCAACCGAATTAACCGTCCCCGACTTCGTGATGGTGACGTTATGGTCAGTTTTGATATTGCAGCTCTATTAACCAATGAGCCTATCAAAGACTATTGGTCCTATTGTCCCAGCTCTTTGTAAGTGACGTTGTTGAGCTATTTAGGCACACTCTTACGTCTTCTTGTTTTCTTTACGATGTCCAGTGTTACAATCAGGTGGACGGCGTTGCAATGGGTAGCCAGTTGGTTCTAGCGGCAGGAAACCTCTTCATGAAGACTTTTGAGGGTATTGCCTTAAACACGGCGCCAGTAAAACCTGCTAGTTTCTTTCGATACGTTTACGACACGTTCTTGATTTGGCACCGTGGAGGTGAGAAACTTGACGAGTTCTGGAAATACCTCATCGGTATTAACAGGCACATCCAGTTCTCCATGGAGATAGAAAAATACAATGCATTTCTCTTCTTCGGCGTCCTCGTCCTCCGCAAACAAAATAGATGCCTTAGCCATAGCGTCTACAGAAAACCTACCCACACCGATCTCTACTTGCCGTCATCAGCCGGCACAAAAGCGCATTTTGTTACAGACGTTGGTGCATCGTGCGAGAATGATGTCAGACATTGGTAACTTACCCCAGGAGCTGAGCCACCTAAACTAGGTCTTCAGAAACAACAAGTCTCTTTCGCCTTAGATGTTTTTCCAGCTTACCGGAAAAATGGAAGTCCCGTAGTGCAAGATCTGCAATTCCCCATCAACATCACCCTTGTCTGTGCAGTCTTGGTCAAATTGTTAGTACACTTTAATAATGTCCGGACCTGGTTTTGTATTCGGTCCTTATAACTCCAGTTTCATGGTGAATCGTTGTGCAGTTTAACTGTTTTGCTCACAAGTATCGTATTGTCCCGCGTACTCCAACTTAAGAGTACGTTTCCATTTGCTGTGCCACTTCAGTCTCACACTGTGACGTACCTATTACCTATGCCGCATCAGAACTATGTGTGCACGAAACCCGGAATACGCAGTCTGTTCTGTCAATGGACCATTCTTGTTGTACAGTTGTCCTACTATGAGACACTGCGTGTAACTCACCTTCTGAAGTCTCTATGCCTTGCCTGTTTGTCTTAGCGTCACACATGTTTTAGGTATTTGTATTTGCTCGCTTTCGTACTTGTTAGCGAACAATCTGCAGTTAACGGTTATGTTGCTGAACAACATTTGCATCCGATTGGTATCCCGTTGCCTTACTCACAAAGTAGGCGACTACATCATCCTGCGTATTATTCCACTCAACAGTTTTAAATTTAATGACCTCTACTCTGCAGAAGGAAACATCGACGGTAGAGAAAAGCAGATGAGTGGATGGTAGCAGATATCAGGTTCGCATCTGGTTTTTGATCATCGAAAACGGTTAACCAAAAGCTTCTCTTGGGTTTTACGCCGGACACATAATACTTGTTAGAGACATAAAATATTTGCGGTCAGCAGTATACCAGACGATTATCACAATAAATATTACAATTAAAAACTTAGAAACTGATAGTGAGGAAAAAGCTCCTGTGGAAATTTCGATGCAAAGCTAGGAATGTTTGCAGCTTTAGTGCAATAAAATCCATGGTGTTTGCAGTCAGATATTCGTGACAGAGGAAGTATTCTCAATGAGAATTTATGAAATTTTGTAAGGGATACTTTTTGTCAGTCTGAGCAAGCCAGATTAAACGGAAGTATTGAAGAAGCTTGAAAACAACTTACCATAGTTGCCTAAAATCATGACAATTAGCTTGATGTACATACGAGTCAGTCTGATTTGAAGGACCGGGCTCTACATGTCATTGAGACGAACCCTAATAGCAGCTGCGGGCTAGTGGCCGGCCAACGTGTTGTAAGCCAAAGTACGGTTGTGTGTATCCTCCCTGACAACCGATACCATCACGGTCACGTGCAGTTCCACGGTGGTCGCTTTGAACAACTGTTGTGACGTGGATGCGATGCAGCTCTGAGCTGTGCTCCGGGATGATTTGTTGTGGTTGCACGCACACCGTCCATTTATGGACACATGTTCATAGGACCTTTTTACCTCCATTTCCAGTCAGGAATCCATCCCTGAATTTTTCCAGTTTTATCAGTGTTCACCAAATGGTAGACAGCGACTAGGAACAGATTTGGCAGCCGACTTAACAAGGGAGGCGAGCGTCGGGGAACGAGGAACACTACGGAGACTATTCGCAGCGTTAGGCAGGGACGCTGGCCGTAGACTACTTAGCAGGTCTGTTGCACGCAAGTAGTGTCACCCTGGTTGCAGATCGCTGTTATTCTTTGCGGAGCTACTGAAATGATTCATAATGGAATAAAATTCCTTGGATACTTGGCCTAGTTTCCATATCTAGAGAGTTCTCAAGAGTTGGGCGATTTAGCACTTACCCAATGAGGCTGCACAAAAAGGTTAAAATGAGTATTTCAAAGTACTAGTTCAAATGGTTCAAATGGCTCTGAGCACTATGGGACTCAACATCTGAGGTCATCAATCCCATAGAACTTAGAACTACTTAAACCCGACTAACCTAAGGATATCACCCACATCCATGCCCGAGACAGGATTCGAACCTGCGACCGTAGCAGTCGCGCGGTTCCGGACTGAAGTGCCTAGAACCGCTCGGCCACACCGGCCGGCAAAGTACTAATCGGAGTTAAAAGAAGCACGTGAATAGTATTGCGCAAAGAAAAGATTTAACAGTTTCAAAACATTCAAAGAGCACGCAAATATATAGATATCCTTAGAGAAAGAGTAGCCAGCCTAGGTCCCCAAATCCCATGTAAAAAATCTAAATACATGTCAGATCTGTGAAATTTATATAAGTGAAACATTCTAAAAATCGATAGAAATTCTCATTTCGAAAATTAGGTAAAACTATTCAAGAGAATGGCCTAGGATATGTTATGAAATTCGTCGCCACAAAATGGAAACAAACTTAAGACTTGCTAAAGATGCCAGATGATGACGAAATAGTAGAAACTATTTGAAGTAAAATAATTTTTTTTGTGGAATATATAAAATGTCTTGAAAAAGACATGCACAGAATAAAATTCATCTAAATGTACCCGAAACTAATATACTACAACACTGTAATCAAACCTGTGATTCTTTAGGAGACTGAAAATTTAAAAAAAAAAAGGATACATTAAATATATCCTCAGCAGATAACAAAAGATGATTAGGAAAATATTAGGTCTAAATTACGGAGGAAAGGAACAACAAGACTAACACCAAATAAGGAAATTAAAAAATATTTATTCTGGTCTACGAAAAACAAACCGAAATTCAATGCCACATTTTCAAAAAATAGAACTAACCATATAAGGTGGATAAGTTGTGGAGTTTTGCAAAACTGACAGTAAAGGGAAAAGTGAGACAGTGGGGAAATGCCAGACAAAAATAGGGACGGAAATATGACATTGGGAAAGACTTTGACAGATAGTTCGCGAGTGAAAACTACGTCAAGCATAAAATCGCTATAAAGATCGGAACGAATTGTTCTGATGGCAGGAAAAGAGCCCGTTCTTACGCAATGGAAGAATTCGGGCACAATGGAAGGCTAAATAAAAATTATGAATGCCCATTATTATCTTGGGTAACAGAAGAAATATTGAATTTAATTGATGAAAGAAAATATAAAAAAGCAGTAAATGAAGCAGGCAAAAGGGAATACAAACTTCTCAAAAATGAGATCGACGGGAAGTGCAAAATGGCTAAGCAGACATGGCTAGAGGACAAATGTAAGGATGTAGAGGCTTACCTCACTAGGGGTAAGATAGATACTGCCTACAGGAAAATTAATGAGACCTTTGGAGAAAAGAGAGCCACTTGTATGAATATCAAGAGCTCAGATGGAAACCCAGTTCTAAGCAAAGAAGGGAAAGCAGAAAGGTGGAAGGAGTATATAGAGGGTCTATACAAGGGCGATGTACTTGAGGACAATATTATGGAAATGGAAGAGGATACAGATGAAGATGAAATGGGAGATACGATACTGCGTGAAGAGTTTGACAGAGCACTGAAAGACTTGAGTCGAAACAAGGCCCCGGGAGTAGACAACATTCCATTGGAACTACTGACGGCCTTGGGAGAGCCAGTCCTGACAGAACTCTACCATCTGGTGAGCAAGATGTATGAGACAAGCAAAATACCCTCAGACTTCAGGAAGAATATAATAATTCCAATCCCAAAGAAAGCAGGTGTTGACAGATGTGAAAATTACCGAACTATCAGTTTAATAAGTCACAGCTGCAAAATACTAACGAGAATTCTTTACAGACGAATGGAAAAACTGGTAGAAGCCGACCTCGGCGAAGATGAGTTTGGATTCCGCAGAAATGTTGGCACACGTGAGGCAATACTGACCCTACGACTTATCTTAGAAAATAGATTGAGGAAAGGCAAACCTACATTTCTATCATTTATAGACTTAGAGAAAGCTTTTGACAATGTTGACTGGAATACTCTCTTTCAAATTCTAAAGGCGGCAGCGGTAAAATACAGGGAGCAAAAGGCTATTTACAATTTGTACAGAAACCAGATGGCAGTTATAAGAGTCGAGGGGCATGAAAGGGAAGTATCGGTTGGGAAGGGAGTGAGACAGGGTTCTAGCCTCTCCCCGATGTTATTCAATCTGTATATTGAGCAAGCAGTAAAGGAAACAAAAGAAAAATTCGGAGTAGGTATTAAAATCCAGGGAGAAGAAATAAAAACTTTGAAGTTCGTCGATGACATTGTAATTCTGTCAGAGACAGCAAAGGACTTGGAAGAGCAGTTGAACGGAATGGACAGTGTGTTGAAAGGAGGATATAAGATGAACATCAACAAAAGCAAAACGCGGATAATGGAATGTAGTAGAATTAAGTCGGGTGATGATGAGGGAATTAGATAAGGAAATGAGACACTTAAACTAGTAAAGGAGTTTTGCTATTTGGGGAGCAAAATAACTGATGATGGTCGAAGTAGAGAGGATATAAAATGTAGACTGGCAATGGCAAGGAAAGCGTTTCTGAGGAAGAGAAATTTGTGAACATCGAGTATAGATTTAAGTGTCAGGAAGTCGTTCCTGAAAGTATTTGTATGGAGTGTAGCCATGTATGGAAGTGAAACATGGACGATAAATAGTTTGGACAAGAAGAGAATAGAAGCATTCGAAATGTGGTGCTACAGAAGAATGCTGAAGATTAGATGGGTAGATCACATAACTAATGAGGAGCTATTGAACAGAATTGGGGAGAAGAGGAGTTTGTAGCACAACTTGACAAGAAGAAGGGACCGGTTGGTAGGACATGTTCTGAGGCATCAAGGGATCACAAATTTAGCATTCGAGGGCAGCGTGGAGGGTAAAAATCGTAGAGGGAGACCAAGAGATGAATACACTAAGCAGATTCAGAAAGATTTAGGTTGCAGTAAGTACTGGGAGATGAAGAAGCTTGCACAGGATAGAGTAGCATGGAGAGCTGCATCAAACCACTCTCAGGACAACAACAACAACATTATTATAAAACATCATATAGACCGGTAGATCTAATACGTCTTTCTTCTCCTTTTTCCTGGCGTTATTCCATGTCTTCACGGGGTCATCTTGTTAATCTGTATTTGGCTATGTCGGTGGCAGAGAGGGGCGCGATGTCCTTCCTCTCTTCGTCGTCGTCTCACCCAACCTCACCACCGCGTACTCCATCTGTCTGCTTCTACTGTTGTCCCATGTCAGAGTATAAGAACATGTTCGTGTAACTGCGGTGGGATGCGAGTATCAGCCTGATATTCACCTATTCGGATGTGGGAAACCGGCTAGAAACCACATCTACTAGTAACCATCAGCGGTACTACAGTAATTACTAGTGTACAACCGATATTGTATTGGCCAGAAAATCAATTCAGCATTTTACCTATTCGGAATATTTCCTTTTTAAATAACACACTAGTTGCTACAGTATTGCAGAGCACAGATAAATTGATGGATGCAGAAGAGGGGGAAATTGCTGTCAAACGAATGTTAAGACATGTCCAGGAATATCACCATGGGCGAAAGCAGAACACAACTGCCATCGGTGTAGCCACCACTAGTATAATCGCAATAATAGGAGTCATTTGTGCAGTTTCTCTTTTCCTAAGAATTAAAATAACGAAATCAGACTTAAAGCTCTGGAATGGAACAGTGGCACTTGGCGTTAATCCTCCGAGGGATCCGAACTGGGGCCAGAGCGGCTGCACAAATATCTAAAGTGGCGTGCTTACCCGCGCCGCTTTTCGAGTGGGTTAAGTCGTGATAATAAGTGAATAATAATAATAATATAATATATACGCTTTTTTTCAAATAGGTTCAGCCGATTTCACAGGCGTATACCTTCCACAAGTATGAAAACAGAAAATTGGGAAGAATTTTAACTTATACATCGTAACTACAGGTTTGTCTTGCCGCCATTTGTAACTCGCCTATTCATGTGGTCGCCTGTCAGAGCCTTCCTGGTGTAGCGATGTGTGATGCTGGAAAATAATCGATGATGAATTCGATTTCATCACGGACGTCTGAACATCGCTGGTCGAATGCAATCGACCCCAAAAACATCGATGTTAAACGACGTATTCATGGAATGATGCAAAAAGCAATATACAAATAATTTTAATGTCGTATGTATTGATGAATAAATACAGGAATAATTAACATTACCTTTCCCACAATTGCTAGTCTATAATATTTTAGTAAGAAGTTTCCCCTTCAGTCTATTGCGTTTTTGACGCAGAGCATATCCTGATTTTAACAACCTTTCGGAAGTCAGCGATATGCCTATACAGAGTTGTCATAACAAGTCTGGAACGCTTGTAAGTGTGTTGCAGGTCAGGTTGTGCTGAGAAGAAATAATTGTTATAAAAAGACTCTATATGTAGCGCCATTTCCGAGCTATTTAGCATTGAAGCCAGCCAATCAGATCGTCGCGCACGCGAAATCAAACAGCCTGCCAGAGGCGGTATCGCCAAAAGTGTTCTTTCTTTAGTTTCCTCAGACCGAAGAAACGGAGCTTTTGTTCACATAGCTGAAATGCATCAGTTTCGAAAAAGCCACATTTGAACTGGTAATGAACATTTCAAGGAGCGGTAACTCACGGGTCCACAGATTTTGCGGCGGGGTGGGGTCGGTCGTCTTCGTTCTCTCTCTGAAGTACCGAAAGTCCACCTACCTCGATATTCCTTCCTTCTGACGTCCATTCCCTCTGTAGAAGCAGATACGTGCTAGGCAATGTAAAGCAGCGTTCATGAAACCACTACCTAATTACTACCACACAGAACACTGCGTAACTCGAGTTGAAAGTCATTTCCTAAAAGTTCATATTCGAAAAATCGGGCGTTCAGAGGATGCAGTCTACTTGCAGAAACCATTTAAAATTTAGATTGAATTTGCTTTTTATTCATATGGAAACACATGAAGTGGCTATCAAGTCCGTGTTCAACATGGTAAACTTTATCCTTCAAAATTCACTGTCCGTACAACACATTTTCACTCGAAAGGCAGCGAGAATTTTTGCAAGTCCCACCCGACTAATTTTCACGATCTAACAGCCATAGACGCACCACTCTGCGCGAGTTAAACATTCGGTCGTTTCAGTGGTCCTCTTAGTAAGAAGTGCTAGCCAAAGTATTCCGTACAGAGCACGAAATATGCCACGCGGAATTGTTAGTACGACCAGAAAGTTCACGCGCTCATAAATCTCCAACTATTTAATTTAGAAACACCAAACTTTCATTAAAATGTTCGCAATTCCAGTCGCTTCAGTCACGACACGTTCTAACCGAAATGAACTCACTAGTTCTTCATCTTACAGACTATTTTTACAGAGCTGTCTAACATGGAGTTATCCGTAGTGTGGTTAGCAAGCGACTCTCTCGAGCTCCTCTACTCTCTACCCACCTCACTATATTCGCACGGAAACAGCTTCATTCTGATTGACTGTTGATCTAAACGACCAATCACAATGTTCCTTCCAGATCATTCTCGCGGCAAAACTTGCCTGATCCAATCACTAATCTGATAGTAATTAATGTCATAAAATGGCGCTGAACACTATGGGACTTAACATCTGAGGCCATCAGTCCCCTAGAACTTAGAACTACTTAAACCTAAGGGCATTACACACATCCATGCCCAAGGCAGGATTCGAACCTGCGACCGTAGCAGTCGCGCGGTTTCGGACTTATGCGCCTAGAACCGCTCGCCCACACCCGCCGGCATGTCATAAAACTTCAATTTCTAGTATAATGTTTAATCAAAATAAGCGAAGTTTAAAATATTCTCCTAATTGTTAAATAAACTTATTCCACCTCTAACTTGCATTCTGGCTGCTTTTATACAAAAGATAGCTCACACCGACATACGTGGTTTCACCAAAAATTTCCCACGGTTCGTTTGTACAAGGTCTCACATAATATGACATATTAAGTTTTAACGTATGTCTCACATACACTCTCTCATTCTCATGCACTCACGCAGCAAAATTATAAGCAAATAGTAATTTTGAGCGATTTTTGTATTACGTAATATAAAGTAACTAATGTTTTGAAAAGGAAATTCTAATTAATTGATCTTAGGCACTGATAACTTTGTAATGGCTTCAAATGAAAATGAAAGTCAATTTGTTATTGTTCATAACTGGGTTTCAAAAGATAAGCTATAAGCTACAATAAATAAAAATCTGAAGTTCTGACAGCAGCATTCCATTAATAACAAAAGGCTGTGTACCAAATTTGAACAAATTCAAATAATAACTAATATTGATTATTTAGATTCGTAGAGGGTAGGAATTTTCGTACCGACTGGATGTTCCTCTATGCAGTTCTCACAACAGGCAGCGTCAGCTGCACTGTGAGCAAAGCGAAAGAAAAACGTAGCCATCCTGCAGCCACCTTACCAAACGGCTGCGTGCCTTACTGCAACGAATGATATCTCCTAATAACAAGCTACGTTACAAAGTCTGTGCATTGCCGCATGACTGGCTAACTTCAGTGATAAATAACTTGGAAACGGAGAAACGTATCGAATTTTTTCTTAACAATTATTTCTCAGCACAACCTCCCCTACAACACTCTTACAAGCTTTTTAGACTTCCTCACCACCCTGCATAGACCAAAAATTTAAGGGCAATTTTTATAGGTTTGGATGGTTAATGCAGATGATATGATTCCATAGTTCGAAAGGGTGTTGTTTAATACCAAGAAGGTGACCTTTCAGATAATAATAGAACTGTGTTGGTAGGTCTGCTTCTGTTACGGTTTTCAAATTATTCATTTCTTGTGCTATTTTGTACGTTCAAACCATAACACAGATAATCAGAACACACAAATCCACAATTATTTCTAATCATAAGACATCAGAGGAAATCACAGCCAACAGGCTAAAATAAAAATTAAAACAGAACAATACCACAGTAACAAGAGCAGACAAAGGGAATATTGCCGTAATTATGGATGAGAAAGAATACATAGAGAAAACACTAGATTTTCTCAAAGACAACAATCTCACAAAACTGATCAGTGATCCAACAGCAAGATATCAGAAAAACATTCAACAGACGCAGAAAAACATCAAAAATACATTCGCAAAAGGTCAGATAAAGAGGATGACACAGAAAAATCCAAAAGCACCCTCCCTAAATTCCCTACAAAAGGATAATATCCCATTATGGCCCGTCATTAACTTCTGAAATGCTCCATCCTACCACCTAGCCCAACAGACACACATACTACTAAAAAAATCGTACACTTTTGATAACAACAGAAACTTGGAAAACTCAAAGGAGTTAATCGTCAGAATCAATAACATACACATACCAGATACAGCAACCCTCATATCATTCGACGTCGCATCAATGTACACTTGTATTTCAATATATGAAACAATCAACATCAACACACAAAGATTGAAACAATAAGGAAACACACCAGACACACACATCAATGAAATAACATCGATACTCAAGATCATAACATCACAAAATTATTTTGTGTTCAACTGAGAATTTTATTCTCAACATGAAGGACTTTCAATGGGATCACCAATCAGTGGCCTCTTAGCTAACATATTTATGAACAACCTAAAGAACATGATCTTCAGACACGTGATAAAACCAAACAACTACAATGTTATATACTGGTACCGTTATGTCGATGGCTTAATATGCCTGGTTGATGAACAACATACACACATAGAACAGCTACACAATGAAATAAACAATTTACACCCAAAAATTAATTTCACTTTAGAAACAGAAACACTACATTTTCTAGATCTCACCATACATGAAACAAACAACACACACAACTTCACAATATGCAGGAAACCGACAACCACAAGCACCAAGCTATCGGACCATCCATTGACACATAAGCAAGCAAAATTCAGATTCTTGCTCCATAGATTAAATAGAACACCCATTAACTAACAGACCTACACACAAGAACTAAACACAATAAAACAAATAGCAGTAGAAAATGGTTATGATACCCATATGGTAGACAAGTTCAATCAAAAACTATGTAAAGAGTACAAAAATGAACATACCACACACACACAAATCCTCACCCAACACAAAACACAAACAATGACCCCACACAAGATACAACAGAGTAACAACACACACACAAAACGAAATGGCACACACCCACCTACAATAACAAGATTGTTCACAGAATAGGCAACATATTAAAGAAACAGGGACTCCAAATAGGATACAGGACAGAGAACACAACACAGAAAAAGATCAGAACACAAGGAAAACCCATGGATAAATTTAACAGATCAGGAATGTATGAACTCACATGCAACACTTGCCAATTAGTGTAGATAGGACAAACATGCAGAAACTTCAAAACCATATATTCAGAACATCTCAGAGCTTTAAAAAACAACAGCTCCCATAGCCTATTTGCTGACCACCTTGTAGCCCACAATCACCACCCAACCACAATAAAAACAGACTTAAGAATACTAAAACCCAGCCACAGCCTATACAGAAAACTGACTATCGAGGAGACCTTCCACATTCAGAAAGAAATTGCAGAAGGAAAACAGGTCTTAAATGAATACACTACACTCTGCAAGGGCACACTATTTAACACATTAAAGAAACTTTACAAAAAAGACAACACAAACAGATAAAGTCTACACACACACACACACACACACACACACACACACACACACACACACACACACACATAGACACACACACACACATGCACACAAACACACCAAACACACACACACACACACACACACACACAAAGATAAAATGTACACAAAATTCGAGGATTCACTGGTGAACAAATGAACACTGACTGGGCTGGGACACACAACAAACCACAATCACACTGAGTTTTGGTGATAGGATAATTCCCAGCAAAATTTATCATCAACATCGTTTGGCTGCAGATGACAAGCTACCTGTAGTAAATAATATACAAGTGATCTGCAAAACTCATGCACACCAAGTGTAAAGGTATTAATTAAAAAAACTATTGTTTGAACGAAACATCCGCATAATTTTTAATAATTCAATAAAATTGTTCTCATTACAGAATGAATAAAACGGAAACCCACTGATGATGGCACAGTGGCGCTGAAACAAGTTTGGGTACTCAGAAAAAAACGGTGTTATGCATATCTGGCAGACTTCAGATCGTATAAATAAATAAAGCTAATGTTTTGTAAATATCGATGATCTAGGCCGCGCGGGGTAGCCGAGCGATCTGAGGCGTCCTTCCAAGGTCCGCGCGGCCTCCCCCGTCGGAGGTTCGAGTCCTCCCTCGGGCATGTGTGTGTGTCATCCTTAGCATAAGTTAGTTTAAGTTAGATTAAGTAGTGTGTAAGCTTACGGACCGATGACCTCAGCAGTTTGGTCCCATAAGACCTTACAACAAATTAGAAAAAGAAAATCGATGATCTAGCATCCACTATCGCGTGCTGCTATATCCCAAGCGCTCTCGTTCGTTGCCCAATGTGTGTGAAATCGCGATGGTAGCAGCAGAACATAAAAAGGCGTTTTACGCTCTCCTTTTCTACAGGCGGAATTCTCGGACGTGATTTTTATCGAGAGTACGGCGTTGCACCTCCTACAGTTCAAAACTCTCTACGACACCATCAACGGGTTTCAAGACACCTCTGATCGCCCCCATGTGCTCGTTCAAGTCGTAGAGCACATTAAGCAGAGGATTCCTAGTGGTCCACAGGAGCCTACACTTGAATGTAAGCCATTCCTCATCAGTCTGTCTAGTGTCTTTCGCTGTCACAGTTCCGTTTCGAACTACACAGAATTTGGATACTACAGTCCCTTCATGACTGTGATAAATAATAATGTTTAGAGTTTTGTGTAAGTATGGAAGGTAACAATTTCCTTTCTCGTTTACTGGTCAGTGATAAGACTATGCACCATTTAAACGGAAAATTAATACACCACAGCGTATGGACACGGGGAAAACATACCATAGCCGGTTATGACAGAGACGCTCCAAAGTTTTATGTGTTTGGTGCAGTTTTCCGATAACAGCTTTGTCGCCAAAAAGACGGTTACAGGAATCACGTACCTGCATTTTCCATTCATCTGCAGGATGGAACTCTGCTGCACTGGCACTTGCATTTGAGTGTATGACTTAGCAATGAGCAGCCTCAACGATCAGTCAGCTGTAAGGGATGTACGGATGCCACATTCCTCCATTGTCCTGCAATGTCGCCAAATCACACCAATATTTTTAAAGATTCATTCTGTCCGTCTATTTTCCGTGTAGCAACAGCAGTGAAAAGCTGTATTTCCAAACATGCTCGAAAAACTGCTGGTCGAATTTGACTATCCCGTGGTTGTGTGTGCATGCTTTAATAGATATATACTTGTAAAATCGGATGTTTGTTTCGAAAATGAAAACTCTGTAGTCCTAAACGTAAGTTAATATTTTCTCCACTTTGTGTCTTCGTAGATGCAGAAGACATTGTCTTGCGATATGGGATGAAGCTTTTTGAAGTATCAGCGAGGGTAAAAGACGTAGCAGATAGGAGGGACCAGAACTGAGTTATTCTGTCATAGGCAGACGGCTACCTGATCGCCGCGCAAGACGTCTGCTGCTCCTGGACGAACAAACCGTAGACAGCCCGAAAAGAGTCAATACTGCTGTCGACGTGACAATGGATAGAGAAGTGAGTTCCCGGCGTTTGCTAGGAACGCTGACTGTCAAACTGCTGTTCCATGCACGGGCTCCCGCTAGTCTGTTCCGCGGGAAGTAGCGCTCTGTCACGAACCATTTAAACGCTTTTTGAATCTTGCGATCCAAATGCAACGTGAGGCAGAAGTCTTGGGATAGTTAATGAAATCTGTCGGCCAAACCGAGACCTTTACCTGGTGCGCTTATAACGGCCCTCTTTATCTGCCTGGAATATGGTGATGGTTTATTGTAGATTCATTATTATCATCTGAAAATTCTACACCGTTTGTGTCGTGATGTGGATTTGAAATATTAAATGATTTATTGTGTTATTATTACGCTCGCTTATTCTGAAGTCGAAACTGAATTTAACTACTACACCTTTGCTGCAAAATGACACAAAAGTAATCTATTCTCGTATTTCCACAGTACCTAACGTGTTCCTAACAAACAATTGCAGTATCATCTTACAGTGGTCTATTTGTAACGCCTGTTATGCTGAAACTGTCGCAATTTCGAAGGCACATGACACACTCAACCCACGGCCGTTAATCTGAGCCTTTCATTTCTTACCTGCTTTTCAATCCTTTATTGAATGCGCAATTTTTTGGAATCACGGCATACAGAACCCAGTACGCACAGTTAGAAAATCCATCTGCGATTTTTAATTTTACTCGAAATATGATTTAAACTAAGCACTGAAAAGAAAAAAATGTTGTGTGGAATCTCAATAATTTCTTTTCCAACTGAGCTTTTAGCAAGCAGAAACAATACACACAATGCCTGTAATGAAGGTCCTGATTGTACGTCTAACTGAGTCATAAGTTATATGTAACCTTAAATATGCAGTGACCGCAGTTCATGCCCGAAGGTCCTAAAAGTTACAAGTTAGTAACGATGACTTTAATGGATGTTGTTGTTTTACCAGTTCACCTAATACACTGAAGCTATGAAGTAGCACAGATAATTGTGGCTTCGGTGTTACAAACAGTTGTGTATGCTTCCCAACGAATTTAATCCAAAAATAACTCTGTATACAGTAAATAACAGGATCGAGGGCATTTTCTAGTTAATCGAACAATACGAAACATTTAACAAGATGAAACTTCCTGACAGATTATTTAACAAGCTGTTTTGATATAAATTCACGGCAAAACAAAAATCTTCACCCTGTTACAATAAACAGTCTAAACAAATAATAGTTCCTCCATTTTGATATGGATAGGTGGATTATGCTTGCTCAGTTCGTCAGTATTGAGAACCATTGTGCAACATTGTATAACATAAATATCGTCGACACGTTATTCTTGCACTGAGGCCTCACTGCGTGCAAACACTGTTCTAGGAACCTGTACGCATTAAAGTGCGTCCATCCAAGTCTAATATCCGTGGGGTGTGCTGAATACAGCTCCATTTTATCTGCTCAGTGATTACTTCCACGCTGCGCTGACCAGTTCCGTAAATACGCACTGATGCGAACTGTTTTACTGCAGTTTGCGCTCCTCCACAATACATGGGATTCCCCTACATTGCCTTTCCAGGTTTTAACTCATGGAGTCACGTATCATAAGCCTAATCAGAGTGAGTTTACACGCGTTTTACTATCTACACTCTCCTTGATAGGCTCACCAAACATTCCAAATATACTGCTAATAAAAAATATAATCGGAAAAATAAAATAAATGAATCTAGAATAATTTATTATAAGTAATTGATAATTACTCATTTCCTTCGTTGACAGTATTATGAAAACAAAAAGATGGTTGTAAAACATACAGTAATTGTGTTCAATGGATGTGTGTAGTCATTTTGTTACGTTACAGGCTGCTGTCGTCATCACGGCAGCAGAAACCACGTACCAAATGCCACCGCCGAAATACGAAACTGATTTAGCACATATTGATGGGTGTGTCACTGGTTAAAAACAGTACGACAGATGTAAGATTATTTGTCAGCATCAGTGCTGTATTGTTACAAAGTGATGTAATTGTATGTTTCTTGATATCACTTGACAATGGTTCCTAAGGCTGAAACTGGCCAGACATAGTGTGCAAATAAATTTCTAAAGATTGCCAAAAGCTTATAGCTTCGGTAGAACCATACTTTAACCTTTAACTTTGTAAGCAAATTCCAAGAAACGTTTTTCACGTCGTAGCAAAATGGATAACCTGAAAAAAGGTGGTAAAAGGCATCAGTTCTGCAACACGAAAGAAGAACTCAAAAAATTCATCTCTCGCATTTTGCCGTCAGAAAATTCGGAGGAAAATTTTACAAGCTCTTCACACAGACAATGAACCGGACGCCTAACAGCGTATGACATACTTTAAACTTTCAAATAATTCTGAGAGGAGGAGTGGTCAGAAACATACAACATAAACAAAAAGCCGGCCGCTGTGGCCTAAAGGTTCTAGGCGCTTCAGTCTGCAACCATGCAGCTGCTACGGTCGCAGGTTCGATTCCTGCCTCGGGCATGGATGTGTTTGATGTTCTTAGGTTAGTTAGGATTAAGTTGCTCTAAGTTCTAGGGGACTGATGATATCTGATGTTAAGTGCCATAATGCTCAGAGCCATTTGAACCATAAACCAAAAATAAAGTAGTGAACATTTATCTACTATACAGAAGGACGAAACTTTCGATGATATCGTTCCTGTTTGTGACTTGTGTTTTGCAGAGCACTAATTTCCATTAATATTTTTTCCTTTCTTAGAATCGTTGTGCAAATCGAAACCCGTCATTTTTTGTGCATCCTGTCGATATTTCAGTGCTTCTATGTGTCTAATAGTTATAACATGCAGCAGAGATAACGGATGTGTCCGTAGTATGTTAGTGTGCAAGCAGTTTATACAACGAGAGAAACCCCTACAGCCGGCCGGGGTGGCCGAGCAGTTCGAGGCGCTACAGTCTGGAACCGCGCGACCGCTACGTCGCAGGTTCGAACCCTGCCTTGGGCATGGAAGAGTGTGATGTACTTGGGTTAGTTAAGTTTAAGTAATTCTAAGTTCTGGAGGACTGATGACCTCAGAAGTTAAATTCCATAGTGTTCAGAGCCATTTGAACCAAACCCCTACTTGTATTTATCGCTAGAAGAGCTGCTGTACTTGCCGCAGCAATTGTGTATTTAAATTATTAGCGCCAGATCTTAAAATTTTTTACGGCTCCTTGACATCCGTTCGCCAGAAACTACAGAGTAATACAACCTTCTCAACTGCATTGTCCGAGCTCATCATGACAAGTGAATTTTTAGACCAGCTGTACACATAGTCTCAAGAAGAAGCTCGGAAAGATTCTTGCGGAAACCAACGCTCCTTTTTCATCGACCGTTATATTCATATATTCATACATGTATCATGTAGATACATCTGCAACTACATACATACTCTGCAAGCCACATACATGCACTCTACGATGCATGCAGAGGGTACTTTGTACCACTACTAGTCGTTTCCTTTACTGTTCCACTCGCAGACAAAGCGAGGGAAAAACGACTGTGTATATGCCTTCATATTAGACCTAATTTCTCGTATCTTATCGTCGTGGTCCTTACGCGATATGTATGTTGGCGGCAGTAGGATAGCTCAGCAGTCAGCATCAAACTTCAGTTCCCTAAATTTTCGCAATAGTGTTCCTCAAAAACTACGTCGCCTTCCCTCCTGGGATTCCCATTTGAGTTTCCGCGTCATCTCCCTAACACTTGCGTGTTGTTGGAGCCTTCCGGTAACAAATGTAACAGCCCGCCTCTGAATTGATTCAATGTCTTCCTCTAATCCGGCCTGGTGCGGATCCTAAACACTCGAGCAGTACTCAAGATTAGTTCGCACTGGCGTCCTATATGCGATCTTCTTTACAGATGAACCACACTTTCCGAAAACTCTCCCAGTAAACCGGGTCGAACATTCACCTTTCCTGTAACAATCCTCACATGCTTGTTCCGTTTCATATACCTTTGCAACGTTACGCCCAGATATTTAAATGACGTCATTGTATCAAACAGGACATTACTAATGTTGTTTCCGAACATTACGGCTTTGTTTCTCCTACTCATCGGCATTAACTTACATACAAAAATTATACTCAATCTGAAATAGGATTGTATGCCAGGGGAGTAAATCAAGCCCATTTGTAAGTCAGATGGTTAACCTTCGTAAAGAAACATGCTTAAATAGAAATTTACTAAATCATCAGCATAGCTTACAACTGACTCCTGAAAACAGATGAAGAGGAATTCTTTAAAAGTCTACCACAGACATTTCTATGGTTTCCAGTAGGAGCTGCTACGGAAGTTTATAGTGTTAATCCAGTTAGCTTCAATTGGAGCCACTGGGTGAGAAAGCGTCGCTTGTGCTGTTACTGCAACATTTCGGAGATGTGTGTACAGAAGCGCGCTTTCTGCGAGAAGGAAGCACGGCCGCACCGGCAAGCAGGCTGCAGGATTAATTCGAGGAACGTTAGAGGCTGCCGCAGCGCCAATTCGCATAAAATTAATGACGCACGAGAAATCGATCAGTGCAAACGCCCATTCTCTCCATCCACGCGAGGCGCTGTTGAAGCGAGGTATCCGATATTGACATCGTAACAGCGGCTCCCGCTTCTGTCGTAAAAAGCCATGTAGCTCAGGGTACGGGAAACATGCTCTGGCGACACGGAATTCCGTGTGCTCTCTAAAGAACATGTCAGTGTTGTAAAAAAAAAATGAAAAAAAATTAGTCAATACGTCCCTAAAATTGAGATACTATCGCACTGATTTTCTAGATGTTTAAATATAACTACATTAATACTCTGCAAACAATTGTACACTGCAGGCTGGAGAATATTTCGCGTCATTATTATTCTGATCCCACTGCCTGCTATACACCTGATAAAATAGTGTATGCTTCCAAAGGGGCCCATATCTTTTGTCCGTATGGTCCTTTAACGAATTATATGACGGAGCGTGCATGAATACAACCTTATTTACAAGACATCTGAAACATGGATGATCAGGAACGTAAGGGCGTAGGTATGGATTTCCAGCCGATTCGATTGATTTTTACCTGGGAGATGAGTCTTATTTAACAAACATGACATTGTGATTGATGACGTTTACAGAGAAAAAAACACTGCTTAAGTAACAGCATTGGATATCAGCAATACTAATTGCAAATTGTGTTGTATTTAAATATGTTATTGAGCTCTATAATATCGATATACGAGAGTTGATTCATAATCTTCATTTTATTGGGATTCTGTAAGTACTGGTAAAATGTTGTGGAAAATAAATGCAATCCCAACTTTTGTTATTTATACCTTATACATGCCAATACAGCACACTTCAAAAGAAAATTGTTTAAGGGCTGCTAGTTACAGTTCACTGTGTGAAGAAAATCATATGATATGATAGCTTGAAATGGTAGAAAAACGCACTTCAGACAGAAGTTGCTTGTGCGCTGTCGAACGTACGAGGGGCGTTTGAAAAAGTCCGAGAGATGGCACTGTGGGCGGCGGATAATTTGTAAAAATATCTACTGTTGTATCCTTGTTTGAATGTTGTAACATTTCCCGGCCGATGCACCATATGTGGGGCGGCGGATATACACTCCTGGAAATGGAAAAAAGAACACATTGACACCGGTGTGTCAGACCCACCATACTTGCTCCGGACACTGCGAGAGGGCTGTACAAGCAATGATCACACGCACGGCACAGAGGACACACCAGGAACCGCGGTGTTGGCCGTCGAATGGCGCTAGCTGCGCAGCATTTGTGCACCGCCGCCGTCAGTGTCAGCCAGTTTGCCGTGGCATACGGAGCTCCATCGCAGTCTTTAACACTGGTAGCATGCCGCGACAGCGTGGACGTGAACCGTATGTGCAGTTGACGGACTTTGAGCGAGGGCGTATAGTGGGCATGCGGGAGGCCGGGTGGACGTACCGCCGAATTGCTCAACACGTGGGGCGTGAGGTCTCCACAGTACATCGATGATGTCGCCAGTGGTCGGTGGAAGGTGCACGTGCCCGTCGACCTGAGACCGGACCGCAGCGACGCACGGATGCACGCCAAGACCGTAGGATCCTACGCAGTGCCGTAGGGGACCGCACCGCCACTTCCCAGCAAATTAGGGACACTGTTGCTCCTGGGGTATCGGCGAGGACCATTCGCAACCGTCTCCATGAAGCTGGGCTACGGTCCCGCACACCGTTAGGCCGTCTTCCGCTCACGCCCCAACATCGTGCAGCCCGCCTCCAGTGGTGTCGCGACAGGCGTGAATGGAGGGACGAATGGAGACGTGTCGTCTTCAGCGATGAGAGTCGCTTCTGCCTTGGTGCCAATGATGGTCGTATGCGTGTTTGGCGCCGTGCAGGTGAGCGCCATAATCAGGACTGCATACGACTGAGGCACACAGGGCCAACACCCAGCATCATGGTGTGGGGAGCGATCTCCTACACTGGCTGTACACCACTGGTGATCGTCGAGGGGACACTGAATAGTGCACGGTACATCCAAACCGTCATCGAACCCATCGTTCTACCATTCCTAGACCTGCAAGGGAACTTGCTGTTCCAACAGGACAATGCACGTCCGCATGTATCCCGTGCCACCCAACGTGCTCTAGAAGGTGTAAGTCAACTACCCTAGCCAGCAAGATCTCCGGATCTGTCCCCCATTGAGCATGTTTGGGACTGGATGAAGCGTCGTCTCACGCGGTCTGCACGTCCAGCACGAACGCTGGTCCAACTGAGGCGCCAGGTGGAAATGGCATGGCAAGCCGTTCCACAGGACTACATCCAGCATCTCTACGATCGTCTCCATGGGAGAATAGCAGCCTGCATTGCTGCGAAAGGTGGATATACACTGTACTAGTGCCGACATTGTGCATGCTCTGTTGCCTGTGTCTATGTGCCTGTGGTTCTGTCAGTGTGATCATGTGATGTATCTGACCCCAGGAATGTGTCAATAAAGTTTCCCCTTCCTGGGACAATGAATTCACGGTGTTCTTATTTCAATTTCCAGGAGTGTAGTTTGTATAAATTTAATCTAATTGCTGTATAAATGCTTGCATGTTGAATCAGTTTCTGGCTTTTAGAATGTTGTTAACGCTGTCTTTCGCCGTTCTCAACACTGGCTCTCTATTTACTTTTTGGCACCCAGAAAGTGATTTAATAAAACATGGAACCAGTAATTAGAGATCCTGGTGCCCACTTTATCTGAGAATGTTATTATAGCTGCAGCTTATAGCTCTGAGGAATTAGGAGATTGTCCGGGATTTCTAATCAAAAACGGTTTTCCAAAATAGTTGAGTATATTCTGAAATTCACTGATAAAAAACGCAAGTATCCCTACAACCTAACAGAGCAGTTCAGAGTCTAATGCGCTGATGCAACTATAACTGTCCGAATTAAATGTTAAAAAGAATGCTCGCCATAATTTGATGAAAATATTTCATCAAACGCCACGCTAAATATTTGGTAGAATGTTTGTCCCGCGACGGCACGTGAAAATACGACCATACGCAAACTGAAGCTAGATAATGAAAATCATCCCAGAATTAACACTTCACTTGAAATGTTTTCATGGTTCCGCGTATCTCTAGTAACTTAATACGGCACCCGAGGCTGTTTGTAGCAGTGACACTGATGCGACGCGACTCCCGACACAGATGGCGTGTCATTCAGCGTCTGGAGAGAACTGGGGCCTTGCTTCCCCGCGCTGCGTTCTTATATATAAAGCCGCGGTGCGGACGGCTAAGGGAACGCCTGATCTTTTCGGCTCACCCGACTAGCCGCTGGGCTAGTAACGCACCACTTCAAGTTACATAATAATTTATAGCTTCTTTTGCTGATGGCCGAAGAAGCTCTTAATTTAAACGTGCATTCAGCACGCAGGTAAGTATTGATAATAAAATTTTGACGTGGCTAAGTTAAATATTCTGGGCGAGAGAATTAATTAAATTACACTGTACGCAGTAGATGAGCTCTGAACTGGCCCTTTTGAGATCCGCTATCGCTATAATTTTATAGGTATTCAAAAGAAACTTTACACATCTTCATAGTCATAGCGGACCTCCAACCTATTTAAATCTAAACATCCTAGCCTTATTTATTAACCTACTTAATCTATCTTGCTTCCTTCAGTTTTGAGATGAAAACCAGAAAATCATGAATTTTCACTAAAGTCTTAATTTGTGAAATCCAAAGTACTATTTTTATTAAATCATTATGAAAGATGAATCTAAATATAAATTTTGAAGGCTCTAGCTCTTTTCTGTTGCGCCAATGATTTTTTTAGAAAAATGTCCAAATTTCGAAAATGGCTGAAGTTATCGAACTGATATTTAACACACATTAATTTAGTATTATTTCTGACATGCTAGAAAAGTTTTAGGTCATTTGCTTGATTTTTAAGGTATTGCGCAACATTTATGACGTCAGAGCTAGTTACAGAGTTACAGCAGACTGGCTGGCACACAATGGAAACTGATTTGAATTTACTACAGCGTGAGTAGGCTGCTTCCCTACAGCACCACCGGCGCGTATCGAAGTCATGTTTAGTTAGTAGCATCTTTGGAAAGAACGCACACCAGTTTTCAGCCATGTTGGGCTATTTCTTTGTGTTTGGAATTCTTGTGAATCAAGAAAGTCGAGTGATTGTCAAAAAATGGAAGAAAATGAATTTCGTGGTGTGATTGAACATTACTTTATGAAAGGCAAAACGCCTCAGGAGCCTAAAGAGAAGCCTGATAAACATTACGGCGACTCTACACCTTCGATTAGAACAGTTTATAAGTGGTTTCAAAATTTTCGGAGTAACCATATGGGTACAAGTGATGCTGAACGTTGTGAACGCACTGTTTAGGTTACGACTCCAGAATTCATTGATAAAATCCATGATATGGTGATGGATGACAGAAGAGTTAAGGTGCGTGAGATTGCTAGTGCTTTGGGCATTTCGAATGAACGGGTACATAATATTTTGCTTAAACATTTTGACATGTGAGAGCTATCCGCAAAATGGGTTCCGTGATTGTTAACGCTTGACCAAAAGCGGAAAAGTGTGAAGTGTTGTAAGGATGATTTGCAGCTGTTCAGGAGGAATCGGCAGGACTTTAAGCGTCGTTTCGTCACTATGGACGAAACATGGATACATTACTATACTCCTGAGACCAAACAACAATCTAAACAATAGGTTACCAAGGGAAAATCTGCACCAAAAAAGGAAAAGACCATTCATTCGGCCAGAAAGGTTATGGCGACTATCTTTTGGGATTCGCAAGGGATAATCCTCATCGACTATCTGAAAAAGGGTGAAAATATTACAGGTGAATGTTAGTGGACTATCGTTAGTGGACCATCTGAAAACCGAACTGCAAGAAAAACGCCGGCGATTTGACGGCAAAAATGTCCTTTTCCATCACGACAATGCACTGGCACACACCTCAGCAGTTGTGGTCGCAGAATTAATGGAAATAGGATTCCAACTCGTTTCACATCTCCCCTGTTCTCCAGACTTGGCTCCCTCGGACTACTATTTGTTCCCCAATTTTAAAAAATGGCTGGTGGGACAAAGATTTTATTCAAACTAGGAGGTGATTGCAGCAACTAATAGCTATTTTGTAGACTCGGACAATTCCTACTATTCGGGAGGGATCAACAAATTAGATCAGCATTGGACGAGGTGTATAAGTCTAAAAGGAGACTATGTCGAAAAACAAAAAAGGTTTACCCAAAACACGTCAGTAGTTTTTATTTTTACTCGGACTTTTCAAACGCCCCTCGTAATACGATCTTAACATTGTGTGTATGTAAAATGGTTCAAATGGCTCTGAGCACTATGCGACTCACCTTCTGAGGTCATCAGTCGCCTAGAACTTAGAACTTATTAAACCTAACTAACCTAAGGATATCACACACATCCATGCCCGAGGCAGGATTCGAACCTGTGACCGTAGCGGTCGCTTGGTTCCAGACTGTAGCGCCTAGAACCGCACGGCCACTCCGGCCGGCTGTGTACGTAGACGAACTTTTGGAAAGGACATGACAATCAGTTTTGTTATTTAAAGGAAAATATATATTTTATTCTGGAATATTACCAAAGTGATTGAAAACAATGTGATTACATTCACAGACGTTATGATTGTCGGACATTCATTATCACTGCAACTTCCAGGAATAGATAAACGATACTGTTTCTTCACTGTAGTATCGCGTGTAGCAAGCGTAACATCCACTACATCGTCCGTTATTCCGCTGTCTGCATCACGACCATTAATCTGAAGTGTATGACGGCAGCCAGCAGAGAACCTCATCGTAACGTTATCAGCTGAGCAAAATGCAATGCTTTAGAAACCGGATAAGGCCTTGCTTTATGGTGTGCGTCACAGCGTAATGCGACCAGCAGTGTGAATGTATGCTGAAATATATTCTGAGCGTGCATATAGTACAAACATTTCAAGCATTTGTAAACATGGATAGAACAGGCCACCAAGAAAGGAAAGATATACATTTAACATTTCTGCAGATGTAGCACACAACGAGCAAGCCAGTACGAGATAGCTCGAATGTCAGAGTGAGACCGAGTAATGGTGTCTTCCGAGAATATTGCATGCCACTGTGTTTAACCGCCGGCCGCGATGGTCTCGCGGTTCTAGGCGCGCAGTCCGGAACCGTGCGACTGCTACGGTCGCAGGTTCGAATCCTGCCTCGGGCATGGATGTGTGTGATGTCCTTAGGTTAGTTAGGTTTAAGTAGTTCTAAGTTCTAGGGGACTGATGACCACAGCTGTTAAGTCCCATAGTGCTCCGAGCCATTTGAACCATTTGTGTTTAACCTGTAGTGCAGTTTCTTCGGCCAAAGTTTCCACGAGGAAGACTCACAAACGGATACCGGTCGGATAACGGGGTATCCCGTCAGTGCATGCTGTTGACGTGTTGCTGATCAGTGTTCTGTTACATTTAGTAACGGTGTAGATACCACAATGCTGACCGTTCTAAATTAACAATCATCTTAATTTATCTACCACAGCGAAAACATAAGCTATTGGTCCTCCGAAAATTCACATGGAGTGAGGGGTGAACGAAGTGGATAAATACAGTGCTGTGACATCTTGTGGGGAGATATTTTACATAAATGGGGACTCAATGGGCCAAGATTTATGACGGAAACCTAAGCAGCAGCAAGTATTCTGCGTTTTTAACAATTTTTTCCCTAAAATTTGAGAATGTTCCACTAGATATATGGCAGTCGGCGGGATATCACGATTGCGCGTGTCCCGCAAATTAGGAGCAAATGAATTGCAGAGGTTCTCAACGGCCGTTGTGAACATCGCTGCGTTAGTCTGTTCGGAGGCAAGAAACGGCATACACGTTCGCCACAACATCTGAATGGCAGTTTACTTTTTTTTCAATGGGATATGGCAAATTAAAGCAAGAAATGTACAAAGATATATCGATCACAGCCCATGTTGTTGAAGACCTGATAAGACAAACATATTCTCTAATAAATTCTGATAAAATTCGCCATGTAGATTACTCAGCATCCCATCACTTTAAAATATGTATCCTTGAACACTCCTCTTTTCGAATGCTTGTTTTAGTGGGAGTATGTGATGAATGAAGTAAGCTAGAAACGCAATGTATGAGTTGTGAAATGTTTTACTAAAGGTCCCGTATTAAAAGCCGTTACATCCCTTTTACACCGATCGGTAAATCGCTTGACGATATGATAATATAACTAATGGGTAATCAGTTCCGAAGTAAACAGAATCGTAATGTGGGTTGTACGGAGTTTTATGCCAAAATGACACTACTTCTTCTCTCAGATCAATTATGTTCACAAATCGTTCAAATACCCATGCCTTTCATACCGACAAACTATTCTCACTCAACCACTTAATTATTGTGAGAGTAATTGGTTAATCTGAAGACGCATTTTTTTAGGATTGTGTAATAATTACACAAGCGTAAAATTATAAATACTCTCCTCCTGTAAGACTAAAACATGAAAGTCTGGGCAGTTTATGTTTTTCGCGGTAAAATCATGTGTGGCAGGGTATTATAACTTTCACTTATATTTATTTTTCTTTCTTCAAGGTCAGTGTTGTCCCGAATGTTATCACAAGGTACTTGACTTATTGAATGCTCGAATCTTAGACTCGTAATGATAGTGAAGCTACAAAAGACAGATCCGGGATACTTCATGTTCCATTTCTGGCATTTTCATTGCGCATATGAATACCATTAAATGATCCTACGAATATTAATATCAGTGAGGGCAAGGGGTAAAGTTACGCTATCTGATCTAAAGTATCCAGACACCCCTATGTAATGCGGATTTGACCACTAGATGTCAGGTGAGGCGATATCGCCAGTATAAAAGAATGTGTAGAGTACTGTGTTATCAGCAGAGAAGCCGTAACAGCAAAATGGGTTAGTCAGCAGAGCCCTGTGATTTTGACTCATTGGATGTCACCTGGGCAACAAATCCATCAAGGTAATTCTTCAGTTTTTCCCTGAATAATTCCTAACGAAATATTTCAAGGGCGAACGGCCGAATGTCAGTGTCCAACGAACATTAATGCTAAAGCTGCCCATGTTGACACTTGGTGATGTGGTTGTGAGGTGGAACCGCGAAGGGACAACGACAACTACACTAACATCATGCAGACGTCATGTTTTGATGGAGAGAAACGTCGGGCATTGCGGACAGCGGTTGTAAAATTTCGCATGAAATAAGCTGTTGGAATCACTCTTGGTTCTAAAGTGCTACTAGCAGTACACCCAGCACAGTGACTCTGCTTAGGTGTAAAAATGAATCGAGTACAATGGTCGATCAGCTTCTCACAACCACACATTTCTGTGATCAATCATATATTACGCTTGCGGTGCTGTAATGAGCGACATAACTGCACATCGTATAACTGGAAACGAGTGATTTGCAATATGAATTACTCTATAACCTGTGGCAATCCGATGGAAGAGTGTGGGTTTGGAGCATTCGTGGTGAATGCTTCCTGCCATCATGTGTAGTTCCAACAGTGAGACATGGAGGAGAATTTGTTGCGGTAAGGACACGTTTCTTAGAAGTTAGGATGTGATTCCCGCATTGTGCTTGAGAAAATGAAATTTGGAAGAGTATAAACTCATTTTACAGCATTTTGTTCTGCGTACAGTGGAGAAATGAGTGGAAGATGTATCATGATTGTTTTGTATCGTTATGAAAATGCACCTTGACATAAAGCAGCATCTTTGAGGCAACGGTTTGTGGACGACGTTCCTGAAATAGACTGGCCTATCCAGAGTCCCGATCTGAACCTAATGTAACAGCTGCGAGATGTGCCAGAACGTCGACCTGGCTCCAGAATACAGCATCCAACGTCACTACCTGCTCTGATATTCAAGAAAGGTAGTAGGAGTAATCCACTAAATTACAGGCCCATATCGTTAACGTCGATATACAGCAGGATTTTAGAATATACATTGTGTTCGAACATTATGAATTACCTCGAAGAAAACGGTCTATCTTCACACAGTAAACATGGGTTTAGAAAACATCGTTCCTCTGAAACACAACTAGCTCTTTATTCACACGAAGTGTTGAGTGCTATTGACAAGGGATTTCAGATAGATTCCGTATTTCTGGATTTCCAGAAAGCTTTTGACACAGTACCACACAAGTGGATCGTAGTGAAATTGCGTGCTTATGGAATATCGTCTCAGTTATGTGACTGGATTTGTGATTTCCTGTCAGAGAGTCCACAGTCCGTAGTAATTGACGGAAAGTTGATCGAGTAAAACAGAGGTGATTTATGGCATTCTCCAAGGTAGTGTTATAAGCCCTTTGCTGTTCCTTATCTGTATAAACGAACTGGGAGACAATCTGAGCAGCCGTCTTCGGTTGTTTGCAGATGACGCTATCGTTTCTCGATTAATAAAGTCATCAGAAGATCAAAACAAACTGCAAAACGATTTAGGAAAAATATCGGAATGGTGCAAAAAGTGGCAGTTGACCTTATACAACGAAAAGTTTGAGGTCATCCACATGAGTACTAAAAGGAAATTGTTAAACTTTGGTTACACGATAAATCAGTCTAATCTAAAAGCCGTAAATTCCACTAAATACCTAGGTATTACAATCACGAACAACTTAAATTGGAAGGAACACATTGAAAATGTTGTGGGAAAGGCTAACCAAAGACTGCGTTTTATTGCAGGACACTTAGAAAATGTAACAGACCTACTAAGGAGACTTCCTACACTATGCTTGTCCGTCCTTTTTTATAATACTGCTGCGCGGTGTGGGATCCTTAGCAGATAGGACTGGCGGAGTCCATCGAAAAAGTTCAAAGAAAGGCAGCATGTTTTGTACTATCGCGAAATATGGGAGAGTGTCACAGAAATGATACAGGATTTGGGCTGGAAATTGCGAGGGAATCTTCTCACTAAATTCCAATCACCAACTTTCTCCTCAGAATGCGATAATATTTTGTTGACATAGGAAGGAACGATCACCACGATAAAATGAGGGAAATCAGAGCTCGTACGGAAAGATATAAGTGTTCATTCTTTCCGCGCGGCGTACGAGTTTGGAATAACAGAGAATTGTGAAGGTGGTTCGATGAACCCTCTGCCAGGCATTTAATTGTGATTTGCAGAATATCCATGTAGATGTAGATGTAGAGGATTTTGGCTCTTGAGGAAGAATGGGATGCAATTCAGTGTTCAATAAATGCGAAGGTTTGCTGGGTGCTTTTGATCAGATAGCGTACTTCCCAGTCAGACCTAGAAATTGTATCACTCAGCGACTCCGACAGCGAATCGAATGGCAAGGTTTACCAGATCACAACACCGGTGGCGCTCTTCTCAGCATTCTTGCAGCGCGTGCGGGGCTCTGTGCTGTACTGTCGCCCGCCACCACCTAGTGTCACGTGTAGAGAACTCGTACTCTGTGGGACAGCATAATAATGCAAGTTCGGCGAGCTCCAGCGGATTCCTATGTTTGTGCTCTTCTAGTTTTTCATCTACGTCTATACTCCACAAGCCTCCTTACGTGTGTGATGGTGGATGTTTTGCATACTATGACAGGAAATACGGCTAGTTCTTCAGAAAACAGTGCTGCAACTATCTGTGCATGCGCTTCTATCGGCAAACATAGCCTGAAGTAATGTTAACAGGCAGTAACTTCGGAAATTTCAGGAAAAATATACTTTCATAAAAATTTCGAGCGACCTTGAGAAAGGACTATGTTGGTCCACTCTATTCGAAGGCGAGTGCGAAATTGTGATGCAAAGCAGAAATAAATGTTCGTTCTACTATCCATTACTTTCCCCGGATTTGAAACTTATCCAGAGCATCGCGGATGATATTGGTGGTGGTGACATTTGGCTTTCTAAGGAGAATGAAGATCATTCTTATTGAGTTTATAGGATAGATGAATGAAAGTAAACCTGTTAGTCCCCGTCCGTTTCTTAATAGCATGCTAGACCAAACCAACAACATGATTTGGTGGTAGATCTGTGCATTGCGTAAATTAATTTTTATCTATTTCATACGCTGCATCACTATGCTACAGTGAAAGAAGTTTATTTCCCCTGGATTTAAACTTTTACAATGTTGTTGTTGTGGTCTTCAGTCCTGAGACTGGTTTGATGCAGCTCTCCATGCTACTCTGTCCTCTGCAAACTGCTTCATCTCCCAGTACGTACTGCAGCCTACATCCTTCTGAATTTGCTTAGTGTATTCATCTCTTGGTCTCCCTCTACGAGTTTTACCCTCCACACTGCCCTACAATACTAAATTGGTGATCCCATAAGGCCTCAGAACATGTCCTACCAACCGATCCCTTCTTCTAGTAAAGCTGTGCCACAAGCTTCTCTTCTCCCCAATTCTATTCAATACCTCCTCATTAGTTATGTGATCTACTTATCTAATCTTCAGCATTCTTCTGTGGCACCACATTTCAAAAGCTTCTATTCTCTTCTTGTCCAAACTATTTATCGTCCATGTTTCACTTCCATACACGGCCACACTCCATACAAATACTTTCAGGAACGACTTCCTGACATTTAAATCTACACTCGATGTTAACAAATTTCTCTTCTTCAGAAACGCTTTCCTTTCCATTGCCGGTCTACATTTTATATCCTCTCTACTTTGACCATCATCAGTCATTTTGCTCCCGAAATAGCAAAACTCCTTTACTACTTTAAGTGTCTCATTTCCTAATCTAATTCCCTCAGCATCACCCGACTTAATTCGACTACATTCCATTATCCTCGTTTTGCTTTTGTTGATGTTCATCTTGTATCCTCCTTTCAAGACACTGTCCATTCCGTTCAACTGCTCTTCCAAGTCTCTTGCTGTCTCTGACAGAATTACAATGTCATCGGTGATTCTCAAAGTTTTTATTTCTTCTCCATGGATTTTAATACCTACTCCGAATTTTTCTTTTCTTTCCTTTACTGCTTGCTCAATATACAGATTGAATAACATCGGGGAGAGGCTACAACTCTGTCTCACTCCCTTTCCAACCACTGCTTCCCTTCCATGCCCCTCGACTTTTATAACTGCCATCTGGTTTCTGTGCAAATTGTAAATAGCATTTCGCTCGCTGTATTTTACCCCTGCCACCTTCAGAATTTGAAAGAGAGTATTCCAGTCAACATTGTCAAAAGCTTTCTCTAAGTCTACAAATGCTAGAAGCGTAGGTTTGCCTTTTCTTAATCCGGCTAAGATAAGCCGTAGGCTCACGTGTTCCAACATTTCTACGGAATCCAAACTGATCTTCCCCGAGGTCGGCTTCTACCAGTTTTTCCATTCGTCTGTAAAGAATTCGCGTTAGTATTTTGCAGCCGTGACTTATTAAACTGATAGTTCGTTAATTTTCACATCTGTCATCACCTGCTTTCTTTGGGATTGGAATTATTATATTCTTCTTGAAGCCTGAGGGAATTTCGCCTGTCCCATACATCTTGCCCACCAGATGGTAGAGTTTTGTCAGGACTGGCTCTCCCAAGGCTGTCAGTAGTTCTAATGGAATGTTGTCTACCCCCGGGGCCTTCTTTCGACTCAGGTCTTTCAGTGCTCTGTCAAACTCTTCTCCCATTTCATCTTCATCTTCATCCTCTTCCATTTCCATAATATTGCCCTCAAGATCATTGCCCTTATATAGACCCTCTATATACTCCTTCCACCTTTTTACTTTCCCTTCTTTGCTTAAAAATACAGGGTTTCCAACTGAGCTCTTGATATTCATACAAGTGGTCCTCTTTTCTCCAAAGGTCTCTTTAATTTTTCTGTGGGCAGTATCTATCTATCTTACCCCTAGTGAGATAAGCCTCTATATCCTTACATTTGCCCTCTAGCCATCCCTGCTTAGCTATTTTGCACTTCCTGTCGATCTCATTTTTGAGACGTTCGTATTCCTTTTTGCCTTCTTTATTTACTGCATTTTTATATTTTCTCCTTTCATCAATTAAATTCAATACTTCTTCTGTCACCCAAGGATATCTACTAGCCCTCGTCTTTTTACCTACTTGATCGTCTGCTGCCTTCACTACTTCATCCCTCAAAGCTACCCATTCTTCTTCTACTGTATTTCTTTCCCCCATTCTTGTCAATTGTTCGCTTATGCTCTCCCTGAAACTCTGTACAACCTCTGGTTTAGTCAGTTTATCCAGGTCCCATCTCCTTAAATTGCCACCTTTTTGCAGTTTCTTTAGTTTTAAACTATGTTAGTTCAAGAGAAGAAAAGGGAAACATTTTCCTTGCCGTGGTCACAACTGCTACCGCATACTTGAAAAAACAGCAGCTGTTCTTACGGTTTAATAGTACCAATTAAAGCACGTTTCTTGTATGGTACATGACCTATACGAACTGTTTCAAGTGGAGGAAAGTGGTTAGCAGGGTGTGGCGCAACAGGTTGAAAATGGTAATAGGTGTTTTTGGGGATGAACTTGTAGTGTATACAGTCATTCCATGATAATTTGAGTTCCTTTGGACGGGAATTCTTTGTAAAGAATATTTCAATATCTAATTTTTTATTTGCGTCAATGAAACACTCCAAATGGTCACTGGTCTAACTAGCCTTTTCGATGTATTTTTGACGTATTTTAGACGATTTGGGTATTTTCCAACTCTGATCTGTTTGAGCCAAATGTTAAATGAGCGCCATTGCTTTCATGGAAGACTAGAGTTATTCACTTTGTCAGTAGACCGCCTTAAACTGTTTCTCGCTATTAATTTTACAATAGTGTCATCTAGTATAGCGATGTCGTTTTAAATTAAGGCCAATAATTTACAAAAGAAGTCAAGACACTTGCATCGTATGTAAATGATGTATTGATGGCAGGCAAAAAAATTGCAGTTTCATAAACGTTATGAGAAACTCTGAACTACTAAAGTACTTGCCATAACGTTTTCGTATACGAGAAATAAATTGGAAATGTTTCGATAGTCCACCTTACTGTTACCTTCGGGCCAATATGGCATGGAAATGAGTTGGTTCCTCCGTGACGTTTTTATACGTAAACAGTAGCACTCGAAACATGAAGACTTTGTTTTGCTATAAATTCTACTCTACAGGGGTTAAGCTATAAACGCAATTTAGAACCAGCAGTGCAGTTCCAGAGCAGAATCAGGCCACATCCAAGCCAGGGACAGAGCAGTGGACTCGGTATTCAGCAGCTTTGAATCCGCCTCCGCGTTGACCGTGCTACACGCTTTCGGGGAGGTATTGCAGCCCGATTACGAAAACTAGGTCGTCGGCCCAGAGCTTTTCGCACGACCTTCTAACGCTAAAATTACCGTGACATGGGCACGGAGAAGCAGTATTTAAGGACGCGTGAACCAGTTCGTCATAGTGGAACAGCTGGGCAATAATGTGACGTCGAGCCTCCGCGGTACCAGCACAAGGCCACTACGCTCCAAGCTGCCTGACTTCATCGCAGCACCGACCGACGGCCACAACGTCCCGAACAGCTATCGCTACTTGATGCTGTTTCACGACACAGAAAAGTCACGAAGGCAGCCGAGATCAAACTCATAAGCCACAGGAAGAAGATATGGCAGAAACAAATACAATAGGAAACAGTAGCGAAATATCTGGGGTAAAAAACGATGAACGTTCAGTACCAGTACAGAAAATAAACAGCAGTAAAGTTCGTAGTAACGATGATAAATTATTTTAAAAACTGTGGAAAATAGGCAACGAACTTAGGTAGAATTTACTAATAACGTTTATGAAACACAAAGATGATGATACTGACTTATTTTTCGTCACATCAGCGTGGTTATATGCAGTATACCTGCAGTTTATAAGCCCTGCAACTTCCAACCCTCTCTCACGAAGTGTTGGAAGTACAGCACAATACAATAATGAATAAAATCTTTTACACTTCCATCAGCGTCAAATATAGCTTTTCTTCTGCACTCGTTGCATTTATTAGGCACTGTTGTTTTATTCATCAATAACAAAACTGAGCAAGAAATTAAACTGTCTTTCATTCAAACGATACAACCTCCTGAACATGTTTTCATCACTTATCAAATGTTTTAAATAAACGCTGTGTAACTGCTCCTAGTGTACTACTTTTATATAAAGGCATTACCAGCTTTCGTCTTTTCCTCGTATGTACAATAAAATGTCACCATCTTCCTCTTCCAATAACAGTGCAATAACGGCGGCGGAGCTAGCAGACACCTTGCCTGGCGTAGTTATTACAAGCGACTGCATTGCTTGGCTGTCGCTGGGTTGCGCAACACACAATGCAGGCTATAGTGCTGTCGTCTGCCGTCTGCTATTGTGATCGGTCCCTGCCGCCGCCTTAGCGACCTCATATTCACCTGGAGCATGGTGACGCAGCAGCGACTGCAGCAGTGGAGTCGCGGAGACAGCAGCTGGTGTCCGTTGCATTGTGGAAACGACGTCATATTCACCGCGCTGCCAACTAATGGTTAAAGATAAGCCTCAGTAAAGAAGTAATTATAACCACCATCGATCCTCCCTCAGCAAAGCGTCGTAGCCCACACCTAGGCGTCAGAGCCGTCCTCTTATAACTGGTGTCACAACGACAGCGGAGGATGAACATGAAGAATTAGATCGACAACCAGAAAACACCAGCCACAACCGTGGATCTTCTGTAGCGGGGGCGTCCTGTTCAACAATACGAGTAAGTGGCGAACTCAAAGTTTTCTTTGAGCCTGCGTGGCTGTTTGTCTATGATTATTGGAAAAGCATCCAGTGAAACGTTGTAAGACTGACTCCTGGTCCAAGAAGATAAGGTATATCCAGAGAAAGTGATATAAAATTCTCTTTTAAATCCTCCATGATCGAAAATATTCAGAGTTTTGTGGTGGAAATGACTAATACTGAGGGTAATTTCCAAGAATGATTGCCTATCGAAGTCGTGGGGTCCCAACGATACATGTCGAACGTGCGATTGTAAATCGATCATGCGACTCTGGTGGCGGTCGTTATGAGTATGTTTACGTTTCTCGCTACAGCGATGACAAAAGAAGAGCGTTACAAACAGACATGTAATTGCAAAAGAGACGACTTATCTTACTCGTCTTCGGTGTTGTCGTCATGTTAAAGTCCATTACGGTGGTCTGGATGGATAACCAACCATGTATTCTTCCTGTATTTTCCGCACTATCCGCAGTGAAATGTAAACGGTATTTCAGCTTCGACACTGTTTTTACGAAGTTTTACACACTTCGCACCACCACAGTCTACATAGTCCCTTCTTTTCTCCTCTGGTGGTACTCCATACTTGTGACAAAAAGTCGAACAATTTTCTACGCTGGATAAACATGGAATTAGATTTTTCCATGTGACAGAATCCGCCGAAGAAACGTCAAGAACACCAGACATCCAATCACTAACGACATAAATCGTCTGAAATTCCGTATCAACTCACAAATAATTCGCGGAGGTATGTAATTTAGAGCAACTAAGGGAACAACGGGAAACAGATAAAAATGACGGTCACAAATATTTGATCACAACAACCGCCACCAGAGTCTCATGATCGATTTACGATCGTACGTTCGATATGTATCGTTGGGACACCGCAATTTCGATAGGCAATCATTCTTGGAAATTACAATACTGAGGGTCAAAAAGTTTATCATGAAGGTGGGAAGAGTGAGATCAAATTGAGGCCCTGGATACAATACAGAATCAGCCTATTGATGGTCTTAATGCATAAACATCATATTCAGAATCCCTGAACCATTCGCTATCCAACAAGCTATGTCTCAGTTTCGTACAAAGCTTATAGAGGTAAGGAGATCACAGAAACGATCGTCATGTGCTACGCTGTTGTTGTAAGGAACACGAGCGAGCCTGCAACAGCGCAAGTAAAGGAAAATGGCGCGTGCTAGTGAGACGATGCATGAGAAAACGGGACACATTCAGTCCAGTTTTTCACATTGTTATGATTCAGATTTGTCTAACGATAAACGGGAGTTGGATGAAATTTTTGCACCTAGGCTGAGAGGGAAGGAATAGAAGACAAACTCCGATAATTGGAAGAGAAACGTTGCAAAACGTGAGTGAAACATTGACAAAGGTTACATTTCCGTCACAACCGGCAAGGAGATGTAAGAAAATGCTGTAGGAAAAGGTACGATACCGTATGTTCGGTTTGACGCAGTCTTTATAAAAAAACTAGAACACAAATAAATGCAATAACTTTACTGTCGTACTTTTTGTGTAATGGAGCAAAATAATACAAGATACAATTTTAATGAGTTACTTAAAGAGAAAGGAGAAGATACAGAAACAAAGAGAGGAATGATTTATGTTTTTACTCCCCCATACAAACAATGATGAAAAACCCATTTGTATGCAGTTTCTACTGTTAGTGTCGTAAGTATCTGAAATGAAATTAAGGACCGTACAACACTCTTTGTAAGCGGGTAAGTTTTTACGAAAAGGAAACATTTACGTACTACATACGAACATGATTCTGCCTACTGTTACATGAAGAAACAAATTTTGTTATTTTCACTCCATTATTCTATAAAGGTGGTGTTCCAGAACAGCATTGGGGAAAACATACCAGTCGCCATAAAAAATAAATGAAGGAAAAAGAAGAATGGTGGCAACTTGTAGAAGAACACTGGAAGCAGGTTCCTCATAAAAAAGCCTTTTACAACAGAGCAAAGACAGCCAGGAAATATTTTGAAAATCCTGAACTGAATGTTTTGAAGTTGTATAATGCATTCAACGAGTATTTTTATGACCGAACAGATAGGCCACTGGAAATGAGTTATAGTGTCTATCACAAATATTTCAGAGAAACTGGCGGATTCTCTTTCTGACAGCCAAGTCACTTGTGATTATTGGGTGGAATGCAAAGTGTATTTGAAAGCAAACATATACAGTAAATGTAAAACAGAGTGCACGTGTCTTAAAATGAAAGTTGAGGCGTACAACAAAGTGAAATCAGATATCATATCCGGTGCAGGTGGCGATACTTCCGATTTACTTGTGCTTTGTTTAAGTATAACCGCTAAGTTTAACAAACGACTTTGGTGGCTATATATATTCACTTTGCATTGTCACAATGATGGCCATCGCTTCCTAGAGCTGGAGTCGCCAAAATATACCTAATTCTGTTTGTTCTTTTCTGTATGATTTAATTGTTAACAAACTCGAAAGAATGTCCAACAAGAAAAAAGATAGTATCGTTGTCTGATAAATGTGGTGGTCAGAATAATAAAACGGTCATATAATGTTTTGTGCATGACTGTTCAAATTCTTAAAAGTTGGGCATTCTTTCAATCAATATGATCGAAATTATGGGAAATATGACATGCTCCTGAAACGGGTTGAAAACATACAAATGGTAAGGAGTACACCAACATAATAAAAATAAGTAGATCCCATTGTTTCAGGTATGTCAGCCAGCTTAATAAAAGACTGATCTTCAGCTCTTAAACGACTGTTTCTATGAGTACCAACTACAAAAGGGAATACATTTTCAATTAAGAAGTGAGGTCCCTGCCGTCGTTGGATAAGCAGTTGCAGCAGCAAGTCGTATACTCCCAGCTCACTCATTTGTTACATAGTTTAATTCTTAATTTCTTTGCGTATTAGAGTATTTGAGAGTTGTAGCATCGCGTTTTAGTACCTGAATAGTGTAAATTCGCGTAGTCTCCTTCCGCCGCCGAGCAGTGTGTCAGCAGTGCGCAAGTAGCAGCATTACTGCATTTACTAGGCAATCTTGTATTTTAATAACCGATTAAATTTTGTGTCGATTTGTTTGCGCTCTCTGTAGATTAGTTCAGACGTTCTTTGCACAACAGTTTGTAGCATGGATAGGGACTGCAACTGCTGTGTTCGGATGCAGGCTGAGTTGGCATCCCTTCGCTCCCAGCTTCAGGCAGTGTTGGCTTCGGTCACACAGCTTGAGGCTGTTGCCAATGGGCATCAATGTGGGGTTCCAGATACGGGTTTGTCGGGGACGGCCAGCTCGTCCCACGCATCCCCCGATCGGACTACGACTGTGGTTGCCCGGGATACTGCCCACATTGAGGCTGATCCCTCACCTGTGGTAGAGTGGGAGGTCGTCTCAAGGTGTGGCAGGGGGCGAAAGACATTCCGGAGGGCTGAACGGAAGGCCTCTCCAGTTTGTCTGGCGAACCTGTTTCAGGCTCTGTCTCAGGCTGATAATGATCTTCGGCCTGACATGGCTGCTTGTCCTGTTCCACGGGTTGCCCCTCAGTCTGCAAGATCCGGGCGGTCGCAGAGGGTGGGCTTACTGGTAGTTGGGAGCTCCAACGTCAGGCGCGTAATGGGGCCCCTTAGGGATATGGCAGCAAGAGAGTGGAAGAAAGTGCCCCTGTCAACGATCCTTCTGCTTAGGTTGTGCTACAAATTTCTTTTTTCCCCAATTATATTCAGTACCTACCCATTAGTTACGTGATCGACCCATGTAATCTTCAGCATTATTCTGTAGCACCACATTTCTAAAGTTTATATTCTCTTTTTATCTAAACTATTTGTCGTCCATGTTTCACTTCCATACACGGTTATACTCCACACAAATACATTCAGAAAATACTTCCTGCAACAGATATCTATATTCGATGGTAACAAATTTCTCTTCTTCAGAAATGCTTTTCTTGTAATTGCCAGTCTGCATTTTACATCCTTTCTACTTCGTCCAACATCGGTTATTTTCTGCCCAAATAGCAAAACTTACCTACTTCTTGAAGTGTCTCGTTTCCTAATCTAATTCCCTCAGCATCAGCTGATTTAATTCAACTACATTCCATTATCCTTGTTTTGCTTTTGTTGATGTTCGTCTTATAGCCTCCTTTCAAGACACTGTCCATTCCATTCAACTGCTCTTCTAAGTCCTATCAAATCCTTTGCTGTCTCTGACACAACTACAATTTCTTTCGAAACCTCGAAGTTCTTATTTCTTTTTCTTGAACTTTAATTCCTACTCCAAATTTTCCTTTGGTTACCTTTACTACTTGTTCAATGTACATATTGAATAAAATGGAAGATAGACTACAAAGCTGTCTCACTCCCTTCTCAACCACTGCTTCCCTTTCGCGCCCCTCGACTCTTATAATTGCCGTCTGGTTTCTGTACAATTTGCAAATATCGTTTCGGTCCCTGTATTTTACCCCCGCTACCTTCAGAATTTCAAAGAAGTTCTTTTACTAAGTTATGAGTGTTATGCCCTTATACACCAATCATTTCATTATGAGCTGAAAGAACATAAGTGAATATGTCCTTTATCTAAAGGTGTGGGATTAAGCTATTGCCTTTAATTTACTGGATGACAGATGAAGTCGAATTACTAATCAGTTACCCATTAACTAAGACATTAGCTCGGAATAAACGCTTTAAAGAACTGACCTAAGAAAATCAGTGAGCGAATGTTCTCCAAAATACATTAATTTTATTGTACCTATCAGTACATAAATAGTTATAGTATTAGCATAATACCTCGTGCTCCTAAATCAAGCTCTTAATTTAACTCATAATACCATCAAGTAGTTTCTAAGGAAATCGTAAAAGTGTCGAAGTTGTAATCACCCATTGTATCATGTGAGAAAATGTCATTATATAACAGTAAAATAAGCAAATTTCACTAAAATGTTTAACTTGTTTAGATGCTACATTGATGTACTCCACAGGAATTTTACGAGATTTCCTACTCATAATGGAGCAAGAAGATCACGATATCTTTCAAATACACAGCTATGCACATCCGTTATTGTCTTGTATGTTAATGAAACTAACTGACAGGCTGAAATTGTGTGTCATACTAGGATTCGAACCCACAATTTACCTTCCGTGGCTATCACACTTACTATATGGACTCTTCAGATCCAACTCACGATTTCCATTCACACTTCTAATACTGTCACTACAATTCTTCCACTGTGTAATTGTGGAGACAGGTCATGAGCCATACCTGGATAGTTCATTTGCTAAGAATATTAATAAAGAATGTCTAATTCTTAGTTTAGAGTACCGGTACAGATCATAACTGCACTATGACTGCACTATGGCGCACACTTCGCTGGAGAAAGAAAGATACATTTCTGTATGTTGATGCTTCATAACAATCAAGTCCGCCCCTGGTAGCTGAGTGGTCAGCGCGAAAGAATGTCAATCCTACGGGCCCGGGTTCGATTCTCCTCACTTTCATAGTTTCTTTTTGGAGAGAAAAGTTAGGATGTGTTGAACAAAGAGAAGAGTATGTTTTAGAATGTGAAAACAAGAAGATGAAGCCACAGTTGCATTTGTGCAAGATAAGTAAACATTTGAGGAATGTGGTGTACATTAATGGATTGTGGCTAAGAATGGGAAGTTGAGACAACGTTTCTTTCGTTTTAAGACCCATTTTGATCAATTATCTGCCTGATCACGGGTTCAGTTACACCTTCTCGTAGATAAATAGTAATATCACCTACATTTGAAGAACCTGTAAACGTTTAGGGAACGGATGAACCGCACACTTTTGTTCTTGCAGAGAGGAAACAAGACACTTTAGGCGAAAGTAGACGTAATTACTTGCCGGTGGCCACCAGTGATACGTATTATTTTACTGTAAGTGCTCTCAGGATAATGAATACAACCTGACTGCCAAGACTGATACGTTGTTCTATGGATGTTCTTGTCTACGTTTGCTCCAGCTTATCTGGTTCGGTGTACTGGCTTCTTACGGAGAAGATCGTTGTAACATTTCATGTCAACCAATAGACTCCAATGCTTGAAAGCCCTGAAGAAGCCTTAGCAGGCAGAGTTTACTAACACAGCGTGTAGGATAAAAAAAGGGGTTCAAGTGTGTCTCGAAGCAATTGTACGCAACAGATTATCTTAGTGTCACAGACGGTACTGACATAAAGAACAGTGTATCTGCTATTTTACTACCCATACATATTTCGGTGCTGGACTTACCAACTGCGAATTCGTTACGCAATCTTGAGTTTTGTGGGATGCGTTCTTACCAACTGAGCAATCCAAGCAAGACTCAAGATTTCACAAAGAGCCACAGTCGGCCAGTGTCTCTGTATCACATTTCGGATTCTGATGATTTGCTCCTAGATATTTCGATGTTATTGTATCATCTACCGTGGGCATCGTTTTCTTCTTTTGTTACAGTTGAAATTTCCCAGTTATTAAGACTCCGCGATGCCGGTCGGCCGCCATGCCATCCCCTGTCACATGGCGTCATGTTAATGCCGTATAAGTAGGTATGGGGTCCACATACACCTGCCCAGTTATTAAGAGTACTTCGCTATGAGTGTAAAGTTTGTGTATCATGTTTCTTTCGGACATAAGTGCTGGTGGCCTTTGGTGTACTACTGGAAATAATCAGCTCTTCTGCCTGTCAATACTTTTTCTGTTTACCTGTGTGATGCTTTTCATTTCATTTTTTCTTGCTGTGGAGCTTGTAATTATCAGGTTAGCTGGCTTTTACACTTGACAGCACTTTTGTGTCGCTTCACAAAAGCGCTGCTTAACCGCGTGAAAAATGTGTTACGCTTTTCTCTGACGATTACATTATTGTACTGAAAAATCCATAACCATTAGTGTTGTTCAGAGCCAACAGTGGCTTTTAATCTCCTGTGAAGTGTGTAAAGGCGTAATAACGTGAAATTACAGAAGGAGTTTCATTAATTCGTCCTTTGAACAAATTAACGATGCATGGGTGCTCGTGTATGAAAACAGTAATCATGACTATTTACAATTAATTTCTACTTGCTTTTCATATCTAAAATGTGTCATGTTATTGGTGGAATAACTTTCTAGTTGATACACGTCGATGAGTTGCAGTTTATTCTAGAAAAATAATTTTCATTGTTGTTGTTGTTGCTGTGTTCTTTAGACTGATGACTGGTTTGGTGTGGCTCTCCGCATCAGTATTTCCTATGTAAGCCTCTTCATCTCTGCATAACTACTATAACCTACATCCTCTAGAATCTGTTTACCGTAGTCAAGCGATGATCTCCGTCTAAAATATTTACCCCCAAACTTTCTGCATCATCAGACTGACAACTCCTTGATGAGAGGATGTGTCCTATAGGTGAGTCCTACATTTGCTCAGTTTCTGCCATTAATTTATATACTTAGCGATTCGATTCAGTACCTCTTCACTAGTTATATGAAGTACACATTGGGACAGTTCTTGGTTACTAGATAAATAAAAGCTAGCAAACATTGTTTCGTTAGGTGCGACTGCACAAAGTAGTTAAAAAACACATTTTCTGGGTTTCAGAATGGTTCGTTTTTTACGATTTGGCTACGCTACTGTGTACACGAAAGACAAACTCTCTTGTTGCAATTGCCCTTGATGATTCCTTACGTAAGTTTAATAATTAAATATGCTGGCAGGATTATGCAGTGAAAAATAATTTATGTCCACAATTCACACCGCTTTTGGTTTCAATGAAGTTGGGTTTATGCAAAATCAACATAACGACTGTGCGATGTGCCAATGCTTAAAATAAATGATGACCAGAGCAGTATCTCACGCGAATTAACGCGTATATCCCGGTAAAATCTTGGAAATAGTTGAAATTTCATTCAGCGTACGTTTTAAAATGAAAGTTCCACAGTTGCTAAGCAATGAAAATCGCAAGTTGAAATCACGCGCAAATAAGGGAGAAAGTGCTTTTAGATTTCTATCCTGTTCATCTTAAGTTAACTGTTCTGAGTTCACATGCTAGCTCAGATCACTGAACTGCATCAATTTTTCGTGACTGTGACGTGTGAAAAACAAAAGTTCCCAAGATAGCACGTAAATTTTTAGTACATTACCGAAACCCTACTCAGTAGCCTCTTATACGTACCGTACTGCTCCAGTAGAAGCAGGCGAACCGCCACCTATACTGCTGAATGACGAATGACCCCGATCAAAGTAGCCGCCAGTTATTTAAGCACTCTTATTTTCGCTAGTCAGCACCCTCCAGTCTGCTGGTACATACTTATAATTTACTATACATATGTGTGATACATCAGTTATCATGTAAATTTTTATTTTTACTGCTGTTTTTGCTTTTCTACAAAGTTAATTACTTTTCCCAATAACTGGTATTTTGCTAGCGTAAACGCTACATTAAGCTGTTTTGCTGTTAATGAATAGAAACAAATAAAACTGATATATGTTTATACATACATATCTAAGACAGATTTGCTTTGTAGCCGCTACTTTCATTGTTTTATTAATCATTTTACTAAAAATTCACATTTTTATAGAATAATGCATATTCCGAACTGTAATTTAAAATGAGTGAAATTTATACAAGATATACTATTATATTCTTATAGAAGTCGATAAGGCCTATCCGTGGGCAGTGTATGAAAATCGCACAAGGAGTTATTGAAATATTAATTTTTAAATTTATTTTAATTATAAAACCCTTGACATCGAATAATTAAAAACTACTTGTTTCATTACGAGACGTACCCGTCTTATCTTTCTCTTTGTAAAGATGTTACAGTCTTCCTTGCAGATATTCCTGATTAGTTTTCGTTGAATTTAACTGCATTTAGGGACTACGAGTATACTGGCCACTCAGTTCAGGTACCTCTTCCGTGCGTCACCTCAACGGCTACCGTACCTGAGTTTTCATACCCGCCACACCAATTCACTAGTTTATTTGATCCTCTCCCGTACACTTGCTGTTTCTTACAGCCTCAGACTCCAACACTCACTGAAACTCAACGCTGTCACTATCTATTGGTAACGATGCGGCACACACACGATCACCTTTGAAACTAGCTTACCGTGGCGGCATACCTCCTTAGCTGTCAAAACATACGCACATTTTGTCTGCATCTCCCATCACAACAGATCTATATACGTCTGCATCCTCATACCACTTAAGCTTCAGTATTGTTCTCCAGAAATACATTTCAATAATTTCTATCTTCTTCTTCCACATTTCACTTGTGTTCAAGATTACACAACAGATAAATGTCTTCATATACATTCCTAACACTTAAATTTGGTATTCGATGTCAAAAATTTCGTTTCTTGTTATTGACCGTCTTCATTTTATATCTTCCGTATTCAGGCGGTGTCAGTTATTTTGCTATCCAAATGTCAAAAGTCATCTTCTAATTTGATTGTTTCATATCCTAAACTACTTACCTCACTATCACCTTATTTAATTCCACTATACCCCCTTACCGTTGATTTACTATTGTTGCTTTCACCTTACGACCTCTTTTCATGACACTAAATATTACGTTCAACTACTCGTCCATGTGCCCCATCCTCTATGGCTTGTCATCGGTTAATCTCAAAGTTTTCATTTCGTCTCCCTGAACCTTAATTATCTTCCCAAATTGCTGATAGGTTTCCATCACAGCTTGCTCAGCGGATACACTCATTGACATGTGGGCTAAACTACAAACTCATCTCAGTCCATTCGCAACTACTACCTTTGTATAGTATCCGTCAACTCTTACTACAGCGTTCTGTTTTGTATACAAATGGTCAATAGCCTTTCAAACCTTGTATTTTATTCCTGTTGCAGCGCTACATCCCCGGCATATCAATAATAAATCATATTGTCCTCTGGGATCTCTCAGGACTGGAGTACAACGAAACTACTGTCTTTGGCTCTACGTTGTCTAGGGGATTGGCTGCATCCACCGGTTTCAGTTCAATTAATACCTCAACTGAACCCAATTTCCTGTGAGTTAACAAGTAGATATTAGTGAAATTACTGTAGTCGAGTGAAATTGTTTGAAATAAAATGAAAATTTATTTAATTAGATTTAGTATACACTGGTGCATATTGTGATCCTGCATAGGTACCTACAGCACCGAGCGTTCTTAAAACAAAAGGTTCACATCTGTAAACTTGCTCATTAGCCTCCATACAGTACATATACCACTGCAAAATTTAGTCCTGACTACTGATGCTTCAAGTAAATCATTGTTCAACAAACGAAGAATAACACCAAGTTCCTATAGTTCATTTTACCACAAGATAAAGAAAAGTCCCAATTGTGGCTAATGCGAAGAATTACAAGTCTCTGCTCACACGCAAAAAATACAAATTCCGGCTGTTTTTCAACCTAGAAACAACTTCATGCTCCAACTATCGCTATCTGTTAAGAAGCCCTAACACTCAACTAGCATTCAATAATGGAAATATTACAAGTTCTCTGAAATGCTCTTGAAAAATCGACAAAGTCCGCGAAGCCACCGAATAAAGTTTGTGTCCAAACTATCACTTAACAGCGAAAATGTCACATATGATGAGGGCACACACGCAGACAATTCTGTTCCAGCTGAAATGTGCGACCTATTCGCTGTGTAGCATTCGCTGTGTGTGACATCATCGTATGTGACATTTTTGATGCTGAGTGGCGATTTGGTCACTAATTTTATTCGGTGGTTTCAGTTCTAGCCTTAAGCCTGTTAGGCTTCTAATTGGCATTTAGTTGTTAATTTATAAAACGTAAGCTTCAGTTGACGATACACGACTGGTGTGTCACAGTCGGGTTGTACATATGCACCATAGGTAATCAGATGACGGGGTAACAGGAAACGCGTCATGACCAGAAATCTTGACTGCAGCTCGTATTTATAAAAATTTGATTAAATTATTAATAGCCTCTAAAATTTGCTAACTACACAGAATGTGGCATACTATTCTAATGCGAAATTACCTTCTCCTTTTTGTCAGAGTGATCAGTTTCCTTGCAAATGCAATATAATTTAATTTAAAGGAGACCTTAATTACTATAACACCACCTGGCTAAAAATAATGTAAACAGAGATGTGAAATGTACACTGCTGGCCACCGTAAATGCAACACCCTGAAGGAAGCATCCGAATCAAGTGAAATTTACACCATGGGTTTGCAGCGATGAGATATGCAACTGATTAGAATTTCAGCGCAGACGCACATCACGCGCGCCTGTGGCGCCACCTCATAGCGCCATTTAAGGCTTGGCGATTTCGACGAGTGTACGTTCGGCACGTGTGTTTACCTTGTTGTTGTTTCACAAGGCGATCAGTTATGCCTCGTAGACAACAGCGAACATCGTTTGATCAAGTATCCGAGTTCGACAGAGGAAGGATAGTGGCTTACCGAGATTGTGTCTTATCATACAGAGAAATCGCTAGTCGTGTTGGACGAAACCAAACAACTGTAATGCGGATATGTGACCGTTGGATGCAGGAGGGTACGACAGACCGACGTGGTCGATCGCATTCACCTCGGTGCACCACTGCACGTGCTGATAGGCAAATTGTGCGCATGGCAGTGACGGATCGCTCAGTGACATCCAGAACCATAGCACAGCACATTGCGTCTGTAACGCATCATCCAGTGTCTGCGCGTACCATTCGACGCCGTTTACAGCAGAGTGGTCTGTCCTCAAGACGTCCATTGCTTCGTCTACCATTGACGCAGAACCACAGACGTCTCCGTCGCCAATGGTGTGATAACAGACGGATGTGGACGGCAGAATGGAATGACGTTGTCTTTACTGACGAGGCATGCTTCTGTCTGCAGCACCACGATGGTCGGATTCGAGTGTGGAGACACCGTGGAGAGAGGATGCTGGTCAGCTGCATTATGCACTGGTCTTGCACCAGGTATTATGGTATGGGGCGGTATTGGATATTACTCTCGCACGCCTCTAGTGCGCATTGCCGGTACTTTAAATAGCCGGCGCTACATATCTGAGTTGCTGGAGCCAGTTGTCCTTCCTTACCTTCAGGGCTCGGCCACAGCCATATTTCAACAGGATAATGCGCGACCACACGTGGCACGTATTGTCCAAAGGTTCTTCGTCAATAACCAGATTGAAGTGCTTCCGTGGCCGGCTCGCTCTCCGGATCTTTCGCCGATAGAAAACATGTGGCCCATGGTTGCTCCACGAGTGACCCAGATTACATCCCCAGCTGCCACACCAGATAATCTTTGGCAACGTGTGGAAGCTGCTTGGGCTGCTGTACCCGAGGAACACATCCAACGTCTCTTTGACTCAATGCCGAGACGTGTGGCAGCGGTGATCTCCAACAATTGCGGCTACTTTGGCTACTGATTCTGGCAGGAACCACATGTCACAGACGTCTGTAAACGTAATCATTTGATACTTGGTCAACATGTTATCTACAAAATTAATTTTGTTGTGCTACCTCTTGTCTTTCTTGGTGTTGCATTTACGGTGGCCAGCAGTGTGTATTCCAAATCAATTTTGAAGTTGTTATTGTTGTTGTTGCAGTGACCTTCAGTCCGAAGACTGGTTTGAAGCAGGTCTCCATACTATTCTATCGAATGTACGCCTCCTCGTCTCCGACTAACTACAGCAATCTACATCCATTTGAAATTGCGTAGTGTATTCATCTCTCAATCTCTCTCTACAAATTTTGGCCCAACGCATATATACAGTACTAAACTGATGATTCCTTGATATCTCAGAATGTGACTTATCAAACTATCCTTCGTTTCAGTCAGATTGAGTTACAGACTTCTTTTCTCCCCAATTCTGTTCAGTATTTCCTCATTAGCTACACGGTTTACCCATATAATATTCAGCATTCTTCTATAGCATCATACTTCAAATGTGTCTTGTCTGAAATGTCTGTGAGCTACGTTTCACTTCCTTACCCTTGTTTTCTTGTATTAATGTTCATCTTATGACCTGCTTTAAAAACACTGTTCATTCCGTTCAACTGCTCTTCCAAGTCCTTTGCTGTCTCTGAGAGAATTACAGTGTCATCGGCAAGCCTCAAAGTCTTTATTTCTTCTTCCTGAACTTTAACCGTTTTCCAAATTTTTCTTTGGTTTCTTTTACTAATTGTTCAGTATAAACACTGAAGAACATCGAGGACAGGCCACATAGCTGTCTCACTCCTTGCTGAGCCACTGCTTCCCTTCGACTCCTATAACTGTCATCTAGTTCCTGTACAAGTTTTAAATAATCTTTTGCCCCCTGTAATTTGACCATGCTACTTCCAGAATTTTAAAAAAATACATTCCAGTCAATGTTGTCAAGAACTAACTCTTAGTCTGCAAATGCTATAAATGTAGATTTGCCTTTTCTTAACATACATTCTACTATAAGTGGTAGGAAATGTATTACCTTGCGTCTTCCTATATTTCTCCGTAACCTAAATCGATCTTTTTGGAGATCGGCTTTGAAGAACAAACACTGTCAAAGACGCTTCAGAAACGTTACTAACAAAACCCAGAAACCAAAAATGGCTCTGAGAACTATGGGACTTAACATCTGAGGACATCAGTCCCCTATACTTATAACTACCTAAACCCAACTAACCTAAGGACAACACACACATCCATGCCCGAGGCAGGATTCGAACCTGCGACCGCAGCAGCAGCACGGTTCCTTACTGAAGTGCCTAGAACCACTCGGCCACAGCGGCCGGCAGCCAGAAACACTGTTTCACTATTCCAACGAATAATAATACAAACTGACACGTTAAAATCACTGACTGACGGCTCTCATCTGAAAAGAATACAGGTTACTCACACAAAGTGAAAATGTCCTGGTCCTGTTGAGACTATCTGGAAGCTAGATTCAACGACACATTCAGCTCTCCTGTCAAGACACGGAATTAAGGCACCACAAAACGCTGACGTCTGCCTTATAAATACAGAGTTAAAGACCTCTTGGGACAGTCTATAGTCAATATACTACAAGAATAATTTGAATCAAGTCTAATGACATCCATAACAACGAATACAGATCCCTCAGTGGCGTCGGGAGTCCCAGGGCATTGTCCGTAGCGGCGTCGGCGTGGCCAGGATGTTAGAATTGGAGTCCTGTCTCAGAATCAACCAACGATGTTAAGCGGTGCGCCGGTTTAAATACTGCCTGGCGTTAAGCTTTCTTGCGATTTGTTTCGGTCAGGTGTATTGCAGAAGCACGTGGGGGTTCCACAACCCGCGACCTCTAGCGGCGCTGCTAGGGCCGCCTATTGGAAAACGAGGATGCCGACTTTTCGGCGAAAATTAATTGCCTGGAAAGCGAGCAACCCGAGACGCTGACGTATGATGTGTAGCCGACTTAGCAGGCGTAACGTCACGCAATATCATCCCTTATCCCAGGAAGACGTGGAGAGAGCGTAGCTCATCTTGATGTCTACTTGCTGCTCCGTGCCCTCCGCCGTTGCCAAGGAGGGGTCCGGAATGACGTCACTTTCATCGGCGTTGGTTCTGACGGTGCGCGCTGGTCAGCGGAACTGGTTGATGGCAGCAGTTGAGATGACGTCGTTGACACAGCGTGGCCTCTCCTGGACCTGTATATCTGGAGAATGAACAGTAGGTAAACCTTCCGTGTTTGGGATTTTGCCTTTGTACGAATAGTGTCACATTTTGTCTATATGTTTCCGGCAGACCAAGCCGTTCGTCGGGGTCATTTCGGGCAAAGGCAACCAAGGATTTTTGTTACTGTTGCAGGGAGCCACTGTTAGCGTCTCTAAGAACAAAACATGGGCCCAAAAACCTTCTTGAAGAGTGTAGCGGTGGTGATAGGTTTTCTGTGATGATTCCTGATCGATTGACGGATGGATGATTGGAATTTGTGACCTATGAGGTTCATCATGTAATTTTTCAGCGGCCGAGGCTCTGACTTGTGTAATGGCAGGATATGAAGCTATGAACAAGGTCAAGGATTCGTGCAGAGAGTGATGACGGTGTAATTTTGATATTTAATTCATGAACAAACGGAGAAATCGTTCTGCTACGCCGCTGGAAGCAGGATGAAAGCTCGCTCTTTGTATCAATTGTTTGCCATTCTATTTACAAAAGGAAGTAAATTCGGCTGAGGTGACCTGTACTAAGGCCTCTGCTTGCCCTGCTATTGAAAAACTTCTTGCCAATGTCTGTTTAACTGGATGAGGAGTTTGATATATAGGAGAGAGTTATGACCCAGAAACTGTCCAGCAATAGCCTGGTGTAGCCTCGACCATGGCGCAAAAGTGGTTTCTGATGTTTCTGCTATCAGAGAGCCGCCCCTGCTGGACCAAATGAAGGAGTTCGTTGGAGACTGGGTTGTCTGCAGAATGCAATGGACCACTCACCCACGTACATAATATGAGACAGGACTGCTACAATTCCATAGTCAGAAGCTTCTGGTGCTAATACGAGCGGTTTCGATGGATTATAGGTGGTGAGGCACATGGGGTGGAGCAGGGTTGCTGATTTTCTCTGAAAGCCCTGTCATGGGATGGTGTCAAATACCGCGTCGCATTTCTGCTGAGGAAGTTATGAAGAAGTACGGCGATGGCTGCTGTCTGTGGTATGAATTACCAGTAATACTTCAACTGTCTCAGTTCTGACTTGAATTGGCCAGTATATATTGCTATGGGCGATTTTGGAACTGCCTCAACATACTGACGTGTGCGACGAATGCCTGCAGCACTGAGGATACGTTTCAGATATTTGCTCATGCTGAAAAGAAGCTAGACTTTTCCTTATTGCACGTAATATTTGCTTTCTGAGATATTGAAAACAATATTTCTAAGTTGATCCCCAAATCCTCAGCACTTTTGTCCACTACAAGGATGTCATCTAGGTAGTTTGCTATATGCAGCACATCACGGATGGAATGACTGAGATATCTTTGGAAAATGGCTGGGACGCTAGCCACTCTGAATGACAGGTGGCTGTACTGGTAAAGTCCAGATGGATCAATGATTACTGGCATCTGCCAGGATTCGGCATCCGGTTGAAGCTGAATGTACGCATCTGTGAGGTCAGTATTAGCAAGCATCCTTCCACCCACCAAACAAGTCAAGATGTGCTCCACCTTTGGAACTGGAATGAATTCACCACGGACTGCAAGTTTATTGTATTCTTAAATCACCACATATGCATATGACGTTATTCAGCTTTTCTGCTATGACTATAGGCGTGGCCCATCACATGTCTGAGAGAGGGGTAAGCGTTTCCTCATCCCGTGATCCTTATAATTAAAGTTACAGCATGTCCCGTAGGGCAAAGGCACTTTACGTGCTTTAAAGAATCTTTGGGTGGCGGATGGGAGTAGGATGATATGGTATTCAGACTCCCTGCCACCTGATCCTTGTTGGGAAAACACTGAGTTGAATTTTGCAAGCAATGTGTCAAGGAAGTCAGGAACGTTAAGGGAGTGGTTGGTGCTTGTAGAGTAGTGTATCTACAGTCCCTATGCGTTGAAAAGGTCCATTCTCAATACAGCCACAGCTCTTGGACAGTTCACTACAAGGAAGCAGGTCTTGGTTGTGTGGATGCCGTAATGGACCTTCGCAGTGAATTGTTCCGAAAAATGTGCGAGGCCATTGCAGTGAATTCTCATCTGAAATTCCACAGATTGGAGGGTTTTGAAGCCCATCTACTCATCAGACTGCCAGTCAGTGATGGTTGCAGATCCTGTGTTTAATTTAAAACTGAGTAGCACAACATCAAAGTGGATTGTCAGGGAGATAATGTTTGTGGTCGTTGGGAACATTGATTTTATATATGCTATGTCTACGAAAATTTGTCTCCAGTCGCTGTTCCATCTTCCAGCGGATCGACCCTCTTGTGGTCCACTGACATTTTTGACAATGAGTGACACACTTCTGTTTGATGTCCAGGCTTCCCTCACGTTGTACACTTCGCCCTGCAAAAATGACATTGTTGACAGGGATGTGATATAAAACACTGGCTACACGATGACAACTGTTGACGCCGGCGTTTCGGTCCCTTTTTCGTTTTATACCATCTGTCGATCCGCCTTGGCTGGTGATGGTGGTCTACGGGTTGTCCTGTCAGTAAAAATTTTGAGCGGCTGTTGAAGAGCTGCTACCGAATGAAACGATTTGCCGAAAGCGTTCATGATGGGCAAACGTGTATCTAACTAAGGGTTTTTCAGTTTCAGAAAGTCCATGCAGAGGGTGTCATCTGGCGCATACTATAATATGACGTCACTGGCTCATCAAGCTACGTAAGGCTGTTAGCAGTCCTGATTAGTGCACACAACTCTACAGTCCCTGGATAACATTCGTTATCACCGAATCAATTATCCGTATGATTTGGCGTTCTACAGCTTGTGACACCTGAAGAACTTACGTCTCGCTGCCGCTAAATGGACCTAAGAATCAAAATATTCAAGCACACTGGATTTGGTATTGGCCCACCCGTAGCCTTGATGACAACTTCCACTCTTGCACAAATACGTTCAGTCAGGTGCTGGAAGGTTTCTTGGGGAATGGTAGCCCGTTCTTCACGGAGTGCTGCATTGAGGAGAGGTTTACATATCGGTTGGTGAGACCTGGCACGAAGTCAGCGTTCCAAAACATCCCAAACGTGTTCTGTAGGATACATTATGAACAGGTGCTCGATCGTGTTGAAAGATTCAATCGCCATGCCCGAATTCCTCTACAACAGTGGGAAAAAAGATGCTGCTTAAAACATCAATGCAGGCCTGTGCTATGATAGTGCCTCGCAAAACATCAAGGTGTGCAACCCCCCCTCATGAAAAACACGATCCCACCATAACACCACCGCCTCCGAATTTTACTGTTGGCACTACACACGCTGGCAGATGGCATTCACCGAACATTCGCCATATCCACACCATGCCATCGGGTCACCACATTGTGTACCGTGATTCGTTACTCCGGACAACGTTTTTCCACTGTTCAATCGTCCAACGTTTACGCTCCTTACACCAAGCGAGGCGTCGTTTGGCATTTACCGGCGTGATGTGTGGCTTATGAGCAGCCGCTCGACCATGAAATCCAAGTTTTCTCACCTTCTGCCTAACTCTCATAATGCTTGTAGTGGATCCTGATGCAGCTTGGAATTCCTGTGTGATGGTCTGGATAGATGTCTGTCTATTACACATTACGCCCTCTTCAACTGTCGGCGGTCTGCGTCAATCAACAGGCAGACAGAAGTCCAAACCTTCGGCAAATTGCTCGTGTACCCTTCATGACTGCACGACACAAAGCTTTACGCCTCGCCTGGGTCCGCCAACACCAACATTCGACTGTTGGTGACTGGAAAGATGTTGCCTGGTCGGTCGAGTCTCGTTTCAAATTGTATCGAGCGTATGGACGTGTACGGGTGTGGGGCTCGTGCAGTTGGAGTGATATGGGACCCCTGATACTTCTAGAAATGACTAACAGGTGACACGTACGTAAGCGTCCTGTTTCATAACCTGCATCCACTCATGTCCAGTGTGCATTTCGAAGGACGTGGGAAATTCCAGCAGAACAATACGACATAGTCCAGTATTGCTACAGAGCGGCTGCAGGAACATTCCTCTGTGTTTAAACACTTCCGCTGGCCACCAAACTCCCAAGAAATGAACATTAATATGCATATCTGGGATACCTTGCAACGTGCGGTTCAGAAGTGATCTCCACCCCCTCGTACTGTTACGGATTTATGAACAGCCCTGCCGGCCGCGGTGGCCGTGCGGTTCTGGCGCTGCATTCCGGAACCGCGGGACTGCTACGGTCGCAGGTTCGAATCCTGCCTCGGGCATGGGTGTGTGTGATGTCCTTAGGTTAGTTAGGTTTAAGTAGTTCTAAGTTCTAGGGGACTTATGACCTAAGATGTTGAGTCCCATAGTGCTCAGAGCCATTTTTTTTTAACAGCCCTGCAGGATTCATGGTGTCAATTCCCTCCAGCACTACTTCATACATTAGTCGAGTCCATGCCACGTCGTGTTGCGGCACTTCTGCGTGCTACACGATATTACTCAGTTGTACCAGTTTCTTTGGTTCTTCAGTATATAATACAACAGAGAAATCCTCTTTTTGATTACGTTCAATTACGTTGTTCGTCACTTACTTTCTTTACTGCTTCTTCCTTCTTTAGTCTATCAGTCCACTTCACCTCACCAGTTATTCTCCCTTGGCAAATTTCAAACCATATTTGATTAATTAAATGTAAACCAAATTATTTTATTGGAGCAGTATGATGTTGCCGACATCAGTATCTATACCCAAAGGTGTGTCTCAAGAGGTTCCGTAATTTGACACTTTGAACGTTACTGTGTCACCCTTGATTACACAGTTACTAATTTTCCAAGTTCTTACGCATTAGTAGTCATGCAACTTTAATGAAACTCTATTTCTATACTGCTTAATAGTTGTTGTGACCTCTAAGACTTTATGCGTTCTCTATATTTACCGGTCACTTCTGTTCCAGGATTTCCTGGTCCATTCTCCTTTTCTCAGGTCCCTAGCCTTTATACTGATGTTCATACCATCGTTTCATCTTCTACATATCCTTCCTCAGCCTCTTCTGCTTTCCACTGATCCTGAAAATGCTACTCGGATTCGTCTTTCTTCATTCATCCTAAATAGATGTCCTGCCCAGATCAACCTTCTTTTCTTCATCCTTCGCCCAATATCAGCTTGTGAGTATAGCTCTGCCGAATTTGAACTTTTCAGTTTCCTCTAGTCCTATGAGTGAAGTTCCTACTGGGACCAAATACTTTCCTTAATACCTTTCTCTCGAAGACAAGCAGTTTTTATTCATCTCCTTTCCTTAATGTAAATGTTTCAGACCCATATAGAAGCACCGGCAACGGCCTTGCCACAGTGGATACACCGGTTTCCGTGAGATCACCGAAGTTAAGCGCTGTCGGGCGTGGTTGGCACTTGGATGTGTGACCATTCAGGCCACCATGCGCTGTTGCCCTTTTTAAGGGTGCCCTCAGCCTCGTGATGCTAATTGAGGAGATACTCGACTGAATAGTAGCGGCTTCAGTCAAGAATACCATCATAACGACCGGGAGAGCGGTGTGCTGACCACATGCCCCTTCTATCTACATCCTCCACTGAGGATGACACGGCGGTCGGATGGTCCCGGTAGGCCACTCGCGGCCTGAAGACGGAGTGCATGTAGATGCACCAGGAGAATTACGGTCTGGTATAGTCTGACTAAAAAAAAATCTCGAAACGGCTCTAATACATAGGAATTCTTATAAGCCAAAATTTGATTAATTTGCCACTGTGATCCTTGGCTTAATGTCACTTTCCATTCTATTGCCTTCGCTAAACATGGACTGAAGTTCACCATGATAGGCTAAACATTTTACCTCTGGAGGACATATATTACGATGACCCAAATGAAATCGTAGCATGAGTATCAGTACTCACAGCATCGGCTGCTGCTGGGAATACAGGTCATATGAATGAAATGATATCAATCATTCCAGAGCTTCGAGAAAGATGTATCACTGTGTAATTACGGAGACAGTTGTGCATGAGCTATTCCGGTCAGTGCACAAAATATTCCCGCACAGACATACGATATTACAAGAGTTGAATGATTTATGGCAGGCTGATCTTGTAGATATCTGAGAATATTCACGATCAAATACAGGGGTCATGTAGATTTCAATGGTCGTAAACATGTATTCCAGATTTGTATGGGCTCTGCCTAAGAGGGTAAAGAAGGGGAAGGAAGTTGTGCAGGTGTTTGAACAGTTGCTGCAGACAAGAGTAAATTGGTATCCTGACAACTTTCAAACCAGCCATGAGGACGAATTTTACAGTAGGCATCTCAAAGCAGTAATGGAACGATATAGAATAAACCAAAACTCAAAATTCTTCCATTTGAGCTGGTTATTGACCAGTATATCATGATAATCAAAATCCAGATCTGGATCCAATTTAATCTTCATTGATTATACAGGTAGCTAGACATTCTACCACATGTTATTGACGAATATATCTGGATTATTGACCATAATCTAACAGTTATCGATGTCAGGGAGAAGATACTAGCGTAATGGCACAATTTCGCATCAAAATAAAACATTTGGGTGAAAGCTCACAGTTTACTGTATGACAGGACACGCAAACTTCAAGCCATGCAGTACCGTGACATGAGTGCTAGGAAAGGCATCAGAAGATCTGAAAGTGGTATTCACAATAACCAACCAGTTGAACTCCATATCCCTGGGTACAACTTCTGTGGACTTGGAACGAAGCTGAAAAAGCGTCTAGCTAATGGAGGTAAGGGAATTAATATACTAGACGATGCATGAAAGGAGCACAGTATTGCTTGCACTACAAATAAGGATCGTCCCATTGCAGGCCGAATATTACCTGATAAAACTAAGCTGAAACATTGAAGGAAGTACACTGGTACAGAACAATGTATTGCTGCATTCACAGTCGATAGAGCAATGTGTGCCAAACTTATATTGGGTGCTGAAACATATTTTAGGCGTATTATGAATGCAGTTTGTCATTCACAAAAAACGAGAGAAACCTTTGGCATGTTTAAAAAATTACATATAGACAGCGGTGGCAGCCGGGAAAGGTATTTGAGGCATAAATTAGGAAGAAAAAGCAAACAGAGAAGTAACTACAGGAAGCTGTAAGACATACGACGTATGACAATAGAGGACATTGCTATCCGTAAAGAACTATATTTAAAATCATACAGGGAACAGCTGCTCATTAAAACTAATAGTGATAATTCCAGACACACTGCTTACAAATATAGCTCTCCTTAAACTTATGAGAAAACTCAAAATCCCAAGATTGCACAGTGTGTTTGTATGGGATACATTGCCAAAGATGACGTGGAAATCCAGAGAATGTGTAATCGTTAATTTAGATGTTGCAGGAGGGTATAGGAGTCACTGTGTTATGTCTGTTAAATAAAAATTGAATACCATTTACTACTTTGATTCAGTTGGCTATTTAAGGTCACCAGAAGAATTACGTCATTACTTTACCCACAAGGGCCAAGTTTTCTACAATTTTCGACACTACAAAACTTCAGTTCATGTCCCTGTGGTCATGTATGTCTAATATTTCTCCTGATGATTGCATCAAAACAAATAGTATACACCATACTGCATATGCTGAAGTTAAGATGCAATGTTGTACACTCCGACTTTAAAAGAACGTTCTTCTATGTTCAATGCAAACTACGTTTTTACTGTAGATCTGAGTAAGGGGGAGTGGAATACTATATTGGCCTCTCTGCAAACATACAGGCACAACAGCATATCTAACGTCACTAGTGCAACAATAAACTGCATCTGGGAAGTGAAGAAGCTGTGGTAACATTTCCTGGCTTTTGCGAGAATAATTTGACTATTTATACAAAATGATATGTAAAATGCTCTGTTACATACAAATGTTGGAATTTTTAAAACAGAAATAAAAACAATAGAAAATGCAGTGGACTTTAATCTTGAAGGTTAAATAGCGTCGCTAGATGGTTTCTCGAGGGGTTAAGAGCTGGAGAATAATAGTGATAAAGTTTGCGAATCGAATCAACAAGCAGATATACTGCCAGTGAGTGTGATTCGTGCTGAGTGTAATATTGTGATGAATTCGTACTTTAATGACAAAATAATGTAAACTAGACACGGATTTTTCCCAACAGTTGGTCAGGATTATAAAATTGTGGAGTTTCCTAGCTAGCCAGTATACCTTCTAGTGATTTATCAGACATTGGATCATCTCCAGCTGAATTTCATAGATCAGACCGAGAGTCTAGTCAATTTTCGTGGTGAGGATATTATAGCATGTCTTCATCTGAAGCAGCATCATTGGTATAAAGTGTAAATACAGTGTACACAACCATCAGGTCACTAGCAGCAGAGGCAGAATGTGATAACATGCGAGAATTACGATCTTATCAAATTAATAGGATTGGAACCTCGCAATTATGTTATTTGACATAAAAACTACAGTTCAGTATGATGAACGTATCATTTGTCAGGAGCATTTTTCCCACAAAACTTTTGCTTAAGGAACATTTAATAATAACGATGAGCTAACAATTATCATTCAACATGAAGACTATTTAACAAGTCCAAGCAAGAATTTCCTATGTTTGGAAGGGATGTGTACACCTCACAAGGAACCCCTTGAGTGCAAGGTCGCAAGTTTTATCTTTAGTAAGGCTCATATGGAAATGTTGACAGTTATGACAGGAAAAACATGAGCTGCAAATGACTCACCACGCGCATCAAGTGGGCGAAGGAAAGTGAAAGTCCGGGAGATGCAGAAATCAACCTTCTATGAGATGTATGTGCCATATTTTACAAAATGGTCATCGTCGACATTCAAGAAATGTTCAGAACAGACCTTGCGAAACAGTCTGTCGTGGAACTTATCATGAAACTAGCTCTGATTTAAAGCGTAAGTGCAAATAGTGCGATGATATGTTTCATAGGCAAGTACAAAGAACAACATCCAGAGGCTTAATTCGTGCAATGGTTCCAGGATGGATGAACTGATATGTCACGCTTTTTTCAGGAGGAATAGTTAGCTCTAAAGGAGTCTGATTTTTATACACAGACCAGTACTGAATCAAAAGCAAGTTATTTTGGCCATTGGCCAAAAGCAGTGCTCATATCATGCTTGTAATTCTCTTACGCCCATTTTCCCATTCATGCTTGCTGTGACGTAAATATTTCCTACTGCCCTTGCAAGATCACACACACGAGAAAGAATCGTATGGGGCACAACACCTCCAACATATCCCTGCACAATAAATAACTTTCCACTCAATTTACCATTCAGATTAACAGTCGGTATAATTGTAGACGAACGCTTTAAAGCATTGTTATTAGTTGATCCTGATTCTCATGGTTCCTCTAAGTTCCAGGGTTCCTTTCATATGAATATCCTCTAAATCCCGATTGGTTGGAATTAAAAACAAATTTTTACTGAACAATGTGATAAGTTTGTTTATCTCATCTATAAATTTTCGAGCCGATTCCGCAGTTTGATGTGTACCGTCCAGTTGGCACTTTGTTTGAAATTTTGTTATCTTACGTGTCCCAATTTTGTAGCACTGTTTGAAGATATGGAACCATCCACTGCTTCCCTTGAAATCACTATAATCTACGTCGTGCTCAATTTGATGTCCATAGTTAGTAGGTCACAATAATGTACATGCTCTAAACTGTATCGAGCATCTCTAAAACGCGCAAACTCCAGTTTTTGTAACAACTGCAGTTTGTCCTCCCTCGAACATCCGTAGCTTTTCTTATGCACTACAAGGTTATATTGCTGCGTACTCGAAATCTGCTGATAACTGTTACTTTCCTATGCTGCAGATGATCACCCACGTACGTAATTATGTTTATTACCCGCTGCCTCGACAATGATTATCCTTTATTATATTTCACTGGAGACCGGATTTGTGGTTCCCTGTCCGACAAGGAATATGAACCACATCAGTCGACACCTGTTTCAGTATAACTTTCACTTGTTAATAACATCTCATTATCATTGTACTCCTCGTGTACGTTGCCCGCATAGCCGAGTGTATACATCACACATTCCACTGACTCATCTTTCAGAAACACAATTATTGCATTGGTCACTTCTTTCACACTTTGCAACATTCCTTGTGTTCCTTTCTGACAATTTGTCAAGTTAGGTAACTTTTAATGTAGATATAATTCAATGTTGCTTCGTTTATCGTTGCCATTGCTCTGCTTTGTATCAGCTCCACTAGCACCGTAGCACTGCTGCAAGTTACTCGGCGTCTAAGCAACTACACTCAGTAGCCTCATAGTGTGTTCACCATTTGATACCTCCAGTCCCATCCCCTTTGGCTATGAGCAGCCAATAACATGGTTGCATGGTAGACACTATATGAGACATCGAATGCCATAAACATCATTGGCCTTTTGCGACCTTGCCTTAAAGGGTTTCCTTATAATAAGACTCCAGCAGCACCAGTGACATACTTACACGTACTTGCACATAATGCAGTCGGTTTTCTGTTTCAAGAAATAAGATACGAACTTAATAGCGTCGAAATCGACTGCACCAGAAACACTGGAAGGACAACGATTCTCAAAACATACATCTCTGCATCAACATCAGAGCTGAGGGATGTGGCCGTGCGGTTTGAGGCGCCATGTCACGGATTTCGAGGCCCCTGCCCCGCCAGAAACTCGAGTCCTCCCATGGGAATGGGTGTCTGTGTTGTTCTTAGTTTAAGTAGTGTATAAGTCTAGTTATGATCGATGATCTGAGCAGTTTGGTCCCTTAGGAATTCACACACATTTGAACATCAACATCAGACCTGAATGCTTTACAGAACCGTGGACGGTTCATACAATGATCGATAGGTATCTACTTTAGTGTGTGTGTTCTACCCAAAACGTTAATGGGCTTCTTTGAGGACGTCAAACGTATTCTTATGAATACTAAACAGCAGTTGATACTAGTTCGATGTGCTGATGATGATAACTCATACACTGTAAGAGACAGAGAAGTACATATAATTATGCTCCTTAAAATGGTGCAGATAGTACCATAAATACCTCTGTCAGACGAATAAAGGCTGAAACTTTTACTTGTGCTGAATTCTGGAGTTCAGCTACCATTAAATTTCTGTGTGTAGGAGCTGTTCGACTATCCAGACCTTCCACACTTATGTTGCCAAGCGTTGACGATTAAGACATACACTCCTGGAAATAGAAATAAGAACACCGTGAATTCATTGTCCCAGGAAGGGGAAACTTCATAGACACATTCCTGGGGTCAGATACATCACATGATCACACTGACAGAACCACAGGCACATAGACACAGGCAACAGAGCATGCACAATGTCGGCACTAGTACAGTGTATATCCACCTTTCGCAGCAATGCAGGCTGCTATTCTCCCATGGAGACGATCGTAGAGATGCTGGATGTAGTCCTGTGGAACGGCTTGCCATGCCATTTCCACCTGGCGCCTCAGTTGGACCAGCGTTCGTGCTGGACGTGCAGACTGCGTGAGACGACGCTTCATCCAGTCCCAAACATGCTCAATGGGGGACAGATCCGGAGATCTTGCTGGCCAGGGTAGTTGAATTACACCTTCTAGAGCACGTTGGGTGGCACGGGATACATGCGGACGTGCATTGTCCTATTGGAACAGCAAGTTCCCTTGCCGGTCTAGGAATGGTAGAACGATGGGTTCGGTGACGGTTTGGATGTATCGTGCACTATTCAGTGTCCCCTCGACGATCACCAGTGGTGTACGGCCAGTGTAGGAGATCGCTCCCCACACCATGATGCTGGGTGTTGGCCCTGTGTGCCTCGGTCGTATGCAGTCCTGATTGTGGCGCTCACCTGCACGGCGCCAAACACGCATACGACCATCATTGGCACCAAGGCAGAAGCGACTCTCATCGCTGAAGACGACACGTCTCCATTCGTCCTTCCATTCACGGCCTAACGGTGTGCGGGACCGTAGCCCAGCTTCATGGAGACGGTTGCGAATGGTCCTCGCCGATACCCCAGGAGCAACAGTGTCCCTAATTTGCTGGGAAGTGGCGGTGCGGTCCCCTACGGCACTGCGTAGGATCCTACGGTCTTGGCGTGCATTCGTGCGTCGCTGCGGTCCGGTCCCAGGTCGACGGGCACGTGCACCTTCCGCCGACCACTGGCGACAACATCGATGTACTGTGGAGACCTCACGCCCCACGTGTTGAGCAATTCGGCGGTACGTCCACCCGGCCTCCCGCATGCCCACTATACGCCCTCGCTCAAAGTCCGTCAACTGCACATACGTTTCACGTCCACGCTGTCGCGGCATGCTACCAGTGTTAAAGACTGCGATGGAGCTCCGTATGCCACGGCAAACTGGCTGACACTGACGGCGGCGGTGCACAAATGCTGCGCAGCTAGCGCCATTCGACGGCCAACACCACGGTTCCTGGTGTGTCCGCTGTGCCGTGCGTGTGATCATTGCTTGTACAGCCCACTCGCAGTGTCCGGAGCAAGTATGGTGGGTCTGACACACCGGTGTCAATGTGTTCTTTTTTCCATTTCCAGGAGTGTATGCTCAGCTAGAAAGCTCTTGCTTTACTATTCTAGCGTGCAGATAGGTAGGAAGGGGTGCCGGAAAACGATTGGTGGGTATGTGATAACTGTAAACCGACCAGTGGCAGATTTTACTTAAGCTCCCTGTTTTTGCATACAGTAACCTACAGCTTATCTGGGACAAAAACATATATGAGCATTTGTATAACATGTTTGCAATGTTTTACCCATCTTACCACGAGGTTCATGATGGTTTTGGACGCACTCTCAGCCCACACGAGGTTTAGGATTTATCACCAATAGTGGTGATAAATTTTTCAAAGCAATAAATCTTCCCTGCCGGCAACGCAACATACATATTATTGTTGCATGACCGTCTCTGAAACCACTTGCCACTTACCAAAATTACAAAATGTATAATATGAATGTAGAGGCGTGACACAACATGTGGATTATTTTACAATGGTACCCCAAGTGCGAACATCCTCAGAGACACACGAGGGTTTCATGATCAGATTCCACAATTTGTGTTTAAACATATTGTGTGTGACAGACACATTCTCTGGCACTGGAGAAGTATTAATTAGGTATTCCTTTATCGTCACTTCACCCAGACCCCTTAATTCAGTACGTCCTTTCAGAACTTGAAAAACAACAATGTGATTGACAGGACTTTAGCATGCAAAATGACAGAATGATGATGGTGTGGAGTATGAAGACACGATGTCATCACTCCAAACTTATGTTCTTAGACACAGCATAGTTTACGTCAAAGGTCATGAGAAGATACTGGTTTCAGGAAATTTATATAAATGCATTTATTCAGAATTTTGTAACATACAGATGTGCTGCCCTCAGCCACATGAACGAGAATCAGAGATATGGACAACATGAGTTTATCGACGTTTCATAAAATAAGCAAATACCATTGAATTAGTTAACCAATATTTTTTTTAAACATTGAGTTTATTCAGTTCATATTTTCCACATCCCTACTTACAGCCTTCAGGAAAGTATAATAACATGTCTTCTGTGCTCCTTATGAAAAATAGGAGAATTGATCTTCATGACGTTGGAAGCAGCAGTAGTCGACTTCTAAGGGCATCCAGGGACCCTTGCGAGCCTCTCTGTATAAGATAAAATGCCAATCGTCCAGTACATTAATGGATGTACATACATGGTTTGGAAAGTGGACTCTTTTTCTAGCGTCCATGTGTCTTTCGCCAGTAGGTACTAACAGACATGGTGAAGCTGTTCCTGAAGTGACCTCGGCTGAGAGCCAGAAGAAACCTGACAGGTCGTCTGAGCTCAGACTGTACTACAGCTGCCTGTTCTTCATGATTTTAATATCATGTAAACGGGAAAGTTGCAGAAATGTGTGACTTTTTTTGTCTGGATCAGTGACATGTGTGCAGGAAACACTCCATACCATGGCACCATAGTACTTGCCGTATACGATCGCAGAAAATTCGAGAGGCAGAGGCCTAGTTATTCAGTTCACATTTACAGTTTGGATGTGGCTGCAGAAAAATGCAAGCTAGGAGATGTGAAGCATAATGTAGTCAAGCCTCTCTATTTTTCCAAAGTAGCTACTCAGCATCCTAAACATGTACATTTACTGCTATTCTCTGAAGGTCAGAAGCATCGCTATGTCTGGGTCAAGGACATGTCCCACCTGCTTTCTGCCATAATGCGTAAATACAAGGAGACAAGTCATTTTTGCCACAGATGTCTCAACGGTTTTACTAAGTGTAAGTATTTAGAAAGACATCTAATTGATAGCTCAAGCTAGGATCTGGTATGGATAGCAATTGTAAAAACTAAAATTTCTTTAAGTTTAGGACAGCCCACCACCAGGAATGCCATCCCTTTTTCGTATATGATAACGTCGAATGTGGCACAGTGTAAAGTTGACCCCACAGTCTCTCACATCACTTTCAAAAAATTACATGTAAAGTATGCAGCAGTGTATCAAGTTGTATGCTCGTATGCTTCGAGTTTCGAGAAATTCTGATCATATGTCAGGAGTAATCCTGTACAATGGCTGCCCTCCCAGTTCGAAAAACATGCATTGAGCGCTGATGTTCTTTATAGCTACAACGTTTTAATGACCAACTCACAGAAATTGAGTCCCAATACAAGCATGCAGTTTAATCTCATATTTGTCGGCTGTCACTGGATATAAACATGGAAATTCCTCATACAGACCACTATGATATAATGGGGAAGTTCTGCAGTGCAACTCACAATGAATGTAGCTTGAAGCATATAATGCTACAACACATACCAGTCTTCTTCCATAATTTGAGCTGTTATGATGCTGATTTTCTAGTTAAGTACGTAGCTGATTCCAGCTCGAAAAATATAAAATCAGTGGCATAGATGACAGTGTAGGAAAATACATTTCATTCTACATGTCAGGCACATAAGGAATATCTCTCTGTTTCCTGGATTCAGTACAATTCATGTATGCACCCCTTCAGAAAATAGTTGAGAGAATACATCGAGGGGAAATGGATGTCACCAGAGCCGCATGTCCCAACAATCCAAAGTTTCAGCCTTCCCCTACTAATAAATAGATTTGATGAAAAGACCACAAACACACAATGCCTGATACCACCACATACACCAGCAAACTCACAGGCACTGCCATAATGGATGTGAAGTAGAGGCATGGGGAGAGAGTATGGCAGGAGTTCGACATTCATGATTCAGAGGGATAAGCTATGTTGTACATATGTGCACTTGCCCACAGACGTTCTTGAGATATACCAGAATATATGCCTGAGCACACACAGTCTGAATGCTTAGTTCGACTACACTACACGAGTGCTTTTGTTAGATGCAGTGATAAAAAGACACGTAGCAACATCAAACTGTTGACAGACGTTGATATGTACCTTTATTTGGAAAACGGTGAGGCTTGGCGCTTTACATCGTTCCGGTCTAGAGCCTGTGTATTGGAAGAATTAGTCATGCGTGCACAGTGGTAGATGGTATGAAGCGGGTTCAGTGGAGTACGTAGTTCTAATTTTCATCTGCTACAGGACAATAATTCACAGAGACATTCATGAAACAGGTAAAGAAAATATTTTGGTCAATTGTTCTGTTTATTTCTAAAGGCTTCTTTGCTTATTTATTTTCGTACAGTTTTGTATATGCTTTTAGTAGTGTGAATGATGCGTGAATGTGGTTAAAATAAATATGTCGATCGTTGTTTTACTGATAAACGCTGTACGAACTAGCGTGAGAAATTTTTAAGACAGTGTGAATGCAGACGACAGGGAATTTTATATCATAACATGTTAAGTGAATATATGGGAAAAGGAAAGGTAATTCGAGCGCAAATGAAAATAATTAATAACAAAAATTATAAACAAAATATCAGAATGTTACATTTTTATTTCGCGAAAAAATACAGTTTGAAAGTGTGTTATTTGGTGATTGGTTAGTTATGAAGAAAGCCGACTGACGCGGGAGAATAATGTTTTTCTATTGGCATTAAAGGAAATTGACCAGTCAGAACGGAGTATTCTTTGCGCGTCTTTTCTATTGGAGAGATAGAATTCTTTCAGCAGTAAAAGAGTTGGAGCTCAGCCTTTCAATGGTACGGTCGTGCATAGTTTGAGCTCCGAAGTAAATTGTAGTTTGCCGGTTTTAGTAGTGTTACATGCCTCTAAAGTGCTTTAAAGTTAAGGCATGTTTATCCTGGTGTGTTTTTTTGAAAGTATGGATTTTTAAGTAATTTTATGTATGAGAAAAGACAGTAATTCCGCCTGCCGTATTGAGCGGATCAGTGACTAAAAACTTGAGTGCACTAGACACCGATAAACTTAAAGTATTGAGAGCATTTTCATTTAAGAACAATCCGTGCTTAGTATCTGTTCAGACTTCGGGAAATACGTTACCATAAACTTGCTAAAGTGAATGAAAGGGTTTGTGCATGACTGTGTTAAGATTAGCACGGTCTTGGCAGTGAACCTGTAACTCTCAAGGTGCAGAACATACTGGCGTATTGTGACGAGCCAGTTGCTCAGCCACCATTGACCAGACGTTTTAATTGGTGAGTGGTCTGGAGAATGTGCTGACCAGGGCAGCAGTCGAACATTTTCTGTATCCAGAAAGGCCCGTACAGGACCAGCAACATGCGGTCGTGCATTATCCTCCTGAAATGTAGGATTTCGCAGGGATCGAATGAAGAGTAGAGCCACGGGTCGTATGATGCTGTAAACAGAACCTGGATTCATCCGAAAAAATTACGTTTTGCCATTCGTGCACCCAGGATCTCGATCAACGCGAGCAGCAATTTCGCTATACGGTAAACCGCAATCGCGATAGGCGAATATGTAATGGTACGCATTTCTCCTCCTTACACGAGTCATCACAACGACGTTTCACCAGGGAACGCCGGTCAACTGCTGTTTGTGTATGAGAAATCGGTTGCAATCTTTCCTCATGTCTGCACGTTGTAGGTGTCGCCACCGGCGCCAACGTTGTGTGAATGCTCTGAAAAGCTAACCATTTGCATATCACAGCATCTTCTTCCTTTTGGTTAAATTTCGTGTCTGTAGCACGTCATCTTCGTGGCGTATCAATTTTAATGGCCAGTAGTGTATTTATTTATTTGCATGTGTCTGCATCGTGTCGTTTGAAGCATCTCCAAGCCCAAGGGTGCTGTCACAGGATACATCCCTTTGTGCACCATTACAGAGGAAGGTTTTAGGTTTCTTTGCCCCAAATTTCAAACTTACGCGTATGGTTGGGAGACAATTACGGTGTTTTGATTAAGTGACCCTTAATTTTTGTTGTGCAGTGTAGGTTGTCTGTATAAAAATTCTTACGCACTCACGTTAAGAAGCAGTATAGCGTTAGCTACTGCTCTCACGCTTATTGATGGGTTTTGTTAATAATAAAAATATCACTTTTAAGCAACTAACATACTTATCGACCGCTTTCTTCGTCGCAGACAATCGCTGCTGCTGCTGCTGGCGCTGTCTCACACTGGACAGCAAATCGTAGCACACGCGCAACCACACAATAAAAACTGTTCAAAGGGGGCTTGCATGCCATCGGTGACGAGTGGGGCGATAGGGTCGCGAGGGGCTGAAAGTTGTGGGCCGCTAGTGGTAGGGAGGGGTTTGGCCTTCACAGGACACAGACGTAATGATGCCAGAGCTCTTGGAGTAACGATGCCATGACATTGACGCACGTGGTCGGATGCAATGACATCGGAATTCTAGGAAAGATGAGGTCATGGCTTTGATGCATGCCATGATGACAAATTTCCGCAATAATCCTTCAATCAGGTCCAAGGATATCTCGTTGTCTCCTTGCCCCGTGTTCTCCGCTCACCCCTGTGCCGTAAAGACAAAGACAAATCATCCAGCAGCATGTGGCGGTGCACTTACATGGCTACCCATCTAAGTACTGACCGCATCCAACGTTGCTTAACTACTGTGATGTGACGAGAACTGGTGCATTCAATGGGGAAGGGCCGTTGCAGTGATATCTAGGAATGACGAACATGGTATGACCAGATGTAAATGCATCGATCTCATGTTCGCTAGTTGTTACCCTTGAGTGATTGTGATCAATGCTTGCGTTGTAGCGTATTAGTAAACGACCAGTACAGGACCCACAGCACAGACGACATTATGTATAGCAGTGAACTGATGTAAGTTCTACATCCATTTTAATGTTGGCTGTGGCTGTAGCATGAAACACGAGTGCTATTGGGTGAACTGTGATGAAACTCAGTACAGTAACTTCATGACAAACTCTTTCAAATGGCTGACGAGATGCTAACTCCAAATCACAAATGCTGGTGTGACTGTCGATGTCGGGGGTAATTTATAATGTTATAGTATTAGTATTAATAACAAAAAATTTTGTTCCCTTCAGATGTAATTTATGAGAATTCTGACTGAATATCCCTTCAGCTACTTGTCCAGCAATGATGAATAATAAATGTCTGAGCCATTACAGACGGATGTGATCTTACTGGATTTAATAACAAAAGATTAAAATTTACAAGGTGTAAAATTGACGCAACGCAACGCACAGTGTTCTTGCATAGCATTGCTACTAACGTTCGTTTAGCTGCTGCTGCTCCACCATGCTCTAATCTGAAAAACGATGACGAGAGAAAACAAAATATGTATGTACTAGCCCGTATCTGTGAGATCTGATCTCAGTTTAATTTGCTGGTACATGACGACTCTAACCAATGAGGCTGCATGAATTCCGATGATACTGATGATGCTGAAAAATTAAACTGCATTCGACCAAAAGAAAGATATAAAAACAGAAGTGGTAATTGAGTTCCTAGAATACATTAAAATGTATGAGCTGTACACAGTGTTATTTTGTTCCCAGATTCTCTGTATTACTAAATATGAAAGACAAATGTTATTTTAAATATGATGTGGAAAGTTCTGACAAAATTTTAATAATTAGGAGTAAAGTAAACAGCTCATGGAATGGTATTCAGCTGTACTACAGCTCGAAAAAGAGTTCGTTCGTAACCTAGCGGAGTTTTCCGTCTTGTTTACGTGCCAGTCGACGACTGAAAGAAGTTTTTTTCCTTTCATATTCCTTTTCTGCATCAGAGTTTGTTACTCATCTACAATGAACACACTGTCAACAGGAGGTCGGAACAAACAAACAAAAACAGAACGAAAGGGTGAGATTTGGGAAAGTAATTTCAGTTACCTAAATCGGATTAAATTAAATAATTCTCTTTCTGTCGCAGGAGAATGCATTACGTTAAGCTACCATAAACGTCACAAGATACCTGAAATCCGCTATGATAAGCCTGTCTCTTGTACTCGAATTATTAAATCACGTCCTCCAGCTCTTTTTAAAATTGATCTTGAACTGTAAAATTTAATGCGAGCATTTTTCCACCGAGTATCCCAGATATTCGCTATCTCTACCCCACATTCCACAGAAAGAACTTTTCATTTGTGTGGAGGTATGGAGAATGCATGTTTGTCATTCTAATATAGTGATTTATCGGGGTCTTCATTGAATTATTTCTACTGTTGTTCGTGATAACCTCGTTTTCTACATTAGGTTACTCTCTTCTCATAGGACTAAGAATCATTCATTCCTACTCTTTGATGTAATCTTACCACAAACTATCTTTACCCTCATCTAGTCACTACTGAGGAAAACATTCTTGACTGCTTCTGATGCATTTACTCCAGTTACAAATGCCCTTTTTTCAGTATCAGACAGTTTTCCCGAATTTTGTGATAAATGTCTGGTTTTACGAACTAAACGAAGCACATAGCATAGCGCCTAATACATTAACTAATTAACACGGTCGCAGGACACATAATTATGCTACCCAGTCGCAGTTATTCTGCTTGACGAGAGTGGAGTGGTATAGAGCAAGAAACAGATTTACGTCTGCCAGTATTCCTCTGATACGCTCCTCTTCGAAAGACACTTTCAAAGGTTTCATGGATCCTGTGTCATTTCACGCGTCCCTCAAACAAGAATAGCACCATTGAAGTCAACTACATGCATTTGGCAACAGAAATCCATCGTTTCATGTGTTATTTACTACGTATGTTAAACTTGTATGGTGATCGTCGTCCATACTTTCCAACTTTTGCATCATCTCTGGCATCTTTGAAACTTTTACTAGATGTTTTATTATACACTTCCTAATTATCTCTTACCTTTTCATGCAGTCTTTTCTGTCTTAGATTTCGTTGGTACCATTAGCCAGCCAAAATATCTTGTACTTCAAACAGTTACTTTTCTTCCCGTAACTGTGCCCTGCAACCTCTGAAAATTTTTATTTCTTTTTTAACATCATCGCAATGATGTTTTAATCTCATTTCATGAATCTAATTTATTTTGCTGATGTTTCGAACGTAATCAATAGTACGAGTGCATTCCGCACCTAATAGTGACGCAGCGTAATATAAATTCGGACGAACATTGTTCGGATTAAGAACATGTAGGCGAGGGGTTGCGGGAAATAAATTACAATTTATCCTAATGGCTGTCAGCGCAGAGCATCTAACCGGACCAATTCCGAAGCCACAGGGCGCATTACATTCGGACGAGTTACGAGCCCTACGGAGGAATTCAGTGTTAATTTGATTCGACAACAGACAAAGGCTATCCGTCAATGAGCTCTCAGCATGCGTTCTCTCAATCTCTGCTGGCTATTGGCTGCTTTGTGCTGCCGCTAGGGTCCACACGTAACAGCAACGTCTCGTAACATTGATTGTGCCTAGATATACAATGTCAGTTCATAATCTAACAGTGAAGACTCTCAAGTTTCCAATAAGAACAACTTCGAAATCAATATACAGTGAACAAACGATGTCTGTGCGTAGCAACGAACCCACAACATTCCGTCCTTCTTTGTGATGTAATTTCAAACTTCATCTTCTGCTGGCATACAAATTTATGGCTGCGATGATTATTCACATTCATTGAATTACTTTTAAGTTTATATTAATTTCCAATCATTTCATTTATTTCACTTAATTATATGAGGTTTTTGTTTGTAAAGAAATATGAACCAGGAAATGAGTTGCATAATGCTGTAGATAATCCAGTTTTAGTTATGAACGAAATTTTCAGTGTGCGGAGGGGTCACAACACGAAGAGCTCAGATACATATATTGCAGAGTAATCTCCTGATTAAAGCCGTCCGGTAACGAGTCACTTAAATTACGCTATCACTAAATGACACATTATTTGGGGGTTTGGAGTTACTTACAGATATTGCAGGAGACAATAAAATTCTAATTCAGAAAGCGCTTTTCACATCAAAGCCAAGCTTTAAAATTTTCTTGAGAAGCAGACGATTTTCAGGTTTCAGTTAGAAGTTAAAGCCTCAATAGTCTCACGGTGCTCTTAGTTGCACAGCAGTCGTCAGTAATGACTGTAGTACAAGTCATCTTTAACTTTCATAGCTGCTGAACCAAGTTTACAGCTGCTTTCATCTATTCCAGTTCCTTCCCTTAAACATATAAAACATAGACAACAGTAAGGTAATTAGATAGCGTGATATCCCCACTGTTTTTGGTATTAATGTCTCGGACCTCATAAGGTATTGAAAAAAAATGTAGCTGTTCTACGAAGCATGTTGCTTATAAAATGTTCGTGTGACCTACTCTGTTACATTCATCAGCTGTATAATATCCATCTCGGAATGTCAGAAAGCGCTAACAGAGGTCATAGAGTTTAGAGAAACAGGCAGTAACGTTCATTTTGATCCGTTCTAGTGTATCGCAAAAACGTCCGAATTTATCAACGGGAAGACTGACCACTGTCGGAAAACGGCCGTTATCTCACGAAGATATATTTAGAATTGAACGACTTTTCGTAATGAGGAATCAAATAGTATCCTTCTGCTGTCTAGGTACAACCGCCATCGTGGTTGGTGGGATAGAGCTCTTATAAAGACATAAGAGTATTTGCGTAAATAGCCCATCTGCAAATGGAAAGGGAATTAAACCAGTAATAAGTGACAAAATCTTAAGCGCCCTCTGCCATACTGGTTTGTGTTGCTGTGCTGAGAAGAAATTAAGTCTAACTGTAGGAAGAATTGAATACTTATCAGGAGCCATGCCCATTAAAATCTTATTATGTAACCTCCTTAGTACTTACAGTCATTCTTCCAATGCAAAATTCGTGAATGGAATAAAAATGTAAAAATATGATCCATGTACGCTGTTTTGCTCCTGAGTTAATATATCTTTAAAGGCATAAGTTAGTGAGACATCTGTTCTACTAAGTAAAAAGGGACAAAATTCTGAGATTAAAGAACATAAATCATGTGATGAAGGTTTCGGACTGAGAGATTTTACTGTTACATTATTGAACTGACATTGCATACCTAGGCACAACCAATGTTATAAGAAGTTCCTGTTACGTGTGGGCCCTAGCGACAGCACAAAGCAGCCAATAGCCAGCAGACACATACAGGCACTTAAAACATCCTAATGAGTACGACCCATCAAAACGAGAAATGTGTAAATGTCACCTAAATGTTCAAATGTGTGTGAAATCTTATGGGACTTAACCGATAAGTTAAGTCCCTAAGTCCCTAAGCTTACACACTACTTAACCTAAATTATCAGAAGGACAAACACACACACCCACGCCCGAGGAAGGACTCGGGACCAGTCACACAGTCCATGACTGCAGCGCCTGAGACCGCTCGGCTAATCCCACGCGGCAATGTCACCTAAAATTACAACCCTGTTAGCAAGTTACTTTGAGTAGCGCTGTGATCGTTTGAATACGTAACACAAACTCCGGCAGCAGGAATACATATAGAACAGTGAAGGAGGGAGCACAATACCATAAATTTTAGCCAGGGTGTGACTTGTACGGAAATTATGTACCTACAGACCTGCGAATTAAAGGGAGAATAGGAGGCTGATGAAGTGACTGGCGTGCATACTGTACTCTTCCCGAACAGGCCATGAAGGCCCAAAGGTACCGACCGGCCGCCATGTCATCCTCAAACTACAGGCCTCACTGGATGCGGGTATGGAGAGGCATGTGGTCACACCGCTCTCCCGGCCGTATGTCAGTTTCCGAGACCGGAGCCGCTACTTCTCAATCCAGTAGCTCTTCAGTTTGCGTCACAAGGGCTGAGTGCACCCCGCTTGCCAACAGCGGTCGGCAGACCGGATGGTCACCCACCCAAGTGCTAGCCTAGACCGACTGCGCTTAACTTCGGTGATCTGACGGGAACCGGTGTTACTACTGCGGCAAGGTCGTTGGCACACTGACGTACGTAACATATTTAAATAAGTCAATGGTTAACTTCAAAAGACAGCAGTACTTATTTCTGTTTTTAATAGGCTGGTCCTTCTTCAATATATAACGACAGAACATACATGCTTAAACATCCGGACCTACATACCAAACCCTTTAAAGTGTTTTAAATGCCAGAATTTTGGACATACTACGCTGATATGGAAGTGTCAGACAACTTACCCATGTAGCTCCAGCTTGTGGAAGCAGGACCACATGTGATCCAATAGGTAGAGAAACTCGGTTTGATTGGGAAAGACCATAGAAGGAACTGTATTGATGTGAACACAGAAAACCAGGCAGCTCCTTGGCTTCTCTCAATACGGATTCAGGCGGTGTCGATACACTGTCGACAATCTGACAGTGCTAGAGGCGGCTATACAGCAGGTTTTCCTACGTACACAGCGTTGTATAGCAACCTTTCGGATAGCTTCATCAACGCTTCCACGTCCATCTGCCTGCATTCGTTAGAGCCTTTTTCATCGCGACCTTTTAGTTTTTAAGTATCTAGTTGGTTCAGTACTGTCTGAAACAATTACGTCTCTCAAGAAAGTGTTTTAAGAGTTACCCTGTTTACCGTAAGCACAACCAGTATAACTGCCACAGTAAGGTGTCCTGTCCTGTGCACCATATCTGTGGTTCATTTTGCAGTATTTTGGGTTCTCCTTCAAGCCTGAAACTGCAATTAGTCAATTGCAACTCATAGTCAAGAGGTTGGACAAGTGGACAGCAGAGACACTTTTTAAATTTTCTGCAGATACAGATCGTGATGCGTTAATCACATAAGATCCTCGCCATTCCAAATTCAATCGCCCACCACAACGTTGCTCGCTCAACTATGGATAAATTTCCTCAAACAATGCTCAAGTAACGAGGCCATTTGGGATCTTCATGAAACACCGGATGGGGAAACTTAATGTGTACCAGGTACAAACTCAAAGCCAGTGTTGTACCGACTGCAACATTGGATACACAGGAGCCGAGAGTATTTGTAGATTTGTCGCTGGACAGAAGACATTGCATTCCAGGAGGGTTTTTGGAGGTGTAATTCTATTATGAATGTGAGCATTAGCGAGACTTTCTGAAGAAGTTCCACCTAAGATTTGGGGTAACCTCTTTCAATGTCTTTTAAGGCGGCGTGGTAGGATTTCCTCAAAGCCAAGCGTAGTGTCCCACCCGGGAAAGCTTTCAATGCACCTTACCAGAGTTCGTGGAGAAATCTTTGTCCCATCCTGTTAGCTGAGGTTTTCTCATGATGTGATGGATTACTTTCTGGCGGGTAGTGTGCCGTGTGCTCTTGCGATTTGATTGTTCCTGTGTAGTGTGTTCGATCTCTTGCGATTCGCTTTGCGGTGCGCGGGTTGGTGCGCTCTCTGTGAATCCGTGCGGGAAGCCGGAAAGGGAGTCTCGGGCAGAGAGAGAGAGAGAGACGAGCGGGCCTGGGCGGAGCGACGCCGGAAGATCGCGGAAGTCGCGTCGGCAAGTGGTGTGAGTGTGGCAGTTGCATTGGGGCCGGCCGAGCAGCGGAACTGGAGGTGCTGCAGTGACTCGCTGTCGATCGTTCTGTTTACGAGTTCAACCTTCCTCACTCTGTGGCTGCGGGCTGGTGTTATTCTGGCCATTACCTTGTTAGCGGCATTTACATTAATATTTTTAAAGGCGAGCTGTTAGTTTGGTGCATCTTCATCTGGTGGAGTTACAGCGAGACTTCTTTCTGTCGTATTCTGGCTTGCGCTGCTGAGCAGTGAGTGTTCCCACGTCGCGTGTCGAAATACTGACTTGTGCCCTGGTTGATTTACGTATGAACTGGAGTGCCTATGTGGGCGTGTTTGCTTAAATTGTTGATGAAGTGTTTCACAATACCCTTACTTGAGTGTCTTTAAATTGCATTTCAGTTTGTTACTGGACTTATGTCAGTTAAGGGACGCCCAAATTGTCCCGCTAGTCAAGTAAAGTTTAAGTCTACTGTGACACCACTGTTTACCTGTTGGATTAAAATTAATTCAATCTTAACCACAGCTAGGAATAATTCAAGGCTAATTGTAAGTGCCACGTGTGTTTGTTTTTTTTTTGTCCTTCTCCTTACTCACTACCGTTGAGTGTTAAACTGTTTTGGAAACCCCCTTGACGTCATTTCACGGTGTGGTCTTAGAAAGAGTTCTGTGGGTACTGTTGTTAACGGCTCCTGTTGCAACGGGGTTTCCGGCCCAAATATCTATCGCACACCAGGGGTTTAGTGCCAACCGCCAACCGTGCGGTAACTTGTTATCAATCCTTTTCGAATCAGCGTCTGGCCTACGACTATTGATGGATTTCTGTGGTAAAATTCAAATGGAGGCACTGTCTTGTTAACTGGTCTGAACTGAATGTGCTTGCCTTGTAAAACAGTTCATTACTGATTCTGAGCAGTTTAATCAGTGGTAGGGCACGCGTTATTCTGCACCAGACTGTACTTGGCATTAATTGCATTGTCTTGGTAAATCGGTGTGCTACGTAAGATTATAACGCAAGCGCCATTGTGGGTAATATTTACCATTTGACTATATGATTTGGTTCTGTGGATCATTGTGGCACACAAAGTCACGTAAGACAGTGGTGTAGTGGGCAGATATTGCTATACGTCTGTGAAATTATTTCCTGTAAGCCATTGTGCCCATTAGGTTATGTAAGGCTTATATACAATGACCATTTTGGTAATTTTCTGTGTTTCGTAATAACATTTTACAAGCATTAAAATTTTGGTAAAGGTTTGAAACTCATATTTGCAGATTGTTTGATGTTAGATAACTTGTTGATGATTCATGTTAAATCAGCTGATGTACATTTAAATTGAACAAGTTATATGTCAATGTGTTGTTACCAGTACCTTACATGAATTTTCTTGCGTAATAAATTAAATCTTATATTCTATCCTCAATTTGTTGCTCAGCCTTCCACTCCAGCAGCCCCTGTATCCTGCTCCCAACCATATCAGTTAGCTTTGCAAATTAGGTGAAGAGAGTTTCTACCAACTGGTAGAAACGAATAGAGTGTTCAACTACTTTCGAAAGTTGGTATAAATTCAGGAAATTAGACAATGGGTCATGCACCATCGATGTGAGAAGGGGCAACCAAGACACAGAATGTTAACTGCTGTTACAATATACGTTGTCGTTTTAGCGCCGTCTGGCTCCAGCAGCACAGCAGAGAGATGCCTCCTGTAGCAATACCTAGCTGGTATACGTAGTTCAGTGTAGCAGTTTTATTGGGAGAAAGGAAACTGCTTATTTATCTATGTTTATTAGTGTTATTAATATTATTTAAAGAGTTTACGTGTTTTCGATCGCTACTGTCGCGTGAGGTGTCATTATACTGCAGATTATATTGTTTATATTTTGCATGTGTCGTAATTTCAGTAGCGTACATTTACCCACTTGCAGCAGAAACTCTCCTGACCGCCGTGTCATCCTCAGCCCACAGGTGTCACTGGATGCGGATATGGAGGGGCATGTGGTCAGCACACCGCTCTCCCAGCCGTATGTCAGTTTACAAGACAGGAGCCGCTACTTCTCAATCAAGTAGCTCCTCAGTTCCTCAGTTTGCCTCACAAGGGCTGAGTGCACCCCGCTTGCCAACAGCAGTCGGCAGACCGGATGGTCACCCATCCAAGTGCTAGCCCAGCCCGACAGTTCTTACCTTCGGTGATCTGGCGGAACCGGTGTTACCACTGCGGCAAGGCCGTTGGCACTTGCAGCAGCATAGTTAGAAAATTCGATCTTTCCTTACGATCTACTTGTACCTTGTTACTAAGTTTCTAACTCCTTTGGGTAGTATGTCTCATCGTGATTTTAATGTGTTTTATGATAGTCGGAAATGGGTAGAGATTGTGCTTGCGGGATGCGAACAGGAAGTGAATTGATCGCTATCTGGGAACAGCTTGAAGCTGTGTTGGGCGTGGCTAACATGCTTAAGACTGCTGCTCAAATTTCCAACGACATTGGGACAATTGTGATGGAAGCGTTAGCACTTCTCGTACTTCTTGAATCCCATGAAAATACGCTTGTCACTGCGTGTGCCAATGAGCAGCATCTCACCGGTTTCTCCTCATTCCAGAGTGCACAGAGGATAGTGATGGGGTGCCGTACATCAAGGCAGAAGACGAATGTGGGGACTGGCTACTCGGATGTACCCTTATACCATAGCAACATGTACAACGTGCTACCATCTGTTCGTAATACATCTGAGCTAGTCTCCTGGGCCAGAAGATAGGAGCTACAACGTTAGATAGTCATGGTGGCCCTCAGGGCACTGGGAGTCATATCATGCAAGAGGTCAGTATGGCTACTCGTAGGTCTCGGTCCGAAATATACAGGAGGATCTGCGGGCAGCTATTGAACTCAATGCGTACAACCCACTGAAATTCGTAGCTCATAACTGTATGAATGGTGCTTGATGCATTTGTACACTACTGGCCATTAAAATTGCTACACCACGAAGATGACGTGCTACAAACGTGAAATTTAAGCGACAGGAAGAAGATGCTGTGATATGCAAATCATTAGCTTTTCAGAGCATTCACACAAGGTTGGCGCCGGTGGCGACACCTACAACGTGCTGACATGAGGAAAGTTTCCAACCTATTTCTCATACACAAACTGCAATTGACCGGCGTTGGCTGGTGAAACGTTGTGATGCCTCGTGTAAGAAGGAGAAACGCATTTCCAACTTCGATAAAGGTGGGACTGCAGCCTATCGCGATTACGGTTCATCGTATCGCTACATTGCTGTTCGCGTTGGTCGAGATCCAATGACTGTTAGCAGAATATGGAATCGGTGGGTTCAGGAGGGTAATACGGAACGCCGTGCTGGATCCCAACGGCCTCGTATTACCAGCAGTCGAGATGGCAGGAATCTTGTCCGCATGGCTGTAACGGATAGTGCAGCCACGTCTCGATCCCTGAGTCAACAGATGGGGACGTTTGCAAGACAACAATCATCTGCACGAACAGTTCGATGACGTTTGCAGCAGCATGGACTATCGGCTCGGAGACCATGGCTGCGGTTACCCTTGACGCTGCATCACAGACAGGAGCGCCTGCGATGGTGTACTCAACGACGCACATGGGTGCACGAATGGCAAAACGTCATTTTTTCGGATGAATACAGGTTCTGTTTACAGCATCATGATGGTAGCATCCGTGTTTAGCGACATCGTGGTGAACGCACATTGGAAGCGTGTATTCGTCATCGCCATACTGGCGTATCACCCGGCGTCATGGTATGGGGTGCCAATGGTCACACGCTTCGGTCATCTCGTTTTCGCATTGACGGCAATTTGATTAGGGGACGTTACATTTCAGATGTGCTACGACTCGTGGCTCTACCCTTCATTCAATCCCTGCGAAACCCTACATTTCAGCAGGATAATACGCGACTGCATGTTGCAGGTCCTGTACGGGCCTTTCTGGATACAGAAAATGTTCGACTGCTGCCCTGGCCAGCACATTCTCCAGATCTCTCACCAATTGAAAACGTGTGGTCAATGGTGGCTGAGCAACTGGTTCGTCACAATATGCCAGTCACTACTCTTCATGAGCTGTGGTATCGTGTTGAAGCTGCATGGGCAGCTGTACCTGTACACGCCATCCAAGCTCTGTTTTACTCAATGCCCGGGCGTATCAAGGCGTTATTACGGCCAGAGGTGGTTGTTCTGTGTACTGATTTCTCAGGATCTATGCACCCAAATTGCGTAAAAATGCAATCACATGTCAGTTCTAGTATAATATTTTTTTCCAATGAATACCCGTTTATCATCTGCATTTCTTTTTGGTGTAGCAGTTTTAATGGCCAGTAGTGTATATTTATTTAATCGTATGGGTAGGGCCTCCGTCGGGCAGGCCGTTCGCCGGGTGCCGGTCTATCAATTTGACGCCACTTCGGCGACCTGCAGTCGATGATGATGATAGGATGATTATGATGACAGCACAACACCCAGTACTTGGGCGGAGAAAATTCCCCGGCCCAGCCGGGAATCGAACCCGGCCCCAGAGGATTGACTATCCGTCACGCTGACCACTCAGCTAGTGGGGGCGGACACTTGGTGCATTGATTTCTTTAAACTGTTAGCTAATTTGGTGAAGACAACTGGTCTTACATGCAAGATGGGAGCACAGCTCACTATTTGGAGCAATCAATACGGAGTAGATCGCTATTTTTCGGTTTCTAGTCGAGTGTAAGACGATTCTTCGTCGATCTCGGATGTGAATATCTCAAAGCCCACTATTGGGCGTGTAATTGTAAGGCTACGCACAATACATCAGACTGTGCGGCTGGTCCCTGCGGAGGTTCGAGTCATCCCTCGGGCATGGGTGTGTGTGTTTGTCCTTAGGATAATTTACGTTAAGTAGTGTGTAAGCTCAGGGACTGATGACCTTAGCAGTTAAGTCCCATAATATTTCTCACACATTTGAACATTTTTGAACAGTACATCAGGCATGAATTGCACAAAGAAAGCGGTTACTCATACGGCAGGTTACGGCGTGGTTTGTCCCTTTTTAAGAGCCTCTCCACAGGGATAGTGTTGAATTACCTGCCTCAGTTGGAGGAAGATCAGCCGTGTTGCGCTCGGAGGAGAACTTTCGACTGTGCAGATAAGGAAGACAAAATAATAAATTAATATTAGTGAACCACTACGTCACAGAATTATTCTTGCTTATTTAAGCAAAGATTGCCACATAGTAGAAGACAGAAAATACTGGCTGAAACCTGAAAACAGTGAAACTCTAAATTCAGTTTGTAAGTAAAGGATAGATGCCAACGGTGGCTTCCCATTCCCGTAAGAAGCTCGACAGTATCCAACGAGCCTGTTACAGATTCCGAATGTGAAATAGGATGAAGGTAAGCATAAATTGTGTGTGAAAAATGCTAAAGAGATGAAGTGCACTTCAGAGGAACCTAACGAATAGCGCCAATAAGTTTCGTGGTCATGCTATTGTAAAAGAAGGAAGCCCCTATCTGCCGGCTCTATAATAGAAGATTCATGCCTGATCTTCTTGTGGTTGTATATTCCCGTGGCCACCGCCGCCAGCATTCATATACGGTGGCTACATTCCAGCCATGCCTTTCTAAAATGGTTCAAATGGCTCTGAGCACCATGGGACTTAACCGCTGAGGTCATCAGTCCCCTAGAACTTAGAATGACTTAAACCTAACTAACGTAAGGACATCACACACATCCATGCCCGAGGCAGGATTCGAACCTGCGACGTAGCGGTCGCGCAGTTCCAGACTGTACCGCCTAGAACCGCTCGGCCACCCAGGCCGGCGCCGTGCCTTTCTGATATCGCAGAAGGAATATCCAGATTCTCGTAGTCCTTTTACACGACCTCGTTCAAACTGAATGAGGTGTTGATATTAGCGTCTTTGTAGCCTTAAAGGCATTCGTGACTAACATCAACTTACCACGTCCAATCTCAAAGGTAACTAACGCTCACGACCGTGACAGCGTGTATTTAAAGTAAACCTGATTTCCATCCTTATAGTGGCGGTACTCTTATGCCAATTGAGCGAAATTGGAATAGACATCACCTTTCAAATGTAGAAACACTCCCATCAACTTTTGTTTATGTTACACAACTCCTTCTTCGCGTTGCGATTTTTTCCTCCGGTGTACATTGCACAAAACAATTAAGGATCATTGGTTTAAGACCACGTAATTGTCTTCCATTGAGACGCAAGAGTTTGAATTTTTAGCTCAAATGTACCTACACTCTTCTTCAGCAAGGGTGCAGAAACGTGGGGCCCTGGGACGTCAATGTCGGTTTCAGCGGTCTTCGAACAGCTAAGTGTCGACAAATGTGAAAAAAGGCCAGAGGTCAGAAGTTCATGTGAGGTGTAAGGTGGGTTAACTACACTCCTGGAAATGGAAAAAAGAACACATTGACACCGGTGTGTCAGACCCACCATACTTGCTCCGGACGCTGCGAGAGGGCTCTACAAGCAATGATCACACGCACGGCACAGCGGACACACCAGGAACCGCGGTGTTGGCCGTCGAATGGCGCTAGCTGCGCAGCATTTGTGCACCGCCGCCGTCAGTGTCAGCCAGTTTGCCGTGGCATACGGAGCTCCACCGCAGTCTTTAACACTGGTAGCATGCCGCGACAGCGTGGACGTGAACCGTATGTGCAGTTGACGGACTTTGAGCGAGGGCGTATAGTGGGCATGCGGGAGGCCGGGTAGACGTACCGCCGAATTGCTCAACACGTGGGGCGTGAGGTCTTCACAGTACATCGATGTTGTCGCCAGTGGTCGGTGGAAGGTGCACTTGCCCGTCGACCTTGGACCGGACCGCAGCGACGCACGGATGAACGCCAAGACCGTAGGATCCTACACAGTGCCGTAGGGGACCGCACCGCCACTTCCCAGCAAATTAGGGACACTGTTGCTCCTGGGGTATCGGCGAGGACCATTCGCAACCGTCTCCATGAGGCTGGGCTACGGTCCCGCACACCGTTAGGCCGTCTTCCGCTCACGCCCCAACATCGTGCAGCCCGCCTCCAGTGGTGTCGCGACAGGCGTGAATGGAGGGACGAATGGAGACGTGTCGTCTTCAGCGATGAGAGTCGCTTCTGCCTTGGTGCCAATGATGGTCGTATGCGTGTTTGGCGCCGTGCAGGTGAGCGCCACAATCAGGACTGCATACGACCGAGGCACACAGGGCCAACACCCGGCATCATGGTGTGGGGAGCGATCTCTTACACGGACCGTACACCTCTGGTGATCGTCGAGGGGACACTGAATAGTGCACGGTACATCCAAACCGTCATCGAACCCATCGTTCTACCATTCCTAGACCGGCAAGGGAACTGGCTGTTCCAACAGGACAATGCAAGTCCGCATGTATCCCGTGCCACCCAACGTGCTCTAGAAGGTGTAAGTCAACTACCCTGGCCAGCAAGATCTCCGGATCTGTCCCCCATTGAGCATGTTTGGGACTGGATGAAGCGTCGTCTCACGCGGTCTGCACGTCCAGCACGAACGCTGGTCCAACTGAGGCGCCAGGTGGAAATGGCATGGCAAGCCGTTCCACAGGACTACATCCAGCATCTCTACGATCGTCTCCATGGGAGAATAGCGGGCTGCATTGCTGCGAAAGGTGGATATACACTGTACTAGTGCCGACATTGTGCATGCTCTGTTGCCTGTGCCTATGTGCCTGTGGTTCTGTCAGTGTGATCATGTGATGTATCTGACCCCAGGAATGTGTCAATAAAGTTTCCCCTTCCTGGGACAATGAATTCACGGTGTTCTTATTTCATTTTCCAGGAGTGTATATCACAGCGGCACCAAATTTCACCACAACTGTGCCCAGCGCCAGTGTGGACGTGTAACATCTACTTTCCCCGACATTTCGCCCATTCCTTTGACGTCTCTGTGATGGAAGTTAGAACCGCGACGCCCAGTGCTGAAATCATGTAGTTTTCTTATGGGTGGTCGAGGAAAACATTTCAGTCACACCGACGCTCGGTTTTCGTCACAAAAGGGTCTCAAGATGTGGTGTAAGTGGAGAAATGAAACCATCCTATCCCTTCCAGTGTTTAGTCCGATACATTTCATGGACAAAAAGATAGTTGGCATTGAGATGGGCTGCAGAACGACGTTCTTGACAACATTTGACATTGCACCTCCCCATCAGCTCCCACCTAGACGATTCTCTAACGACACCCATGTCCGAATGAACATTGCACTCTTTTTCTTGGCATCTGCAATATTGTATTTATCCGCTGATATCGGATAGCGACTCTCATTTAAAATGTCCTTCCCTGTACGAGAACTGCATAATGCTTATATGGGCACAGGTTGTGACACAGGAACGACAACCTACGGAATGTTGGATCTGGCCGTGAGTTGTGGACTGACTTCCGAAGCACCGTCTGCCTTTTTTTTCCTAGATCTCCTCCACTTCAGCTGTTGCCTCCTAATAGCCGTACTACTCCCGAAGTCATCTCAGCTACAACCAAAAACAGTATCAAATGCCATCGCTACTTTCACCCTAAAGCCAGATAGAACGGAATTTGCCAACACTTAAGGCTTCGACCACGAACAAAAACGAAACGGGCTTCCGGTCGTCCTGTAAAAAAAGAGTATGAAAGGAACCAGTACATTTTTTTCCAGAGGTGTCCACAGCGGCCAGACGGCGGTTTGTCCAAGTCGTTAATCGAGGGTTAAACGCTGCGTGGTTACCAAAGATGTCTCACGTAAGTCCATCCTGTGCTGTACCTTCAATCTCGTCTTACACCCGGTGCACCCCAATGCTGTGAAGGATGCGTAAACAACGACCCCAAGCAATTCGCAACGAGCGAACCATTCGATATCTTGCGCCGTGAAACCGTTCAGTCGCTCGTTAAGTAGTGCCAAAAATGTAACAACTCTGCTACGCCCCTACCACAAAAAGTATGACAACGCCTTTAACACACACCGTGGCATTATGTCGAGTAGCAGAGAAATAAGTGACGTCAGGGTGAATCAGTTCAGTGACTTGTCGCAACAACAACAGCAGCGCATCTGCGGCAGAGAAGGTCCTCAGCAAGATGTATAGAGTGTTAAAGTTTACGGGTGGGGCCGGCCGAAGTGGCCGTGCGGTTAAAGGCGCTGCAGTCTGGGACCGCAAGACCGCTACGGTCGCAGGTTCGACTTCTGCCTCGGGCATGGATGTTTGTGATGTCCTTAGGTTAGTTCTGTTTAACTAGTTCTAAGTTCTAGGGGACCAATGACCTCAGCAGTTGAGTCCCACAGTGCTCAGAGCCATTTGAACCATTTTTACGGGTGGAGAATTTTTCAATCGCTGTCACATACAAAAGGGCCCTTAGAGCGGTGGCAAGGAAGGCCGGTGCATGTTACTCCATACCCGCTACCAGCCAACCGCCGTAGAATCACGTTAGCAGGCAGTGTCTGTGGCAAATAGTAGTCGAAGTCCCTGGTGCTAGGCGCCCGCGTGGACAGTAGGACGTCGAACAGGTAACTCATGTCGACCATATAGGTGCGAATGTGACGTAGTGGTGGCACGATATGTCCAGCAGGGATCGGCGGGCGGAATATTTAAAGCGCCAGTTCTTCTATCAGTGTGGCGGTGAAGGTGTCCTTATCCAGAGCTTGCAGGTGTCGCATCGTCAGCAGGAGGAGAGCGCGTCCTACTATGTACGTGTATGATTCCAATGCCGCCAGCATGTGTTGACGAAGTCAATGTCTCATAACATGTCTTTAACATCTTCCCATCGCTAAAGAAATGACCAAAGATCGCCTGGAACTTGACAGCCACCGTAGAGGGTAGCGGGAGAACAGGAGTGTAATGATAAAGTTGCGGGGCGACGTAGACGTTCACAAAATATACCCACATGATCAAGTCAAGCATTCGAAAGGTATGAATAGGAACTTGTGTGCGGATCACATTAAGTAGTCTGCGCTATATAGCCGCTGCTGTACACTACAGTTTCGATGGCAGGACAATCCCAAACATTTCATCGCTGGGAACTTGGTAACGGACACCTGTGTTCTGATGTCACATATCGTGCAGATCCCCGATGATTCCCTCAACTGTATCCTCATTCCCACTGCTCAGGATACAGCATGGATATCCTATTATCGCCCCTTGACGTTGCTTAGCAGCGACAGGAATATCTCTATTCAGCTGCTGGCTACACGGCTTAAACGAATGGCCCGGAACGTAGATTCCCCTGATCAAACCTCTTTAGGTGATGGCAGTAACATCCGCACTGCCCTTTGTCGCTATCGAGACACAATCGCTCTTGCTCAAGCTCGTCGTGTGCCTGAGCCTTTACTCTGTCTTGACTTCAGTCAGGCATTTGATCATATCGATCACGACTGCCTCGAAGGGGTGTTCCACAATATGGGATACCTTGTTCCTGTCATTGGCGTCGAATGCGTCTCCTTCATGTAGTTACATCCCATTTGCTGTTTACTGGGCGCCTGATTCCTCCCATCTTGATCCTCCATTCAGTTCATCAAAGCTGCCCGCTCTCTACACCGTTGTATGCTTTTGCCATGGAACCGTAGCTGCGTGGGCTCCGTCAATGCCTGTCTGCAACGCCTGTCGTTGACCACGTATTTAGCTGCACTGTTTATGCGGACGATCTCGTCATCGTTCTTCGTGGCGATACAGAAGTCAGGGAGTCACTGACGTGAGTTACTACCTACAGCAAAGGTTCTGCTAGCTGCCCTATCGTTCCAAATCGACAGCGATTGCTGGAAGTGCGGGTGTTCCTGCAGACAGCTCTGTTCCATTGCGCGTAGTTGCTACTATCCTACGCTTAGGACTCGAGTTCACGGCACCTTGTTGCCCTCAATTATCGGCGCCTGCTGTCTCAATGACGAGCTGCGCTCCTAGATCATTCTTTACGAGCCTCGATTTTTTTTAACGAACGCAATATGTTAACGTATATTAGGCGTCACGTATGCCTCACGTGGCACAGACACTTCCCATTCTGCCATCCACGGCCTGCTTTATTCTAGCGGCATTAGTTTCGTGCATTTATGGCGGCTTGCAGTTCAATGTTCGGTACGACACCCTCACCCTCCCATGGTGCAGGGGCAGTTTAGGCCTGTATCATGTCCCCAGCAGAGCGATAGCCCTTTTCGTCAGCTCTCAGATGGTGCTGTTTCGCCATTGTTCGACGAGCCTCACGAGCTTGTTGTTGGAGACCCTTGCTCCACGCTCTCTCTCTGATTCAGATTTCAGACGTCGCAGCGTCCTTATTTCACTTGCATCTTTTTTCCTCGAACAGAGTTATGTCCGTAATGCGCTGCTGCAAACGCGCTTGATGTCCACGAATATGATCTATGGTTTTCGTCAGCAGAACAGAATACCGAACATGTCTGAGGGGAAGCATCCCCCCGTTTGACGATCGGTGTGCGCTCCTCGTCTTGCCACTGGCATCCACCTGCACGGCACCTTACGATCAATGGAAACAAGTATGTCCGTCATACCTTCACGGAAATAACCTCGCAGACATCCCAGTATGTGTCGCCTATGATGTCCTGGACACGGACAAGCATTGTTTGGTGTGTGGATCGGTGATAGGTGTTTGGTTCTTTGTGTGACTGATGCTGGTCTTTATTACTCCTTTCCATACTCCCACAAAAGAAGATGAACTCTGTGATTTGGTCTTGTGATTCGTGCTTTTTTCCTGACGGCGAAAAAAATGTCCTTCATTTTTTGCACTTCCTCAATGGTCGACGTTGTGCAACTCTCAATCTCAAACACAAACTTTTTTCTCTAATTTCTGTTGCAGTGTTTTTCTTAACCCATCCCGGATTTGAAGTACCACTGCAATAAGCAGTTGAGACACGCGTTTTCCACTCTTGATGTCGGTTATTCTCTGGTCACTGAAATGTTCTTCTCCGACACAATACGCATCGATAATCCCAACAAGTGTGCTAATTAAAGCTCCCTCCTCCTCGAGCTGTCCGTTTCCATTTATGCATGCTGATTGAAGAAAAAAAAATGAAAACAAAAAGTCTTGTCTCAATGATATGTTTTGTAGATCTACTACTGTTCGTTCCGTCACTCTCCTTGGTTCCTTGGGGAAGGAACGGGACATGGTGGCTAGGCCTCGGGTTGCGACCCCTGCGTACTTTGCCCCTTCCTTCCCATTGGGCGCCAGGAAGGTTTCACTGAAGAATAGAGGAAAAGAGAGAAAAGACTTTCGGGACTTCCACAATGGTGGTACCGGTTCGATCCTGTATGTGAAACTTTTGTTTCCAATTTCATCGCACAAAATATCATTACATAGGGAAAAAACTGCTAAGGGGGTCTCTCGCATAAACTAGCAAATCCGGACTCGAGTCCCGGTCCGGCACTAATTTTCATTGTCGTAATTTCTTCTAGAGCAGACTGTTGTTCGTACTCGCAACTGCGAATTAATTTCACGTAAAAGAATGGATTGTAAATGTACACGTAAAACAACGTTTTTGATAGTGTGTTAATAATACAACTAGTATCTGAGATATTTTAGGTGAAGTCACGGTTTCTTAGGGAAGGTGTTGATTCACACCTTGCATAAAAAACGGCATATTTGTTATATGTTATATTGATAACGACGTCGTATGTCATTTGGACTGCCGATGAGGGGATACATCCCCGACAACCATTAGCACGACTGTTAAGGTATCCACTTCGGGAGATGGCTCCGGATTTACTTACTTTCGACAAAACTACTGCTTGCTCGGTTTCGAGAAAATGAAAGCAGATATTTTTATCGGTCTGGACAACAGTGAAACTTTTATACATGCATTTTAATTAGTTCTAAAAGAGGTGGGACATTATGATAATCTTTTAAGCATATTTCGAATGTTTTTACGAGAAACTTCAAAGCAGAAAATATTCTGAAGCGCTGACATCGCCAGCTGCTTTGTCACAGGGCACCAAAAGTGTCCTTTTTGAAAATACAGAGTCATTTCTTCGCACCAACTTGTGTTGTGGTGATATGGGTGATGAACATGGTGAATGCTTTCGCGGAGGTATTTCACGGATAGAAGAAAGGTACTAATGGAAACAGAGTACTTTCTTGTTAAATGATTTTAACTGGATCGGGAAAACGGCCAATCCTGCAACACAGTACCAGAGGTAGGCCAAAAATAGACGATATTATGGTATATGATAATTCTTTCGTCTTTTGTTATAAGAGACATACAGTGAACATCTTTCTACAACAAAACTAGTTTGTCGGTGGGCGCAAAACACTGTATGCGGTTTTTATCCTTCTTTGTTGATCACCCACAATATTTAATGAACGTGTTTTTACGCCCTGTTCTCACATCTTCAATAGCAAATTTTCATTGACGTAGAATAGGCAGTTCTTTATGAACTGGAAGCATCAAAAGAGAGTAGTAGCCAAAGTTCTTACAGGGATTAATTGATGTTCAAAAAAAGTGTCGAATACTTTGAAAGGTGGTAGTACTCTACTCCTCGAAACAAGAAAAATAAGTTCAATAAACATGGATCCGGAAACGCATACTTTACGAGATAAACACGTGTTTATAAAAAGGATGCGCGACGCTTGGTTGCGGATATTAGCACAGTCTGGATCTCCATCATATGCGTCGGCAAGGTATTATGACGTGTTACTCACAGTACTCTACCTATCAATAGGTGGTTGGGAGTCAGATTTTATAAATTTGTGGTAAGGTCCTATGGGACCAAACTACTGAGGTTATCGGTCCCTAGGCTTACACACTACTTAATCTAACAACACACACACACCCATGCCAAAGCGAGGTCTCGAATCTCCGACGGGGGGAGCTGCGCCAACCGTGGCAAGGCGCCCCAGACCGCGCGGCTACACCATGCGGTTGGAGTCATTTGTGTGGTTTGAGTCGTGTTGTAGGATACGTTAGTTATCGTAGTGTTTGTGTGCCTTATTGTGCAATACTATAAACGTCTCATGGTGTTTTGCCTTCTTTCAGACGCGGATTCACTTATGTGTTTACCGTTATTGCGCTGTTTGTACATACAAATGGTGTAGTACATTTACATTTTCGCTCTTCCACCATTTATTAGCAGTGGAAGTCCACTTCACGACAAGTTAAACGATGTATATGATATTCCGCTATGGCTTGGCAAATGGACATAACCTGCGAGACCGTGCCCCCTACGCTGTAAAATACCCACAGCGTACAGTGTCCCCCTATAAGCTGTTCGGCAGACTTTTCCTGAGGGACGCAGGTACCCTTGCACCTCGGAAGACTGACAGTGGAAGGCCCCGCACTGTCCGCACGCCTCACGTGGAGGAGCGTGTGCTGCGTTCGGTGGGGGACCAGTGTGCGACGACTAACAGCAGCAAAAGGCGCGCCTCAATGTCTTATCTGGGGGAGCGGGGTACTTCATGAACAGTTGCTTTGCCCATAACATCCAGAGTGGGTTCAGGCCCTAGGGACACAGGATCATCACGACAGACTGCGGTTATTTCAATGTCTATTGCAGACGTGTGCGTCAGATCCACTGTTCGTTCACATCTAAGATTTTATTTAACGATGAGGCAGGGTTCATGGTGCTGTGAATTTCCATAACCGGCATGAATGGGCAGATGCACATCCTCAAGCAATTCAGAAAGAGGACATCAACTCTCAACGTATGGGCAGGCGTACTAGGAGAGAGATTAATAGGGCCATACGTACTACCACAAAGGTTAAGTGGGGCGCGTTATCTGGACTTTCTTATTAATGTATTGCGTACCTCGCTGGAGTCTGTGCCATTGCAGCAACGAGCTCTTCCTGTTGCTATTGTGTACGAAAGGGACAGTTTAGAATAAGCGGCTACAACATGAACAAGGCAACTGGGCCTTAGTTCCTGGACATCGAGAATGTCTTCGACTGTCTCTGACGTAGTAGCAAAACAAGCGACGCTGGTTTCCCCGACGGACTCGTACGTCTTACGCACTCATATCTCACAAACAGAAGTTTCAACACTGACATTCGGAGCAATCAATACGACGTAGCATACAAACCGGATCGCCTAAAGGTAGCATCTTGGGATCCCTATTGTGTAACGATACCACAACAACACTTATCTCGATGGTAGCCATTTACACTGATGACACCTTCGTCCTGGCGCGAGACTGGATACCATCAAACAACTCACAGCTACAGACAGCACTCATAACTGTCGAGCCTTGACTGGAGAAATGGCGTGTTAGAGAAAATGTCGACAAGTGCGAGGCTATTCTGTTCACATGCATACCGAAACAAACACCATCGCTGCAGACGAATTACACTTCACACACGCCCAATACGATTCCGTGAGAAAGTCAGCTATCTCGGAGCCTGGCTGTATCGGAGTCTGACTTGAGGGGGGGGGGGGGGGAGGGGTATGGACCACATTCAATTCGTCGCCAACAAAGCACACTCGAAGCTGAAACAACTCTGTCGAATGCTTGAGGTGTCGAGATCCATGCGCAGGAGTCTTATGATCAACGATATTTACGCACCGCGGACATGCCCATTGAATTCCGACTTCCCTGGAGGTACTAAAAAAACTAACTACATGCTATTAAAGTAACTTGAGGTACTCGAACCACCCCTTTATTCCAAATCAGGTAACTGCTATCATAACCACACGTGGAAATATCACTGCCCAAAACACTCCTCCTTAGGGGTTCTGAACCACGTGTGACAAGCTTACACTAAGACGACAGACGACGCAATGTCAGTGAACTCCTGTATTACAACAAATATGACTGACACTGCCAGCAGCGCCCTTACAGCCCACAAACTGGCAACGGCAGGTATGCTGAACTCGTATAAACGCAGAAGAAATTTGTCGGGGATTCTACGCCGAGTGGAAAATTTTATGATCATGATGACCTCTGATGACTATTTGACATGTTACAGGTCGCTGATGCTGAAGGTGGCCCAGAGAATGTGGTCTGTGTCCAGCAACAAAGGCACCCTCCGCCAACATGTTCTTACACACACGCGTGAACCATCGCCACTGACAACAAATCCATCAATAGCTCTACTACCGTACTGATGGACGCGGAGGTTTCTTTTCCCACAGCACTTGCTGTGGCACTTGTCTCGCTCCCTCCGTCCTATTCTTCAAATGCTAGTCTTCAACGCACCCAGACGTATGGACAAGATTATATAAGAGTATCCAATGACTCCCCGATAGACATACTAAACCTTTCTCTGGGATGACATTAGAAACGTTTCTGATGATCACCATGCAACTTCAAAAAATAAAAGGTCAATTTCTGGGGGAAGGACGATTTATTCAGTTGGAGTTTATGGGGTGGTTTTTTCCTAACCCTCCTAAATGGATAGAAGGCATAAAAGGCTGGCCTAATCTCGAGTGTTCCACTCAGGACGGCTGGTGTTCCCATCACCCGTTGCAAAGAGCGAAATGAAAGCGCCAATGAAATTGCCTGAATGCGAATACTAAGCCTGACTGGCCGAAAGTTTTGAAATTTAAATAATTTCGTGGAGCAATCTGGAGCTCGCGAACTTGAGGAAGATTACAAAAGGATTTGTTTAGATCTGCAATTACACTTTTTGACTATTCGTCAGACATAAAATCTCAAGACATTTGTCCCATCCTGTGGTTTATTTTTGCGGCTATCCATATGCCAAATTGTTTAGTGCCCGTTACTTTGTTAACAGATTGTGTCAGAATAAAATTAAGAAATTATACACATTTCACAAAGTATATAAAGTGAATAATGGTTATGACACTGTACAGCATTTGAAAAACTTTACTCTGGCACAACATGCCATTCTTATGTCTCTTGCTACAAAAAAATTGTACACAAGTATAGCGACAGAACAAACACTAGAGATTGTTTATGCAAATCTCTTTAAGTACGAGAAAGCTGAACATATGTGCAGTACACAGCTTATATAACTTACAAGGCTTGCACTTTCCTTTAATTACTTCATGTTCAACGGAAAAACTTTCTGTCATAAAGACGGTCTGGCTATAGGTTCGAGTCTGTATGGGATTTTATCCGAAGTTTTTATTCATGAACTGGTAAGTAACTTTTTACATGTCCATAGCGAATTGAGTCGAGAAAAAGTCATTATGTATTACTGATATGTAGATGACATTTTGATTATCTTTAGGGTGATATTAAAGAGGCATAACATTTAGCCCGGAAATTAAACTCCAAGCATGAAAATATTAAGTTTACGACTGAGTTTGAAAAGGTAGGGCCCCTTAGGTTGTTAAATATACAAATAACCAGGGAAATTTCAAAGCTAAAACAAGGTATTTTTCGGAAACCAACAGCATCAGATACTATCATAACGATAGACTCGGGCCATCCTGAAAACAAAAGAAGTCGTTTTTTGTATCTATGTTCCACAGGTTAGCAAAGTTTTATTTGGACAAGGATGCGATAAATAAGGAAATCGGGACAACTGTACAGATCTGTCTCTCAAATGGGTACGATGAAGCTAATATTAGGTGAAAAGTTTTGCTAAGGTTGCCACAGGCAAAATGGAACGTAGAGAAGGAGTAAAACACAATATGTTAAAGTTTCTTTATGCCATGTTCACAAATGATTGCAACCATGTACAAAATGTTTAACGTTCAGTTAGGATTCTAAACGGTTAACGATTTCGGGAGTCAGCTGAAGCACAGTCTGTAAACAGTGTAAAATAGGTTTTGTTAGACGGGAGTAAACAAAATAAAGCAGGGATCACGTGATTGTGTTTACGTGGGACAAGCAGGGTGAGAGTCAAAGGGTGGTTTGAAGAACATGGTTGTGCTAGCAACAACACCGCTTTAGGTCTCCATTTAAAAGATAAAAGCCATAAGCTGGCAGAATTAGAAAGTAGCATGGCAGTTCTCAGCACAGAGGGGAAGGGAAGCAATTTGGAAATTCTGGGGGAATTGGAAATACATGCATTCAGTCAAGTGGCTCCAGAACTCCTAATCAACGAGCAAATCAGTAGTAGTAGGAAAATGGTTTTTCAGTCTTTTCGACGATTTGTTGTGAGAGGCACTTAAAAACTATGATAGCTTTCGTAACCAGTTTTCTGTAGTTGGGTGTATAGGCAGGCATCTTTCTGTTCACTGTTTTTTTGTGCCCTACTGTGGTTAGTGAGTGTGACGTTAGTTAGGTTCATCAGTGGTTCAGGAGGAAATTCCAAGACAAAATAGTTTTCTACCATTTTGTAATGTACTTTATTGTATTTTATATTACTGCGATGTGTGCACTAATGTGCCTATGTGGAGGCACAGAACATGTACGTTCAGTTGTTATTGGTTACTGTTTTATTTTTAGCAGACATATCGGTATTTCCACAGGCGCAACGCCGGAGGGTGATGCCCTCCTGCACCTTGTGGTTTACCTAGCAAGTGGGAGCACTGAAGAAGCAGTTTTTCGTGGTCTACCTCAAGACCAACGTTCCCATTCTCCAAGTTTAAATTATGTGTAACAGGTTTTGGTTCGTAAATGTATTGGTAAGGAACAAGCTGTCAAAGTTATTTTTGCTATGAAATGGTATGTATTGGTTCTGTCGCGTAGTTCGATTTTGTGCTTTCTTGCTAACATTTTGGGTTTCAAATGTATAAGTAAAACTTTGTTATATTCTTTACTCCAAGAAATTTGATCATGGGCAGAGCCCGAAACATGTCATTTGAAATAAATGCATAAAAAACTAATACCCATTTGTTTGCGATCACTCAGCTTTCTAAAATCCAGTTATTAATAATAATAATGGTAGCATACCTCTACAGCAGTTTTTGCCGACAAACGAAAAACCGATAATCTACAGCAGAAAAACTTAATCACGCAGACGTAATACATTATTTTGTCCACATTATTGCTCTGATTTCTTTCACAGGTGATACTCGACTTGCCTTAACCAATAGGGATTGTCCACTGATCAATAATTCATATTATGCCGATTCAGTTAAACACGATTCGTAAGAGTTGATTCATCACAGAAAAGTGTCTCCGAAATAAAATCATCATAGGCTACTAGTTGTTATTGTATCCAGCTCAAAATGTTCAAGTGCTTTTGAAATTCGTCAGCATGTAGTTCATGATGCAACCTAAGTGATGTGGATGGAAATCGTATTTATCCAACATGTGCAGATCATTTCTTGCGAAATTCCTGAACCTCGTGTGATTTGCCTAGAAGTAATGCATATTTTGCTTTTGAAAAACCAGTTTTACATCAAAGATTTAGAGTAACTGCCTTTCCAACCACATGTGATCCTAACCTGATGTGTATCTCTTAATATATCATTATTTTTCAACTATTTTTAATACATTTTGATTATGAAAATCACACCATTTCATCTTTCGGCTGAGGGTACAGCAAACTTTCGAGATTATGAAGAAAGTATAGGTAATGGTTTTTATTTATTTAATTTGTGACGCGTTTCACTCTCACGGGAGCATCATCTGACACCTGGGGCTAAAAAAAGTTTCCTCAGTACAAATTTACGTGCCAGGAATCAGCTGTAAAGCTACATTGTCAGTTAAATAAAGCAACTAGGAAACCAAAACCAGAGTTGTGTAAAGAGCGTAATCAAGGACAAACTCTAGGAGCACTGGCAAAAGTACAGAACGTCAGGCATTCACCAAAGACGGCACTTTGTTCAATAAAATATACATGATACATCCACCTACGGAATAAATAGGAATATGTTTCTAGGTAAAGAGCTGTAAGCAGAACAATCCTCGAAAAATTTGAAATTTCGAAAAGAGTCTATTTTAAGAGCCCAGATCTGCTCAGCGAACAACTGACCTTTCATTACCAGAGCTAATTTGAGGCTATTTATCATTACTCTGAAACACATTCTCTGGTTTCCCACCTGGCGCTGCCACCTTGTATGATGTCGGTCTCTTTGATTCATAGCTCTGTGGGAAGAAAAGGGAACTTCACAGCAAACATAAACATAGCCAAAGCCTTGCAGGCAAACAAAAACTACGCGAAGCGAAATGTAGTGTGAGGAGGGCCATGCGAGAGGCGTTCAGTGAATTCGAAAGTAAAGTTCTATGCACTGACTTGGCAGAGAATCCTAAGAAATTTTGGTCTTAAGTCAAAGCGGTAGGTGGATCAAAACAAAATGTCCAGACACTCTGTGACCAAAATGGTACTGAAACAGAGGATGACAGACTAAAGGCCGAAATACTAAATGTCTTTTTCCAGAGGTGTTTCACAGAGGAAGACTGCACTGTAGTTCCTTCTCTAGATTGTCGCACAGATGACAAAATGGTAGATATCTAAATAGACGACAGAGGGATAAAGAAACAACTAAAATCGCTCAAAAGAAGAAAGGCCGCTGGACCTGATGGAATACCAGTTCGATTTTACACAGAGTATGGGAAGGAACTTGCCCCCCCCCCTCTTGCAGCGGTATACCGTAGGTCTCTAGAAGAGCGTAGCGTTCCAAAGGATTGGAAAAGGGCACAGGTCATCCCCGTTTTCAAGAACGGACGTCGAACAGATGTGCAGAACTATAGACCTATATCTCTAACGTCTATCAGTTGTAGAATTTTGGAACACGTATTATAATCGAGTATAGTGACTTTACTGGAGACTAGAAATCTACTCTGTAGGAATCAGCATGGGTTTCGAAAAAGACGATCGTGTGAAACCCAGCTGGCGCTATTCGTCCACGAGACTCAGAGGGCCATAGACACGGGTTCCCAGGCAGATGCCGTGTTTCTTGACTTCCGCAAGGCGTTCGATACAGTTCCCCAGAGTCGTTTAATGAACAAAGTAAGAGCATATGGACTATCAGACCAATTGTGTGATTGGATTGAAGAGTTCCTAGATAACAGAACGCAGCATGGCATTCTCAATGGAGATAAGTCTTCCGAAGTAAGAGTGATTTCAGGTGTGCCGCAGGGGAATGTCGTAGGACCGTTGCTATTCACAATATACATAAATGACCTTGTGGATAACATCGTAAGTTCACTTAGTCTTTTTGCGGATGATGCTGTGGTATATCGAGAGGTTGCAACAGTGAAAAATTGTACTGAAATGCAGGAGGATCTGCAACGAATTGACGCATGGTGCAGGGAATGGCAATTGAATCTCAATGTAGACAAGCGTAATGTGCTGCGAATACATAGAAAGAAAGATCCTTTATCATTTAGCTACAACTTAGCAGGTCAGCAACTGGAAGCAGTTAATTTCATAAATTATCTGGGAGTAAGCGTTAGGAATGATTTAAAATGGAATGACCATATAAAATTAATCGACTGTAAAGCAGATGCCAGACTGAGATTCATTGGAAGAATCCTAGGGAAATGGAATCCGAAAACAAAGGAAGTAGGTTACAGTACGCTTGTTCGCCCACTGCTTGAATACTGATCAGCAATGTGGGAACCGTACCAGACAGGGTTGGTAGAAGAGATAGAGAAGATCCAACGGAGAGCTGTGCGCTTCGTTGCAGGATCATTTAGTAATCGCGAAAGCGTTACGGAGATGATAGGTAAACTCCAGTGGAAGACTCTGCAGGAGAGACGCTCAGTAGCTCGGTACGGGCTTTTGTTGAAGTTTTGAGAACATACCTTCACCGAGGTGTCAAGCAGTGTATTGCTCCCTCCTACGTATATCTCGCGAAGAGACCATGAGGATAAAATCAGAGAGATTAGAGCCCACACAGAGGCATACCGACAACCCTCTTTCCACGAACAATAAGAGACTGGAATAGAAGGGAGAATCGATAGAGGTACTCAAGGTACCCTCCGCCACACACCGTCCGATGGCTTGCGGAGTATGGATATAGATGTAGATGTATATCCGTAAATATGTGCCATAAGGACGCTTCATACACCTGGCCTGTGTTATAAACGTGCCCTGCGTTGTGATAAGAACACTGGTAACGCGTGACTCCTGCACGATTTTATTCCTTATATTCCTTATATTACTCACATGCTCTGTGAGCCAAGATGTGTGACTGTTTAAAAGCCCTCAATATTTGTTCCTTTATCTCCGTAATTATTTACGTGGTTTCTTATCTTTGTTTCACTTACCGCTCTTCGTCTTGAAACATATTCTTATTTATTTCCGTAGGTGGATGTGTTTTGTATATTTATTGGATGACGTGACATTTTTGGTGATTGCGAGACGTTCTGTACTCTTGTCAGTGGTCCTCGAGTGTTTTTACGCTGTGTATGTGTCTCTTAAATTTTATTATAGGATTACCTGCCATTTTGGTGATAGTGGGACTTCCTGTACACTTGTCAGTGGTCCTAGAGCGTTTTTACCATATGAGTTATCTTTGGTTACCCACGTTCCATAACTTGGGTCGTGGTTTCGCAGTTGCTTTATTTAACTGACAATGTAGCTTTTTAGCTGATTCCTGGCTCATAAATTTCTACTAAGGAAAATTGTTTTTACCCTAGATGTCTGATGATGCTCCCGTGAGAGTGAAACACGTCATAAATGAAAAAAATAAAAAACCAGTTTACAACCCAAACTGCCTATTCTTTCTTGAACACTTTGATTATTCTTTATTACAGAGCCATAGCGATATATATCGTGCAACGAAAAATGTTAAATATAAAAGTATTTTTCCCGGACTATACAATTCCGCAATAAAAGATAGGGATTCCTCTTAAGATTTGAAAACTGATCCACTTTGGCCTCCTGGGTGTGGGGCGGGGTGTCGAGTTTGGTATCACTGGTCGTCCTCCTACCTGACGAACAACTTTTATTACATCCCTTACTTCCGTGACATTTTCACCCTGTACGTACACACTGGCTCACCTCGAAATCGAGTCAAAAAAATTGTGGTGGTTGTACACGGATATTTTCTGAGCATAATGGTATGAGGGGTCCGTGGTCTCCTCTGGATCGTAACGGAGTAATAATGTAACTATGATATCAGGGTAGAACAGATGGAAAGGTAAATAGTATAAAAAGTCTAACAAAATGTAGTTACTATGTAACAAACGAAATTGTTGTTGTCGTGGTCTTCAGTCCAGAGACTGGTTTCATGCAGCTCTCCATGCTACGCTATCATGGGCATGCTTCTTCATCTCCGAGTAACTACTGCAACCTACATCCTTCTGTATTTTCATAGTGTATTCATCTATTGGTATCGCTCTACGATTTTTACCCTCCACGCATCCCTACATCACTAAATCGGTGATCCCTTGATGCCGCAGTATTGACATAGAATTTTCAGAAATTTCATTAGTTGACAAGGGTTTTCTAAGCAGTCGGTCTGTTTCGAGTGTGAATTACCCTTCCTCGGGATTATTCCAATATATCTGAGTAGCACCTGGCCTGCACCTGACTGATTTTCGATCGTGTATTCAAACATTATCGTATGTATTCGTCTATTAAAGCACATTACGTCACATTTGGTTATATCTAATGTCAGCAAGAAATATTTTCACAAGGGACTGATCGTGTGGAAGCTTCCGCCGTTCGTCAGAGCAGCCACCGAGGGAATACTGTAAGATTCACGCGTCAGCTAGCAGGCTAGGCCGATAGGCGGGGATCAACGCTCGCGGATCTCATCGATTTCTACTATCGATACACCTGTCACCTCTCAGAACAAACTGTAACAAGTCTCCTAGCTACGCTATCTACGATACAGAACACAACATGAGATTCGTGGAAATAAAGGAAGAGAAGTATAAACCCATTACAACCAAAAGGAAACATTTTCTAATGTTTCTGCTACTCCCATTTATATTGTGGTGTACTAGTTCCTTTTTTATTTTTTGTCATCATCTTCTGACAACCTAGTCGACATTGTTCTGGCGTAACCAAAAGCGCCCGAACGAAGACGAAGAACGCCAGACCAATGAAGGCGGTGAAATAACGTCGGCCAATGGTGCGCGGAATAGGACCGCGCTACACCAGCAGCGCCCTCAAGCCGAAGTGAATATAAGCGCCGCTCCTGCTAGACTCTGCCGCTCAGATCGGCCTCGTATACAGACATTAGTGGACAGGATTCGCAGAGCAGTAGTAGTGACGTGTGTCAACTTGCAGGAACATTGTGTATAGCAAGGACTCGAATATTACTGTTTCCCTGTCGCCCCTCGTTTGCGACATTTTCTGTATATAAAAAGGATTGTCAATCTGCTTTACAGAAATAAAACTATTAATGTTATTTGCTTGAATTGTTGTATAGCATTCCGAGAACGCAACATCTCTTAGGCACCCTGTACGAGAAGAGCGGGCAAGACCCAACAGATATGTCTGGTTCACACATAAACGTATTGACACTTGAAATTTTTTACCATTTCAAGATGACAGCAATTCATATGACGGCACTTCAAATATTCAAGAAAGGAATGCAAATCGCCACGAGCAGACGTCATACTGGAATTCTTAACGATGGCCTACGATGTCGAAAAACCGGTTAGGTGCCAAATGAATAATATTTGCAGAACATCAAGAAACTGTTTCCTTTTTATATTATAGTCATGTTCTCTTAAGCACCGATAGAGTATACGTTTAATGCTGCAAAATAATATCGCAGTTTTCTGTATGCGTTAGTGCATGTAAATAAAAACTTGAGGGCAAATGACGGAAAATAATTTAAAGATGTAACGAGAGGAGGCTGTTTAAAAGTAACTGTACTAAAATTAAAATAAATCTATGATGAAATAAAACAATAAGGAAACGAAGTTGGTGCGTAGCTACAAAACAGAAGCTTATAAAGGACCTTGGTAGGTAAATTTATCACTGGCCTCTTAAACAAACTATAACGACGCTGACTGGAATTTTATTTACGAAAATTCGAGAGAGTCACCGTTCCGATGGTAAGACGCATGTCTTCAAATGGTTCACATGGCTCTGAGCACTATGGGACTTAACTGCTGAGGATATCAGCCCTCAAGAACTTAGAACTACTTAGACCTAACTAACCTAAGAACATAACACACATCCATGCCCGAGGCAGGATTCGAACCTGCGACCGTAGCGGTCGCGGGAGCATGTGTGTTTTGCGTCTCAACTATTGGATTATACAGGGTGGTCCATTGATAGTGACCCGGCCAAATATCTCACGAAATAAACATCAAACGAAAAAACTGGAAAGAACGAAACTCGTCTAGTTTGAAGGGGGAAACCAGATGGCGCTATGGTTGGCCCGCTAGATAACGCAGCCATATGTAAAACGGATATCAACTGCGTCTTTTTAAATAGGAACCCCCATTTTTATTACATATTCGTGTAGTACGTAAAGAAATATGAATGTTTTAGTTGGACCACTTTTCTCGTTTTGTGATAGATAGCGCCGTAATAGTCACAAACGTAGAAGTACGTGGTTATCACGTAACATTCCGCCAGTGCGGACGGTATTTGCTTCGTGATACATTACCCGTATTAAAATGGACCGTTTACCAATTGCGGAAAAGGTCGATATCATGTTGATGTATGGCTATTGTGATCAAAATGCCCAACGGGCTTGTGCTATGTATGCTGCTCGGTATCCTGGACGACATCATCCAAGTGTCCGGACCGTTCGCCGGATAGTTACGTTATTTAAGGAAACAGGAAGTGTTCAGCCACATGTGAAACGTCAACCACGACCTGCAAAAAAATGATGATGCCCAAGTAGTTGTTTCAGCTGCTGTCACGGCTAATCCGCACATCAGTAGCAGTCAAATTGCGCGAGAATCGGGAATCTCAAAAACATCGGTGTTGAGAATGCTACATCAACATCGATTGCACCCTACCATATTTCTATGCATTTTGAACGTCGTGTACAGTTCTGCCACTGGGCACAAGAGATATTACGAGGCGATGACAGACTTTTTGCACGATTACTATTTAGCGACGAAGCGTCATTCACCAACAGCAGTAACGTAAACCGGCATAATGTGAACTATTGGGCAACGAAAAATCCACGATGGCTGCCACAAGTGGAACATCCGTGACTTTGGCTGGCTAATGTATGGTGCTTCATTATGGGAGGACGGATAATTGGCCCTCATTTTATCGATAGCAGTCTAAATGGTGCAATGTATGCTGATTTCCTACGTAATGTTCTACCGATGTTACCACAAGATGTTTCACTGCATGACAGAATGGCGATGTACTTCCAACATGATGGATGTCCGGCACATAGCTCGCGTGCGGTTGAAGCGGTATTGAATAGCATATTTCATGACAGGTCGAAGCACCATACCATGGCCTGCACGTTCACCGGATCTGACGGCCCCGTATTTCTTCCTGTGGGAAAAGTTGAAGGATATTTGCTATCGTGATCCACCGACAACGCCTGACAACACGTGTCAGCGCATTGTCAATGCATGTGCGAACATTACAGAAGGCGAACGACTCGCTGTTGAGAGGAATGTCGTTACACATATTGCCAAATACATTGAGGTTGACGGACATAATTTTGAGCATTTATTGCATTAATGTGGTACTTACAGGTAATCACGCTGTAACAGCATGCGTTCTCAGAAAAGCCGGCCGCTGTGGCCGAGCGGTTCTAGGCGGTTCAGTCCGGAACCGCACGACGGCTACGGTCGCAGGTTCGAATCCTGCCTCGGGGGTGGATGTATGTGGTGTCCCTATAGGTTAGTTAGGTTTAATTAGTACAAAGTTCTATGGGACTGATGACCTCAGATGTTAAGTCCCATAGTGCTCAGGGCCATTTGAACCATTTTTCTCAGAAATGATAAGTTCACAAAGGTACAGTCGTGCTCAAAAGTATCGGAACGTCCTGAATTGCATTTCGCCTGATTCGCATGCAACCCACATAACGCAGCTGACTAGCAGGTCCTCTAATCGCTCCTTGGTGCAGTCGTTTGACTATTGAAAATGGTTCCAACAAGTCTTCACTAGAAAACTCGGCTCTGTATCGCAATAACTCAAGATGTAAACTAATACCACGATACTATGAATATCAGGGAGAACCTTATCACAGATAAGACTGTCCTTAAGACTTGTAAGCTCACATTTATCGCAATAAATGACATACCTGAAATGTTACCACTCTCATATTACGTCAGGCAGGTATTGCACGTAGTAAGTTCGTCGTATTCACGATTTCCTCTTCAAAGTAACATACCATGCTTGTTATTTAACACAAAATTACATTAAAAATTTAAGTTACACACGAGCAGCTAGTTGAGAATATGTATGAACTTCAAATCACACGACGAACCGTCTCGTTCTGCATATGGATTTAAACCCAGGTCATGCAGACTAAAATTTCGTGACTGACGGAAACTAACAGTCATTCCTGACTAGGCATACAGAGAGTGATATACCTTGATTTTAGGCAGTATCAGTTAGCAAATATGAACTTTAAATTACATAACGTAAACATTTTTAACGGAATTCCTACCAAGCATCTGATGTACCTGTTGACGAACTACGAGAGATGTTAAATAATGCTTCTTCACAAGTAACTTACTTGAAATGCCGTGAGGTAAAGCTTTGTGTTGGACAGGGATTCGAACCCAGAACCTAATCGGATTGTTATCGAAGCACAATCAACTGTGACATATCAGATTTTCTCGGCAGTAGCTAGATGTTTTAACTGAAATGACGAGACGAAACATTAGTTTTTTCGTTCCCAGAACTCCAACCCAGGACCTATCGCTGTTATATTCTAGAGGAAACGGACGTTAAATATGGGTTTGTTACACCAGCAGCGACATGTGAGCCTATTTGACCTAGAAATAATATGACGAAGAGTTCAGTGCTGACTGGGAATCGAACCCCACATATCTCGTTTTTGACTACACACAAAGAGACGTCAGCTACCGAATTTTTCTCTACCAGTAGCTCGGAATAACATCCTTGAACATACAGTGATCTATCAAATAGTTCTGTGTCTCACTGGACCACGTGACCGCTACGCTCGCAGGTTCGAATCCTGCCTCGGGCTTGGATGTGTGTGATGTCCTTAGCTTAGATAGGTTTCAGTAGTTCTAAAATCTAGGGGACTGATGACCACAGATATTAAGTCCCATAGTGCTCAGAGCCATTTGAATCATTTGTGTCTCACTGGGAGTCAAAAACGTCAGATACCGTTAGCGTTGACAACGAATGAAAATGCATTAAAAATCAAAATTATTATCCACTAGCAGATAGGTGTTCTCATGCTAGAGCTTCATAGTACATAATGAAACCTTTAGTACCTTTAGAATCTGTCTCTCCCTATTAAAAATCATCAGCGGAAGTCGGAATCGAACCCACACCATCCGCATAGGAATCTATTGTCAACCCAACAGACCACCAATCCATTTTCTCTGGCACTTATTTTTCTATCATAACACCGTTGCGGCACACTCGATGAGAATTCTGACACACAGACTATCTGTAGTCTTTTTTAGCATGTTCAGCACATTCATTTACTTGGTTGACGGAATCGCCATGAACTAGCTACCTCGGCTACCCAACGCATACATTCGAATCTATTTTGTAATCACTAAAATAAAATCACGTAACTGCCACTTACAAAGGACTGCCAACAGTGTAAGATGCAGAAATTTAAATAGGAAGTGTTCCTTTCCATTTGAGCTACTCTATTGCGCTATCTGTTTGTTGGAAACGTCGTGATGAGCAAAAGAAAAACTGCAACTGTGCGTCTCTCAGAAGACTAGATCCGGCCATATGTATTACCTCACAGCACTGTGAAATGCGGAATTTCTGGAGGAACTGTTATTGACTTCTCTAGTTGTAGTTGCTACTTGACACGTAGTAGCGTAATGGTAAGCGTTGCGCACTGTAGATAAGACACCGCGCGTTCTATTACGTTTGCTGCTACATTTTTTAAAAGGCAATTCCGCTTTCTGCTGAAATTATCAATTTAATGGAACTTTGAACATAATTCCCTTCACTTCTCAACCAAAAATAGTTGCATGTGGAAAAAGGGCTAACGTTCTGCGACATTTTGTTCTTTTCAGGTTTAATAGACGGCCAGGCAGCAGATGCATCTCGAAGCTTTTGTATTATGTATGGGGAGAGCGCATCGCGCCAAAATAGTCAGAAAAATATTTTTTACATTAGCTGTCGTCTGGTAGTGGCATTTTATTCTTCTTCAAACCTTGTTTGACAGCTTTAACTCAGAACAAGTTTTCTACATGCATGTAATCAATAAACTGCATGTGCATTGTCAGACTGTTATAGATAACACCAGAGAATTAGCATGTATCGTTGATGATTAATTTCTCTCTCATGTGTTTTAACAACATTAAAAGAAACCGTACGAAAATTGTGAACTGTATTATAAGAAACGAAATAAAACTACCCACGATAACCTTACGACGAAAGTCTGTCTTAATAAAACTGAGAATCTGTACACAAGCGTGCCTCTATCGGCACCAATTAGTAAAATACTACTCACTTAGATTTTGACTGCGTCTGTGTTTAAGTGGTATACTGTGTCATACTCAACAGGTATGCAAATGTGGCGTTTCATAAATAAAGGTATGTATTCCTAGAAACCCAAAATTTGCTTGTCAGCAGCAGAAAGAGGCGTTACCTGTTGTGCAGCATTGTAAGATTTTCACCATTGCACAATGAGCTGAAAGTATTTTCTTGCGATTTCCTTATCGATGTTTGATCTGACTGCTTGTAGCTCTTTCACAGAAGGGATAAAAACGTTAGAGTGGACGAGACTGGAACCGCGAATCAGAACAGACCCCTTTTCACAAGTAAGCGGGTTCCCACACGGCAAGCGAAGAGGTATATGTTACGTCCCCCTCTTAAAAAGGCAATAGTGAGTAGAACTCATAAACTGCTATTTAAACGACGAGATTAGTTGCGATTTCCACGTGCAATGGCTTTTCTGGGCTGAAAACCGTAAATTTACAACCTTTTGTTACACCTCGAGCGATAATAACCCAGATTATTCAATGGAAATGACAGGCAAAATCAAGTGAACTTTGAGGCTTAATTCCGTGCACACCAGGAAGTAACTCGTCGATCACAGAGTTGTCAAATATACCTTGCCTTGTTGCCAAATCTCAGTCACAGTATCATCAGGAAGAATAGGAACAAATGTGATCCTACAGCGGGCTGGGAAGTGAGCATAGCTGGCGTGTCAACGACGCAGCTGCTACCGCCTGGAAAACGTAATGCGTCTGATTCGCATTTCTGTAACTAGGTCTAGGGACTGGAGCGTAGTTACAATTAACGCTCAGAACTGACTGCAAACTAAGCATCATAAATCAGTAACTATCATAGTGGTTTTTATATTTCTTTCGTATCTGTACTCAAAACTAATAAACTCATTCACTGACGTTTTCGTGCCTCGCCGATAGTCGAGCACACCAAACAAATAAAAAAATAAAGAATGTGTGTGTGTGTGTGTGTGTGTGTGTGTGTGTGTGGGCGTGTGAGATAGAGAGAGAGAGAGACAGAGAGAGAGAGAGAGACAGAGAGAAGAGGAAGAGAGAGAGAGAAAGAGTAAGAGAGAGAGACAGAAAGACAGAGAGAGATAGAAATAAAAAAGGATGAGAGAGAAGGTAAAAAATTGTTGTAAAGAAATTGAATACTGATATGTAAAGAATTCTTTCATTAAAATGACATTTTCCACATCATTACGAAATGTCGTATTCATGATCTATGGAACAAGTATTAATTTAATCTAATTTAATCTTATCATATTGCTGAATTACCGAAATTTTCGCCAATATCAGTAACCAAATCTAAACTTGAAAATAAAAGACGACAGTTTTTGTAATAAACTGGGATTCTGTCAAGACCCTTTCGCCCCCGTTAACTAATCACGAAAGATGTGCGATATACCCACATTCAGAAGTAACAAAGTGTGCGTGCATTTAAAGATGAAGTGCATGATGTGAAGTTCTGTGGCGGAGATACGAACCCAGCACGTAATCCGATTGTTAACTAAGTAAAATCAAATGTTATGTATCGGTTTTTCTTACCAGCTGCTAGGTGTTTGAATCTAAAATAAGGATACAAATTTTTGTGCTTGAGCGACAATCGAACCGCACTCCTATTGTTCTTCTTCATCGTCCACGAATATAGCTTAAGTATCAATTGCTTACGCGCCAACAGTAATATGTGTGCGTGTTTGACCAGAAATTGTTGGCAACACATGATCAGACATTATAAATGCACGTTAATTTTTACTAGCAGGTCGGTGTGCACGTGATAGGGCTTGAATCGAAATTATGAATATTTTTGTACTGGATCAGGATTCGAAACCACTTACTTACCTTTGGAGAAGACCTAGAGAAGACTGCAGTCTTGGAAAAAGGAACGAAATCATTGAACTATACTGTTCCGAGAGATTCAAAGTCTCCAAAGAAGAGATACGAATTGGAATCACAGTCCAGCACCAAATTTTTCAGCGCCTCTAGTTCAGTCAAGTACAAGTAAAATAAGTGCCCTGTTCCTTTAAATGGCTATCGGTTCATCAAAGAAAAGAAAATTTTCTAATGTAAGTAAATTTACTGGCGACAGTATTTCTGTTTACCATGACCTCCACCTACGACATTTGCCGGCGTAAACCGGCTCTTCCCAGTTAGGAATGAAGGAACGTGATGTTTAATGCGGATTCTGGATTATAACAGCTTTCTCTTGAGGTTACCAGAGGTAAAGTAAATCTGTTTGTGCCTCTTAAAAGTAAATACCTGAACCCACGCATTGCACTTATGATAGTTCGTTCCACCAGACCATTTTGGCCAGATTTCCCAGCCCCAGGAGTGTGCTGTAACGGATGATGTGCTTAGCTTACAAAATTAGTCACGGTGGAAAAAAATGAGAGTCTATTAAATGATTAAGTAGAAGCAAGCTTCTAACACAGAGATTATGCTATTCTCATGACAGCATGATGGAAAGACTTTTCTAGGCACAATAGCCTCGTAGATGACATTAAAACTAAAGTAATTGATGAAGACGTTATTTGATAACAAAAACACGCTGCCTTTCTTCATTTACTTGCGCCTAGAACTGGCTGTCGAGTACTGCCTAACCAAAAGCCCTTCCATATGTTTTTGTCGACGTGACCTGTTTCAAGATGTGTGTGACAGAGAATGTTTTCGAAAATCAATTATCTTACTTTCCAATAAACAGAAAAATTTTCATTCTAAGCTATCCAACTTCAAAATTTTGGCAATAGTAGTTCAAATTTAATATTCACTTCTATAATGTAGGAAAGTATTTCACGGTTGCAAAACCCGCATCCGACTCATTGTCGTTACACTTAGTCGCTGATCATAAATTCTAGCTCAGAGTGACACCAGTTTAAGTAACCTAATGTAGCGAAAACTGTTTGCCAGTGCTCTTTCTCACCGGAAAATATGCAACTCACTTATTGGGCTCCATAAGTACACAGTAACAGTAATTTCAGCCCGCTCGGTTGGCCGTGCGGTGAAACGCCGTGCTGGTCCCCAGCACGAATCCGCCCGGCGGATTTATGTCGTGGTCCGGTGAACCGGCCAATCTGTGGATGGTTTTTAGGAGGTTTTCCATCTGCCTCGGCGAATGCGGGCTGGTTCCTCTTATTCCGCCTCAGTTACACTATGTCGGCGATTGCTGCACAAACAAGTGCTCCACGTACGTGTACACCACCATTACTCTACCACGCAAACATAGGGGTTACACTCGTTTGGTGTGACCCTCACTGTCCGTTTTACCTGATTTTGTAATCATTTAAATAAAACAACATGACCTTCCAGTGGGAGACATTTCGTCCCACTTTTCCTTCTGTGAAATTTGTCAGTAAGCTTTATGCCCTCCAACCAGCGAAATGCGGCAGAGTACGGCCGGTAAACGATTAACAAACCACGATTTAGTACCGTTAAGACGATTTCTTTAAACATTGGCGTAGCTGAAGGAATTTCGTCTGATACCACTGCGTAAGTATTTTGTCTAAGAGGTATCACAAGTAGTGTTCCTGTAGCTGTGGGAATCATTGGTTGAAAACGAGTTTTACACCAGTGGGTACAGCACTCCTAAATATTCAAAATGATTATCAACCTAAGTCTGAGTTCATCCAGAAACTGAGGCGTATTTATAAAATTGAAGCTAGACTGTGTATCCTTGTCTTCCTTGAGTGGACATGGGAAGGCTTTTACACAGGTATACGAGGGTAATCTCAAAAGTAAGGTCTCCTAAGGAATATGCAAGTGCCAATGCAGGCACGAAAGAGAGATTCCTAATTTTAATGCCAACCAGAAACCACAGTAGTAGCTGCATGGTGGCAAAGTGATAAAAAGCAAGACTACGGATATGAAGGTCTCACGTTCAATCCCTCGTCAGGCCCACGGCTTTTATGTGCCATTTTATACTCATTTCTCCTCGGGCAGTGTTTGTTGACATGAAAAATGCCGAGTTGCACTGTGGTCCGAAAGCCACGTTAAACTGTAGGTTCCCCTATTAACTGGCTAGGTAAGTCAACTCAAAGTCGAAGGAAAGCAACGGCATACCACCTCCAACAAGACCGTGCCTATTAAAGCACTGTGGTGTTCAAACCAATCTTGTGACTGATGACTGCTTCACTTTCTAAGGGTTACAAAGTTGATGATCTTCGGGTTATTAACATTTTTGTGCTTTCACGCTGTAGCTTTGATACCAGTAAACGTAAGTAACCTGCCGAGCACTGTCACCATTCGAGAGGTCAAGGTGGTAAAGGACGATTCTGTCGACCTCAATTACAATCTTGGTCATGGCTATGCTTCTGTCGAATACCTCTATGTGACTATCTGCGTATTTCAAGATATACTTTTATGCACACGGTAGGCATCCAAATTGACATCTCATAAGAGCTGCATATGAATCAGATATGTTTTCCGCGCAATATATCGGACAACACGTCAGCGCAGCGAGATTTCGTTTGTGTGTTGCGTATGGTGCCAGAAATATTTGTGTTTTGCTTGCTTCTGCGATAAGTTTCAAATCACTGAATGCGAGAAATCTCACGAATAGACTGTCAATAACTGGAATTACGCAATAATACACTTAAAAGTTGTATTTTTGCATTATGTATCCCAATGAAAATAACTGTAAACAGGTTATATGCCTACTTCCTTATTATTATTCGCGCTTCTTGATGCTTTCCTCAAAGAATAAAAATAAAGAGAGAGAGAGAGACAGAGATAGAAAACAGAAATGTTTTTCAAATATCAGCTTGGTGACGCTATGTTCGTCTCGTGTTGTAAAGCAAGGATAGTTGATAAGTAATATCTCGTTGTACTAGCGATATGTTTGGCTACAGGGTTCTTTCTTTTCTCTCTGCAAACAACCAGAACAGAATTCAGTAACAAAGTGGTAAGAACACCTATGCAGTGGGCCAATTAAACAGTCACCTTTTCTTGGTTATTTTGTTCGTCGTCTGTAATGCGGTAAACATCCTTGATTACTGATTTGTTATTACTACCATTTTTGTTGTTATTCGTCACCTCACAACAGCTTTCCTACCACTCATTGCTGCCGATGCACATAACGAATGGATCTGGATGAATGGAATGTGGGATGTTTCGTCACGGAGAATATACACATTTATCTCGGCGTCTTGTGTTCAGGGTAATATGAAAATCTCAATAAGAGAAGATGACAACGGGATGCCGGTGATGCAGGCAATAACACCCATCTATTTCTGTCGACTTAACACCAGGACGACAGACAAATTGGCGTCTCACTGTATTTTGATTATAATTCGTTAGCTTTCTTGTGACCTCGTTTTAATACCTCGTGGGAGCAGGCATAATATTTTGCTTTTTGAACACCGAACAATAACACACAAAGATAGTAGATGGAAGGATACAAAGAATCAATCAGACTCATGGGTGTGGATCCAGTTCATCACTAGAAGACTAAACAAGAGGGAAACATTACGAAAGCAATGAATACGCTGGTTGGTATACATTATTTGTATAGATCTGAAGATGAAAAAGCACAGTTCTGCACAGTGCCCGCATCTGCACTTTAGTTTCTGTCTTAATGGGCATAATTTTTAGTTTCTTCTCTTCTGAATTTTCAAATAAATTGATTATTATATGTTACAGAATAATTAGTTTACTGTGTTTCTTACAGCTTCCATTCGCATCAACATTTTTCTACATTCTCGTGCAATTCATGAAATTCTACTTGTATGATCACAAGACTGCACACAGATCCAATCGATTTCAAGGTGCAAAGTGTTTGTTATCTTACTTTTCGTGACAGGTGGGCAAAGTTGATTTCCAAAGACTTTTTATTGTACTGAAATAATATTTTGTCACAAAGCAACAAGGTAAGAGAAACTGTAATCGTGATGGAAGATTACACACCTCAATGATTTACACAACTGGTAGGAGAAAATGTTGCATATTTTCCAAACCCTGCCCCTCCTCTCCATATCCTCCTATGACATGAGCATGGGATTCTCCTCCCATAACGCTACAGAGCTGTTCCTAGCACAGCTGAGAATTGGCAACATCGTCACAAACATTTGGCAACACTGTGACAGTGCAATCACTTCCGCATATGGTACTGAACTGACTCGCTAAATTTACTTGATATTCCCTTCCTATTTGAATGACTCGCACTATATAATCCTCATGTAATCTAAGACACTGAGACAGAAAATTCAATTTTTTGGCTAAAGAAATGCTGTTCTTCACATAAGTGGCTGGCTGGCTCTGAGCACTATGGGACTTAGCATCTGTGGTCATCAGTCCCCTAGAAGTTAGAACTAATTAATCCTAACTAAGCTAAGGACATCACCCACATCCATGCCCGAGGCAGGATTCGAACCTGCGACCGTAGCGGTCACACGGTTCCAGACCACAGCGCCTAGAACCGCACGGCCACCGCGGCCGACACATAAGTGGCAACTTTTATTATCTATCACGATACATTATGAGACTGAGCGACCAACACCATGATGAGAGTGGCGTGCTGGCAGCAGTGTGTCCATAGCCACATTGTACTGCCCATGTCTCATGTCGCAACGGTTCAAGGAGTCATCAGTTCTAACCGTGGCAGGGGTCAGGGTGTGTGTGGTTTTTTTCTGATTTATTTTATGGGGCTGCGAATTTCCAGAAAAAATTCATTAACGAAATCAGGAGAAAACCTTTACACATCGAATCCTCTTGGTAGCTTGACACAGTAAGTTATGTCAATGCTCATAGATCTCAGCTTTCTAACTGCCAAGCTGCTTCACAATACAAGAGTCTGTGAAGACATTCGAATCGATCATCAACGATACAAAATTCAATATTGTTATCCACTTAAGACTCACATGCCAAGGTGATATGTATGAAGGAAAGGAACCTCTTGGTTACTACAGGGCCTTTATGCTAAATTTCCACAGTAGCAAGTAGAAAATCTCTGCAGACATCTGCTAACAGCGGCTAGAAACTTAGTTTTTCTCTGGGTAGCTTCAAATATGGGCAATTTTGTCGCCTTAAATCCAACTGAATATATTAAATATCACTTCTGTTCAGTGTTTACTTCTCCATTATTTAATGTATGGACCTCAAAACAAGCAATTTGACTTAGTAGCTATAGAGCAGGTTCTGAAAGATATTGACACAATGCTTAGCATCCATTTACCATAGCCGGCCGGAGTGGCTGAGCGGTTCTAGGCGCTACAGTCTGGAAACGCGCGACCGCTATGGTCGCAGGTTCGAATCCTGCCTCGGGCGTGGATGTGTGTGATGTCCTTAGGTTAGTTAGGTTTAAGTAGTTCTAAGTTTTAGGGGACTGATGACCTGAGAAGTTAAGTCCCATAGTGCTCAGAGCCGTTTGAACCATTTACCATAGGGAATCAAAGAAAGAAACAGAACACATTACATTGCATTTACTCTCTGTGTCTTGACTAACACATATGAATCCATGACAAAAATAAATTATTTGAAGAATCTGCTGTGAAAGGAATAAGAACAGGATGTGACACTTTAATTATAGCGCACTGGTTCAGAAACAATGAACTTAATTCCGTGCCTTATTGATGTATTGCATACTAGTGTAATAAAATATTCATCAAATAAAAACGGTTTTGTGCCTCCATTGCTATCGAGTGTGAAACACAAATCGTAGACAGATTTTATGGGCCACCACTCAACAACATTAAAGCTTTTACACCGTCGAGACTGTGGAGTGGAGCAGATGATGTCGGCAAGAGGCGAGGCAGCGCAGTGCCTCAGCCCCCGCCGGTAGGCACCAAACGGGTCCCAAAGAAGTAAGACGCGTGTGCTGTTCAGAAGTAGATGGTCAGCCAAGAAATCTCTCGCTAAAATATTGTTGAACCAAACTGTTATTACCAATGTGACAGAAAACGAAATATATTGTAGATTCGCTTGAATTATACTCATAGCTTCAGCACCGAAAGGAAGGGGGCGATAAAAATTTTGTCGACGTCTGCTTATGGTTACCAGACGTTGTATTAGCTAGTCTCGCGTTTTACCTAAAGACTATGGTGGTAGATGAGAGTGATGTACTCAGACTACAGTCAAGAGTTCCTCCGGGAAGTGTAGCAGTCTACAATGTTGCCAGATCGAGGATATTGCCGAACATAGAGTTCAGAGGGGAGCACGACTGTATTGTCCACCTTACATGAACAACTCAGCGGTCAGTTGTTTTCTCTAAGACTGTATCTACAACACATATTGCATGCTTAAGAACCAGAAGAATTAAAAAAAAATTGTTTATGAGAGTAACGTTAACTATAGCGTTCGAAGTATTCATTGTATTGTATACGTGTGTCAACGCCTTCCGATGCCCACTCAAGGAAGACACAGTCTAGCTTCAATATTATAAATAAGCCTCAGTTTGTGGATGAACTCAGACTTAGATTGATAATCATTTTGAATATTTAGTAGTGCTGTACCCAGTGGCGTAAAACTCGTTTTCAACCAATGATTCCCACAGCTACAGGTACACTAGACAGAATACTTACACAGTGCTATCAGAAGAAAAGATCAACCTCACACAAACGGTGGGAAGTTTGTTTTACAACCTTCGTACCTTTTCCTATTTCAGGCGCAGTGGTTAGACACTGGACTCGCATTCGGGAGGACGACGGTTCAACCCCGCGTCCGGCCATCCTGATTTAGGTTTTCCGTGAATTCCCTAAATCACTCCAGGCAAATGCCGGGATGGTTCCTCTGAAAGGGCACGGCCGACTTCCTTCCTCATCCTGCTCTAATCCGATGAGACCGATGACCTCGCTGTCTGGTCTCCTTCCCCAAACAACCCAACCCCCATTTCAGATGTCTGTGAACGTTGCTGCATAAGACGGTTAAGAAGAAACTAAATTCCTTCAGGCACGTCAATGTTTAAAGAAATCGTCTTAAAGGCACTAAATAGTGGTTTGCGAATCGTTTACCGGCCGTACTGTGCCGCCTTTCGCTGATTGGAAGGCAAAAAGCTTACTGACAAATTTCACAGAGGGAAAAGTGGGACGAAATGTCTCCCACTGGAAGGTCATGTTGTTTTATTTAAATGATTACAAAATCAGGTAAAACGAACAGTGAGGTTGTCAGTATAAGCACATTACTGTTGTCAGTCTAATGTTGCACCGCCCAGGGCCTGTAATGATAAAGGGCCCGTTTAGGTCAGGCATATTGTACACGGAAGTGGAAGAGAGAGCACCACTAAATTCTACAATCCGTATGAATTGCAGTCACACATAAATTACTGTTACTATGTACTTATGGAGCCCAATTAGTGAACTGCATATTTTGCGATGAGAAAGAGCACTGGAAAACAGTCTTAGCTACATTAGGTTACTTAAACTGGTGTCACTCTGAGCTAGGATTTATGGTCAGCGCCTAAGTGTAAGGACAATGAGTCGGATGTGGGATTTGCAACTGTGAAATACTATCATACGTTATAGAAGCGAATATTAAATTTAAACTACTATCGCGAAAATTTTGAAGTTGGATAGCTTAGAATGAAAATCTATCTGTTTATTGCAAAGGAAGATAATGGATTTTCTAAAACATTCTCTGTCACACACCACGTGAAACAGGTCACGTCGACCAAATCAGATGGAAGAACTGACAGCGACGTATATCGGAAGGCAGTAAGATCCCTTGGCTTTTGGTTTGGCAGTATTCGACAGCCATTTCTAGGCGCAAGTAAATGAAGAAAGGCAGCGTGTTTTTGTTATCAAATAACGTCTTCCTCAATTACTTTATTTTTAACGTCATCTTCGAGTAATTGCTGTTGTTTGATATTAACATGAAAAGGATTCCGTAGACAGGGAAAGGACCTGTTCTTGGGCAACTACTTCTATAATGACCAAAAGGCATTAAATGATCTTCATGCACATGCGTTCCAGCAGCGGTATGAAGAAAATCATAGAAATAATAATGGTAATAATCGAATTATCCGGTAACATCACAATTCACAGTGGATTTTCTCGAACTAAGAAATTTCAGAATTAGTGAAGATTTCAAAATGTCTTACTGATGGTGAGTAAGCAATTGATACTGAAGCTATATTCGTGGACGATAAAGTGCGGTTCGATTGTCACTGAGGCCCAAATATTTGTATCCTTATTTTAGATTCAAACACCTAGAGGGGGTAAGAAAAAGCGATACGTAACATTTGCTTTTACTTAGTTAACAATCCGATTACGAGTTGGATTCGTATCTCCATCACAGAACTTCACATCATGCGCTTCATCTTAAATGCATACACACTTTGTTACTTCTGAATTGAGGTATATCAGACATCTTTCGTGGTTAGTTAACAGGGATGGAAGGGTCTTGATACGAGTCCCAGTTTATGACAAAAACTGTAGTCTTTTGTTTTCAAGTTTAGATTTGGCTACTGATACTGGCGACAATTTCGGTAATTCATGACTCTTCACGGCTATTCAGCAGTATGAAATGATTAGATTAGATTAATACTTCTTCCATGGATCATGAATACGACATTTCGTAATGGTGTGGAACGTGTCATTTTAATGAAAGATTCCCTTGTGTCATTTTAGTGAAAGATTTCCTTACATACCTGTATTCAATTTCTTTAGAACAATTTTTTTACCCTCTCTCTGATTCTTCTTTATTATTATCTCTCTCTCTCACACACACTTACACACACACACACACACACACACACACACACACAGTCTTTTTTATTTTTATTTGTGTGATGTGCTCGACTATGTGAATGAGTTTCTTAGTTTTGAGTACAGTTACGAAAAAAATATAAAAACGACTATGACAGTTAATGATTTATGATGCTTAGTTTGCAGGTAGTTCTGAGTATAACGGGAATCCGCTTACTTGTGAAAAGTCATCTGTTCTGGTTCGCGGTTCCAGTCTCGCCCACTCTAACGTTTTTATCCCTTCTGTGAAAGAGCTACAAGCAGTCAGATCAAACATCGATAAGGAAATCGCAAGAAAATACTTTCAGCTCATTGTGCAATGGTGAAAATCTTACAATGCTGCACAACAGGTAACGCCTCTTTCCGCTGCTGACAAGCAAATTTTGGGTTTCTAGGAGTACATACCTTTATTTATGAAACGCCACATTTGCATACCTGTTGAGTATGACACAGTATACCAATTAAACACAGACGCAGTCAAAATCTAAGTGAGTAGTATTTTACTAATTGGTGCCGATAGAGGCACGCTTGTGTACAGATTCTCAGTTTTATTAAGACAGACTTTCGTCGTAAGGTTATCGTGGGTAGTTTTATTTCATTTCTTATACTACAGTTCACAATTTTCGTAAGGTTTCTTTTAATGTTGTTAAAACACATGAGAGAGAAATTAATCATCAACGATATATGCGAATTCTCTGGTGTTATCTATAACAGTCTGACAATGCACATGCAGTTTATTGATTACATGAATGTAGAAAACTTGTTCTGAGTTAAAGCTGTCAAACAAGGATTGAAGAAGAATAAAATGCCACTACCAGACGACAGCTAATGTAGAAAATACTTTTCTGACTATTTTGGCGCGATGCGCTCTCCCCATACATAATACAAAAGCTTCGAGATGCATCTGCTGCCTGGCCGTCTATTAAACCTGAAAAGAACAAAATGTCGCAGAACGTTAGCCCTTTTTTCACATGCAACTATTTTTGGTTGAGAAGTGAAGGGAATTATGTTCAAAGTTCCATTAAATTGATAATTTCAGCAGAAAGCGGAATTGCCTTTTAAAAAATGTAGCAGCAAACGTAATAGAACGCGCGGTGTCTTATCTACAGTGCGCAACGCTTACCATTACGCTACTACGTGTCAAGTAGCAACTACAACTAGAGAAGTCAATAACAGTTCCTCCAGAAATTCCGCATTTCACAGCGCTGTGAGGTAATGCATATGGCCGGATCTAGTCTTCTGAGAGACGCACAGTTGCAGCTTTTCTTTTGCTCATCACGACGTTTCCAACAAACAGATAGCGCAATAGAGTAGCTCAAATGGAAAGAAACACTTCCTATTTAAATTTCTGCATCCTACACTGTTGGCAGTCCTGTGTAAGTGGCAGTTAAGTGATTTTATTTCGGTGATTACAAAATAGATTCGAATGTATGCGTTGGGTAGCCGAGGCAGCTAGTTCATGGCGATTCGGTCAATGAATGTACTGAACGTGCTGAAAAACACTACAGATAGTCTAACTAACCTAAAGACATCATACACATCCATGCCTGAGGCACGATTCGAACCTGCGACCGTAGCGGTCGCGCGGTTCCAGACTGTAGCGCCTAGAACCACTCAGCCACTCGGGCCGGCCAATCCGTGATTGTTATTTGTGCTGTTTATACGGGATAATATAGCAGAAAGCTGTCTACAGTGATATAAAAGTGTATGTATGTGTTAATAGCGAAATCATATTAATTAAAACAAAGCCTATGTATAGTCCATTATTGCTTCTTTGTGGATTCACATAGAAGATGAATGCGAGTCAATGCGGAATGAGCATGGTGTATTTGACGTATAGGATACAGAAATATTCGGAGAAGTTCCTAGGTAAATCGAAGGGTCAGTGTACTTTATTATAAGAGTACAAATAACACTGTTTCTTGATGAAGAACACAGCTAGTCACAAATACTTCTAAGAAAATTTATTTTAATGCCATAACCGATTTCTATGTATCATGTAGAAATTTAGTTATTTAACAGTTCCAGTTGCATTAAAGTATTCATGTGCGAATTCCTAATGGGCCAAACTCCTGAGGTCATCGATCCCCATGTAGTCATCAGCAGCATGTCGTCCACTACTTCATTGCACAGAAAAATTTGAGTATTTAGCTCCAGTTTATACGTTGTGGATAACAAAATCATGTTAATGCGCCTGCGCCTGATTAGATACAAAGTAAAGCAGTGGTCTACACATACACGTGTTCCATTCTTGCTTTGATACTTACGATTGCTGAGTAAAACAGCCATCTGAAGATGCGAATGATAACCCAAGCATAGAAATAAAACTTTTTAAAACTATCTGTTTCTGGTTGCATTCTTCACCAGCAGTCCTTTTTGTCGTATTTTTCACAAGATCCAGTATGGTTAATTATAAGAAATGAAATGGTGTTTGCGTGTATGAGTGTGCAATGGTGAATAACGCTTGAATTACAGAATGAATTAAGCAGAAAATTATTTTTGACTGGTTCACAAATACAGATACTGACGCGTTGAAGTGCTTCACCTAGCGTTGTAAAATTGCTGTAGGCTACATTAGACCATCTTAAGTCAATGTAGACTACAGTAGTTATCCTATAAACATTGGTCAGCTAAGTTCGCAACTGCGGAACCTGTTGTTAGGTGTGTTGCATACCTGTTGAGCGTTACTACATTTCGATCGCCTCGCTTGCGTATATAGTCAGTTTCTCACGCGGTTCCCTAGGAACGGGCAGCGGTGAGCCGTTTAGAAGCTGAGTAGGGATATATAAAGGATGCGTTACTTACGAAAGATTTTTGTTCTACGAAGTTGTCCCCCTATCTGTTACTTAAAAACAAACAGTATTCACAGCAAAATTGAAACTGTCAGTGTTTGACACAGATTTTTTTCGAAAATTTCGCAATTGTCAATATCAACAGGAAATTTTTTACGTTTGATCATGATGAACAACGATCTATTGAGTACAAAATAACAACGATAATTATCTAGAGTCTGTTGTGTTTATGCCTGTAAACTGTACTTATGAGATCAAAAGTAACTGCTTTGGTTACATAAGAGCACAAAAGTTAGGCTAGCAAGTAATTTTTATTACTTATGTAATGCAATGTGTATTTTATAAGGATATAAAAGCTCAATGTACGTACTCTGTAAGATGTTCGATTCTTATTTCGTGCGAAACGAACAAAAGACAATGGGAAGTCGTCGGCTTCCAGTTACTCTCTCACACATTCATTTATATTTCTTTCCCTCTCATTGCTACCAGTACTACCGGTAATCCTACCACTTACTACATTTGTGTACTGTAAGAAAATTACCGAACCGTAGTTTTGGCAGAGCGCAACTCTATTTCCACCCTTTCTAGATGACATCCATTCATATGTCGCCTCAACAGATGTTGAGGAAAACTATGCAAACCGCAACACACAACCGCCGTGCAGGTGCTCCCGTAGGCAGGCGTACACCGTAGATAATGTCGGTGCTTACAGGTTCGCTGCAGCCTGCCTATAGCGCTGGAGCGAACTCACACAGTGGACAGCACCCTTCTTTCCTCAAAGTCCATCCGATCATAGTCTAGTTCCTGTGCATATTGCCCACTTCAACCGAGCAGGCTATTAAAATGTCTGATTTACGACAGCTATCTGCTTGACCCTTAAAATATTAGCCTCGTTTTCACATGCAGTTGCCACATTTGCACTGACTTTCACACATTTTTTTCTATGATACTCTGACTCACTAGAACTTCAGCAATTTAGTTTCTTATTTATTGTCGACAACAAGTGTCTGCTCCAGAGAAAGCTCTGCAACAGCAAGGCGGTTCGACAAAAATGGTACCTTTGATTACTACTACATGACCCATGGAAACCGTGGTGAACTTCACTCATAGTATAATTTTAGTACGGGTGAGAGCATTGCACCTCACTTTCACCTTCGACTTGGATTACCTACACCAATGGACTGGGACAGTTACATCACCAGTGATAATATCACCCTTATCACTGGGAAGCCACATGATTCCCCCTCCACACCCATCCTACTTATCTCCAACCAATTACAGTGAAGTATTAAAAATTAATTAGCCAATCAAAAACTTCAAGAAAGCGAATACAGCCCAATTATGATAGTAGGAAATGAACAACCCTCTCCTGCTCCTCCTTAGCTCCAGTCGCCAACTAATCACAGCGCAGCACTAACAATCAAATAGCCTATTAGAAAAAACAACTTAAGTCTCTTAGTGGGGAAACAAGCAACCCTCTCAGCCACATCTAGCCAGTCACGGGGAAGGATTTAAATTGAAACAAGCAATAGTAGGAAATTTAAAAGCCACCTCTTCTCCTTGTCTGCAACTAATTGCAGTGAAATATTAAAAACGAAACAGCCAGTCGGAAATCCAAAACAGGGAAACTAGCTCAAATATGGTGCCACATCCTTCTTTCCAGCTATTCAGAGAGTAGTATTTAAATTATGCTTATGCAATGAAATGACACCAAGTTTCATTATTTCCCTGTTATTTACACAAAACTATGTAAACATACACTGTACCACCTGTCTCCCCTCTCTCCATCAAAGCCCATTATCTTAGCCATAGTTAAAATGAACTGGTCGGATGAGACTCGTTTCAAATTTTATCGAGCGGATGGATGTGCACGGTTATAGAGACAAACTCACAAATCTATGGACCCTGCATGTCAGCAGGGTGCTGTTAAAGCTGGTAGAGGCTCTGTAATGGTGAGGCGTGTGTAGTTGGAGTGATATGGGACCCCTGATACAGACATATCGGATACGACTCCGACAGGTGACACGTACTTAAACATCCTCTCTGATCATCTACCTGCATTCAGTGATAATTAAATCAAGACCTTAAGCTGTCGACAGGCTTTGATATACATCAACGGGGACAGCTGAAAATGTGTGCCCCGATCGGAACTCGAACCCGGCATCTCCTGCTCACATGGCAGACGCTTTATCCATCTGAGCCACCGAGGGCACAGAGGATAGAACAACTGTAGGGACTTATCCCTTGCACGCTCCCCGTGAGACCCACATTCCCATCCTAATTTCCACACCCTACATTCGTAGTGCCCTGCCCATTACACTCATTACTCGCGGCAGACAATCTTACCGAGTCCCGTAAGAGTTCGGGCAATGCGTGTGCATCCGCACACAAAAAGAAGGTCAATGGCCGGTAAGCCATAACTATATGAAGATGGTATTTGTTCTTTCGGACATCTCCGAAAGAAAAGATATCGTAGCGGCTCCGGGATCTCCGAGGCTACTTTTTGGTGACACGGAGAGTGGCGCATCTGGTCAGTAGTTCGTTTACCTAACGCGAGAACGTTGCAGAGAACCTCAACAAAATCCAGTGTCAGACGTTAAAGAGGTGAGCTGTGCATCACCGAGAGGTTTGCTGTCAAAATTTCGAGACAGCACTTTTCAGGAAGAGTCGGGCAGCGTATTACTTCTTTCCACACGCATCTCACAAAATGACTAGGACGAGAAAATTCGAGAAATAAGAGCTAATACAGTCTTACCAACAATCATTCTTCCCACCGGCCATTCGAGAGTGGAACAGAGAAAGGAGGATCAGTTAGTGATACCAGATGTACTACCCTCCGCCATACCTCTTTGATTGGCTTGCGGACTGTGATGTAGATGTAAACGTGGGTGGGGAGGCAGGACTGCGGTGAGAGACGATAGGATCAGAACGATGAAGCGGTTGGCAAATCCACCCGGAGCAGCCAAAAGCGAAGATGCAGCGGTCGTAGAAAAATTAAATAGATTAATGTAACTTTTATGGTTTATTTGCGGGTGGGAGGAAGTAATTATATTCGGTATAACAGTGAAAGACATATACTTTTACTGTTAAAGTAGCTTTGATGTTGATCTCGGAATGTCTAATGGTGTGCTGCGTTTACATTAAACCGTACGTTTTAAAGTATACAAGTATATAGAAACATTAATTAACGCCTATTAAGAAAAATGTTCACTATTAGTTTGTATCAATGTGTTTTTAATAGTTAGTCTCTTCAGCCGTAAGTGTTTTCAGGAGTCTTCGAGACTGTCAGATGACACTGTCATGTCTATTTAAAAGTAATGTCTCAGGGGATGAACCTTTATTATTGAGACCGGCGATCTGATTGGTTTCTGTTAGAGTGCAGGTTGGGCCAAAAAGAGGTAACTGAAAGTGAATATCTTTATTTAGGTAGATAGGTAAAGAAGTAAAACGTCACGGCGTAGTTAGAGTTTCATTACTCATTAAAACTAACATCATTTAAGTAAAAAACAACAAGAGAATATACGTGCGGTTAACAGCTGGTAGTGGCGATAAAGTAATACTCAACACCACAAAATTTATTTTTCGACTCATACAGCAGATTAGCAATAAGACACTATCATTCAAAAACACCGCAACGTATCCCAAGGTTACGTGTGTGGTATTCGAACGATGGATCCTTCTTAGGTAACAGGTGGACGCCAGTCTCTTTGCTGTTGCTCCGATCTCAGTTGCGTCGGTTCTCCAGGAAACAACAAACCAATGACGCAACGATTCCATCAACTCGGCCACCACACAATTCTTCCGCGTCCTGGTCAAAGCGGAGTTGATACTCCATCGCTAATGATATCAAGCCGGCGGGAGCGAGATATGAAATCTGACACAGGAAAACACCGATAATGATGCTGAAATCGTACTACACATTGTGAAGGGAAACGAATCGACAGCAAAAGCAATACTTCTGCAAACGAAAGATTAACCGGAGGAGGTAAGGCAAGAACCAGATAGCCTGACGACATCAAACGCTGTAAAGATAAGCCAGTTGGAGACTTAACATGCTCTAGATGGAGGAGCAATACATTCTCTATGTGCCACACAGCATTTGAAACAATTTTAAGGAACGTTTTTACAGCTAAGAAATGTAAGTAATATATAGGATACAGTATCGGTAGCAGATAATTTCCTTAGCTGCTTAAACAACTGTTCACAATTTGAAGTCTTACCTCATTAGTTTCACTTGTAATATTTTGATTAATGCTTGTTAACATTCTCTTTCTTTATACATCTACATGTATACTCCATAAATCACTGTTTAGTGCATGTTGGAGGATACATCGAAACCAATATTAGCTATTTTCTGTCCTTTTCCACTCACGTATATAGCCAGAGAGAGTTGACAGTTTACGTGCCTCCATAGATATTCTAACTTGTTTTGCTCTTACTCATGATCGATACGTGAGATATACGGTGGCGGCAGTAGAGTGGACGCACAGTGGTTCTCTATTTTCCGACCAGGGTCTCACGAGAAATACGTTGTCTTTCTTGCAGACACTCTCAACTATGTCCCTTAAGTATTTCTGTTACACTTTCGTAAGTGCTATATCAACGCGTTACGATCCTAGCATCGCGGTGTCTGTCATGCTCACTTGATAAGGACTTGAGACACTGGAACAATTCTCTAGAATAAGTCACACAGGCGTCCTGTACGCGATTTCCTTTACTAATGAAAATCATTTTCCCTCAACCTTTCCAATAAATCTAAGTCTTCCACTCGTCTTACCTAATGCTGATTTTAAGTCATCGTCTCACTGCATATCGGTTCTTAGTATTACCCTAAATATTTAAGTGATGTGATATGTTAATGATGTTCATCACGAATCTTACAATCAGCTACCATCTGATTATATCTTCTGTTGTAGGCGGCATCTTATATTCATCTACGTTTGAAGAGAGCTCCCATCCGTTACATCAAATGTAAATGTTGACCAAGTCTTTCGGCATTTATTTACAATAACCATCGATAATACTTCCCTGTAAACGACAACATTGTCTGATAACAACATGATAGTGCTGCTGATCATGCCTGACAAATCGTTTAAATACAGTATAATAAGAGCATCGAAGGTCCTATGACGCTTCCTTTCGCATATCTGACGCTACTTCCGTTTCTGTGTAATATTGGCCGTCCATATCGGGTTGGGTTCTACTACGCAAATATTCATGGAGCTAAATACGAATTTGCAGGGATACTGATGTAAATACATCATGATTAGTAGTCTACGTTGTGAAACAGTGCTGAACGCCTATACTTCTTGTTCTTCTGTGGCGATACAAGCCCTTGGTGAACCTTGGCTTCTTCGGTTATTTACCCTCAAGGTTATCACTTTTCTGCAGCTCTTTTTCCACCCTCCAGGCTCCCATACTCGTGAGATAATCTTTTACATTACCAGTCCACGTTCTTCTGGCTCTCCATTTCCGTCTAGTACCATGGCCCACACCTTTCATCATTTTCTTCTGCATTCTACCCTCTGCGTCATTCTCCTCACGTTCCCTGTTTATCGTATTATTGTGATTTGACGAATTTTATTGTATCTGTCCCTTGAATTATTGCTCGTAGCTCGGTGTTGTAGGGGTATCATATTTCCTCCACTACTGAACCGTAAATTTTGCTTAGTATTTTTCGCTCAAAGGTTCTAAAACGTTTCTCTCGTCTTCTGTCAGTGTCCATACCTCTGATCCATATGTGACAACTGGACGAATTAGGGAGTTATACATTAAGAGTTTTGTTCTTCTTGTAACAAAGCTGTTGGTGAATAGTTGTAAATCTGCAAAGTAAACTCTCTTCCCTGTTTGTATCCTGCTTGTAACCTTTCCAATGTTGTTACCATTTGATATTAAGACTCTCAGGTATCTAAAGCGTACACTATTTGAAACATTTATCATTTATATTTAGATCTTTAAGGGTTCTTCTCACCTTAGTGTGTAGCATTATCATATATTTTGTTTTATTTTCATTTACTATGAGGGTGATTTTTAACGTTTCTGTTTCCGTTGTAAGGTATGTTTCCTTAAGAGTGTTCGCATTTCTTCCTACAGTTGCAGTGTCATGAGAATACACACATACCTGGCTGGTTTTCATAAATATGGTACCTACTTTATAGATGTTATTTACTGCGCTGTGAAGGGCCATATTGAATAAGACATTGGAGAGGCTATAACCTTGCTTCAAGCCTTTATTAAAGACAAAGCTTTCACTTGCCATGTTGAATATCTTTACTCTTTTTCTTGTCTCTGTCATTGTCATTCCAATGAGATTTATTGGTTTAGTCTCGTATACCAACTTCTCTCAGCATTGTGTATAATTCTTGCCGATTTATGCCGCCAAAGGCTTGTTTAAAGTCGATGAATACGACCTGTAGATACATATTACGCTCACAGAAGTATGAAATCATTTGTCTCATCATAAATACTTGATCAGTTGTTCCACTGCCTAGTCTAAAACCGCACTGATATTCCCCAAGTATGCGTTCTGCGCACTCTGGTGGCCTTTCACTTCGCATATTTGTGACGATTTTATAGGTCGTGTTTAGTAGCGTTATACTTCTGTAGTTCTGACATGCTGTTCCATCTCCTTTCTAATAAATGGGGATTACACTGAGATGAAAAACGTCATGGGATAGCGATATGCACATGTAGAGATGGCAGTAGTGACGCGTACACAAGATATTAAAGGGCAGTGTATTGGTGGAGCTGTCATTTCTACTCAAGTCATTCATTTCAAAAGGTTTACGACGTGATTATGGCCTCACGACGGAAATTAACAGACTTTGAACGCGGAATGATAGTTGGAACTGGATCATGGCACATCTCATTTCGGAAATCGTTAGGGAATTCAACATTCCGAGATCCATAGTGTTTATAGTGTGCCGAGAATACCAAATTTCAGGCATTACCTCTCAAGACAGACATAGCAGTGGCCGACGGCCTCCACTTAACGACCAAGAGCAAGGGTATTTGCGTAGAGTTGTCAGTGCTAACAGACGAGCAACAGTGCAACGGCAGAAATCAGTATGGGACGTACGACGAACGTGTCCGTTAGAACAATGTGGTGATTTGGCGTTAATGGGCTGTGGCAGCAGAAGACCGATACGAGTGCCTTTTCTAACAGCATGACATCGCCTGCAGTGTCTCTCCTTGGCTTGTGACCATATCGGTTGGATCCTGGACGACTGGAAAAATGTAATCTGGTCAGATTATTCCCAGTTTCAGTTGGTAAGAGTCAATGGCAGGGTTCGCATGTGACGCAGATCCCACCACAAATCCATTGTTAACAAAACACTGTGCATATTGATGGTGGCTCCATAGTGTTGTGCGCTGTGTTTACATGGAATGCACTGGATCTTCTGGTCCAACTGAACCAATTATTGACTGTAAATGGTTATCTTCAGCTACTTGGAGAACATATGCAGCCATTGAAGGATTTCATGTTCCCAGACAATGATGGAAATTTTAGGCATGACATGGCGCCATGTCACTGGGCCACAATTGTTCGCGATTTGTTTGGATAACATTCTGCGCAATTCGAACGAATGATTGGACCACCCAGATCGCCCGACATGAATCTCATCGAACATTTATAGGACATAATCTAAAGGACAGTTCGTGCACGCAATCCTGCACCGGCAACACATTTCGCAGTTATGGACAGCTATAGAGACAGCATAGCTCAGTATTTATGCAGGGGACTTCCAACGACTTTCTGAGTCCATGCCGGTCGATTTGCTGCACTACGCCTGAGAAAAGGAAGTCCAACAAGCTATTAGGAGGTATCCCATGACTTTTTTCTCTTCATTGTACTAATCCAGTTTTGAAGTTATCCAGCATGGTTTCAGTTTCCCACATGTCTGACATTAGTGCGTGTAGTTGCTGCACACCTTTATTACCTCATCACCGGGGGCTCGTTAATTTTTCTTCTTGTGGACAGCCAGTGAATCTTCTTTCAGCGTCGAGTTTCTTGCATCATTGCCTACTTCCAGCTCTCATCTTCTTTCCTGTGAGACTGTCTGTTCTTCTTCTGATATGGAAGTAAATGTGTCTAATAATTCTTCTGACCATCTGCCCACTATTTGTTCTTCCTTCCTCATCGGTTTCATATCTTTACTTGAGTACAAGTGTAGTTTCGGTTGGAAGCTTCTCCGTAATTTTCCAAAGCATATTAGAATTTTCTTATTACGCAACGTACATTGGATATCTAAAACGTCTGAATGTACCTGTTCACTTGCATCCACTGTCTGCAGCATTTCGTGTGTCACCAGAGCAAGCTGTGTTCCACACGAGTGGTCTTTCCTGGATCCGTGCTGACTCTTTGAGAAAGCTCCTTCCCATCCAAGAGCATCATAGTGCTTGGGCTGAGAATTTTCTCTAGAGCCCTACAAGAGACGAACGTCAGCGACCTTAGTCTGTAATTCTCCGCACCCAACGTTTTATTCTTTTTGTAAATGTGGGTCTCCTGAGTTCTTCTCCAGTCATGCGGAACTATTCTACTCAAGAGACTCTCGATGAGTTGAACTAGGAGAGGAGTTAACTGAGTAGAGTATTTAATGTGAAATCTAACCAGAACAGCCTTGTACACTTCCAGTAGTCTTAATTGTATTTCAGTAACCGGGATGCTAATATCGATATCTCTCATTTTGGCGCCTGTGTAATTGTGAAACATTGTTACCGCTGTATTCTCATGGCTGATTACATTTTTAAATGCGGAGTTTAATATTTATGTTTTCTCTCTGCTGTCTTTAGCTTCAACGCGAGACGAACCCACGAGGGAATTACTGAGGGGTCTGGATCCATTCATGACTTTATGTATGACCAGCACTTCCTGTGTTTTGCTGTAACCAGAAAATTTACTTATTGTGTAACTGAACGACCACTTACATTAATTTTGATCACATGTTTCAACGAAGCTAAAACAAGACTCCCTATAAATTACATAATTTCACAGCCAAACGAATATGGGGAAACGGACAAATGAGATATCATTTTGAACAGAACAACGTATAGTTTTGCAAAGGAAGATTTAATTGATTTAAAATAACGAGGGTAATTAACAAACACTGAATTAATGATTTGAAGGAAAAGTTTGATTGGAATTTTTGTAGCCAAATGAAGACTGGTACATGGACAAATGGTACATCAAACTGATCAGCATGAGGTCTAGCTCTGCAACTAAAAAAATTACTTGGAAGTTATCAGGGGCATTGAGAATAACTTGGTTAATGATTTGAGGGAAAATTATCAATGGATTTTTGTCCGAATTTTCATATCCAAACTAAGAGTTGCAAAGCCACGCGGAGTGGCCCCACAGTTTAAGGCGCCATGTCACGGATTGCGCGGCCCTTCCCGCCGGAGGTTCGAGTCCTCCCTCGGGCATGGGTCAGTGTGTGTGTGTGTGTTGCTCTTGGGTTCTTAGATAACCTCAGCAGTTTGGTCCCTTAGGAATTCACACACCACATTTCAACATTTGAAGAGTTGCAAACGGACAACTGGCTACCAAACTGACCAGCGTGGTGGCTAGTTTTGAAAAAAAAAAGAAAAAGTGATTCTTTAAAAGTAATATAGGTAAAGTAACAAAAACTTAATACTTAATTACTGATTAGAGGGAAAATTGAAATATTTTGTAAATAGCTGCTGCTGGCTGTTTAAATCAGCTGCAAAAGTCGATATATTTTGTACTTTCTGAACAAAACTTCAAAATAAAAAAATTGTAAGGGACGGTCAATGTTTTTTTGATATAACTTTTCTAAGACTAAGAAATAAAATGAATTACACCTTTCAGTGATGCTCGAATTCATATACAGCAAACGTGGTGCCAACTGAGAGTTCAAATTTCAATGTTTAACTTACAGTCTTAGAATTTCAACGAATACCAGACAGGCAGTAGCCGCTGATCGAGTAACAGTAGCAACAGAGAAGTAAGAGATTTTGTGACGTTTTACGAGTTCCTAACCAGGAGCGAATTATATAGTTCCATCTAGTAGTTTTTTTTTAATTTCCACGTGTTAATTTAATAAATTAATAGACTTAGATTTCGCGTTTTCCTTTGTGGCGGAATGTACCCGATTTCGTGACATTTTGCTAGTGTATCACCAGGAGCTAATTATTTAGTCTCAACGGTGTGCTTTGGTAGTTTAGTTTTTGAAAATCTGCGTGCTAATCTAATTTATTAGACACAGTTCTCGCGTTTTTGTCAGTGTCTACAGTAGAGTTCCACAGTGCATGTTGTTAGTTGTCTGCTTGTCTGTGCAGTGTAGTTTTCCACGGTCTTTAGTATGTATAGGAACTGTGACTGTTGTGTGCGGATGCGAGCTGGGTTGGTGGCATCTCGCTCTCAGTTCCAGGCTGTGTTGGCTAGCGTTACACAGCTTGGGGCTGCAGTCGATGGGCATCACTGTTGTGGACAGGCCGTGGGTATCCAAAGGAAGTCCAGCGCGATCCACGAGTCTGCCTATCGGCCCACAAACGGTGGCCAGCCTAGTTACTGCTCACTCGTGGTCGAGTGGGGAGTTCGCCTCAGGACGTGGCAGACTGTGAAAGACTCTCTGGGGGGCCGAATGTAGGGCCTCCCTTGCTAGTCTGACAAATAGGTTCCATGTGCTGTCTGAGGCTGACACTGTCTCTCAGCAGGATACAATCACTTGTCCGGTTTCAAAGGAAATCTCTCAGCCTGCAAGATCTGGGCAGTCACGGAGGGTGGGATCATTGGTAGTTGGGAGCCCCAATATTAGGCGCGTTATGGGGCCCTTTAGGGACATGGCTGCCAAGGAAAGGAAGAAAGCCAGTGTGTACTCCGTATGCTTACCGGGTCGAATAGTTCCAGACGTGGAACGGTTCCTTCAGGATGCCTTGAAAGGCAGAGATGCAGCAAACTGCTTGTGGCGGCTCACGTCGGAACCAGTGATGTGTGTCGCTTTGGATCGAAAGAGATTCTCTCTGGTTTCAAGGAGCTATATGAAGTTGTAAAGACTGCCAGTCTTGCTTGCGAGATGAGAACAGAAATCACCATTTGCAGCATTCTCAACAGGACCGATAGCAGACGCCTGGCGCAGTGCCCAATGGAAGGTTTGAATCGTGCCCAATGGAAGGTCTGAATCAGACGCTCAGACATTCTGCGATCGCGTATGCGGTAGATTCCTTGACTTGCGCCATAGGATGGTTGCGTTTCAGGTTCCGCTAAATAGGTCACGAGTCCATCACACGCAGGAGGTGGCTGTACATATGGCGGCGGCTGTGTGGCGTGGACTGGGCGGCTTTTTAGATTACAGGGTCTCGGGGAAACACAAAAAGGGCTTCAGTCTCAACGGATGCAATTCGAACACTGGAAGAACGTATATCTAGGGACCATCGGTATAACAGTTGTAAATTGTCGTAGCTGTGTTGGGAAAGAACCAGACCTCCAATTGCTAAAAGAAAGCATTGATACTAAAATCGTTATAGGCACTGAAATCTGGCGAAAGCCGGATAAAAGTTCAGCTGTAGTTTCTTCGAAAGCCGGTGTTCAGAATTGATGGACTAAATACAGTTGGTGGTGGCGTGTTTGTTGCTTTTAGAAGTAGTTTACCTTGTAGCGAAATAGAAGCACATAGTTACACTATGTGATCAAAAGCATCCGGACACATGGCTGAAAATGACTTACAAGTGTGTGGCGCCCTCCATCGGTAATGCTGGAATTCAGTATGGTGTGGGCCCACCCTTAGCTTTGATGACAGCTTCCACTCTTGCGGGCATACGTTCAGTCAGGTGCTCCAAGCTTTCTTGGGGAATAGCAGCCCATTCTTCACTGAGTGCTGCACTGAGGAGAGGTATCGATGTCGGTCGGTGAGGCCTGGCACGAAGTCGGCGTTACAAAATATCCCAAAGGTGTTTTACAGGATTAAGGCCAGTCCATTACAGGGATGTTATTGTCGCGTAACCACACGCTGTGCCTTATGAACAGGTGCTCGATCGGGTTGAAAGATTCTATTGCCATCCCTGAGTTCCTACTCAACAGTGGGAAAAAAGATGCTGCTTAGAACATCAATGTAGGCCTGTGTTGTGATAGTGCCACGTGAAACAACAAGGGGTGCAGGCCCTCTCCATGAAAAACACGACCAGACCATAACACCACAGCCTCCAAATTTTACTGTTGGCACTACACACTCTGGCAGATGACGTTCACCGGGCATTCGCCGTATCCACACTCTGCCATCGGACCACCACATTGTGTACCGTGAGTCGTCACTCCACACAACGTTTTTCCACTGTTTAATCGTCCAATGTTTACGCTCCTTACACCAAGCGAGGCGTCGTTTGGCATTTACCGGCGTGATGTGTTGCTTATGAGCAGCCGCTCGACCATGAAATCCAAGTTTTCTCACCTCCCGCCTAACTGTCATAGTAGTTGCAGTGGCTCCCGATGCAGTTTGGAATTCCCATGTGATGGTCTGGATAGATGTCTATTACACATTGCGAACCTCTTCAACTGTAGGCGGTCTCTGTCAGTCAGCAGACGAGGTCGGCATGTACGCTTTTGTGCTGTACGTTTCCCTTTACGTTTCCAGGTCACTATCTCATCGGAAAAAGTGGACCTAGGAATGTTTCGGTGTGTGGAAATATCGCGTACAGACGTATGACACAAGAGACCAATCACCTGACCAAGTTCGAAGTCCGTGAGTTCCGGGGAGCGCCCCATTCTGCTCTCTCATGATGTTTAATGAGTACTGAGGTAGTACCTGGCAGTAGGTGGCAGCACAATGCACTTAATGTGAAAAACGTATGTTTTTGAGGGTGTCCGGATACTTTTGATCACATAGTTTATGTGAAAGGTTGAGAATCACTGGAATAGAGTTTCCATAGGATGCATACAATGAAAGACAGATTATACATTATTAGCGGTTCGAAAGTAAAATCACTGTTTTGTTATTAATGAACATAAAGTGTTGTACCTTATAATAATTTTTAAGCGTGAAATAACTGCTTCTCACAAAGAATGCCTTAACAGCTTTTTCTGAAAAAGAGAACCGCGGATACCATTTATATCTCTTTCGAATTTTTCTTGTATTCTTTGTGAAATACAAGGCTTTAACTTTCTAATTCACTCTGTGTTTCTATACATGAAATTATTCTCTTTCCTCTTTCTTCATCATAACGACGTTTTCGATCACATAGTAATAGAGATGAACTGCGGCATGTACACGATACACTTAAGAACACTTATTTCTTAACAATTACATGTACTAATCAGGTATAATGCCTTTAATTTTATTCTTATATCTTCCTTCTTGGTTAAAATATGATGTTTTGCACTAACATGCATCATCAAAGAACAATTCAAAGGTATTGAAGTGGATGCAAGTGAGTCCATTTAAAGATATTTCGCCCCACAACCATAGCTGAAGACATTCCTGTCGCTTATAAGTTCTCGCTTCGCGCCAAATCAGTGTGTTAAGCAAAGATCAGTTCCTGGCGTTCGTCATACCCACGTCATTCGATGTCGCTCTTCTATATGGGATTACAAATCTTCGTGCTGCCTATTTACATACGATAATATGACTAAAAGTCAACTCGCTGGCCATATCTCCCTGAATCAGAGTTTCCAACAATTTGATAATTGATCACTTTGAGGGTTGTTTTTGGGGAAGGAGACCAGACAGCGAGGTCATCGGTCTCATCGGATTAGGGAAGGATGGGGAAGGAAGTCGACCGCGCCCTTTCAAAGGAACCATCCCGGCATTTGCCTGGAGCGATTTAGGGAAATCACGGAAAACCTAAATCAGGATGGCCGGACGCGGGATTGAACCGTCGTCCTCACGAATGCGAGTCCAGTGTCTAACCACTGCGCCACCTCGCTCGGTGCTCACTTTGACACAAGGGCGCTCACACCAGGGGACAAAGTGTGGAGGGGTGAGGGGAGACATGGTAGCAGCCCCCTATCCTCTTATAGGTTCTGGGGATTGTGTAGATAGGTGTATTTCTTTCAAGAAAATGAGAAAATTGTGTAAAAGTCCGTTTTACGCAGGTTTTTAATTGGGTCGGAACTGGAACTTTTTATGGCGACTTAAAAGTCTCCATTTGTCTTCCACAATATTAAAAACATTCCATACTCCCAGGTTTAGCCCTATCTCTCCCCCTAGAAACCATCATATGGGCGCCTTTGTTTTGACAGTAAACACCTTAATTGGTGCTTCGATGCCGTTTGACTTTATCGACTATACCTTCTCCCCAATCGAGCTCACTCAGAAGTAACACTGCTGTCCTCGCAGACAAGTAGATATACTCTTTATATTACTTTAAGAATTACAGAAACCAGCCAACTTTTTGTGAATTTTTGCTTAAAGTAATGCGCGTTTGGAATTTTCGCCCATCAGTAATTAGTGTAATACATATTTCAATGTTCCGCAAGTACATCGTTAAAACATCGATAGCAGATTGGATTCTGCAAACTGCCTTTAGAAAACGATAATTTTGTTTAGCTTCTACACTCCTCGAGTTGATACATTGGTGGTTAGTAGTACTTACGTTTTATTCTGCTTGTTGTTATTGCCGGTATATATCGTAATTATACAACTCGCGAGGTATTGTAGCTAAAGAACTTAGAACTACTTAAACCTAACTAACCTTAAGTCATCACACACATCCATGCCCGAGGCAGGATTCGAACCTGTGACCGTAGCGGTCGCGCGGTTCCAGACTGTAGCGCCTAGAACCGCTCGGCCACCCCAATAGGTTCCAATTTACTGTCGATATTTTAACGATATACTTACTGAAGATTCAAATATCTCTTACGCTAAATGAAGATAGCTGAAAGTCATGAAGACTAACGATTTGTGCCGATATGTACGGAGCAGAACTAGGGAGCAAAGTGTGACTTACGGGGATGGACTGCAGCACGTTTTGTTTTTATTAAATGTTGTGGTTTTTTGATTATATGAAATTGTTTCAAAAACATTAATTTCAGAACAATATTTTGTAAGAAATGATTTGTCTTCGTAAGCTTTATCACCATTTTTCAAGAATCAAAACTTGATGTTTTATGGCTGTTGGTGGGGGTTATATGAGGTGGCTTCCAGCATCTAAAATTTCACAAATCAAACACTGCTGACACGTAACCATGTTACGAACGGCAGCAGCAATTACTAGTAGCAAATACACCCGTCAGTCGCGCTAGTTGTGTGAGATTCTTTCACAAACATCGACTGGCAACAGTTTCACTGTCGGTTCGGTTTTACGTTGCTCAGTCTGTATAAGATGGTGGTGCGTTTCCTTCCGCCGGCGCTCTCATGTGTTCGGCCAGCAGTGCCTGCGATGAAGATCCGCAAGGCTTGTGGTTGAGTGCTGGGGGATTGAGAGGGTGGGTGGGGGGTGGTTGTGTGGCGAGGCGGTTGGTAACTTAGCAGCGGGACGTCTATGAAGCCAGAGGCTCAGTTGCGGCCGGCGTGCCACGTTTTGTGGCTCACCTTCTGGAAACAGGGATCTGGCGGGACAGGTCAGCGCCGCCACTCTACTGCTTACTGCCTCCCGCCCCAGCGCACAGCTCGAGGATTCTCTCTCTACTACGTTTCTTGCGAGCCAAGTAATAACAACAGATAGTTAGTGTTCCATCTCTAAAACCCCCGACAGTCACGAGACGTAAAACTCTGACCTTTGGGTTATCTATAAACATTTATCGTAACTGGTCCCTTATAAAAGTGATTCACAGACTCGAAATTCATTTGGTACATTTCTTACTTAGGACATGTTCTTTGTGAACTGGCAGTTTGTAGGTGTGTGAAGAAGAAACTACGGTTAAAACAGTTACCCACCGACGAAAACTTCGGTCAAAAGTAAGCGCACAATCTGCACTCGTTGACTGCTAGATGATGCAATGGCATCTTTCAGCAGGGTCGGGAATGTATAAGTTTGCCCGTACTGTATCTCCTTAAAGTGTTTTTTTCATACTTCTAAACCCCTTATACTTCCCACGGGACAGATAACTTGTAATACTCTACTTTAAAATGTGAAGCATAATTTTTTTGCTTCCCATCTTCCTGACACTCCTCCGAAATTCAGAGTACAAAATTCCGTTTTCTGTTGCTGTCGAAATAACAGTGAAGCAACATTTTTGCAGTTGGTATAAGAACGTGTTTTAGAAATATGTTCGTTGTACTATGAACTACTCAGTGTCAGACGTTCGTTTTTTTACGTAGCGTTTTATGCCGTGTTTCAATTTTTTGTTTTTTTGTTCTTATTTGAAGGTATGGAATGTACCTCATTGTAAACTATGTATTTCGCCTTCACTTTCAGTAAAACTGCATTCATTGTCGAACAGTTTAGTATCGCGCGGTACCACTTTGTGTATGTTAGCGCTGTAGATATATGCTACCAACAGTGATAACCAGCTGATGACAGTTTATTCATTTCGCCACAATAATGCAATACGCCAAGGAGCAACAACAGTTCTCTCTATTCACCACACCAGCACACCAGCCCTTTCCACTAATCTCTATCACGTTTAAGCGTCACTTTCTTCGTACTTCATCGAGAACCTGATTTCAGTAGTCGCACGCATAGTTATTGAGTAATGAATCAGTCTTTACCTCGTCTCTGTAAAAATTGGCATAATGTTTGCCACATTTAACAGAACAGCATGACTCTTTAGTACTGAGGACGCTTAGTTCTTGTCATCTTCACTAACACTTCTCACCGTGCACGTGTCACCAATACGAGGGTGGCCAGAAAAGTATCGCTTCCGAATTATTTCCATGAAAACTATTAAAACTATTTGAATGTAACATTCTACATCTTTATTCTTCATTTCCATACATTCACATCCCTCTGTCTCTACATGGCACCGAATTTCAGCGTGTAACACGGCAGTGTGTAATGTAATTATGTCGGTGCATGAGAAACAAAATGCTCCAATCGAGTTTCGTATTCGAAGATTTTGTCCACACATGGAGTACCCTCTCCTTCAGCATAACAATGCCAGACTACACACGAGGACTGCGACATCTGCAATAATCCGATACCTTGGGTTATCCTCAGTCCAGTCCCGACTTGGCCCCATCCGATTTTATTTGCTTCCAGTACTCAAAGAAAACATCATTTTGATGTGGTTGTGACTCCTTCAAAAAAATCAAACATTCTACAGTCATGGTATCAACAAACTGGTGCTAAATCAGTAGAATTGTGTTCATCACTAGGGACACTATGCTGAGAAATAAACATTTAAACTTTTGTTTTATTTAAAATGCTTTAAGAAAGTTCACATGAAAACTTTGGAGGCCTCACTTTTCAGCTCGACATCGTAAGTGCTTATGGTGTACACTTTTGGATGAAAAAACAAGCATTTGTGTGCTGTATGCAGAATGTACAAGGAACGTTCAATAGATAATGCTAAACTTGTTTCTAAAGGCCAATTTCGATTGGAAAAATGCAGAATTTCTCGTGTGACATCGTGGAATATTACCGCTTCAGCTCCTACACTTTCATAAAGTTCCGACAGATGGCCTCGCTATACGTACTCTTCAAAATGGCGTCTGTAAAGGGGGTGTGTTGCAAGCAGAGAGATGTCATTGAATTTCTTGTGGAGGAAAACCAGAACATCGCAGATATTCATAGGCACTTGCAGAGTGTCCACAAGACCTGACAGTTGAGAAAAGCACGATGAGTCACAGCGCCAGACGTCTATCATCATCACAACAATGTCGCGCAAGCCTGTTCGATCTTCCTCGTGCTGGACGGCCGCACACAGCTGTGACTCCTGCACCGTGTTCGTTGCCACAACAACACAAACGAACTTCTCTTCCGCCTCGATAGCTGCCCAGGTACCGCGGCAGATTGCAACGCAAAGTGTCCGGGTTCGATTCCAGGCCGGATAGAAAATTCTTCCGCTCGGGGACCGGGTGTTGTTTTATCCTTAGGCCGGCAGTTGTGGCCGAGCAGTTCTAGGAGCTTCAGTCTAGAACCACGCGACCGCTACGGTCACAGGTTCGAATCCTGCCTCGGGCATGGATGTGTGTGATGTCCTTAGGTTAGTTAGGTTTCGGTAGTTCTAAGTTCTAGGGGACTGATGACCTCAGATATTAAGTCCCATGGTGCTCAAAGCTATTTGAACCATTTGTTATCCTTACGTTCGTATCGTAACCCTGTAAATTAAAAAAAAGTACGTCTTCTTCTCAATGACAACACAAGGTCTCATACAAGTCTGCGAACTCAAGAGGAGCTCACAAAACTTCTTCATTGGACTGTTCTTCTTCATCCGCTCTACAGCCCGGATCTTCCACCTTCTGACTTGCATGTGTTTGCCCAGTGAAGAATGCAATTCGTGGGAAGCTGTACACGGATGGTGGAGAGGTTATTGATCCAGCAAGAAGTTGGCGCCGACGTCGACCAATAGGGTGGTACTATGAGGTTTTACAGGCCCTACCAGCAAAGTGGTGTAAGGCCTTTGCATTGAACGAAGATTATATTGAAAAACAGCGTTTTGTAGCCAGAATAGTGGGGAATAATATGGTGTACTGCAACTCCAATAAAACGAACCTCCTTTCAGATAAAAAGTGTTGCATTATTGATTGAGCGCGCCTCGTAGAAATTGGTATCCTCTACATTGTAGAACATCTGTTACGTACAGCAGACCGGACTATACAACGTTGGCTAGAGTGTAGCTACAGTAAAACGGAGAACCGAACCTTTAATTCCAGGATCTGACTACGGACTAATGTGGTTCCTGTCTCGCTGAGTCGATTCATGGAAAGCGCTGTGTTTGGAACATATACTATGTTCTAAGATTACGAATTACCTCGAAAAAACGATATATTGACAAACAGTAAACTAGGACTCAGAAAACACAGTTCTTGTGAAACACAACAAGGTCTTTATTATCCCGAAGTAAGAATGCTATCGACATAGGATGTCAAATTGATTCTGTATACTCCGATTTCGAGAAAGCGACTTGAAATGACATTGTGTGCCTATGGACTATCGTCTCAGTTTTGGGACTGGATTCGTGGTTTCCTGTCAGAAAGGTAAAAGTTCGTAGTAACTGACGGAGAAACATTGTGTAATACAGAAGTAATATCCGTCTTTCGCCAATGAAATGCTATAGGCCCTCTGCCGTTCCTTATCTATACAGGGTGAACATTAATAAAACTGAAAAACTGCAGGGACTGATTCCTGACTCGAAATGGAGGAAAAAAGGCCCTATGAACATGTGTCAAGATATGCATCGTTGCCACGGTAGATAGTGCTGATGAAACACAGTTCCTCTGACCACGTGTCGTGTCTCCTTGTGTGTTGCGGGCTGTGTGAGTGACGCAGCGTACTTTTAGCTGCAGAATGATCCGGTATTCAAGTGGGAACAAGCCAAGGTGGTGTTCGTGTACCACGAAGCAGATGGAAACGGTCGGAAGGCAGGCAGGTTTTTACCAAATTGGGTACCCTCATTGACACCAACCACGTCACACGACATTTTAAGCCATTTTTGGGCATTTCTGTTATCATAGGTCTTTTCAAACAGTCGAACATTGTGTGATGTGGTAGGTGTCTTTGAGAGTACTAGTTTTGGTATAGCCGTGCTGCCGCTCGACCGTTTCCACCTGCTTCGCCATACACAAACATCATCTAGGCTTGTTCTTGACATTAATACCGGACCATTCTGCTGCTTGCAGTACGCTGCGTCAATATCACAGCCTTCAACACACAAGGAACACAGACACGTGGTCAGAAGAACTGCCATTCGCACATGTTCATAGGACCTCCTTTGGTCCATTTCCAATCACGAATCCATCCGTGCATTCCTCGGCTGTATTAATATTCACACCGTATAAACAACTTTGGAGGCAATATGAGCAGTCCTCTCAGAGCACATGATGCTGTCATTTACCGCCTTGTAAAGTCATGAGATTGCCGCAGGGCTGGTTGGACTGTACTATCCATTAAACAATCAGTGCATCTACCTGGTTAGGTTTCAGGTTGTCTGCCCCTATGCTCCACGATGGTAGATACTGGTTCAGTCGACAAAAGTAGAATTGACGAAAATTCGACTAAATAACTACCACGCAAATGCCGCATAACTCCAGTCCGTGGGCAGCAGCTGAAAATTAAACTATCGGGCTTTAGGTTATCTTGCGTGACTTGTTTGAAAAAATATGTAATATTTCCTTTAGGTTGATTTATTGTCCTTAAAACACAGAAAATGGCTATCAAATCCGTATTTAATATCCCGACATCAGTTACGCAATGTTACTGACAGTCTTTGTTACAAGGTCACACCCAAAAGCAGCCAAAAGATATTTAGTCCGAAGCGATGTTTTGAACTTCTTAAACAGTCACTGACCCATGATTACTTTCGAGTTAACACATTCAGTCGTTCAGTAGACTTCTTCAAAAGATATGCTCGCCATAACGTCTCGTAATAAGCGCGAAACACGCCACGCGGAGTTGATGTCGACATGAAATGCTCACACGCAAGTTGTCTCCTTAAATAAAGCACTCACAAGGTTCAAACTTCCACACAATACTCAATACGGTAGTCGCTTTTCGTCAGCGACTCGAAAGCCAATTAGATGCCCGGATTTCTTCATTCTGGAACCAACTTGATCAGCGCTGTTTAACGTAGATGTTTACCAGAAGACGGCTCCCGAGCGACTATTTAGACTAATAGATCTGAGGCACAAAGCCCTACTCAAACGCACGGGAAAAGCTGAATTCCTATGGGCTAGTACGTTAATCAGCCAATCAGATCATCTCGAGCACTAGCGGTATTTACAATGTCAGCCAATCAGATTACCACAGGTAACTTAACAAGAAATCTAGTAATTCCGAAACTAAATGAAATTTGAGGAAAACAAAAAACGATTCATGTCCTACATTCACTCTCTGAGTGTCTCCAAAACACACGCACAAACAAAACACGATGAAATAATAATTTTCCAATGTATTTTAACTATGTCACAAAATTGTGGTAATGAAACTGAAGAAAATTACAGATAGTTTATGGGAATTTTCCCTCTTGATTGTAGCTTCAAATGATACTCTATATGAACACATTACAGTACCTACCTAACTCGGTTCCACAACAGCAGCACGGTTATTGTGTGTTTTAGGTAAAATTTTATATCTTCGAATATACTGAAGTTATTGGTTTGAAATATTAACAAAGAAATCCTCTAAATTTCGGATACAGGACGCATCACATAAATCTTAAGGTCGTGAATTCAGCTAAATACTTAGGAATTGCAGTTATGAAAAACTTAATTGGGAATGATCACGGCGCGGGATTAGCCGAGCGGTCTTGGGGGCTGCAGTCATGGCCTGTGCGGCTGGTCCCGGCGGAGGTTCGAGTCCTCCTTCGGGCATGGGTGTGTGTGATTGTCCTTAGGATAATTTAGGTTAAGTAGTGTGTAAGCTTGGGGACTGATGACCGTAACAGTTAAATCCCATAAGATTTCACACACATTTGAACATTTTTGGGAACGATCACGTGGATAATTTTGTGGGAAAAGCAGAACTAAGATTGATAATTATTGGCAGAATACTTAGAAAATGAAATAGGTCTGCTAAAGAGACTACCTACACCATGCTTGTTCGTCCTCTTCTGGAGTATTGCTACGTGGTGTGGTATCCGCATCAGATAGGACTGGCGGTAGACATCGAAAAAGTTCAGAGAAAGAAATTTTGTATTATCGCAAAACAGAGGAAAGAGTGCCAAGGATATGATACGCGAACTGGGGTGGCGATCATTACAACAGTGGCGTTGTTTGTTGCGGCAGGATCTTCTCATGAAATTTCAGTCGCTGACTTTCTCCTCTGAATGCGAAAATATTTTGTTGACACCCACCTACCACCTGCATAGGGAGAATTGATCAACATAGTAAAATAAGAGAAATCAGAGCTCGCGATGATGGATTTAAGTGTTCATTTTTCGGGGGCACTGTTGGAGGGTGGAACGGTAGAGAAATAGCTTGAAGGTGGTTCAATGAACTCTCTGCTATGTGATGAAGTGCAAATGGCAGTGTAATCATGTAGATGTAGACCATACATGCCTCTAATACATGGCCTAGGGCTTCTTTTTTTTCTATAACTGAAGGTGCTTACCGAACTATTATCTGAATCAGTTGTAAATCTTGCTCTATGAGGGAACATCACTTAAAGAATGTCCGCCCCCGATAGCTGAATGGTCAGCGTCACGGATTGTCAGTCCTCTGGGCCCGTGTTCGATTCTGGGCTGGGTCGGGGAATTTCCTCCGCCCAGGGACTGGGTGTTGTGCTGTCCTCATCATCATCCTCATCGACTGCAGGTCGCCGAAGTGGCGTCAAATTGAAACATCGGCACCCGGCGAACAGCCTGCCCGACGGGGGGCCCTAGACATACGATTAAATAAATAAACATAAAGAATATCTATCTTACGAGTTCTTGTAAGGATATATATATATATATATATATATATATATATATATATATATATATTGTTTGTATCTCCTACCCGAGAAAAGCATTTCTTGTAGCTCTGAACAATGAAAATATATTGACACAAAATGGAGATATGTTAGGAACATGAAATATTATACTGGTGTTTGCTATATTAGTGTCGTTGGTAATTTGGCAATAGGTAAGTACATCAAGAAAATAGTACACTAGTAACGAAAAAAAGAGTGCCATCAGTAATAAGAAGAGCACAGGTACTTGACATAACGGGCAGTTCGCTTTTTAACATTTACTTCCACTCTTTTAGACTGGCCGTTGAAAGTGCTGCCCATAAATATCTAAATTTTTCGGTATGGTATACATGATTTCAGGTGTTGTGAGACAAATAAGCAGGTAAACTGGAGAACTGGATTGGATTAAATGGCTCTGAGCACTATGGGACTTAACTTCTGAGGTCATGAGTCACCTAGAACTTAAGAACTACTTAAACCTAACTAACCTAAGGACATCACACACATGCAAGCCCGAGGTAGGATTCGAACCTGCGACCATAGCGGTCGCGCGGTTCCAGACTGAAGCGCCTAGAACCGCTCGGCCATTCCGGCCGGTGGAGAACTGGAATCCAGGGGGTGAGATGTAATAAGGAACGACAGATATGTGTAAGTGTCAACACCTTAGTGTCCTTGTGGATCTGTTTTTGATATGTTGCTGCCTGTTGTCTGTAGATGAAAATAAGAAACAGCTTTTGCACCATCCATCTTAAACATTGGTTCTACGCTGTCACCTTTGCACTGTGTCTTTCCGATGTGATCAACTTCCTGACGGACTGAAATACTCGCTAATGAATCCCGTTTGTAAAAAAGTTTATAGAGATATTTTAGAGAGTTACCGGCAATTTCTTTGAGACCAGTGATTACAAAATTTTTTGAGAAAACAGTGTTCACATGGTTCAAATGGCTCTGAGTAGTATGGGACTCATCTTCTGCGGTCATTAGTCCCCTAGAACTTAGAACTAGTTAAACCTAACTAACCTAAGGACATCACACACATCCATGCCCGAGGCAGGATTCGAACCTGCGACCGTAGCGGTCACGCAGTTCCAGACTGCAGCGCCTAGAACCGCACGGCCACTTCGGCCGGCAGAAAACAGTGTATAGGAGAGTAGAGCTACATCTCAGTACAAAAAATATTCTACCCGACTCTCAGGAAGAGATTATCTTTTTCGAAATTTTTTATTTACTTTTCATGAACTCCTGCTATGGAGGAATACGGACTGTTCCAAGGCTTTTACTATAATCTTTTCACCATTGTGTTTTGTTAGAGTGTTTGCATCTTTATTATCATATATGTGATGTTGGATCGATTCTTATATTTCCTAGTTCGAAATAGTCTGTCACGCGATGGCACATCAGGACACTGATAGCTCCTAGAAGGCGAGTACATACCACAATGTTCCACTGTTCAGTGTACTCCCTAAACAAAGTTAAACGCTTTCGGCAACCTTTAATAGCAATCCTTTCAACACTGATAGCTCTAGATAACTGAGTGGCCAACCTCATTATAAAAACTCCAGCCAGTGAGACAATGGTAACTGGTTTAAACAGAAATCATTGATCCACATGAGAGTCACGAATTCCCATCTTCCATTCATAAGGATAGTCGAACTGTAGGGAGAATCAATATCGGAAGGTAGATAACTGTGGTGTCACCGCCAGACACCACACTTGCTAGGTGGTAGCCTTTAAATCGGCGGCGGTCCGGTAGTATACGTCGGACCCGCGTGTCGCCACTATCAGTGATTGCAGACCGAGCGCCGCCACACGGCAGGTCTAGAGAGACTTCCTAGCACTCGCCCCAGTTGTACAGCCGACTTTGCTAGCAATGGTTCATTGACAAATTACCTTCTCATTTGCCGAGACGATAGTTAGCATAGCCTTCAGCTACGTCATTTGCTACGACCTAGCAAGGCGCCATTATCATTTGCTATTTATCTTGTGATGCATGTACCGTCAGACCGATGTTCACCAATTATGGATTAAAGTTAAGTATTCCAGCAGCTACGTACTTTATTTGCTAGTCTCAATTACTTTACCTGTTCCAGACCTCACACCAGCCTGCGTGAGCTTAAACGCGTGCCTTTCTGCTACCTCGTAGTGGCTTGGCTGTCTAGCCAAGTCACAACAATAACTATATATAAACTTAGACTATCGCACACAAAGGCTATGGCAGACACTGAAAATTAAATGACCGCACACTAGACCTAATAGTACTTCCAGGTGGAAAGATTAACTTTTGAAATGACATAGGGATATAAATTAAAAGTGAAAAGCTTTTTATTCTCATTCCTTAATAAACGTTTCTGTCTTTTTTTCACTTTGACAAATAAGGTTTAAACCAATCTCAATGTTTATATTATTTAATAAATGCTTTTTCTTCCTTTTCACTTTCGCAATTAAGGTTTAATCTAGCCTCTGTAGCCGGCCGTTGTGGTCGAGCGGTTCTAGGCGCTTCAGTCCGGAATCGCGCTGCTGCTACTGTCGCAGGTTCGAATCCTGACTCGGGAATGACTGTGTGTGATGTCCTTAGGTTAGTTAGGTTTAAGTAGTTCTAGGTCTAGGGGACTGATGACCTCAGATGTTAAGTCCCATAGTGCTTAGAGCCATTTGAACCAATCTAACCTCTGCAACACACTTAGGCACTTCCAGTCTTTCCTCACAGCCATTGGAACAGACAAATTATATGTCCTCCAGACTCTGATAGATTATAATTCAATGCTCCCACCCATAAAGAAAAATATAGAAAGTTTCCATCAGCTCTGTGCCTTTGACAATGAGCGCTGCGTTTATTGGCTGTCTACCAGTCCAGACCGAACTGCCACCCGCTTTCTGCGGCCACTTTCACCATGCGTCATTTATGTATACTTTACCGATTTTCCTAGCTATATTCTTCATGAGTGTTTCACACTATCTACTCTGCCAACTACATATGGACACATGATTTATTTTGTCGGTATCTAGGTGACACCTGCAAAGAAAGAGCCCTTGGCGTTCTTGGTGACAGTTCGCTATATTATCGATATCTATCCTTTGTATAAGTTTCTCTAGTATCTTTGTTGGCTTGAGATCCTGTTCACGTTTCTTAACTTAAAGGGACAGTATTCCCTTAATTCACCTCTGTGGCGATGGATTGATGAACAGCGATACAGAATTTCCAAACATCTTTCAGACGTATCTGATTCATCATCGGCAGCCAATGGTAAACTCGAGAGTGTCACCGACCAGACTATACTTCCTGGGACAATACACCATCTCAAACGAGAAGCCTTTTACTACTAAAGCCAACTGCGTTTTCTGGCTGTGCAGCAATTTACAGGTAGTGAGAAATGAAAGGGCTTGATGGTCGGTATACACTTGCGTAAAAGGTCCTAATAAGGACTCCCTGAATGTTTTAAAGCACCGACCATGGCTAATGCCTCATTTTTCATCACTGGGTAGCGTCTTTTTGCCTAGTTGAGTGTTCTACTGAAAAAAAGATTACCCTATGTTCAACAGCCACTTCGAATTGTACTTCTTGGAGCAACTAGTATCTGATGACCTTACATGACAATTCTATTGACAAACAAAAGAGTGAAGTGAATTCAGGGTGATGCAGTAAGATTTGCTGCATCAAAGTAGCCTTCATTCTCTCAAACTGCAGGTTGGCAATTATCATCGAGAATCGTATTCGGTTACTCCTTAATAGCCCTATTAAGTGCAGATCGGTTAAATTCAGCCTCCTTACCGGTTGAAATAATTAGTCATAAGATGTTCTGAATCTGTGTTCGGTTCCTAGGAGTGGTAAACCCATTAATCTCTCAGATATAATCTCGAACAGGGCGAATATCTATGGGCACAATCTCGTGGCCAAGGAACTTAATTTCTTCTAGGAGGAACTGACTCTTTTTCACTTTGATAGTAGCTCCCCCCCTTTTGCGATTTGGAGAATAGCTTCTTCATAACTTCTCCATGTTCTTCATAGGTCTCTATTTCCATTAGGATATAGTCCATGTAGCAATATACACATTCTCTCGTTTCACCCAGTACTTGATTCTGAGTTCGAATAAAACAAGCAGCTGTTAAATTTAGTCCAGATGGGAGGACAGTATATTTTCATGCCTTTCCTTCAAAATTAAATTTTGTTAAGTGTATTGATTCCTCTTTTAGGATCACTTACCAGTAACCTGAACTTACGTCTATTGGACAGAGGAACTTGGCTTCACTGAAAGCATGTAGCGTTTCTGTAATATCTGATGGCTGGTCCGTCTGTGCATAAATATGTCTATTCAGTTCTCTAACTTCTAGAACTTGAGCTACCTCACCACGCCGGCCGGATGGGCCGAGCGGTGCTAGGCGCTTCAGTCTGGAACCGCGTGACCGCTACGATCGCAGGTTCGAATCCTGCCTCGGGGATGGATGTGTGTGATGTCCTTAGGTCAGTTAGGTTTAAATAGTTCTAAGTTCTAGGGTATTGATGACCTCAGATGTTAAATCCCATAGTGCTTAGAGCCATTTGAACCATTTTACCTCGCCACTTCCTTTTTTGGTGGTGATTAATAGATTTGAACAGGTACCAGTGCTCCTTTCTGACTCCCCAGGTGTCAAACTGTTTAATAAACTTACTAGCTCCTTCTTTATGCTTAACTGCCATATTGTTTGCTCAAGAAAATAATATCATCTTTCTTTCGTTATTCAGAATCTACTTACTATCTATGATATTTCCTCCTATCCTGTACACCACCCTCGATTCCTCCACTTTCTTCCATTAGCTACACTGACGGGAAAAAAATATTGCAACACCAAGAATGAGTTGTGCAACATGGACGAAAGTTGGTAGGTCTATTTCTCCACCTCAGAGTTGATGTCTATTAAAGTTTCGCACCAGTCTCATAAGAGTGGCGCTAGCAACACCACTATGAAGGTGCTTTAAATACACGTTGTAACGGTCGTGAGCGTTAGTTAGCTTTGAGACTGGGCATGGTAAGTTGATGTTAGGGAAGAATACATTTTAAGGTGACCTAATTGAGTTGGATCAGGTCATGTAAAAGAGCTATGAGAAGCTGGTAGCAGTGATCATGGGACTGTACGCTCTCACGAAGATTGGCTATGGGTAGTCATGTGACACTATCGAGAGTGAAGACCATTGTGTTTGGTGTATGGCTCTGGCGCATTGATCTGCGTTTGCAGGATCAATTTGAGCAGCAATTGGCACCACAGTTACACAATGAATTTTTGCAAATCGGCTACTTCAAGGACAGTTACGAGCTGCATACCCTGTAAAGTGCATACCACTGATTCCAAACCACCGCCATTTCCGAATTCAGTGACGTCAAAGAAGGGCTCACTGGAGGGCAGGGAGGTCTGCTGTGTTTTTTGGTGAAACCTGGCTCTGTCTGGGAACCAGTGGCCGTTCATTGGTTAGAAGAAGGACAATTGAGGGCCTGCGGCCGTCCTGTCTGCATGCTATAGACAGTGGACCTACACCTGGATTTATGATCTAGGGAGCAATTTCGTGTGATAATCTCATGAATATCCCACCAAATTTGACTCAAAATTTGTACATAAATTTGATGATTCGACTTGCTGCTCTGCCGTTCATGAACAGCATTCCAGAGGGTATTTTTCAGCAGGATAACGCTCGCCCACATAACGTATTGTTACCAAGCATGCTCTACAGAATGTGGCCTTGGCCTTTTCGATCACCAATCTGTCTCCAATCAAGCACATGTGGGACATGATCAGCGAGAAGTTCAGCATAATCCACAACTAGCATTAACCGCCCCGTATTGACCGACGAAGTGAAACAGGCATGAAACTACATCCCACAAACTGACATCTGACACCTGCACAGCACGCTTTCATTCAACATTCTAGCGATTATTAACCCTTTCAAACCTGAATTCTTTTCTGGAGGATGGAAAATTTTCCTTTGTGCGGTAATGCTCTTAGGTGATTTCTAATGATTTTAAATGCAAGACTTATTCAAATATTTGTACCAATTTTTAAAACTTAATTCGTACACTTGGTTTCATTTTATGGGCTAAAATAACCAATTACGAAATACCCTCTATTGTAATAAATAGTAAAATGATCATTTAATTATTACCATGCAAACTAAAAATAACAGTATTCAGTTATACTCTGGAATGCAAAGAACCAACCACATCTGTCTATTCTCGTGCTCACAAGCTGCTGCGCATTGCTGTGCACTGTTACGTTGATTTCCTGATATTTTCATAGTGATGTACAGCAGTTGGTAGCACATGTGCATGAGTAAAACGTGAGCATTCACAGATGTATACCGCAGGTTTACGATGGGGAAAAATGTTTCTGTTGCAGTAAGACACAGTAAAAGTTGATGTACACAATTATGGACAGATTATCTGAAAGGGTTAATGTATTGAAATATGTACGTTTCAAATATGATTGAAATTAAGCAACGGACAATAGTCTGAAACACAACTGATACAATGGGAATCTCATCGCTTATGTGCTTACCCCTCACTGAACTTTTCTGATTGCAGGAATATAAAATTAATTTAGCTGCGAGAATGTAAACTGTGAATAACTTGAAACCAAACCAAAACTTCATGAAGTTCCATAACACAAAAACTAAATCTGATACAACACTATTGATTTGAAATTTGCCCTGGTAATAAAACAAAACTTGATCAGTTTGAAAATAATGTTCCCTGTGCTTAATGAATGCTATCTCTGAAATAACAAAATTTCTTACCTTTTTTCGGCACAATGATAACGCTCTTCACACTGCTCTCTGTTAGTATTTTCAATTGTATATTCAGCAAACAACTATTGAGAATAGATGCTGATTAGCATGCATTTTAAATAAATCGAATAAGACTGAGTCAATAATTTTTGAGAAAAATATTTAATCAAAGATGACATGGATCTTGGAACTAGTATTGACTTGGGGTAAGTAACAATATGGCACTAACTTTAAAACTTATATTTTGGCTCTTTGAAAATTAATAATGCTCACAATTAACACATTCAATAATATGATTACACATTAACAATTAGTTTCACAAAATCATTCGATGCGAGTTCCATTCATTGTCTTAGTCATCACTTACGGATGCGCGCATTGCATAAGTAACAAAACAGCTTTCTTTACCTTAACTGTTTCCAACTTCTGTTGAGATTCCTTTTACAGTTAGCAAACATCACATTATCTTGCAAGTAAAAAAATTATTACTGCCTTTAGCGATTAAGTATATGTCCAGAACACACCAAATACAAAATACTTGTGAATCCTCCATGCATCTACCATCTAAAGTTACTCCAACACATTACCCATAACACCTTGAAGCAGGAATCGCTGTTGATCAGCGACAGTACTACACATTCGATACTATATTTGACCATCTCTATCATTCAAAAGCAAATCTTTTCTTTGCAATACGAGGAGTAATATATGTGTGTACCAAGTATTGTCATGACCTCCTACAATAGTTAAAAAAATAGTATCTGTACCTCCATTAATCCATTATTGTGTTCTCATTAACTTCAAATTACAATGATACATTTCTCATTATAACAGTGTGACTTCTGTGTCATCACTTTCCTTTACATTATCATTCACATATAATCATTATTATTGTTAGTAGAACATCATTGCGTCTTCATTATTACCACTTCATAAAATATTACCATAATCAAATTGAAACTTATATCTATCATACACAGAAAAATCGTTAGTACATGTCATTCTCTGTATTGCTATGATACTCACGTAGCACGCTGAAAAAGAATTGATTAGCGACATCATATAAATGAGTTCGTGGTATACGGATCTTACCCTTAAGTTTATACTTTGTTGTTTCCTGTAAAATGTACAAGAAAAAATCAGTTGGTGTATGACAAAGGATGACCTTTGCTGCGCTTGTTTCGTTTATTTTCCATTAAAGTATTGCGTATCCTCGATGCTTCAAAATGTATATATGTTTACCGCTTTCTCTTTTTCTTTAAATGTTAGCAACTATTTCTGAAACAGTGAATGAGCATGATGACTAAATAGTAATGACAATAAACAGTAAACAAATGAAATCTTGTCTCTACCTAAAAGGTGGCTGTCTGTAAAAACATGGTACTGCATAAAATTGTACTAAGTTACAATACAAATAACAAATACATAGTACATAGTGGAAATAAAAGTGCTAAAAATTAGAGAATATGCAAAAGTAATTATTATGTCACGCTGTGACAGTCTAGTATCAAATATAATCTCCATCAGGAAAACATAGTTTCATTCAATAAAATGTTTTACACTACTGATATGATGGTTCTCTCGTGAAATTTTCGTACGCATAGTTTCTACATGAACAACATTTAGATGCGGAATAGGTCTTACTCTGTACTTGCTACTCCACAGCAACTCGAAACTCTTGCACCTATTTTTGGCTTTGCTGAAAAGATGATGAGTACGTTCTAATACTTTTTGACCGATTTTAAAATCGCGCAGATGACTTACCTATTTCTGTTGTTTCTTTCTTCCTTCAGCTGCACGATTATTATTGTTGATTGCAATGTCAATGACCTCATGGAGACGTACTCATCACGAAGCAGGAAATGCTATTAATCCCTTAAATCCTCAACAATGTTTGGTTTTCAGACGAGGCGCATTTTCGTTTAGACGGTGTGGTTAGCAAACAAAATGTACGCTTTTGGGCCACTGAAAACCCACAAGTGCTTCATGAACGACAACATTATGCATCGAAGACTACAGCGTGGACAGCAATTTCCAGTCACGGACTTATTGGACCCTTTTTCTTTGAAGAAACTGTGAACAGCGAGAGTTATTTGAGCATGCTTCGCAATAGCTTCATTCCACAGCTTCTTGCTACTGCCGTGCCCTTCAATACGCAGTGGTTCATGCAAGATGGAGCATGGCCACATACTGCAAACACTTTGTTGGAGTTTTTACACGAGCATTTCGACATGCGGATCATTTCACTCAGGTTTCCAGGTCGCTTCAATGAAGGACAAAATTGGCCCCCCAATAGTCCAGACCTCAATCCATGTGACTTTTTTCTTTGGGGTACCTAAAGGAAAAATTTTTCCCGAAATGTCCACGTGATTTAATGGAGCTCAGAACTTATTCTTCAAGCTTGCAGCGAAATTACGGAAGACATGTGCCGTAAGGTAATCACCAACTTCAGTGTTCGTATGAAGGAAGTTACGAAACGAAATGGTGGACATATTGAGCATGAGCTGAGTTAGAACAAATCTCCCTGGACGGCTCCTCATTGCAGTATATGTTGCTTTCAGATTGTATTGACAATAAAGTTTATATTAAAAAACAAAATGGTAACACATTTCGTGCGCCACTCTGTATAATAATGGCCAAACGATACTAAAATATAGACTTTCACGGCCGGAAATGTCATGTCCATTATAATTATCCGGGCTGTTAGCGTGAATCGAGGACGAGGGGTAATGATCCATCCTTTTTAATAAGAAGGTGTAATAGACATTCGTACTGACTAACATCTGGCTCTGTAATTCCTTGTTTGAGCATGGCTTGAGGTTACTGTTTTACCTATTCTCTATAAATAGATGATATGGAATAATATTTAAATTTGAAATAGTCGTGAGATTTGACCTGAAATTCATATAAGACACCTGTCATAGTATCTGGAATGTTATCAATGATTCGTGAATGCTTCAGTAAAATGTCACGTAATTGTTGCCGCTCGTCGTCAGTTTCTGTTTGGCTTTTACTTATCTTGTTGGTAATTGTTTGTTTAACGTCGTATTCCATATCATCTGGTTCATTATTGCAATGAACACGAGTGTCAGCATAACAAGATGTATGCAAATGCGAATCTGTGGTAACAAAAATAATTCAATTCTATTGACGGTTTGTTCCTCAGATGATAAAGTCTGGTGAAACTCCGAAGCAACCTGGTCCTCATTTATATTTAATATGAGGTACGAAGTTTTTGAAATCGAAAATAGCTATACGTTCGATCGAAAGTCCATACCTAACATTACGTCGGTGGTGAGTAAGGGAACAATCACAAAATTAGAAGAAAATATGTGACCGTGTCCAGAGAAAGGTAATTATGTTTGAAGTTTCACGTCGACGCCTTTGTTAGAAACGTACTTCCGTTTTGCTCAGTGAAAAAGTCGGACAGGAATCGTCGTGGTTAGACTTATTAGATGCAGCACCACATATCACAGTAACAGGCGAACCTGAATCTATCAAAGCAGTCAATTTATGTGTACCTATTTGTATTTCAATGATGGGGAGCTGTCTTCTTCGTCTGATTCTTTTCTTGTAAAGGCGTTTCTCCAATGTCGTCGAAAGCGATTATGCTTTCAGTTACTGTTTCGTGAGGTTCTAATTGCTGGTCGTCGTTACAGGCTAAGGCAACGGGGTTGTTGTGGTCATTAGGGTTTTGAGGTAGGTGTAAACGTACGTCAGGCTTATTCAGAGCAAGTGGAGGTTGTTGTTTAAATTGTCCTTGATTCTGGAAAAATTGTTATAGCAATAATTACTCTGAAAATTACGATTATAATCTCTTTCTTTGCTTCTGTAATTAGTCTGAATGTTTTGGTTTAAATGCGATCTGTGGCTTCTATACACGAAACTATTGTGTTGTGGTATAGTATTGTTGCTGTGCTGTTGCATGTATACGAAAGTTTGCGAAGAACCATTGAAGTTGGGTTGACCTTGCTGAGAACATTGTTGTCCAGAATTTCCAACTTGCTGGTTTTGTTGGTGCAATTGTTGAAAATTTTGGGTGATGCTACGAAACTGTCGATACTGTTGTTGGTTTTGTGAATACTGATTATTAAAATTTTGACGTCTGCAAAAATTATTCTGAAAGTTGGTGCCATTCCTAAACCTCTTATTAGGTGAGTCATTAAAATTTCTTGATGAGTTTTGATATCCATACGTGTTATTTCCGTTGCTGTTTTGGGAGAAATTTATATTGCCATAGGGATAGTCAGAATGTTGTACTTCCGAAAATTGTAAAAGATCACTAAATGCAGGAAAGCTTTCTTTTTCTTGCCTCTTTAGCTAGGAGACTCGTAATGAACGTGGTAATTTAGAGATGCATAGCTCTATTAATGCTGATTGACTATATGGCTCGGTAAGGTGCTGATTTTGTTGTACCATGTGTTAAAATAATTGTGTAATGGTTGGCAAGTTAGAATTTTCAATAAACGGTAAACTGATTAACTGATCCTCGTTGTGTAGTTTCCCACCAAACAGTTGTCAAAAGGCATTTTGAAATTCTTCTAATCAGTAGCATTGTCTTGCATTGGGGTGCATCCTGGTGGGGGCTCTACCTCTAAAAAACTGCAAATGAATTCATATTTATGGGTAATAGATCAATTACATGCAAATGAGAATGAGAACAGTTGAGTACAGTCCAGGGGATGGTGATCTGTTTTGTCGTTGCGGAATACTTTGAACATACGTGATGACAAGAAATGCTTATAATCGAAACTAACGTGTCGGAAATTTTGTGATGGTTTTAAAAAATGTGGTTTTCGGGAGTTGTTCCGCGTCTGATTCTCTCACACGTCGTAAACTGCCAAGACTGTGTTCTAGCGGTGTAGTGTCATATTGTTCTACTTCATTATATTGCAGGTTACTATGTACTTGACTGTGTGATTCTGATCTTTTAACGTGGCAGTTTCACAGTGCAAGGCATAAACCTTACCATTCAATGCTCTTCATTAATAGCACGATTCGTAGACTGAAATTGTTCAGACTGAATGAATGGAGAAGGCAATGTGTCTTCAGATTTAGTAACGGTATTCCTTTCTAAAATTTCTACTCTGTTCGAAAGGTTATCAAGTTTTTCTGTAAGTGATGAAATTTGAGCAGTATTGTTGGTGTTATTTTCGTCGATCTGTTTCTGCAGTTTCTCTGTACACTTGTTATGTTTGCATATGTCAGAATCAGTACCAAGTTCTAATTGTTCAAATCTTCTGGTGACAGTTCGTACGTTTTCTTATTGATTTTCGTGTGGTTGACTTAAACGAGTTTCTACTTGTGTTTTATGCTCTGCAAAATCGCTTTGAAGCTATGTGTTCGTGTCTTGTACGGTTTTCATATCACCGAAAACTTTACTCTAGTAACTGTCTATGTATTTTTCTACGTGAGCTACTCAATTTTTGCTGATTTCATGTTGCTCGCGAACAAGAGTTTCAAGTATCTGTACGATCTTTTTTTTGTGTGTGAATGGTCTGATTTAGCACTTGGACTACAAGTATAACTTGTTTACATACCTCTATGAGCTGATTGAGGCGTTTATTAAGTCGCGTTTCGAGTTGTTCAAAACATTCATTAATATCTTGTTCTATACTGTTAATTTTGTTTTTGTGTCTGATGGATTATCGCGTCAGTAATTAGAGTGTAGCGTTCTTCTTGTTCCTACTGTGACTTTTTATGGCCATCCATAATTTGTTGAAGCATGATTATAATAGCATTAATCGATAACTGACTATCAATGTTTAAAGTATTTTGCGTAAACTGTTCAACTCAACAGTGTCAGCATTTGGAACGTCTATTAAGTTTTGTGTCATGTCATTCTGATTGGACTGTAAAGGTAAATGATCAGAGTCCAAATTTTGCTCGTGGGGAGTATGTGTACGAGCGGCTTCCGCATTTGTGGAGTGTGCCGTTTGATTAACTGCGATATCGTTGCACTGTCGTCAATGCAGTACTGTCAAAAGTGGTATTCATTGCAACAGAGTTATTTGGTAAATTAGTATTTTCGGCACTGTCCATGACTAAGCTACTAGTAGTACTATTAATCGCCTTACGCGGCACGATGCACAAATATAATCAAAGAACAAACAAATAAACAAGAAATAAATAGCAATTTGAAGTTGACCTGTTCGGAATAATTGACACAGATTACTAAATGCGCAGCGCAAAATAGCTAATTACAGTTACTAACTAAGTTACAAAGAGCACAGCGTATGTCCGACCATATTATTTCAAAACATTCCAAATTGAATTTGGATCTGCAAAAAGCTGTCGCTAAGTGAAACATGTGCATCTGAAATAGGATTGAAATTAAGTAACTAACAGTGGTCTGAAACACAACTATCGGAATGGGAATGGCATGTGAACGTGTATTTCATCTCGTCGCCTACGCGCTTTGTCCTCTACTGAACATTTCTGACTGCGAGAACGTAATTTTAACTTAGCTGTGAGAATGTAAAACTATAAACAACTTTAAAGCAAACCAAAACTGCATGAATTTACGTAACACAAAATCTGAATCTGATGCAACACTATTGATTTGAAATTTGGCCTGGTAGTAAAATAAAAATTGATCAATTTTAAAATAAAGGTCCCTGTGCTTAATGAATGCTATCCCTGAAATAATAAACCTCTTACCTTTATCTGCACAATGGTAACGTTCTTTGCACTGCTGTTAGTACTTTAAATTGTATAGTTAGCAACCAGCTATTGTCTATGGCTGTTGATTAGCATGCCTTTTAAATAAATCGAATATAACTGAGACAATAATTCTTGAGGAAAATAGTTGATCAAAGATGACATGGATCTGGGAACTAGTATTGACTTGGGGTAAGTAACAATATGGCACTAACTTTAAAACTTGCGTTTTGACTCTTTGAAAATTAATAATGCTCACGATTAACTCACTCAATAAACTGATTATACATTAACAATTACCTTTACGAAATCATTTGATGTGACTACTATACATTGTCTAAATCATCACTTATGGATACGCGCATTGCATTAGTAACAAAACAAATTTCTTTACCTTAATTATTTCCAACTTCTGTCGAGATTCCTTTTACACTTAGCAAACATCATAGTATCTTGCAAATAAAAAAATCATTACTGCCCGTAACGTTTAAGTATACATCCAGCACACATCAGATACAATACGTCTTTACAGTTGAGATTCCTTCATAAATCTCCTGTCTTAAGTTACTCTAACACATTACCCACAACACCCTGAATCAGAAATCGCTTTAGAGCAGTGACACTACTACACAGCCGATAATACATTTGACCATCTCTTGTCCAATATAATATTTTCTTACTAAACTTGAATTAATATACCCTGTGTATATACCATTCAGTATCTGCATTTCACATTTGTGATGACTTATATCGTGCTTACATTAATCTGTGATCTTCCAATGTTAATCACTTACGTTACCTACGCAAATGTATTCCCGTGATTTTATGACCCTACGTTAATTATTTCTTGGTGCTGTGATTTTTCTCGATAGAGATATTTTGAGAAGTACATGTGGATAATTTCTAAATTTACACTGTTTCGTTCTTACCATTTCCTTTTGTCTTCTCAAAAACTGAACCGCCATGTCCTTCATCTTTATCCTACCTCTTAAAGTCAAAGTTCACTTTTGCCCTGTCAACCAATCAGCACCAGGAATGAAAGGGAAAGGTAAGCAGTGTATGACGAGATGCAGAATCCCCTTTTACATATCCAACTTTTACTTGGCGAAACACTTGTCCAATGAACCTCGCTGTTTGTTTATCCAGACAATCTGATTTTCTGCAACAGGGAATCTCTCTATCCTTTCTTTTCCCTGCTTTTGCTTTAGCCATTTCAAAAAAATTATGGACGCTTCCAAAACATTATGCAAAAGGCTTTTCGTTTCTTCCACAGCTTCTTTAATCTTGATTTCTCGGTTACAGCTCTTAGGTTGTGTTACATCCCCTCTCAACTCTTCTAGCATCCCTTCAGAGGGATTCTGCAAGAATAAAGTGTGAAGACTAATATCGTTTCCTGGGGCCGGGACATCTCATTCCGGGCGCATTCCCGTTTTTTGATCTACTCCTCCTTTGTTCCTGCCTAGGTAGCCTCCGTATTAGGCGACCACTTTCCTTGTCCGTCACTTACGCTTTCCTCTGCTGCCTGCCACTTCGACGTGTCCGTAGTCTCAAAGAAAGAAGGAGCGTCTTCCACTGATCTGACTTGTGCTGGCCCGGACTGGCAATTTTTCCTACATCCAAGTAGCGAGTACTGTCGATTAATTGGAGGAAAAACCGCTTTCGTGTCCCCTGTAGGGAATTATAGCCTTCGGACATAGGTATGCTTCACCTACAGAGTTATTTGTTGTGCTATAATCAATATTGTTCTTAGAACTTCTATTTAAATTTGTGATATGGACTGCAGGTGGCCTGTAAGCTTTGCCTCTCCTAGCAGACTTGTGACAGCGACATATATTATTTCTCTGCCCGGCATTTCCCAATCTCGTACCGTATCTCAAACTGCTCCAGGAATATCATCAGATGCAGTGGTCCGTTCCCTGAAAAGTTTTCGTTGTTGTTTAGCCAATTGTTCGCACCTGAAAACACGACCGTTCAATTTTTGCGTATCCATTCCAATTCTTTGTACTTTACTCTCACGTTCCCTAGCCTCTTATCATATTCCCCTTCTATATTTTCCATATTATGTATCTTCTCACCTTGATCTTTGCTCAGTACGTTGAATTCCTGTCCTAACTGATCTACCTCTCGTCGTAACTGCACCTTCAGTTCTTTCTTACATTCATTGTGCCCCAAATTCATTTGTTCTCTGGCTTGCGTAGCCACGTCTGTCTTGCTTCTTCCTGGTCCTTCCTTTTACATTCTTTCTTTGTTTTCCTCTTCTCCTTACCTCTAATTCTGAAAGCCGCCTTTTGTCACTTCCTAGCTTCTTTCTCTATCCTCTGCCTCTGTCTCTCACCTATTGGCCTTCATTAGCCTCAAAAATTCTGTTATTTGTTAGATTTAGTCCCTACTAATTTCTATTACTAAAGTCTTTTATGAACTCCTCCTTCCTTCCTTCCTTCTCTGTCTGTTTCCAATTCTTTCCTCCCTTTCGCTCAACTTTTTGTGCAATCGCAGCTGCTTCTATAATAACTTCATTTCGATTTCCTGTGATTCAGATCCTCGGCCAGGATCGCCTAGCGGAAAGTAGCACTCTTAAGTGTACTCCTCAAATAAATTACATTGCTCTCGGCAGCCGTTAATACCAATCCTCTCAAAACCGATAACTCTAAACAACTGAATCTTGAGCCTCACTATAAAAGGTTTACCCAGTGAGACAAGGGTAATTATTTTAAACAGAAATCCCTGGCGCATCTGACAGTTGCTAACAGCCAGCTTCCATTCACAAGAATCGTAGGGAAATCAGTGCAGGAAGACAGACCACTGTATGTAATCTTTTTAATAAAAACTTAAAACTGTATTGTTCGCACAAAAACGTTTATTACAATGGTTACTAGTTTCATTCTATTTTTTGACCATCTTCAGATCATTTTCTAAAATTTAAGTACGTTTTGCGGACTTATAAGGACGTCTAACAACAAGAGTTTCAACTTAAAACACATAAACTTAAGAATAATTAAAATAAAATATACCAAATGTTGGCAGGCAGGGACAGTGAACCGAGCAGGTACCATCTACTGAGAGACGAACGTCAACTGATAGATAGCGTGGAGACGCTATGGGTTAGAGTACGAGAGGCTCCACCTACCGCCTTCTGCGTTATGTCAGTAGCAGCCAATTTTTCTCTTTCTCCTCCCATATGAATTTCCCAGTAGGAATGTGGCCTGAGTACCACAGACATTACAGTTCAAACGTTACGGTTGGTTCCGCTTTAGTAGCTAGTTCCACCCGATTGTTGTTTGGTATATTTGATGGTACATTAATAACCTTATCCTCTTAATATTAATTTACTAGACATTTTTGGTTCGAAAAATGGACGCATTCGTATTTGTTTTATATGACATACTCCATTTAATTTCCATTTCTGTGTGTCTGAATGCATGAGGTGGAGGTTGAGGTGAATGCAGTAGAGTATAGGGTTAACAGTGGATAGTGGGGTAGAATGAAAGTTGTGCCAGCTGAACATGTGAACAAATTCGGCAAACGAAATGCTTGAAGTTAGTACCAAAGATAAACTTAGTTATTAGGTTAGAAGGTGCCACAGCCAATGAGAAAACTTTAACTTCCACTGAGTTTAAACTAAGAGGTGTTGTGCCTCCTCGCACCTTATTACACTTTTTCGACTGGTTGTTAAGGTGTGTTGATGTCCCATCAGGGCTCCTCATATAAAGATTAAAAGAAGGTATCGGAATTGTTTAGTCACAGAGAACGCTAATAATTTGTCTTTCAACATTACCGCAGTCAAGAAAACTTTGGGGGATGATGTAATTGTTATTATTTTGATGGTTTAGACGGTAGAAGTGCACCATCCCGGTCAGGCCTGAACCATCAGTTTGCTTGCAGCGCGGATGCGAAGTGTCGTATCAAGTAGAAGATATCCAGGTCTTGTTCTGATAGAATCGTTTTGGTCACATACTGAGAAAATTAAGGATTTTTATTTGTATGCAAGACTCGTTCACATGTTCCCCCCATTTATTGTGTTAGATTAACCATGTGCAAATTTTGTTTTCATGAGATCTTTCTTTCACCAACAGCATATGTAGCCAAGAATTAGCTTTCGACCTCCTTGCTGTGCGTTAGTGTTTAATAAGAGTGAGGCTACACCAGTTTCATGTGGGAATTTTATTGAATTTGTGATGATTTCCTTGCAAGTTGTGTTCAAACGCATGGTACTGGCATTAGTTGCGTGTTAGATTAAAACCATACCCAAATTACGTTTTTGTGTGGTCTTCCTTATATTATAAGTTTAAGTAATGGAATATGATTGAGGCTATAATAAGTTTGTGCAGGAATTTTATTGAGTTTACTAGGGTTTCTTTGTAAATAGTGTACACCAACATGTACCAGCCGTTCGCTGAGCAGTAGACTAACGGGGACCAAATGATTATTCAAGTGAGCTTTTCTCCATACAGAGTTCAATACCGTGAAGATAATAGAAGTTATCCCATTTTATCAGCTCAGTGTCTCCCTTTTGTAAATGATGTTCGACCATAGTTTTCCTTTATTTGTTTTTGATGATCTGTTTGGTCATAATCGTGTGTTTAATGTTAACTCACTTGTACGAAGTGTCTGTTTATAAAACCTGAAGAGTAACTAACGCAATTCTACATGATAATTTGCGTAGTTTTTGTATCTTTTAGCGCAGTCCATCCCCCGGTGTGGTAGTATCAGGCATGCGCCGATGTACCAAAGGACTAGCTTTGCACCTCCTTGCTGTGCGTTACTGTCTCCTCTGCAGAACATTCCATATGGAATTTCGTTAGATGACGAACTAAATTATTCAGTTTCGTGATGTCCCTTTGTGCGTGGATTGTTATAAGTTGTTGCTAGCGAATAAGTTGGGTGATGTTTGTTTTGTCGATCTCACACAGATGCTTAACAGACGTAATTATGGACAATTTGCTCATTACATTACGATTACATTACGTAATTCTTGGTGCCCCCCCCTCCCCGCGCCCCAATCCCCCAACCCCACTGTTGCGCTAATTGTATGCTACCGCTTGTACAGTAATAACTAGGTTCTGTGTGGATCCTGTTGCTGGATGACGACGCCCCTTCCCTGCTCGGGGACCAAATCAATAGTGTAAGGTTTTTAAAACGGATTCTGTGGTTTAATGTTTTCAACCCAATTGTCAACTAAATGTCTATCTCTTTTAGTTAGTCTTCATTCGAAAATAATTGAGAATTTTACACTAAGGAGACAAAAGTCATGGAATACCATTATGCAGATGCACAGCATATATAGATTTGTACTCAGGTAATTTATGTGAAAAAGTTTCCGCCTTGATTATGGTCTCACGAAGGGAATTAACAGACTTCATAAACAGAATGGTAGTTGGAGCTAGTACCATGGAATACTCCATTTCGTAAATCGTTAGGGAGTTCAATATTCCGAGATCCACGGTGTCAAGAGTGTGACGAGAATACCAAATACAGGCATTATCTCTGAACACGGACAACGCTGTGACCGAGAGCAGCTGCATTAACGTAGAGTTGTCAGCGCTAACGGGCAAGAAATACTGCGTGAAATAACGGCAGAAATCACTGTCGGACGTACGATGAATTATCCGTAAGGATAGTACGGCGAATGTTGGCGTTAATGGGCTATGGCAGAAGATGGCCAATGCGAGTTCCTTACTAACAGCAAGACATCGTCCGCAGCGCCTCTCCTGGGCTCTAACCATATCTGTAGGGCCGTAGGCGACTGGACAACCGTGGGTTGGTCACATGAGTCTTGGTTTCAGTTGATAAGAGCTAATGGTAGCGTTTCAATGTGGCGCAGACCCCACGAATCCATGGACCGAAGTTGTCAATAAGGCACTGTGCAAGCTGGATGTGGCTCCATAATGATGGCGGCTGTGTTTATATAGAATGCGCTGGGTTCTCTGGTCCGCCTGAACCGATTATTGATTGGAAACAGTTATGTTCGGCTATTTGGAGACCATTTGCAGCTATTCAAAAAAATGTTCAAATGTGTGAGAAATCTTATGGGACATAACCGCTATGGTCATCAGTCCATAAGCTTACACACTACTTAACCTAAATTATCCTAAGGACAAACACACACACACACACACACACACACACACACACACACACACACACATGCCCGAGGGAGGACTCGAACCTCCGCCGGGACCAGCCGCACAGTCCATGACTGCAGCGCCTTACACCGCTCGGCTAATCCCGCGTGGCAGCCATTCAAGGACTTCATGTTCCCAAACAACGATGTAATTTTTATGGATGCAATGTGACATGTCAAAGGGCCACTATTGTTCGCGATTGGTCTGAAGAACAACGTGGACAATTCCAGCGAATGATTTGGCCACCCACATCGCCCGACATGAATCCCATCGAACATTTACGGGACATAACGGAGAGACCAGTTCGTGCATAAAATCCTACCTCGGTAAATCTTTCGCTGTTTTGGACAGCCATAAAGGTAGCATAGCTCAATATTTTTGCAGGGAACTTCCAACGGTTTTCTGAGTGCATGTCACGTCGAATTGCTGCAGTACGCCGGGAAAAAGGACGTCCGACACGACATTAGAAGGTATCCCATGGCTTCTGGCCTCTCAGTATATAGGGAAATTCTTTTTACTGTAGACGTAAAACCACTCTACAGTAAGTAAAAATCCAAACAGAATAATTGACCTCAGTAAAAACTATTGTTTGCAAAGAGATTTATTTGCCATTGAGGTGGCTGTCTGAAAGGTAATCAAAGATCGTAACAAGGCAAAAAATTTAGTTCAAGATTTTGAGGGAAGAGGTACATGCTCTATCTGCTGTACGTGGTGGTCCTCAGTAGCTTGCCATTCTTGCGTTAAGAGTCGCATTCTCAATTAATTTCATTATCAACATGTTACACTGAATCGTGTTTTAGAGAGATTATCGGACCAAGTCAAACGAGTCATTTAATGTAGAGCTGTTTATCATGGAACATTGAGCATAGTGGGACACAGGGAGAAATGTGTAGAATAGTCTACGAAAAATATTTAAATCCAAATATAAGTACAAAATGGTTTTAAATAAAAGTATTTAAATACAAAATACAAAACATCTATTTTAAAATCACTTTATTCAAGTAAAATACCGTTAGTGAACATCTTGCATGCCCTTCAATTCACTTACTTTAACACCAATAACTATTCAAATATTTCATCTTTCAGGTTCTATCAATGTGGCCTTAATATCATTGCACTAAAGAAAAATAATTGCTCAACAGGAGCAGAACTTGAAAACAGAAGACAGTTGGCAGGATATTTTCCGAATTTTGCTGACATGGCACGTCAAGAACTACGGGGCAAGGCGATTTCTTGTCGTGTACGAACAGCAGACAGACAATAACTGTGAGTGCTATGACACTGAGCATAAGAATCTCTTAGGGTACAATATGAAATTCATAAAACGTACATTCCCAAACAATGCTGGGTACTCCAGCTAGTGTAAATTAAAAATTTGAATACAATTTTACACATTATCAAACAAAGATCGAAAACGGTGGAATTTTATTTTAGGTTAGGTTATTAGAAATAACTATATTATGATGTTTAACAAGCTGATATTTAGTTAAAGACTGCCAATACTATTCTAACCGACGGAACGAAAACCCAATTTTTCACGTCCTCCGTGCATGTGGACACTGTTTACGAAGGTATAGCTGTTACTTTTACATTGAAGGAAGTCTCTTACTGTTATCGTTTATTAATCTCGTGACGTCAAAAAATACAATATTGACCTCACTCCCTCCATCCTTCACTTTCTCTTGAGATCACTGGCCATTATCAGATGATTTTGGAACGTTTTACATTACACAAACAATAATATAAATCATACAAATTATACTAAAGTTAAACTGCCTTTTATTAATTAGGGCCACGGTCATATTCAATTGACAGGTATATCTGGTTCAAATGGCTCTGAGCACTATGCGACTTAACTTCTAAGGTCATCAGTCGCCTAGAACTTATAACTAATTAAACCTAACTAACCTAAGGACATCACACACATCCATGACCGAGGCAAGATTCGAACCTGCGACCGTAGCGGTCAGGTATATCTGTGGCGCTTATTGTGCCATCTGTATACGACGTCGAAATATTTTTGTTTAAACAAAAGGGTCATTAAATAGACGAAAACTGCGGAATATGAAATAAAAAAAGTCCAAGAGAAGCAATTTGCAGTTTACAAATACAAAAAAGCTATTTCAGATTAGATAAAAAATGATTTTGAAGAAAACTATGTTCGATACAAAATAAAAATAAGTCTTTTGCACTCTCTATCTGCGTTTAAAATACATCTATTTCTTTGGACATTGAATAGTCATCAAACAAAAGCGTATAACAGAACAGACGGTACCCTTTCACAGTTAACGCGATAGTAACACTTGCGAGGGGACCTTCTGGGAGGTGCATCGAGTTATGAGCTCCCACTTCGCCTGCGTATAGTGTGGGAAGGCACCTATCACACCCTAAAATAGTAAGTGCCAATGCGGCCTCCTTTTTGAAATATTGCCTGTTAAAGTTTGGGCAGCTGTTTATATACAGAAAAGTTTGTTGTGGCAAGTTAGCGAGTAGCCGAGTGGCCAAAAAAAAAAAAAGAAAAAAAAGGAAGTGGCAAGCGAGCGAGACTTCCGTCCAGGCGACCTTGGTTCGAGACCCGTCTATGCTACCTTTTTTTACTACATTTTTTCAAATGTCTGTTTTAATTAATAATTAATCATGAAAATTCCGCAAGGAATTGATTAAAAAGAATTACAAGCCTCTGTAAATGAAAATTACAGATTGAATGTCAAATTTTGTTTCAATCGTTTGCGTTTTTTTTATTTTAACAGGAAATTAACCGTAACGTAATTTCTTGAATTTTTTTACTATTTTTCAATTTTTTCCGTTGTCTTTTTTATTTTGTTCCGTTGAGGTAGGGAATATCAAGACAAATGAGGGATTAGAAAATATGTTTCATTTAATGGAAAGTTAATCGATATTTCCTATATTTTGACGAGTACATTCCGACGGATGGTGTTATACAAACAACCAAAACATTTGTACTTTCGACACCACGAACATTGTACGAAATCACATTCATTTTCGTCGCAATCGCATCTGTATTTTCTCAAGCCCACAGGAAACGCCACTGCACTGACGTTATGGAATTTTCATGATTAATTATAAATTAAAACAGGCATTTGGAAAAAAGGAAAAAAAGTAGCATAGACGGGTCTCGAACCATGGTCGCCTGGACGGAGTCTCACTCGTTTGCCACTTTTTTTAAATTCTAATTTCTTTCGTCTTTCATTCGTTGTATCTGCTCGGGGCGGACGTCGCTAGACACCCGTTTCAGTTCGTCGTTGATCCATTAACTCAGCTTTTTTCTTACAAAGGGCAGCTAACCCTCTGACCGAATACGATGAGTTACCGTGCCGGCGTCACTCGGCTACAGGCAATATTTCAAAAACGAGGCAGTATTGGCACCTACAATTTTAGGGTGTGATAGATGCCTACCCACACAATAAGCAGGCGAAGTGGAAGCTCATAACTCGATGCACCTCCCAGAAGGTCCCCTCGTTAGGAGCTGTCAATACATATGTGTTATGTGTTTGTAAAATAGCCTCGGTGTTCCCATAGCCTCTGCGATTCCATAACAACTCCAGATCTTGCAAAGTTGTCATGAAAGGCATTTCGGAGAACTCGTTAAATCAGTTGCAGGACCTCATTCCCGTCCTGCGCCGAGCCACCTTCTCCGTCGCCGGGAATCGTTATCCAGTGAGGTACTCTCCTCGTGGCCGTGGTAGCAGGCTTCCAACATTCTGCATTTGACTGAAACGTGACCAGTATAGAGCTTAACTTCATTAACTACATCTTCAGATTTAAATCTCACAAAAGGAGCCGTCACATTACAAAATCATAAGGATAATGCTCTGTTGATGCAACTAATCTATTGTGCCTTTGATTTCCGTTTTAATTCCACATAATTATCACAACATATCTTCTTCTCGGTGTCCTGCAAATACTTCATCCTAGGCTGTTCATTCTTTTGTGTGTGAATCGCTAACAGAGCTAAACTATAAGTCTTAGATTTAAGAACAGCATTCGACCCTGTGAACCTTACAATACTTTTGCATTAGTTGGAATATTTTGGGATTAGGGAAATCGCTCTACATTGGTACGCTTCATGCCGTGAAAGTTTGCAGCATAAGGTTGTGCTCTGGTGTCAACAAACCGGGAAGAAGTTTCAATCGGTCTGTGGTCTCCTAAAGAGCGAGATGTTACGGTGTTCTGATTTGTGCCCATTGATTTCCTTGATATGCATCAATGACCTGCCGCTAAACATGACACATGACAAATATTGTTATGTTTGCAGATGTTGCAGTATTATCGTGAAAGACATGGAACGAAACATAAATCATGTAGTTAGTAAAATTAGCAAGTAGCTTTCAGAGAACAGATTAACGTTTAATTGTAACAAAACGCAATGCATACAGTTCTTGACATAGAGAACTTCGATTTGGCCTATGATCTCTTCTCTCAGAATTTTCTCTGTCATCCATGTACATATATTGCAGCATGGACCTTGTTGTTGAAGGTATTGACTCATTCAGAAGAAACTACAAAATTGATTCAGTGAAAAATAAACTGGAAACTATATGTTCTTGAATAACAGTTTCTCAAGTATTATATAGAAAGGTGTGCACCAGTATCCTTAACATCGGTTTGCTACCTAGCTGTAGGTCACACTCGAAGTTGGAGTACATTAAATTTCCTAAAACTGAAAAGTTTATATCCAAGAATCAGCAAGATTTCAGAAAGCACATCTCTTAAGAACTCAGTTTGCCCTTTTCTCACATGATACACTGAGAACTATAGGTGAAGGGAAACAGCTAGATACCATATTTCTAAATTTTTGTAAGGTATTTGGCACGGTGCTCCTCTACAGACTCTTAACGAAGTTACGAACAAATGGAATATGTTCGCAGATATCTGAGTGACTCCAAGACTTCTTAAGTAATAGAACTCACTACGTTGTCATCGACGGTGAATGTTCATCAGAGACAATGGTATCATCAGGAGTGACCCAGGGAACTTTGATAGGACTGCTAATATTTTCCATACACAAAAATGATCTGATGGACAGGGTGAGCAGCAATCTGCGGTTGTTTGCTGATGATGCTGTGGTGTACGTGAAGGTGTCGAAGTTGAGTGAGTATACGAGGATACAACATGTGTTAGACAAAATTTCTGGTGTATGATAAATGGCAGCTAGCTCTAAATGTTTAAAAACATGACTTAATGCGGATGAGTAGGAAAATTAGTAGCGTGATATCTAACACGGTCACGTTGTTTAAATATCTAGGCGTAACATTACAAAGCCATATGAAATGAAACGAGCATGTGAGGATTGTGGTAGAGAAGGTTTATTTGGAGAATTTTAGGAAAGTGTGGTTCTTCTGTAAAGAAGACAGCATTTAGGACGCTTGTGCGACCTATTGTTGAGTACTGCTCAGACGTTTGGGGTCCGCACCAAGTCGGATTAAAAGAAGACATCGAAGAAGTTCGGAAGCGGGCTGCTATATTTGTTACCGGTAAGTTCGAACAACATGCAAGTATTACGGAGATGCTTCGGGAACTTATATAGGAATCCCTGGAGGGCAGGCGATGTACATTTTGAGGAACACCACTGAGAAAATCTAGAGAACCGACAACTGAAGCTAACTGCTGAACGATTCTACTGCCGCCAACATACATTTCGTGTAAAGACCACGAAGATCAGATATGATAAATCAGGACTCACTCGGAGTCACATTGTTAGTCGTTTTTTCCTCGCTCTATTTGCGAGTGGAATAGAAAAGGAAATGATTATAGTAGTACATAGTACCGTCTGCCACGCACCGTACTGAGGCTTGCGGAGTGTGTATATACAGGGTGTTACAAAAAGGTACGGCCAAACTTACAGGAAACATTCCTCACAAACAAAGAAAGAAAATATGTTATGTGGACATGTGTCCGGAAACGCTTACTTTCCATGTTAGAGCTCATTTTATTACTTCTCTTCAAATCACATTAATCATGGAATCGAAACACACAGCAACAGAACGTACCAGCGTGACTTTAAACACTTTGTTACAGGAAATGTTCAAAATGTCCTCCGTTAGCGAGGATACATGCATCCACCCTCCGTCGCATGGAATCCCTGATGCGCTGATGCAGCCCTGGAGATTGGCGTATTGTATCACAACCGTCCACAATACGAGCACGAAGAGACTCTACATTTGGTTCCGGGGTTGCGTAGACAAGAGCTTTCAAATGCCCCCATAAATGAAAGTCAAGAGGGTTGAGGTCAGGAGAGCGTGGAGGCCATGGAATTGGTCCGCCTCTACCAATCCATCGTTCACCGAATCTGTTGTTGAGAAGTGTACGAACACTTCGACTGAAATGTGCAGGAGCTCCATCGTGCATGAAGCACATGTTGCGTCGTACTTGTAAAGGCACATGTTCTAGCAGCACAGGCAGAGTATCCCGTATGAAATCATGATAACGTGCTCCATTGAGCGTAGGTAGACGAAACTAAAATGAGCTCTAACATGGAAAGTAAGCGTTTCCGGACACATGTCCACATAACATATTTTCTTTATTTGTGTGTGAGGAATGTTTCCTGAAAGTTTGGCCGTACCTTTTTGTAACACCCTGTAGATGTAGATGTAGATGCAGATTCGATAGGTTTCATTTTAAATGAGCTTTCAGCAGAATTGGCAAAGACTGAACGATAAATCTCAACTATTCAAATCCAAATGAAAGGTTTCCTTGTTCCATCTATTATATGCAGAAATACTGTTCCTGGCAGTAGCTGATAACTTGTCTCTGCAACGTGTTATTTATTTGTGTGCTCATTATTTCTTGTGTTTTAATAATACTTAAATTCTTTGTTTGCAGAATTTTTAATCAACATTCTGTTAACTATGTTCTAATTCTTTCCATGACTCAGCAATTTTGAGCAGTATGAACACGATAATAAAATAAAGATAAAAATGAAGCGGGATCATTTTTAATAATATTTCTGCTAACTGAACTCTAAGGACTGCCATATTCCGTTAGGACGCTACTACTCGAAGCTCAAGTGTTTTCCTCCGTAAGTTTACTAAATGAGTAATTCGTGAAATTGATTAAACCAGACATCTATGTACGGAAGTTGATGGCTAGTACGACGCCGTACCGGGAGTTTAACACAAATCGGTGTCTCTGGATGTTCGTAACTGCAGTTTCGTGAGCAGACACACAACACATGGCCCATTTACCGTTATTCCTTTTAACATGTATCAGTTATAGCAGAGCAAGTGTCAAGATATCCAGGGTACCAGAATCACACATCATTCATCCAAATGTATAGCCATCGGACTTGTAAGCTTTACAACTGACCAAGTATCGACGACTTCTTAATGATACAAGTAGAAACGTCGCTCTCTTATCTGTGGCTCCTTACAGTATTTGAGGAATAGCAGATGAACATTCGTGGTATGTTAAGACTGCACTCCACAAGATAAACCGCTTCGTTGCTTTTCAGTGGCAATACGATATCATCGGCGGCATCTAAAAGCTTCAGCTTGCGAGGTTTCTTTTCCAAATATCGGAGAATTTCCTGCTTATACAGGGTGGTCCATTGATAGTGACCGGGCCAAGTATCTCACGAAATAAGCGTCAAACTAAAAAACTACAAAGAACGAAACTTGACTAGCTTGAAGGGGGAAACAAGATGGCGCTATGGTTGGCCCGCTAGATGGCGCTGCCATAGGTCAAACGGATATCAACTGCGTTTTTTTTAGGAACCCCGATTTTTTTATTTTATATTCGTGTAGTACGTAAGGAAATATGAATGTTTTAGTTGGACCACTTTTTTCGCTTTGTGATAGATGACGCTGTCATAGTCACAAACCACAGTACGTGGTATCACGTAACATTCCGCCAGTGCGGACAGTATTTGCTTCGTTATACATTACCCGTCTTAAAACGGACCGTTTACCAATTGCGGAAAAGGTCGATGTCGTGTTGATGTATGGCTATTGTGATCAAAATGCCCCACGGGCGTATGCTATGTATGCTGCTAGATATCCTGGACGACATCATCCAAGTGTTCGGACCGTTCGTCGGATAGTTACGTTATTTAAGGAAACAGGAAGTATTCAGCCACATGTGAAACGTCAACCACGACCTGTAACAAATGATGATGCCCGAGTAGGTGTTTTAGCTGCTTTCGCGGCTAATCCGCACATCAGTAGCAGAGAAATTGTGCGAGAATCGGCAATCTCAAAAACGTCGGTGGTGAGAATGCTACATCAACATTGATTGCACCCGTACCATATTTCTGTGCACCAGGAACTGCATGGTGACGACCTAGAACGTTGTGTACTGTTCTGCCACTGGGCACAAGAGAAATTACGGGAGGTTGACAGATTTTTTTTGCACGCGTTCTATTTAGCGACGAAGCGCCATTCACCAACAGCGGTAACGTAAATCGGCATAATATGCGCTACTGCGCAACGGAAAATCCACGATGGCTGCGACCAGTCGAACATCAGCGACCCTGGCGGATTAATGTATAGTGCGGCATTATGGGAGGAAGGATAATTGGTCCCCATTTTATCGATGTCAATCTAAATGGTGCAATGTATGCTGATTTTCTACGTAATGTTCTACCGATGTTACTACAAGATGTTTCACTGCATGACAGAATGGAGATGTACTTACAACATGATGGATGTCCGGCACATAGCTCGCGTGCGGTTGAAGCCGTATTGAATAGCATTTTTCATGACAGGTGGATTGGTCGTCGAAGCACTATACCATGACCCGCACGTTCACCGGATCTGACGTCCCCGGATTTCTTTCTGTGGGGAAAGTTGAAGGATATTTGCTATCGTGATCCAACAACAACGCCTGACAACATGCGTCAGCGCATTGTCAATGCATGTGCGAACATTACGGAAGGCGAACGACTCGCTGTTGAGAGGAATGTCGTTACACGTATTGCCAAATACATTGAGGTTGACGGACATAATTTTGAGCATTTATTGCATTAATGTGGTATTTACAGGTAATCACGCTGTAACAGCATACGTTCTCAGAAATGATATGTTCACAAAGGTACATATATCACATTGGAACAACCGAAATAAAATGTTCAAACGTACCTACGTTCTGTATTTTAATCTAAAAATCCTACCTGTTACCAACTGATCGTCTAAAACTGTGAGCCATATGTTTATGACTATTACAGCTCCATCTATCACGAAGCGAGAAGAGTGGTCCAACTAAAACATTCGTATTTCTTTACGTACTACACGAATATGTAATAAAAATTGGGGTTTCTATTTAAAAAAACGCAGATGATATCCATTTGACCTATGGCAGCGCCATCTAGCGGGCCAGCCATAGGTCAATCTGGTTTCCCCCTTCAAGCTAGACAAGTTTCGGTCTTTGTAGTTTTTTCGTTTGACGCTTATTTCGTTAGATATTTGGCCCGGTCGCTATCAATGGACCACGCTGTATTAGTGGACTAAGTATCCTCCGGGGATGCGTTGGCCTGGTTAGTCATTCGAAAATTACAGACTGCAATAACTGCAGTTCCTGGTTTACTACTAACTAATGATTAAGAAACGTGACCAGCTCACAGAACGCTCACTTCAAATGGGCTTCCCTGCATGTCATTATCGTCATGCGAGGTTATGTTCCTCCGTTTCCTTGACTATCTTCGTTCTAAACATATCAAGTCTGATATAAAATTTGATTACTACTACCTGAAACAAGACATCGCAGGTGGCAGGCAACAAGACGCATTAGCTACCAGCTCGGTACAGGCGGACAGTGTCAATCTGAAGATATTCTAGACGACAGAGTACAGTAGTGAAACAGTTAAGAGGATTGTAGAACACAACGTTTCGTTACATGTTCACTTATTTTTTTTATTATAATGTATTCCTTACTTTAGTAGCATTATTGGTTGTTTTTTAAATTGTATTTAGTTAACAGTAACTTCATAGATGTGTCCCCTAGTCTGTTAACTTCATTCTTATCCATGACTTCTTATCCATGAATTAACTGGTAGCTGTATACAAACTAATATATAAGGTGTGCAAAAATGAAAAGGAGACTGCAGGAATACATACATAAATTTTAGTAACAATATTGTAAATACAGTTCATGTGGAACAGTACAGCTATACATAACTGCCACTGACGCTGGTACATGGTCCTAGCCCGTAGGAAGGCAGTAGGCAGTAGATGGCTTCATTGTAAAAACTCCTGAGTTACTGACGGATCCAGTTTCCCACAATGTCTTGCACGCACTTGTCACAGGTGAACCTCTGATCTTGCAGAAATTGTTTTGAGGGACCAAATGGGGAAATAACGGGGCTGTAAGGAGAATGTTCCAGGATCTCCCATCAAATGTCTGAAGGAGCCTGAGAGTCTTCTGGACCACACATCCCGCCTCATAACACTGACATCAGCGGAATATTGTGCATCGTGGGAGACACTGTTCTCCGTACACCTCTTTCATCTTGCGATAAATTTGTGAAACATGCTATCCTTCCGCTCGAAGACTTTGGTTAACGGCTCTTTATGCTGACTGGGAAGAATTCATGGCGCAACAAACTACGGGAATTAGGTATTATGTCAAAGCGGTAGGAGGATCAAAACAAAATGTCCAGACACTCTGTGACCAAAATGGTACTGAAACAGAGGATAACAGACTAAAAGCCGAAATACTAAATGTCTTTTCCAAAGCTGTTTCACAGAGGAAGACTGCATTGTAGTTCCTTCTCTAGATTGTCGCACAGATGACAAAATGTAGATATCGAAACAGACGACAGAGGGATAGAAAAACAATTAAAATCGATCAAAAGAGGAAAGGCCGCTGGACCTGATGGGATTCCAGTTCGATTTTACACAGAGTACGCGGTGTACCTTAGGTCTCTAGAAGAGCGTAGCGCTCCAAAGGATTGGAAAAGGGCACAGGTAACCCCGTTTTCAAGAAGGGTCGTCGAACAGATGTGCAGAACTATAGCCCTATATCCCTAACGTCGATCAGTTGTAGAATTTTGGAACACGTATTATGTTCGAGTATAATGACATTTCTGGAGGCTAGTGATCTACTCTGTAAGAATCAGCATGGGTTTCGAAAAAGACGATCGTGTGGAACTCAGCTCGCGCTATTCGTCCACGAGACTCAGAGGGCCATAGACACAGTTTCCTAGGTAGGTGCTGTGTTTCTTGACTTCCTCAAGGCGTTCGATACAATTCCCCACAGTCGTTTTATGAACAAAGTAAGAGCATGTGGACTATCGGACCAAGTGTGTGATTGGATTGAAGAGTTCCTAGATAACAGAACGCAGCATGTCATTCTCAATGGAGAGAAGTCTTCCGAAGTAAGAGTGATTTCAGGTGTGTAGCAAGGGAGTGTTGTAGGACCGTTGCTATTCACAATATACATAAATGACCTTGTGGATAACATCGTAAGTTCACTTAGTCTTTTTGCGGATGATGCTGTGGTATATCGAGAGGTTGCAACAATGAAAAATTGTACTGAAATGCAGGAGGATCTGCAACGAATTGACGCATGGTGCAGGGAATGGCAATTGAATCTCAATGTAGACAAGCGTAATGTGCTGCGAATACATAGAAAGAAAGATCCTTTATCATTTAGCTACAACGTAGCAGGTCAGCAACTGGAAGCAGTTAATTTCATAAATTATCTGGGAGTAAGCGTTAGGAATGATTTAAAATGGAATGACCATATAAAATTAATCGACTGTAAAGCAGATGCCAGACTGAGATTCATTGGAAGAATCCTAAGGAAATGCAATCCGAAAACAAAGGAAGTAGGTTACAGTACACTTGTTCACCCACTGCTTGCATACTGCTCACCGATGTGGGATCCGTACCAGATAGGGTTGATAGAAGACATAGAGAAGATCCAACGGAGAGCAGAGCGCTTCGTTACAGGATCATTTAGTAATCGCGTAAGCGTTACGGAGATGATAGATAAACGCCAGTGGAAGACTCTGCAGTAGTGACGCTCAGTAGCTCTGTACGGGCTTTTGTTGGGGTTTCGAGAACATACCTTCACCGAGGAGTCATCAGTATATTGCTGCCTCAAACGTATATTTGGCGATGAGACCATGAGGATAAAATCAGAGAGATTAGAGCCCACACAGAGGCATACCGTCAATTTTTCTTTCCACGAACAATACGAGACTGGAATAGAAGGGAGAACGGATAGAGGCACTCAAAGTACCCTCCACCACACACCGTCGGGTGGCTTGCGGAGTATGGATGTAGACGTAGATCTAGATGTAGACTGCGACCCGTTAACTCTGCTTGTGAAACTAGGAATACTATGACACCATCTTCCTGTAAACACATTCACCCACTTGGATTACATAAAATTCCGCTACAGGAAAGGTCTCCTTTCAGGTGGGCATATCTTATAATATAAATCCACTCAGGAATCTACACAATCCATTAAAAATAATGATACCAAAAAATAACTGTCACAACTGTGGTGTCGTCTGAAGAACGAGGTCTTGTCTCAAAGTTGGTACCTCAAGATTCACTACAGAATCACTGCGAGAATGTAATTTTAACTTAGCTGTGAGAATGTAAAACTATCAATAACTTTAAATCAAACCAAAACTGCATGACTTTACGTAACACAACAACTGAATCTGATGCAACACTATTGATTTGAAATTTGCCCTGGTAGTAAAATAAAAATTGATCAATTTTAAAATAAAGGTCCCTGTGCTTAATGAGTGTTATCCCTGAAATAATAAAGCTTCTTACCTTTATCTGCACAATGGTAACGTTCATTGCACTGCTGTCTGTTAGTACTCTAAATTGTATGGCCAGCAACCAGATATTTCTATGGCTGTTGCTTAGCATACATTTTAAATAAATCGAATATAACTGAGACAATAATTCTTGAGGAAAATAGTGAATCAAAGATGACACGGATCTGGGAACTAGTATTGACTTGGGGTAAGTAACAATATGGCACTAACTTTAAAACTTGTGTTTTGACTCTTTGAAAATTAATAATGCTCACGATTAACTCACTCAATAAACTGATTATACATTAACAATTACCTTTACGATATCATTTGATGTGACTACTATACATTGTCTCAATCATCACTTATGGATACGCGCATTGCATTAGTAACAAAACAATTTTCTTTACCTTAATTATTTCCAACTTCTGTTGAGAATCCTTTTACACTTAGCAAACATCATCGTATCTTGAAAATAAAAAAATCATTACTGCCTGTAGCGAGTAATTATATATCCAGCACACATCGGATACAACACGTCTTTACAGTTGAGATTCCTCCATAAATCTCCTGTCTAAACTTACTCTAACACATTACGCACAACACCCTGAATCAGCAATCGCTGTGAGCAGCGACACTACTACACAGCCGATAATACATTTGACCATCTCTTGTCCAATATAAAATTTTCTTACTAAACTTGAATTAATATACCCTGTGTATATACCATTCAGTATCTGCATTTCACATTTGTGATGGCTTATATCGTGCTTACATTAACCTGTGATCTTCCAATGTTAATCACTTACGTTACCTACGCAAATGTGTTGCCGAAATTTTATGATCCAAATTTAATTTTTTATGTGATGCGATTTTTTTCGATAGAGGTATTTTGCGCAGTAGATGTGGATAATGTATAAATTTACACTGTTTCGTTCTTACCATTTCCTTTTGTCTTCTCAAAAACTGAACCTCCATGTCCTTCATCATTATCCTACCTCTTGAAGTCAAAGTTCACTTTTGCCCTGGTCAACCAATCAGCGTCAAAAATGAGAGGGAAAGGTAAGCAGTGTATGACGAGATTCAGTATACCCTTTTACTTATCCAACTTTTGCTTGGCGGAACACTTGTCCAATGACCCTCATTGTTTGTTTATCCAGACCGATAACAATCTGATTTTCTGCAACAGGGAATCTCTCTATCCTTTCTTTTCCCTACTTTTGCTTTAGCCATTTCACAGAAATTATGGACGCTTCCAAAACACTATGCAAAAGGCTTTCTGTTTCTTCCACAGCTTCTTTAATCTTGATTACTTGGTACAGTCTTGGGTTGTGTTATATCCTCTCCCATCTCTTCTAGCAGCGCTTCAGAATGATTCCCGAGGAATAAAGTCTAAAGATTAATATTGTTTCCTGGGGCTGGGCGCGTTCCCGTTTTTTGATCTACTCCTCCTTTGTCCTTGCCTAGGTAGCCTCCGTATTAGGCGACCACTTTCCTTTACCGTCACTTACGCTTTCCTCCGTTGCCCACCTCTTCGACGTGTCTGTAGTCTCAAAGAAAGAATTAGCGTCTTCCACTGATCTGACTTGTGCTAGTCCGGATTGGCAATTTTTCCTTCATCCAAGTGGCGAGGACTGTCGATTAATTGGAGGAAAAACCACTTTCGTGTGCCCTGTCGGGAATTATAGCCTTCGAACATAGGTATGCTTTATCTACAGAGTTAATTGTTGTGCTATAACCAAAATTGTTCTTAGAATTTCTATTTAAATTTGTGAAATGGACTGCAGGTGGCCTGTAAGCTTTGCCTCTCCTAGCAAAAATGGTTCAAGTGGCTCTGAGCGCTATGGGACTTAACTTCTGATGTCATCAGTTCCCTAGAACTTAGAACTACTTAAACCTAACTAACCTAAGAACATCACACACACCCATGCCCGAGGCAGGAATCGAACCTGCGACTGTAGCGGTTGCGCGGTTCTAGACTGAAGCGCCTAGAGCCGCTCGGCCACACCGCCCGGCTTGTTCATATCACCTTTAGACATTTGCGTACAGAGTTTCGAAAGGTGCACAGCGGTTACGGCCGAAGACTCGGGTCACGGGGTGGGGGGGGGGGGGGTGGAGTTAAAACCGGTCCACCCATCCCTTGTCTGGTTTCCCGTACTTTCCCTAACATTTGTAGAAAAATGCTTCGATGATCCCGTTAAAAAGGAAACGGCTGACTTCCTTCATTGTCCTTTTCGAGTTTGTACTTCGTCTGTAATGGCAAAATAATGTTCTTTTCTTTTTTTGTAATGGACTACAAGAGAAAATTAAGAATCAATCAAGCGAATCAATTTGTTGTAGTTGGCTGATACGTCAAATAATGTGATCGTTTGTTCCATCTCTAGTTTAACTCTATCAAACTTTCCTGTTTATGTGAAGCAAATTATTTAATGCCTGCCAGGGAAAAATACAGACAGAGTTCCTTTTATTCTTTTTTTGTTGAATCAGGCTCGTGCTAAGTTATTACGAACATCGGTTTGGTTGGCTGTGAGATTTTCAAATGAATTCAACACCTTTCAGGTGAAAGAAATTCTACTGAAATCCGAAAGGTCAGGTAACGAGGCAGTAAACATTTGACTGGATACAAAGTTAACGATTTATCAGTTTATCTTCATAACAGACACCTTTTTGTTATTGAAACCCGTTCTTTCCTTTCCTTCCTTAAGTAATGTGAAACGTTTTCAGGATTCTGATTTTAACTTCGTGTTGTGTTTATCTTTCCTTGACGTTTATATAGTAGGGGAGAACGTTCTACCTGGAGGACAGTGTACCTAGGAACATATGGAGTTTACTGGTTGCTGTTTCAGTCTAGTGTCTGATTTATAATCACATGAAATAATGCGCACTAGAAACCACCACAAGCAGTTTCCGGAATTTTCTACTGTCTTTGTTGTTATGAGCCATGAGGTTGTTTATATTTTTTTCAGTGTTTTAAATATCACGAGTTCTACGCATTTGAGTGCCGTATAATATATTTAGCTACTTGGAAGGTATTGCTAATTCTACAGTTATAGAATTTTATTTTCAACAAAATTGTGTATATTTTTCAAACTATAATGTAATACATACACTATTAAGTACAGTATTGACAACATGCTTTCAATTACAAAATATTTAAATTTCAATAGAATATTTGTTCGTAGGTGCATAACCAAGTTGTACCTCGTATCAGGTTTTCACATGTGGAAAAAAACTTACATTTTTAAAGTAATTGTTGCAGTTCCAGAAAAGTCGGCAGCACATACAAAGTGAATGGTATCATTTCAGAGTTGAATAAGAAAATATGTTAAGCTTCTATTACAGGGCTGGCTAGAGGTGAAAGTCTGAAAAGTTTTCCAAAGTATAACTCTCTCCCCAAATGGGTGTCGTATTCACTGTGTTGTGCTAACTTATCCCACAGGTTGGTCATGTGCAATTCTATGCAAATTACTAATCCATTTTCCAAAAGAAATGTTTGGTGAAATTTCTGGAGCGTTTTTTTTTTTTGGATTTTTAGTCATTTTCTGTCTTTCGCGATCGGAATTGCCATGAGTTCGCGGACCCGTTCCTACAACGTGCATGCTGGAAACGACCTATGCTGCAGTCCAATAGTAGTTAATACTGATCAGGGAATGCTGGCAAGGCACACTATACTAACGTCGCCTACACTAACCAATGGGAAATGAGGGAAGATGGATACTAAGGTTCCAGGAAATGTGGGCATAGTGGAGCTACAGAAGGTACACACTCTCTATCCTCAGCCTCCAACATGGCACCTCGGAAACTTCCTTTATACTCCAAATACTTCGGACTTCATGGCAGATTAAAACTGTGTGCCGGACCGAGACTCGAACTCGGGACGTTTGCCTTTCGCGGGAAAATGCTCTACCGACTGAGCTACCCAAGCACGACTCACGCCCCGTCCTCGCAGCTTTACTTCTGCCAGTATCTCGTCTCCTACCTTCCTAACTTTACAGAAGCTCTCCTGCGAACCTTGCAGAACTAGCACTCCTGAAAGAAAGGATATTGCGGAGACATGGCTTAGCCACAGCCTGGGAGATGTTTCCAGAATGAGATTTTCACTCTGCAGCGGAGTGTGCGCTGAAATGAAACTTCCTGGCAGATTAAAACTGTGTGCTGGACCGAGAATCGAACTCGGAAAGTAATGTTTAGAAGGTAGGAGACGAGGTACTGGCAGATGTAAAGCTGTGAGGACGGGGCGTAAGTCGTGCTTGGGTAGCTCAGTCGGTAGAGCACTTGCCCGCGAAAGGTAAAGGTCCCGAGTTCGAGTCTCGGTCTGGCACACAGTTTTAATCTGCCAGGAAGTTTCATATCAGCGCACACTCCGCTGAAGAGTGAAAATCTCATTCTGGAAACTTCGGACTTCGATCCACTGTAAGTTAGCCTTGATGGCTTCGTGGAACGACTGGTGGCATGTTCCTCGCCCCAGGCTGGCCTCCTGCATCCTGTGTTCTAAATTATACCATGCATTTTACCGATTTAATCCTCCTCTTATTATTTGAAGCTACCTCTGTTGGATACCCCTCTTTTATCCTTGCCGACGCTTATACGAAACAGGTGTAAGTTCAGTGCCATCACCCACTTTACGACCCATAAACAACCATACTTTCGTGGCTGTATGTCGCTTGATGCGTGTTGTCTTGGTCGTGGATGTAGTAGGCCTGGACACGACACAGCTACGTGTGGCTCCTATTCGTCACTGGGCGCGGACGAGCAAGCTGACACCGCACGTCCCGCTGTCGTGAGCAAGTCCAGCGACAATGCCGTTGCTGCGAGCCAGCGCTGTCACGCTGTGAGATTGTGGCTGGCCCAACGCGCCACGAAACTTACCGGCGTGGCTTGAGCGAACGTGGCTCTGAGTTTCGCTTCATTGAGGCACGTGCCCCCCAGCGGCGTTTCCCATCTGCTGCCGCCTGCACACTGCCCGACATGCCACAGCCGTGCAACCGCCGCTACTATGCTAAGGGTCCTGACTTCAAAGCCGGGCTCTCGTCTCCACCACCAAGACTGTCGCGCTGCTGCCTCCTTGAGAGCTGTGGGTTCCTCTCTCCATCGTGCAGAGATGCGACGTGACGCCGTCGCCACGTGTTACACGCAATTAAGTTTTGCTAGCTGGCATTTCAGTTAACCTGCCGCTGATCTTCCAGCAACGGATGTCAGAGCCAAATTAAGAGAAATGCAGTTTTCCTTTCCAGATGTTGCAGAGCGGGAATCGTGCAGCTTTTCGTTTCTCTGAAATGTTTTTCTTAGGTGTAAGTAGGATTTTGGGTGAACTTGATTTGGATGCAATTGTCAGGACGTTTGTGCTTAAAATTTAACTCACAAAATTGATGACCGTATTTGTATCATCCCCTGTACGAATAATGTGCTCCAGCTAAGGATATATGTCCTCCAGTACAATGTAATGGGATCTTAATGTTAAGTTATGATGACACTCATTGTAGATTAGACAATCATAACGATTTGCATTTATTTAGCGTTAGGAAATTTATTTTGAATGGGACTGCTTTTATGTGTCATGAGATGAAAAGAAATTGGTTTTGTCTTATTTGCTTTATAATGGTTAGCTACTTTTGCACAGTATTCCTGTTGAGTGTTTCTGAACACAAACGTTTGCTGTCAGTGTCATATAACGGAAAGTAATCATGGGTTTTGCTTAATGGGTTTCTTCCTCTCCTTTTCCATTTCGGATGTATAGTACACTGTGTAAGACATATTACATGCCGTAGTGACATAACTGCACAAGATTGTTATCGGTCAGTTGTTTTGATTATGTTTTGATGGAGATACTTGAGATATGACACAGCGAGCTTCTGTTATGCTTCTTGCTGTGGGTTAACAAAGACAGCACCATAGTATTCCTAACTTTTGATACCTCCAGGACCTTTTAGTTTATAAGTCGTTCCTTGGCTACCATGGAGTGTCGTAGTTGATCGTATCAGTGTTTCAACTTCATTTTCTTGTAATCAAATATACCATCCTCTGACGTCTTTCTAATTAACACTCATTCAAATCTGTCAGGTGGCAGACTCACACCCTCCATATCCCAAAGCGTTTTGCGTTTCAAAGTTTATTAGTATAGTGTACACTATTATGCTACTTTTACTGTTAGCTAGTAACCAGAACTCAACTGCTTTCGTTAGGTCGCCTTAGCCAGCTTCCCGTCTTCTTGCATGCAACCATGCAGTCGACCTATTTTATCTTCAGTGATGACTTGATTATGGAGGATATAAAATATAATATAGCAGAGATGATTAGTGAGGATCAGTTCCAAATTCTTTTTGGAGAATTCAAAGATCTCTGAGGACAAAAATGTTTAATAGTTTAAAGGAAGCAAAATTGCCACCGGATCAAAGAATTCTGACACCCAAAATAATATGTAGTTTTCCTACTGTAGTTTTCATTCCGTCTTAAGAAGAAAAAGTGTCAGAAAGTGTGCCTGAATTTCTGCAGAATATCTCTAACATCAGCAGGATGTACTGATGGTCAGACGACTTACACTTATTTTTAGCACAAATAAAATTAACTGGGAAGGCTCGTACCTACGAGGACTCGGTAGAAACACCAAGAAATGCAGAAAAGTTCGATGTTCTGGTGAATGGGTCATTGGAGAGGTGTTTAAATAAGAGAGGCGTGAACTGTTACTAAGACAAATTGTCCACCATTAGACAGAGGCAGGGAGAAAATTTCGAAGAATTTGCAGATACAATTCACACAGTCTCACGTCATTTGTATACACAGCATGGAATCATGTCTCGTTGCAAAAGATCGAACCACGGGCTGTCAATCTGTTTATCAGGGGCATAAATCCGTAAATTGGAGACGAGGTTACAGTGGCACAGCCTTCGTGCACGAGGCAGTTTGTCTTGCTCAACTGCGCGAGGAGGGTTGGCATTTCTTTTCGATCCCCTGTCGCAATAGTGACCCTCATCACATGTTCACAAATGAGACAGATTTTAGACAACGCAGACGCCTGAGACACACCACCAGCAGATGCAGGCCCCTTGTGGTCTGATTGCAGGTTTAGGCGTTAACTGTCCTCAGTCGCGAGATATATCAGACCACGGCCAGGGAAAATTTCAAAGTTATGGGGACAATGGAGGGCACAACCAAGGAAATGCTCGGAAGGCAAGTATAGCCGCCCATCAGCTCCCCGAAAACAATAGTCAGTCCCGTTGACGTCCATGTATTGAAAATGCTGGCAACATGATTGACACGAGGGGCGTTCAATAAGTAATGCAACACATTTTCTTCTCGGTCAGTTTCAGTTGAAAAATGGGGAATTTGTTGTTCGGCTTCGCTGAATATTCATGCTTCATCCCCTTTAGTTTGATGAAGTTACGATAAGTGGTAGCGCTATACATAGCCTTCGCAATGGCTTCTGTAGCGGAAGTGCATTCCAAGCCGACCGCTGTCGTTGAGTTTCTTTTGGCCGGAAACCAGAGCATCAGTGATATAAGTAGGCGCTTGCAGAATGTCTACGGGAGCCTGGCAATGAACAAATGAACGGTGAGTCGGTGGGCGTGGTGTATGTCATCATCGTAAGAAGTGCATGTAAACGTGGTCGATCTCCCGCGTGCCGGTAGGCCGTACAAAGATGTGACTCTTGCAATATTGGAACGTGAGGGCCGTCTTAATCGGGGTGATCGATGGACCACAATCAAATATCTCTCTGCTGCTCAGCCGGACGTCTCTGTTGGTAGTACTCAAACATGTGCTTCCGCTGGGATCCTCGCTGCTTAACAGAAGACCTTAGAGAACAAACAAGGACCATCTAGGCGGAATTCCTCTCCGGGTAGCCGTTTTCTGCGCTATTTACAGGGTCCTGTTGACGACAGATCAGAGACTGTCGACATTGGTGACGCAGTTTACCAATCTGGTGGCAGTAACACCAAACAGATGTGAGGAACTCAGGAAAATGGGCCCATTCCCTGATATTCGAATGGACCACGTGTTAAATGCCAATGCAGATGAAACCATATGTCGCTGTACAGGAGGAGTTCTCTGGCTAAGAGCCAGAATTTGAGAGCCTGACAGAACTACCTTTCTGGTTGACTTGCTCACCCAGAGTGAAATTATAAACTGACTCCAAGTCATGCTAAATGGGCCTTTGCAATAGTGAGAGTGTGAATGGCAAAGTATGTGCCCCAGTCTGCTTAGACGATTTTGGACTGAGGGATCTTTAAATTCCACATGGAACTATACCAGTCACTATACAGAAAATAATGAACTATAAACATACTCCAACAGAAGGAATACTATTTAAAAGCAACAGGAGGCAGAAATCGTTATCCATAAGATAGGCTTATACAGTCGCACTACCTTTTAGAAGTAGTTTGCAAGAAAAATTGTAACATTTCTGAAAGCCACAGAGCAATCTTCTGTACCCAGTATTAGTAGGATTTGCGTCTCTGTTTGAGGAGAGGCAGTATTTGGCACTCAGAGATTTAACATACCACAAAAAACCAACAGGAAATGCTCGACTGATAGCACTAAAATCCTAACGAATTCCCTATCACTTGCAGTCAGTGATGAAAGAAAGTATTGAGCAACAATTAGGTGATGGAATCATTCAACCATCGTCTAGACCTTGGGACTCATCTATAGAATCTCTGCTGAAAAAATCTGTTAATGGTAAGAAAAACCTATGGCTTATATGTTGATATGTTAGCAGTGAACAAGCTTACAGCACGAGATACATATCCACTGTGTCATATGGACGGAACTTTAGACTAGCTCTCAAACTGCTGATATTTCACTACGTTTGGTATGGAATGAGGTTGTCAGCAGATTCCTATGGTGCCACAAGACATGCCTAAAACCACATTTTTAGGGCCCACAGGGCTGAATGAATTTCTTAGGATACAGTTTGATTTCAGGAACGCACCCCCTACACTGCAGATGTATTGTTAAGAGGATTGAAACCAACCATATATTCATGGACAGTTAGGGAACATGCTGAATGGCTAAGAACTAAGCTGACATGATTTAAAGGAGTATTCTTAAGTTTGAAATTAGAGAAATGTTCTTTTGCGAAGTTTCAAGTTTAGTACCTGGACCATATTATCAGAAAATAGAACTGAGACTTACCGAAATGGTAATCAGTTTCACTGCACCTACTAACTGTAAAAAAGTACAGTCATTTCTCAGTTGTTGAGAAATGGGGTAGCTTTTGAACAGACCAAAGAATGTGAAACAGCTGCAGCTTAAACCTGTTTTACGATTCTTCCTCTATTTATACACTCCAAATTTGAAAAAACCGTTTTTCCTATTCTATGATGCTAGCGATGATACTGTGGGATGTGTCTTAACCAAGGAGCCGAAAGGCAAAAAGGAACCAGTTGATTACACCTCCCGCCGGCTCAATAAGCCAGAAATTAACTACAGAACAACAGATAAGTAGTAATCAGCTTTGGTGTCTGAGATAAACTATTTTAAATTCTACCTATATGGTAGGGAGTTCACAGTAATTACTGACAATACTGTTCTTCTGCAGCTGTTGAATCTGAAGAACACAAGCAGTCGTCTGACGTGATGGGCATTGAAATTAAGTAAATGTGATTACGATGTGTGTCATGAGCCCAGGAAGCACAGAACATATGTAGATGTAGTAAGTAGGAAGGCTCGTGTATTGCAGGTAGATGTGGCGTTGGCTGCCGGGTTATGGTTGGTTGGTTGTTTTGGGGAAGGAGACCAGACAGCGAGGTCATCGGTCTCATCGGATTAGGGAAGGACGGGGAAGGAAGTCGGCCGTGCCCTTTGAAAGGAACCATCCCGGCATTTTTCTGGAGTTATTTAAGGAAATCACGGAAAACCTAAATCAGGATTGCCGGACGCGGGATTGAATCGTCGTCCTCCCGAATGCGAGTCCAGTGTCTAACCACTGCGCCACCTCGCTCGGTGCCGAGTTATGGGAGCAGCACTGGAATAGAAAAATGCCTACAATATTCTGCTTCTCTGGATTTCATACCCAAAGATGGTGTCCTATATCACAAAACACAACTTGGGAATTGACTGATGATACCAAAGGCACTTCAGCACAGTATTATCACAGATGTCATGATACTATCGAAGTCTGTCACAGCGGAATGGATGTCACTAATACACAAATTGCCATGTGCTGCTTGTGAGATGTCTGCTAGCATGACAATGAGACTTATATTCATTCGTGTATTCTGTACGCGCAGAGACTGCTACAGAGCAGCCGGCCGGAGTGGCCGAGCGGTTAAAGGCGCTACAGTCTGGAACCGCACGACCACTACGGTCGCAGGTTCGAATCCTGCCTCGGGTATGGATGTCTGTGATGTCCTTAGGTTAGTTAGGTTTAATTAGTTCTAAGTTCTAGGGGACTTATGACCACAGCAGTTGAGTCCCATAGTGCTCAGAGCCATTTGTACCATTTTTTTGCTACAGAGCAGACTGCGACTCCTGGTCATTAGAAACATTATTCACACAATATTCAGTCTCCTCATGTGAAGTAATATTTTATCTTGTGCCTTAGCTGTAAGATTCAATTATGTGTCATCTTTTAACGGTGCTCAATATCAGGACACAGAGGTAGCAGACGATGTTATCAGCCTTTGTATGGAGCTTCAAATATCCATTGTCATATATTCTTACCGTTTTTCAGTGAATTTTGTGAACTATTAACAAAAAAATATAGGAAAGACTGCCTGGGTGTTTACGATCCTCAGTGCACCCATATGGGGTTACAGACACACTACGTGTAAGGAACAGCACTAGTGTAAAGCTGGGCTACAAGTTCCAGTCCTTGTGTGATGGAACATATATACTTTTGGTATGCTTAAAGGAATTTGTGTTGCGCAATAATTATATAATTTCATGTGAAAATGTTCCCATGAACCTAGTAAGATTGCGTGACACAGCCACTTTTTAATCGTTTGAAAGGTTAACCCAATCTGTATGGTCCACTTATAAATTTTGTCCAAACAATGTATCTAGAGCATGTGAAGATAAGGGTGTCTTAGATAACAGGCCAAAATATTGGTATTTAGCTAGTGTAACCATTGATAAAGAAGATTACTCCCTTCTTTTCAACCCATTAAAGAAACGCAAATTTTTTATTTCAATCATTTGGGTAGCAGGACAAATGATTGCGAAGTGGGTAAATATTTTATCTTCCATTAGGTTTCACGATGGACTATTTTGTCTAATTGTTACCTAAATTCCCTTTTATTAAATATTAGTAATTATTACTACTTATTTTTTCTAATGAATGCACCATTTTAATCCCAGTATGCTTCACTTACTATCTTCGTCACACTAAGAAGTAGCAGGCATATAATTGGTATAAATTTCTTAAAGGAAACTACGTTGCTTGAAAAATGGGAAACGGAATATGGTTTTAAATTAAACTGACTCCAGCAGTATTTTGATAGTCTTAACAGTGAGTTTAATATTTTGTTATAGTCTACTAAATGATTCACTTATCTGGTACAAGAATATCGATTTTATGTCTTATCAAATTAGATCATGACTAATATTACTGTCGGCACATTGTCTTAAATCTTCACGCTACTATCACTACCACGACCATGTAATTTCCATATTTTTTAAGTAATTCCCGAACTATTCATACGAATATGCATATTTAAACTCTGTCATATTTCTCTTTTTCTATTTTGTACTTTTCTCCGGCACAATTTCGTTTCCAACTGTAATGCCCTGCCTTGTTTCACCAAGGTATTGTCTAGAATTTCGGTAATCTTGTGGGTTTAAAAATAAGATCTTAATGATTGATACAGTAACGCCCATTCTCAATTATACCACCGTCATTGTATTGTGCATCCCCATAGCATCCTCTAATGCTCATCTGGAATAGTGTTATAGACCCCTAGTACTGATTTTTGATGAATGCGATACCGCGTTGACGACGTCCCCATCCATCGCTAGTGCAGTCATCTCGTCACAATAGATCACCGCGCCAGTCCACTGCTTCCACAGGTCTTTGATGACTGGTCTGCACAGACAAGCAGTACCAACAATTACACGTCCCCTGTCACGAGCTGTGCCCCCTAAATTGTCCAGATCTAATTACACCATTACCCGCGTTATCCGTCTTTCCAAGAGAGCATCCGACAAACGTGTAAACGTCGTCAATCAGAACTCCTGCGGAAGGGGGATGAGCTGTGCAAGCCGCAAACTGCTTGGAGGGATCTCAGAAGTGTTTTATTAGTGATTTTAAGTTATTGAATTTTCTTTCTTTTACGCTCGGAACTGTCATCGGTTCGTGAGGCCGTTCGCATGACTTGTGTGCCGGAACCGACCTATGCAGCAAGCCAAGAATAGTTTGCTCTGGATAGGAGTTGCTGGTGATGCACGCTTTACAAGTGCCTCGTGCATTAATCAATTGCAAATATGGGAAGATGATGGCGTGAATTTCCGGGGGGATGTGGCAGAGGGTGCATTCCAGATGGGATTCTTTTGTTCCCACAGCCTCCGACTTGACAAACCGCCATCTTTCTTCGCGTTTCTAATACTCCTGACTTCAGTCCTCTGTAAATTAGTAGTAATGGCTTCTCCGAGCACCCGGTGGCATATTCAACCTACCCAAGTACGCCCCTTGTATCTTGAGTATTGAATAATATCATGTTTTTTATCTATTTAATTCACCTGTTATTATTCGAAACTAGCCTTATTGAAGGCCCATTCTCTCGTCTTTCCTAACAAATGTGCATTCGTGTGTGATTAATAAATTTCGAATTTCTTAAGAAAGTCATAATTTGTCACGATACCTGTATGTCACTTATTTACTAAAACTACCTGTTTAGGTCAAAACAACAGAACACCCTCAGCCACGAAGAATATTGTCATTTGTTTTTAGTCCAACTACGTACAATAACTGCCTCGAAACTATAGAATGCATACAGTCTCAGGACAAAGTAGAAGGCCAGAATGAAGATGATCAGTTCTAGAGCAGACATACGGAGTTGCAATAAGGAACACATTGTCATCTGTTGTTGTCAATATTTTTGCGGAAGACATTGACGTGTGTGCCCTGAATAGGCAGCGTTGAAACCTAGGCTCTTTAGGTATATAGACGATACCTCCGTTATCTGGCCTCATGACATCCAGAGTTTGTATTGTTTTTAGAATATCTCAATTCGATGCACGTGAATATTTAGTTCAGCATGGTGATGCAAAAGGATTGTTGCCTTCCTATTCTTGGTGTGTTCGTCAGGAGGAGGGCTGATTGCACATTCGGACAAAAAAATGGTTAAAATGGTTCTAAGGACTATGGGACTTAACATCTGAGGCCATCAGTCCCCTAGACTTAGTACTACTTAAACCGAACTAACCTAAGGACATCACACACATCCATGCCCGAGGTAGGATTCGAACCTGCTATCGTAGCAACAGCGCAGTTCCGGACTGAAGCGCCTAGAACCACTCGGCCACAGCGGCCGGCACACATTCGGACATACCTTTTACAGGAAGCCATTTCACTCTGATTTGTATCTACAGCCTTATAACTGCCACCATCCTTCTCAAAATGAAGCAGTACTTCCAACTTTGGCTCATAGGGCCTATTCCATCTTAGACCCTTAAAGTTTGTCAGATGAAATAATCTACCATGAGGTTACGTTTCGCCAGACACATATTAGTCGGTGGCATGTAAGTCTACAGCTCTTGGCCTTTCGCAAGTAGGACTTCCACGAAGATTGTTTGTACTGCGAGAAAATATGGTGTGGAGCTTGGTTTTCGACCACCATTTAAGATTAGGTTTCTGTTTGGGTCCGTAAAGGACGACTTTCGTTTGCGTAAGTCAGGTGTGTACCCAATTCTGGGGTTCCTGCCACATATCTGTCGGACTCTTAAGGCCGTGGAGAACCCGTGTTAGAACATCACGCAAACTAACAACAGGCAGCCAATTCTGATATGAAACTTCCTGGCAGATTAAAACTGCATGCCGGACCGAGACTCGAATTCAGGACTTTTGCCTTTCGCGAGCAAATGCTCTACCAACTGAATTACCCAGGTACGACTCACAACCCGTCCTCACATCTTTAATTCCGCAGTACCTCGTCTCCTACCTTCCAAATTAAAGATGTGAGGACGGATAGTGAGTCGTACTTGGGTAGCTCAGTTGGTAGAGCACTTTAACGAGAAAGGCCAAAGTCCTGAGTTCGAGTCTCGGCCTGGCACACAGTCTGAATCTGTCATGAAGTTTCATATCAGCGCACACTCCGCTGCAGACTTAAAATTTCATTCTGGAGTCGATTCTGCGTTTGAAAAACATTGTTTTGGCAGGATCATCCGACAGAGAACAATACCACAAAACTTCTGCCGTTCCAGTCACTGGGCAGAAGAAATGCTCTATCATGCACCATATGGTTGCTTACGGAGTATGTAAGGTAAAGGCGCGACAGATGCCACGCATATTTCTAATTAATTTTTATCAGTATATAAACACTTAAATCGCAATAAAATTAGCCAAGATTGATGGTGCGAACATTGTATTTTATTATAGATACCATAGCATTGCAAAAAACGTTATAACAAAGGAACATTCTTATGATGCATAAAGGCTTGTAAATTTCAATTAATTAGTAAGTGGCGGGCAAGATGCCGCAGAAGGGACGGACAGATGGCCAATGGCAAAATACATTGAAAATGACATTCACTTTGATTTTTGTTTTTCAAGTTTATATTTAAATCGTCCGCACAAACGTCACATGTTCTCATAGAGAATGCATGATTCATGAAGCCACCTATAATATCTACACATTGAATCCAGTCAGAGGTAGACCTTGTTTCTTGATAAAGTTCAAGGCACTCTACACATTCGTTTTCTTCTAAATTTAATTCATTGGAGGAACTACCATGTGGGGAAATATCATCATTATCTTCTTCTGAAACTGAGTCTTCAAACAGACTCCTCTTCGGTGGTTTTTTCCCTCCGGTTTTGGGGATTTGATTTCTTTTAGATGCTACAGTTTTGTGGGCAAGAGCTTTTCCTTTCTAGTTTCTTTCGGTGATTTTCTTTCTTTTCGTTGCTATAAAATCGTCGGATGTTATATTTGTTGCTGATTGCTTTCTTTTGGATTGATTTCTCTGAGTCCGCATCTCGTGGTCGTGCGGTAGCGTTCTCGCTTCCCACGCCCGGGTTCCCGGGTTCGATTCCCGGCGGGGTCAGGGATTTTCTCTGCCTCGTGATGACTGGGTGTTGTGTGATGTCCTTAGGTTAGTTAGGTTTAAGTAGTTCTAAGTTCTAGGGGACTGATGACCATAGCTGTTAAGTCCCATAGTGCTCAGAGCCATTTGATTTCTCTGAGGCAGTATAGGAACAGCTGAAATCTCTTCCAGCAATTTTGATGGCGTCTCTCCATGAGGTGTCACTGAGTTGGCGTTTACACAGCAGCTGCCTTGATCAGTTGGTCGATGAGGAGCCAAATTTGTGCAAGGTTTGCAGGAAGGAGGGTGTTCTCTTAACACATTTGTTTCTGACATTGATGTTGATGTCTCATCTGGAGTCACATCATTAGAGACATCTTCAGTAGTTGAGAGTTCAGTATTATTAATGTCTGAAACAAAGGCATGGTTTGGAATTACTGCTCTGTCAAGCGGGATAATTCCAGTAGCTCTAAATCCGGATACACCGATCTGGACAGTGGCAGCACCAGTCCATGCTTTGAAGAGCAACGCTCGAGATTGCTGCCTTGTAATTCTTCTGTCTTTACTTGCATTACCTACAATCCATGAATGACAAGCCTCTTTAAAGTAGGATTTCAGCGGCTTGAAAAATGATCGGTCTAGTGGCTGTAAACAGTGTGTCGTGTGGCTAGGAAAACAAATTATCGACACTTCATTTTCAACAGCTATATCCAAAAGAGTGGCACAATTCATATGAGAGGCATGACCATCTAACAGAAGCTAAGAAGGGCCAGGCGCCTTTCTAGGAAGGAAATGGTTTTTGAACCAATCCATGAAAATATCACAGTTAACATAAGCGGATTCTCTCCTCATAACAACAACTGATTTTGGAAGCATGTTGTCTTCAGCGATTTTTTTTTTCACTCGTTTGTAAATGCAGTAAGGTGGTAAGAAATTTCCCTCGCCATTACAGCATGCAATAACTGTTATTGTGTCTCCTGTTTCACCAGAAGTAATGACATGGACATCTCTGCTTCCTTTTGCCGCAACAACCTTCGCATGCTCATTGTTTAACTGTAGACCAGTTTCGTCTACGTTATAGATACTACCTGGTTTATCCAAAAGCCCATTTTCGGTCAACGCTTGTGTTAACAGATCAAAATAAGAACTGACTTCGTCTCTGTTCTTCCAATCGCTCTGGCTACAGAAAGCCCTTGTACTTTTCTGATGCTTAAGCCTGCATTGCCCTCGAAAAATGAGAGAAACCAATCTTTCCCTGAAAGTTTCTTTTCCTTGTTGAATTTGTATTTCAGTCCCATCTGATCAACTAAATTGAAAGCTATTTGCCTGACGTCTGACGGTTTTGGAGCAAAGCCACATGATTGCAGTTTCTTTATATGAGCAACTAATTTCCTTTCTGCATCTTCACCCCAGTATAATGATGGTCCACATTCTGCTTTCTTGAAATTGTGCGTAGCCAGTCTTCCCCTTAATGTTCCTTCTGGTATATTTTTCATTTTAGCTGCTTTCCTTTTAGCACAACCTTCCTCTTCGACTAGTTTCACTGCCTCTAATAGATCTTCTGCTGTCCATTTTCCCCTGTCTGTTTTCTCGGTATTTTTCTGTAAAACAAAAACGTATGAACTCCTGTTAGCATTGCAAGCATTGAGGCATCTGTCCCACAATAATGGTGCGTCATCTGTCCGTTTTCGTAGCCATTACTCGACCGACATAACCTACAATGCTTCTACTGCACAATCTAAATACAAGTTATAAGCTACTAGGCGCGTATCTACCAGTACATACTATCGTGAAAAATTTTCTTGACTTACCTATTTTCTTAAATTTTCCTCTACTTTCCGCTCTTGAAGTACAAAAAGTTAGGAGTAAACTGACCTCACCAGTGATTACAACAACAATGAGCGTCGAGCGCACAACAGCGTTTGATGACGAATTTCTTGAAAGTCCGGCGTCTGTCCTCCCGCGTCATCTATCCCGCTTTTACCTTATGTAGATGTAAACAGTCATTAATGAAGCTGTTGGGATTCAGTCATCAAATTAACTTATCGTTACATTAGGAGATTTTTCCTTAAATTCTGCACGGAATACTACACTTCCCCAGTCAAACAACAGAGGGCAGAGCTAGCGTTACTTCCTCAACTGTTGCCGGCGATTATTTCACTGTTTATAACGTCTGACGTTGGTCATTGTTGGTTGTGTGGTGACGCTGCTTGTTAATGGCGTATGATCTTCCACGTACGCCGTCTTTTGCTTCCCTGTTTGGAGTAGCCCCACTCAACGAGGGTTACGCCATGCACAGCAATCTCCTGTTTCATTTGTGTCTCGAGAGTGAAGGGGCGCTCACCTGTCGCAATGTCGGCAGGTATCGAAGTCGTTACACAGCTGCATATCCTTACTGATTTTAATTGAATAATGCAATCGGAGTTCTTGCTGCGATAATTCTGGGCAAACGCTCAAGCTTTCGATGATTATCACTATGTTCATCTTCAGGAGCAGCTGTCTGACGTTACCGGTGGTGGTGAGCGTTGTCAGTTTGAGCTTTTTCCCAGAACTGACGCAGCACAAAGTACAAGACTGTTTTACTCAAGAGTTGTGAAATTACAAGCGGTATGCCTGATATACATAAGTTAATAATGGAAAGAAGTTGGATGTATTGTTGATAGCGAAATGCAGCGCGGCAACAGAATTACGTTCGTAATACGTGTTTTTCCGGGAAAAGAGAGGTTGGGGATCGCTGGACTGTTAGCCAGTGCAAGAGGTTGCGCTCTACCAACACTGTGGTTCAGAAGTTCTGGTAAGAACATAAATGACGTAATAAATGGTAGGATTAACGGTGGTATCGGTACCGTTGGTAGAGAAAGAAACATAAATGAATGTATAAGAGAGAAATTGAGAACCGACGGCTTTCCTTTGTTTTTGGCTTTTTTGTTTGTTTTGCACAAATTTAGAATGACGTACCGTTCAGTGTTAGTCCTCGGGGTATTTTATATTCTCACAAAAAAGAAATTGCATTTAGCAATTACTTTTGATGCAAGTATAGTTTACACGCACAAATATCATAGAATCTTTATAATTATTTTTGTTGTTTTGTCCTCAATAAAACGTTATTTATCATGATCAAAGGCCAGGGTTTCCTGTTATTACTGATAACTGCGAAAGTTGTTTATGAATGACACAATCATGTTTTATATAAAATCGACGAAGTACTGAAGCGATGTTCGGTACGTATTTGTTTTGTAGGTTTTTTTTTAATTTTACCTTTCTTTTTTGGAGAAAATTGCATTTTTAAGCGCTAATTGATGAATCAGTTTGTTCTTTTTTTATTTATTTTTACTACAACAGTCCAAATTCTCACGATACAAATCAACAGTTTCGAACAAAACCGAAGTTAAACATTGTCAATTTTAATTTTTGTATAGATACTGTTTATTTCTTTTTATTTTTTTAATTTTATTTTAATTTTTCTATACCGGTACATTCTGTTTATTTTTAAGTAACTATGTAGAACAAAAACATTACGTAAGCTACGCGGCCACTATGTATTGGTAGAATTGGTAGAGAAACATCGCTTCAATACTTCGTCGATTTTATATAAAACATGATTGTGTCATTCATAAACAACTTTCGCAGTTATCAGTAATAACAGGAAACTCTGGCCTTTGATCGTGATAAAGAACGTTCTATTCAGGACAAAACAACAAAAATAATTATAAAGATTCTTTGATATTTGTGCGTGTAAACTATAGTCGCATCTAAAGTAATTGCTAAATGCAATTTCTGTTTTGTAAGAATACAAAATACTCTGGGGACTAACACTGAATGGTACATCATTCTAAATTTGTGCAAAACAAACAAAAAAGCCAAAACCAAAGGAAAGCCGTCGGTTCTCAATTTCTCTCACACACATTCATTTATGTTTCTTTCTCTACCAACGCCACTCAGTTTCTAAGTGGTTCACCGCTGCCAGTTTCCCCGGGGTACCTAGTAAGAGACTGATTCCATACGTAAACAGAGTGATCGAAATGCGGTAACGCCCGATAGGTAACGCTGTTACAATCTTATCAAAGCTACTAGAAAAACTACGGTTATGTACACTGACTTATGGTAGTCTATCGTAGCCTACAGTAGTATCACAATTGTAGGCACTGCACGTTAACACGTTAGGAATCCTGTAACGTTAAGTACACCGTGCTGCCGCCTTCTTGTGAGCTACGAGCTAACATGACCAGTGTTGGACTGCGCCAATATTTGAAGTCTCAAATACGAGCTTACACCAAATATACTAAAATTTATTCCAGGCAAACTACTTGAAACATGAATACCGCACTTGACTAGCAGTTGCCGTTTCTGTTATCTGATATGTAATAACGTAATTTTCGATTAATATTTGACAATATTTAATTATAATGAACTGATATTCAATTGCAGTAGTTAAAACATTTATAATGTATATGTTTTGCATATTTAACACTCGTAAAAACTTATGTCTAAGAGAATGGGGCTCCGGCCTACAGATAAGCGTTGAGGGAAGTAGTCAGTGACGTGACAGAAGTTCAAAATAAACGAGCCGACCATTTTTTTCGTCACGTTCTTGGACGACTCACAGTCTTTTGATGTTCGCGTATGGTTGGGTAAGCTCAGTAAGGTTTCTGCGGCCAGTGAGTTGGGTGTGTTGGGGTCATAGTATGGCGTGCAGTCATTTGGAACTTCAGTTTCAGTGCAACAGTTTGTCACTGAGAGTGCGTATGATTGATCAGTGATGCTATAGATTTGCTATTGAACTTTGAACAGTTTGTCACCGAGAGTGCGTATGATTGATCAGTGATGGTATAGATTTGTTATTGAACTTGGCTTTGGTGAATTAGTTAATTATTATAGACACGAGCGAAGTGATATAGTATTAGGAACTCGTACAGATTAGTGATTCTGGTGCAATGCATAAGGCTTTTGGCGTACATTCGTCGTTTCATGCGCACGCTCTGCTTTTTCTGCTACGTCAGTTATTTCATACAATGTAAATTTCGCTCTACGGTGGAGTGTGTGTGAATGTGAAACTTCCTGAAAGATTAAAACTGTGTGCCAGACCGAGCCCTAAACGCGGGACTTTGGCATTTCGGAGGCAATTGTTCTGTCGATTGAGCTACACAAGTACGACTCACAACCCGTCCGCACAGTTTTACTTTCGCCGGTACCACATCTCCTACTTTCACACAGTTATAATCTGTGAGTGGCCGAGCGGTTCTAGGCGCTACGGTCTGGAACCGCGCGACCGCTACGGTCGCAGGTTCGAATCCTGCCTCGGGTATAGATATGTGTGATGTCCTTAGGTTAGTTAGGTTTAAGTAGTTCTAAGTTCTATGGGACTGATGACCTCAGATGTTAAGTCCCATAGTGCTCAGAGCCATTTCAACCATTTAGTTATAATCTGTCTGGAAGTTTCATACCAGCGCACACTCCGCTGCAGAGAGAAAATTTCATTCTAGAAACATTCCCTAGCTTGTGGATAAGCCATGTTCCGCAGTTTCCTTCCTTCCAGGAGTGCTGGTCCTGCAAGTTTCGCGAGAGAACTTCTGTGAAGAGTGGAGGGCAGCAGACGATGTACAGGAGAAAGTAAAACAGTGAGTAGGGCACTTGAATCGTGCTTAGGTCAGTATTGCCCACGATATCATTCACCAGAGCATCAGGCGATGGTGAATCGTGCTAAGCCACAGCTCACTGATCTCTCTCCACGTAACGTTGAATGAGCTATGGTCGCGGCACGCACACACGACGGGTTAGCGCAGGAGCGTCCGTCTAAGGACTCCGTGATAGGGACTTTGACTAATGTTCTTACAACTGATGATGGGCCATTCTTATGTATCCAACGCGATATAGGGTTATTACGCTCTACTCTACAGAACGTCACCACCCTGCAAACATTACGGCAGTCTCCCTACTTTCCTTTGGCTCTTTTCCTGGGGATGAAACGATGGATCCAGGCGGATTCTTCGAACAAGTCGCCCGGCCCTGACGGCCTCCCACTAGAGTTTTATCGGACATTTCGTTCTCTACAGGCACCGGTGCGGACTGAAATTTGTTGGGACCTTATGTCACCTGTCGTGCAGACCCCAGACGGTTTCCTCGACGGTCTCCTCATTCCCATCCACAAGCCTCGGGCTACATCACGGATATACGGTTATTGCCCCTTGGCGTTGCTCAACAGCAACATGAAGATATTAACCCGGCTGCTGGTTGCTCGGCTCAAACGCATGACACGGTAGGTGGTTTCCCCTGATCAAACCTCTTTGGGAGGTGCCAATATCAGCACTACCTTCCGTGGGTATCGAGTCATAATCGCTCTTGCTCACGCTGGACTTTCGCAGCTCTTGACTTCAGCCAGGCGTTCGATCTGCTGGACTGCGACTACATAGAAAGGGAGCTCAGCAATATGGGATACCATGATATTACTGTCTCAGTCGTAAAGTGTCTCTTTCGCGGAGCGACGTCACGTACACTCTATAATGGCCATCTCACTCCTCCCGTCTTGATTCGTCGTTCGGAGAGTCAAGGCTGCCCGCTCTCTCCAATGTCGTACGATTTTGCCATAGACCCGTTGCTCTGCGGCCTCCTTCGACGCCTGTCTGGGATGTTTCTCCGTAGCCATGTATTTTACTGTACTGCTTATGAGGACGATCTCGTACTCGTTCTTCGTAGCGGTGCTAAGGTCCGGGAGTCACTGGCATGGGTTATCACCTAGGGCGAAGCTTCTGGTAGCAGCCTTAACGTGGACAAATCGAGCGCTATGGCTGTAGGTGCGAGGCTTGCTGAGGACAGCGCTGTTCCACTGCGTGTAGCTGCTACTAACCAATTCTTAGGTCTCGATTTCGTGAATGACCAGCGGCGCACGACTGCCCTCAATTGCCGGCTCCTATTGCTCCAATAGATCATCGTTCACGGGCCCTCGATCTCCTGCATCTGACACAACATGTAAATGCATATTTGGTGTTACGTGCTCCCATGTGACACAGACACTTCCCAAAGTAACAACAATAATTATATACGTAGATGATATAGTAACTGAAGGCAAACACCAAAAACAGCTAGTGCAGACGTTCTTCATCATGATAATAAGACAAACGTTTCCTGTTATTATTGACAGGGGCGAAAGTTGTTTATTAATAAAAGAAATATGTTTTATATATGACCGACGAAGTATTGAAGAAATGTTCGATATGTTCTTGTTTTGCGGTTTTTTTGTGTTAAATTTCATTTGGGGGGGGGGGGATTGCGTTTTCCAGCGCTGTATGATAAATTTTTTATTGTTAACTACAACATACCTCTGTCTCGTATCAGAATTCAACAGTTTTCTAATTAAATTACAATTAAACATCGGAACAATGGATTCAGCTATAAATACTGTTCTTTTTTAAGTAACAGACAGAGGATAGCTTTGTAGAAGAAAAATGTCCCGTAAATTACGCTCCTCTTTGTACAGCCTCAGTCAGTGTCTAAACGGTGTACAGCTGTCGGTTTCTAGGGGAACAGATAAGAAACTGGTCGCACATGCAAACAAAGTGATCGAAACGAGGTAACGCCCGATAGGTATATAACACACCAGAATTACTTGTAACACACTTACGATCTTAAAGGAAGACATCAAAGTAATTCAGAGGCGGGCTGCTAGATTTGTTGGCGCTAGGTTCGAATAACGTGCAGGTAGTACGGAGATGCTTCTGGAACTCAAATCGGAATCTCTGGAGGAAATGCAGGTATTTTTCGAGGAACAATACCTAGAAAATTTTGAGAATCGTCATTTGAAGCTGACTGCAGAACGTTTCTACTGCCGCTAACGTACTTTTCGCGTAAGGACCACGAAGGTAAGATAACAGAATTGTGGCTAATACTGAGGTATATAGACAATAGTATTTCCCGCTCCCAATTTGCGAATAAAACAGGAAAGGAAATCGCTAGTACTAGTGACTGGCGGAGAGTGTATGTAGATGTACACTGCGTCTGAGGAAAACGACTATGGAAAACGACAACGGAACACGACGCAATGTAATTTATGTCTCCTGTCTAGCCTGCAGCGGCCGGTGTTTGGTACAGAACTATCGACGCAGACAGGACCTCAGCCGGTGCACAGCAACAGTGGAGAGTCAGTACTATGGACTGAACCCCAGGGTATGTTAAGGCCATACATATATGATGATCCTCGTTTCAGCAGTGAGCTGTGAAGCCACTTCTGCCGGCCGGAGTGACCGGGCGGTTCTAAGCGCTACAGTCTGGAACCGCGCGACCGCTACGCTCGCAGGTTCGAATCCTGCCTCGGCATGAATGTGTGTGATGTCCTTAGGTTAGTTAGGTTTAAGTAGTTCTAAGTTCTAGGGGACTGATGACCTCAGAAGTTAAGTTCCATAGTGCTCAGGGCCATTTGAACCCAATACTTCTCGCCACCGTGTGTTCCTTCATTGGTTTCACACACGCATCTCTGGGGCTGCAGCATATTCCGTTCGATCCTAAATGTCACGGTATGACAAATACTTCTTACAGACCCATTCGAAATCACTCACACGCTGAAATTGGCGTACTGGCCTTAGTTGTACGTTTCCACTTAGTTTGATGGCTCTTCACTGAACAGACTTCGAATAAAACTAATCATGGCTGCTTCGACACAACTACGCCGCCTATCCTTTATCTTTATTATTTATTACTGGTATAATTTGTACATCCTAGTCAGATTCCGTTCGGACCTTTCATTTTGGATTCTACTAGTAATATACAAGGATAGTATTGCTATGATATCATCACTGTAAATTCTTTATGTCTGAAAGGAAGTGGAAACATCTGAGTTTGTGTCCTGCAAGCGGAGACACCGAGGAAGAATATTATTTTTGGTAGGCGTACCGTTTAGTCAGGGCACTACCTCCCGATGAAGATGGTAGTGGAAGTCATCAAAATTTAAGTCTTTATCCCACTTACGCAGTAAGAACATCGATAACACTTTATTCAATGATTTCGTGGCGGAAGGCTTCGTAATCATTTCAGTAATTACCAGTTTGTTGCTGTCAGGGAAGTGCAATGTTTGCGTTGGCAATGAAAGGTGTAAATGCCCAATACTATTCGTATTTTCTCTCATAAACGAAATTTCAGTTGCTATATTGCCTGAGAAAAACCAATGAAGCACCCACAAGGGAGAGGGGTGAGAGGAAACGAAGCGAAATTTACGGGCTCATAGGGTATGTGATGCTATTGCACTGATCACAAAACAGACTCATAATTGCAAAGAAGTTGGCAGTATGAGCTTACTTATCTCTCCGGCCTCAATGCATGCACTGATTCAGTTGGGAAGGGTGTTGTTAAACCATTGTATCCGTTTTTGAAGCAAGCTGTCTCACAACTGTTGTAACAGGTCCTTGATACACTGAACAATGTCACTTGGAGGGAGCTGACATCCGAATTACATCTACATCTACATCTATACTCCGCGAGCCACCTTGCGGTGTGTGGCGGAGGGTACTTATTGTATCACTATCTGATCCCCCCTTCCCTGTTCCATTCACGAATTGTGCGTGGGAAGAACGACTGCTTGTAAGTCTCCGTATTTGCTCTAATTTCTCGGATCTTTTCGTTGTGATCATTACGCGAGATATATGTGGGCGGTAGTAATATGTTGCCCATCTCTTCCCGGAATGTGCTCTCTCGTAATTTCGATAATAAACCTCTCCGTATTGCGTAACGCCTTTCTTGAAGTGTCCGCCACTGGAGCTTGTTCAGCATCTCCGTAACGCTCTCGCGCTAACTAAATGTCCCCATGACGAATCGCGCTGCTTTTCGCTGGATCATGTCTATCTCTTCTATTAATCCAACCTGGTAAGGGTCCCATACTGATGAGCAATACTCAAGAATCGGACGAACAAGCGTTTTGTAAGCTACTTCTTTCGTCGATGAGTCACATTTTCTTAGAATTCTTCCTATGAATCTCAACCTGGCGCCTGCTTTTCCCACTATTTGTTTTATGTGATCATTCCACTTCAGATCGCTCCGGATAGTAACTCCTAAGTATTTTACGGTCGTTACCGCTTCCAGTGATTTACCACCTATGGCATAATCGTACTGGAATGGATTTCTGCCCCTATGTATGCGCATTATATTACATTTATCTACGTTTAGGGAAAGCTGCCAGCTGTCGCACCATGCATTAATCCTCTGCAGGTCCTCCTGGAGTACGTACGAGTCTTCTGATGTTGCTACTTTCTTGTAGACAACCGTGTCATCTGCAAATAGCCTCACGGAGCTACCGATGTTGTCAACTAAGTCATTTATGTATATTGTAAACAATAAAGGTCCTATCACGCTTCCCTGCGGTACTCCCGAAATTACCTCTACATCTGCAGATTTTGAACCGTTAAGAATGACATGTTGTGTTCTTTCTTCTAGGAAATCCTGAATCCAATCACAAACCTGGTCCGACATTCCGTAAGCTCGTATTTTTTTCACTAAACGTAAGTGCGGAACCGTATCAAATGCCTTCCTGAAGTCCAGGAATACGGCATCAATCTGCTCGCCAGTGTCTACGGCACTGTGAATTTCTTGGGCAAATAGGGCGAGCTGAGTTTCACATGATCTCTGTTTGCGGAATCCATGTTGGTTATGATGAAGGAGATTTGTATTATCTAAGAACGTCATAATACGAGAACACAAAACATGTTCCATTATTCTACAACAGATTGACGTAAGCGAAATAGGCCTATAATTATTCGCATCTGATTTATGACCCTTCTTGAAAATGGGAACGACCTGCGCTTTCTTCCAGTCGCTAGGTACTTTACGTTCTTCCAGCGATCTACGATAAATTGCTGATAGAAAGGGGGCAAGTTCTTTAGCATAATCACTGTAGAATCTTAAGGGTATCTCGTCTGGTCCGGATGCTTTTCCGCTACTAAGTGATAGCAGTTGTTTTTCAATTCCGATATCGTTTATTTCAATATTTTCCATTTTGGCGTCCGTGCGACGGCTGAAGTCAGGGACCGTGTTACGATTTTCCGCAGTGAAACAGTTTCGGAACACTGAATTCAGTATTTCTGCCTTTCTTCGGTCGTCCTCTGTTTCGGTGCCATCGTGGTCAACGAGTGACTGAATAGGGGATTTAGATCCGCTTACCGATTTTACATATGACCAAAACTTTTTAGGGTTCTTGTTTAGATTGTTTGCCAATGTTTTATGTTCGAATTCGTTGAATGCTTCTCTCATTGCTCTCTTTACGCTCTTTTTCGCTTCGTTCAGCTTTTCCTTATCAGCTATGATTCGACTACTCTTAAACCTATGATGAAGCTTTCTTTGTTTCCGTAGTACCTTTCGTACATGATTGTTATACCACGGTGGATCTTTCCCCTCGCTTTGGACCTTAGTCGGTACGAACTTATCTAAGGCGTACTGGACGATGTTTCTGAATTTTTTCCATTTTTGTTCCACATCCTCTTCCTCAGAAATGAACGTTTGATGGTGGTCACTCAGATATTCTGCGATTTGTGCCCTATCACTCTTGTTAAGCAAACATATTTTCCTTCCTTTCTTGGCATTTCTTATTACACTTGTAGTCATTGATGCAACCACTGACTTATGATCACTGATACCCTCTTCTACATTCACGGAGTCGAAAAGTTCCGGTCTATTTGTTGCTATGAGGTCTAAAACGTTAGCTTCACGAGTTGGTTTTCTAACTATCTGCTCGAAGTAATTCTCGGACAAGGCAGTCAGGATAATGTCACAAGAGTCTCTGTCCCTGGCTCCAGTTCTGATTGTGTGACTATCCCATTCTATACCTGGTAGATTGAAGTCTCCCCCTATTACAATAGTATGATCACGAAACTTCTTCACGACGTTCTGCAGGTTCTCTCTGAGGCGCTCAACTACTACGGTTGCTGATGCAGGTGGTTTATAGAAGCATCCGACTATCATATCTGACCCACCTTTGATACTTAACTTAACCCAGATTATTTCACATTCGCATTCGCTAATAACTTCACTGGATATTATTGAATTCTTTACTGCTATAAATACTCCTCCACCATTGGCGTTTATCCTATCCTTGCGGTATATATTCCATTCTGTGTCTAGGATTTCGTTACTGTTCACTTCCGGTTTTAACCAACTTTCCGTTCCTAATACTATATGCGCACTATTTCCTTCAATAAGAGATACTAATTCAGGAACCTTGCCCTGGATACTCTTGCAGTTTACCAATATTACGTTAACTTTTCCTGTTTTTGGTCTCTGAGGACGGACGTTCTTTATCAACGATGATAATGTCCTCTCTGGTAAGCCGTCAGGTATTTTATCGTTTCGCCCAAGGGGGGGGGGGGGGTCCCTCTAACCTAAAAAATAAAAAACCCCCGTGTGCACGCCACACGTACTCTGCTACCCTAGTAGCTGCTTCCGGTGTGTAGTGCACGCCTGACCTGTCTAGGGGGGCCCTACAGTTCTCCACCCAATAACGGAGGTCGATGAATTTGCAACCATTATAGTCGCAGAGTCGTCTGAGCCTCTGGTTTAGACCCTCCACACGGCTCCAAACCAGAGGACCGCGATCGACTCTGGGCACTATGCTGCAGATATTAAGCTCAGCTTGCACTCCGCGTGCGATGCTGGTTGTCTTCACCCACATACGTTCTGAAGGAGACAGATCTGGCGATATTTCTGGCTACGGGGCTACCTCAACATCACACAGACAGTTCACAGAGCCACGTAACATGTCTTGGTAAGCTTCGTCCTCTTGAAAAACAGCACCATTATGTTGTAGCATGAGAGGTGGAACATGAGTTAGCAAGACGTCCTTGACATACTGTTAAGCGCTCAGATTTCTCTCTGTCACTACCAGCCATGACCTGAAATCATAACCGACGGCTCCCCACACGATGAAGCTAGAAGTACAACCTCTGTGCCTCTTTATAACATCTGAAGAATGGGAAATCTTTCCAAGTCGCGACCACACTCGCCGACGATGGTAATCCTGGGTAGTACAGAACAGCGATTCAAGGTTGAACACAATGCGACGCCATTGATCGGCAGTCCATGCTTCCCAGTCATCGTTCCACTCTCATCACAGCTTTTGTGTTGTCCTGTTAGTGGTAGCCTACGAATGGGATGGTCATTCCCTAGCCTGGCTGCTGCTAGTCACTGACCAATAGTGTGGATGACACAGAATGTTCCAGGGAATCCAGTTCTACGATGGCAGGCGCAAGTATGAAGGTGTTAAGATGTTCTTGGTGCACTGTGCGACGATTCTCCTTGTAGTAGCCACATGTGGTAGACCGGAAACTTGGTGACGAATATGTCTGCCTTTATGTTCTCATTCAGTCCAACACTGGGACACTGACGTACTCTGATGCCCTACAGACCAGGAAATTGCACGAGCCTACCAGCCTGCCAAAGTCAGACACAAAACACGGTCCTATTCAAAGTCTGTCAGGTGGTGATAACGGTGTCTTACACAAGTAGGTGCCATCTCCATGTCGTTCACAGTGATCATTCAAATCTCACGCTGTTTACGCACCAGCCTGGTTATCAACACTAAACATGGACAACAACTCTTGTGGCCTTTCTACAGCACTTGTCATAGAAAACTTCAGCTATAACCATTGACATGGCTGACGATAATGTATAATCTATACATCCTGTGTGTTTCACTCTTTTTGTTAGGCAGTGTATCACCACTACAAAAATTAGTCAGTTGTTCTGCAGCTCAGTTTCTGGAACACGACGTGTATGGACCTTAAGGAATATGTTGGGCAGTATTGATCTTTGAATTGAAATGGTTGCATAATTCGTTTCCGTAATAAATCTCCTATATTCTCATTCCGTGCATTGTTTGATACAAATAAATGATTAATTAAGAACGTAGAACAGTACGAGATGTTTCCATTTGTATCTAGAAGCATGGATGTGTGTCCATTGCTGCCAATAAAGGCACTTACATTATTTTGATCTCCAAGGTGTCTTCGACGAGTCCAGTTGATGGCACATTTTCAACTGTCCAGCTACGATTACGAGTTCAGTTTCCTGCAAACATTTCTTCGACTGACGTATTCTTCATCAGTTGCTGCGAGGAGTGATTTTATGAATGCTCACTGCCTGGACTCAGATCAGACAGTGAAGTATTGTTGGTGTCGAGGCTTTATTTATAGGCGAGTTCGTCTCATCCCGCCCACTACTTGCATTGATGCGCTTTTGTTTTTCAACATCCAAGCCGTTATTCCGTCAAACGCACACTCCATCATTTTTTCAGGCTGTGACGGATGAGATGGCAGCGAGATTTTAATAAATTGATTTCGGGGTGCCATGCTTTGCAAAATTGAAATGTACGCCCTTATTTCTTAAGTTTCCCGATATCCTTATCGGGAAGAATCTACAGCCCGGCCGGGGAATACTGCCACCTACATCTACATGATTACTCTGCAATTCACATTTAAGTGCTTGGCAGAGGGTTCATCGAACCACAATCATACTATCTCTCTACCATTCCACTCCCGAACAGCGCGCGGGAAAAACGAACATCTAAACCTTTCTGTTCGAGCTCTGATTTCTCTTATTTTATTTTGATGATAATTCCTACCTATGTAGGTTGGGCTCAACAAAATATTTTCGCATTCGGAAGAAAAAGTTGGCGACTGAAATTTCGTAAATAGATCTCGCCGCGACGAAAAACGTCTTTGCTTTAATGACTTCCATCCCAACTCGCGTATCATATCTGCCACACTCTCTCCCCTATTACGTGATAATACAAAACGAGCTGCCCTTTTTTGCACCCTTTCGATATCCTCCGTCAATCCCACCTGGTAAGGATCCCACACCGCGCAGCAATATTCTAACAGAGGACGAACAAGTGTAGTGTAAGGTGTCTCTTTAGTGGACTTGTTGCATCTCCTAAGTGTCCTGCCAATGAAACGCAACCTTTGGCTCGCCTTCCCCACAATGTTATCTATGTGGTCTTTCCAACTGAAGTTGCTCGTAATTTTATTACCCAGGTACTTAGTTGAATTAACAGCCTTGAGAATTGTGCTTTTTATCGAATAATCGAATTCCAACGGATTTCTTTTGGAACTCATGTGGATCAACTCACACTTTTCGCTATTTAGCTTCAACTGCCACCTGCCACACCTTTCAGCAATCTTTTCTAAATCGCTTTGCAAATAATACTGGTCTTCGGATGACCTTACTAGACGGTAAATTACAGCATCATCTGCGAACAACCTAAGAGAACTGCTCAGATTGTCACCCAGGTCATTTATATAGATCAGGAACAGCAGAGGTCCCAGGACGCTTCCCTGGAAAACACCGGATATCACTTCAGTTTTACTCGATGATTTGCCGTCTATTACTACAAACTGTGACCTTTCTGACAGGAAACCACGAATCCAGTTGCATAACTGAGACGATACCCCATAGGTCCGCAGCTTGATTAGAAGTCGCTTGTGAGGAACGATGTCAAAAGCTTTCTGGAAATCTAGAAATACGGAATCAACTTGAGATCCCCTGTCGATAGCGGCCATTTCTTGTTGCGAATAAAGAGCTAGCTGCGTTGCACAAGAACGATGTTTTCTGAAACCATACTGATTACGTATCAATAGATCGTTCCCTTCGAGGTGAGTCATAATGTTTGAATACAGCATATGCTACAAAACCCTACTGCAAACCGACGTCAATGATATAGGTCTGTAGTTCGATGGATTACTCCTACTACCCTGCGCAATTTTCCAATCTGTAGGTACAGATCTATCGGTGAGCGAGCGGTTATATATGATTGCTAAGTAGGGAGCTATTGTATCAGCGTAATCTGAAAGGAACCTAGTCCGTATACAATCTGGACCTGAAGACTTGCCCGTATCAAGCGATTTGAGTTGCTTCGCAACCCCTAAGGTATCTACTTCTAAGAAACTCATGCTAGCAGCTGTTTGTGTTTCAAATTCTAGAATATTCCATTCGTCTTCCCTGGTGAAGGAATTTCGGAAAACTGCGTTCAATAACTCCGCTTTAGCTGCACAGTCGTCGGTAACAGTACCATCGGCACTGTGCAGCGAAGGTATTGACTGCGTCTTGCCGCTTGTGTACTTTACATACGACCAGAATTTCTTCGGATTTTCTACCAAATTTCGAGACAATGTTTCGTTGTGGAACCTATTAAAGGCATCTCGGGTTGAAGTCCGTGCCAAATTTCACGCGTCTGTAAATTTTAGCCAATCTTCGGGCTTTCGCATTCTTCTGGACTTCGGATACTTTTTCCGTTGCCTCTGCAACAGCGTTCGGACCTGTTTTGTGTACTATGGGGGATCAGTTCCATCCCTTACCATTTTATGAGGTATAGATCTCTCAATTGCGGTTGCTACTATATCTTTGAATTTGAGCCACATCTCGTCTACATTTGCATAGTCAGTTCGGAAGGAATGGAGATTGTCTCTTCGGAAGGCTTCTAGTGACACTTTATCCGCTTTTTTAAATAAAATTATTTTGCGTTTGTTTCTGGTGGATTTGGAAGAAACGGTATTGAGCCTAGCTACAACGACCTTGTGATCACTAATCCCTGTATCAGTCATGATGCTCATTATTAGCTCTGGATTGTTTGTGTCTAAGAGGTCAAGTGTGTTTTCGCAACCATTTACAATTCGCGTGGGTTCGTGGACTAACTGCTCGAAATAATTTTCGGAGAAAGCATTTAGGACAATCTCGGAAGATGTTTTCTGCCTACCACCGGTTTTGAACAAGTATTTTTGCCAACATATCGTGGGAAGGTTGAAGTCTCCACCAACTATAACCGTATGAGTGGGGTATTTATTTGTTACGAGACTGAAATTTTCTCTGAACTGTTCCGCAACTATATCATCGGAGTCTGGGGGTCGGTAGAAGGAGCCAATTATTAACTTAGTTCGGCTGTTAAGTATAACCTCCACCCATACCAATTCGCACGGAGTATCTACTTCGACTTCACTACAAGATAAACCACTACTGACAGACACAAATACTCCACCACCAATTCTGCCTAATCTATCTTTCCTGAACACCGTCTGAGACTTCGTAAAAATTTCTGCAGAACTTATTTCAGGCTTTAGCCAGCTTTCTGTACCTATGACGATGTCAGCTTCTATGCTTTTTATTAGCGCTTGAAGCTCAGGGACTTTCCCAGCACAACTACAACAATTTACAACTACAATTCCGACTGTTTCTTGATCCAAGCACGTCCTGTATTTGCCATGCACCCTTTGAGACTGCAGCCCACCCCGTGCTTTCCTGAGGCCTTCTAACCTAAAAAACCGCCCAGTCCACGCCACACAGCCTCCGCTACCCGTGTAGCAGCCAGCTGAGTGTAGTGAACTCCTGACCTATTCAGCGGAACCCGAAACCCACCACACTATGGCGCAAGTCAAGGGATCTGCAGCCAACACGGTCGCAAAACCGTCTGAGCCTCTGACTCAGACCCTCCTCTCGGCTCTGCACCAAAGGTCCGCAGTCGGTTCTGTCAACGATGCTGCAGATGGTGAGCTTTGCCTTCATCTCGTAAGCAAGACCGGCAGCCTTCACCAAATCAGATAGCCGCTGGAATCCAGAGAGAATTTCCTCAGATCCAAAGCGACACACGTCATTAGTGCCGACATGTGACACCACCTGCAGCTGACTGCACCCTGTGCTCTTCATGGCATCCGGAAGGACCCTTTCCACATCAGGAATGACTCCACTCGGAACGCACACGGAGTGCACACTGGCTTTCTTCCCCTCCTTAGCCGCCATATCCCTAAGGGCCCCATTACGCACCTAACATTGGAGCTCCCAACTACCAATAAGCCCACCCTCTGCGATTGCCCGGACCTTGAAGGCTGAGAATCATCCTCTGAAACAGGGCAGGCAGCTGCATCTGGCTCAGCCAGAGACAGCACCTGAAACCTGTTTGTCAGACGCACCGGGGAGGCTTTCTGATCAGCCTCCGGGGACGTCTTTCGCTGCCTGCCACGCCTTGGAACGACCTCCCAATCAACCACAGGCGAGGGCTCAGCCCCACTGCGGGCAGCAACCGAGGCAACCACAGCGGCAGACCGATATGGGGACAGACGGGACGAGGTTGACATCCCCGTGATACCCAACTCCGGCTCCCCACAGTGGTGCCCATTGGCAACAGCCTTAAGCTGCGCGACCGAAGTCAGCGCTGTCTGCAGCTGTGAGTGAAGGGATGCCAGCTCAGCCCTCATCCGAACACAGCAATCACAGTCCCTGTCCATTCTAATCGATGTTGAACAACAGCTACTGAAACACGAGTCCGTGCCTAGATAACGCAAGGGAAACACGCAAAGAATGTATGAACTAACCTGTACAAATGCCTAACGACTGCGCCACAATCTGCCTGAATTTACGATTACAGTAACTAAAACTCGAAATTACACCTCTTATACGAAACTCACGCCCAATTTATGTAAGAATCTATGAGGTAAGCACAGAAAAGAAGCTATATACGTATCTTTCTGCGCTGTCGATGTGCAAAAGAAGCTATATACGTATCTTTCTGCGCTGTCGATGTGCAAAAGAAGCTATATACGTATCTTTCTGCGCTGTCGATGTGCACCAACTGGGAGCACAGGCCACACTGGTCTCTGAGAGCCTACTAGACAGACAAGTGCCACTGACGTACCAAAACAAAACAAATGCCTAACGACTGCGCTACAATCTGCCTGAATTTAGGATTACAGTAACTGAAACTTGAAATTACACCTCCTATACGAAACTCACACGTAATGTATGTAAGAATCTACGAAGTAAACACAGAAAAGAAGCTATATACGTATCTTTCTGCGCTCTCGATGTGCACCAACTGGAAGCTCAGACCAGACTGGTCTCTGAGCCACCCGGTAACATTCCATTACAATCCTAGTATTTATACAGCATGTCCCACGAAGAATGGTCAAAATTCAGTGCCACTGACGTACCAAAACAAAACAAATGCCTAACGACTGCGCTACAATTTGCCTGAATTTAGGATTACAGTAACTGAAACTTGAAATTACACCTCCTATACGAAACTCACACGTAATGTATGTAAGAATCTACGAAGTAAACACAGAAAAGAAGCTATATACGTATCTTTCTGCGCTCTCGATGTGCACCAACTGGAAGCTCAGACCAGACTGGTCTCTGAGCCACCCGGTAACATTCCATTACAATCCTAGTATTTATACAGCATGTCCCACGAAGAATGGTCAAAATTCAGTGATATGACCGGAACGACCATTCGAAGCGAAAAAGTCTACTAAACATAGGCTCTGAAACGGAAAACTTAAGAGCTATAGCGACTTTATTTTCAATACTGTGAAACAAATCTGTTTTACTGCAAGCTCTTTGTTTTCCATATTCAGAAAGGTAGTATGGACCAAAACAAGAGCCGCATGCGGTAGCCGTGCGCTAGAAGACGCCTTGCCACGGTTCGCAAGGCGCCCCCCGTCGGAGGTTAGAGTCCTCCCTTGGGCATGGGTGTATGTGTTTTGTCGTTAGCGTAAGTTAATTTAGGTTTAGATTAAGTAGTGTGTTAGCCTAGGGACCGATGACCTTAGTAGTTTGGTCCCACATAACTTACCACAAATTTCCAAATTTCCAAAACAAGAAAACATTGTCTAGTAAACATGCTTTCTAAAATATGTACCTTAAGAACTATGACACGTCTTTATTTTCGTTAGTGTGAATCACTTCACTTTCACAGAACAGTGGCATACACTTAGGAGCCAAAGTTTCGTCGACAATTTTTATCTTGGTCTATGTAGCCCCCCAAAATATGGTAAGCAAAGGGTTTACAGTAGAAGAGATTTGTTTCACAATATCGAAGATGAAGAAGTGCTTATAGCTCTGAAGGTATGCGTTTAAGACCTCATGTTCACTACATTTTTTTGTTTCGGAGAATGTTCGTTGCTGTCATATCCCGCAGTATTGACTGTTCCTCCCGGGGCACCCTGTACAACAAAGTGCCGGGTGAGCAGTTTCCGTATATATACCAGGTGGCACACTAACGCCATCTTCCATTGAAGTTATTTAATCCTGGATACCACAGACGCCGAAGGCTTGCCTAAGCAGAACAGTAAAGCGGGCTCCACACCAACAGAGGAGACTTTGCCAAACGTAAGACAGGTGCTTGAAACCAAACAAATTACAGCTATAACTGGTCATATAGCTTGTCGCTGGAAAACTTGCTTGCTCTGGGAGGGGTGCCGGGTTCGATTCCTGAGCTCTAGAAAGGTGTCTGTGTAGAAGGCAATACCTAAAAGGTCCAAAGTATATTATTTATCTGTTTCAAGACATACCAACACATAATGAACCAGTTCGTGCTACACAATTGGCAGTATTACATGAATGCTATCATATCTTTAATTGTAATAGAGAACAATTAATATAATGAATATCATAAATGATGTTCCTTTAAACATATATTATAGATGGACAGATCTTTATAACTGCATTATTCATAATATAAACGTTCAAATGCATGTCCGCCTTATTGGGTGAACTGATGTAAGCGCCTCTCAGTATTAGCATCGGCGCCCCTTAACATTTCTGCAGATACCGAAGCTCAAGTATGACGTATTCGCTCTTTTAACACATATTTATTTTCCGGTGCCATTTCTTAAACCCTGGCTTTGATACAACCCCATCAGAAAAAATCCAAGAGCGTTATATCAGGTGACCTCGCTGGCCATCGAATGCAACCACCTCGACCTATCCACCGTTCGGGGGACCATCGTGCTGAAACCAGTACCTCACAGCTAACTAAAGTGGTATATCTTCTAGGAGATGCCGAAGATCAGCTCATTCTGTATGAATTGCATGTACAGCCGACTAGTTACTCGGTGAGCCAAATAAGCTGGTCTAATGATGTGGTCTCCTAATATGCTGCACCATACCCTAACAACCTGGAGCGTTTGCAAGTGATATGGCGTAACCAGTGAAGATATGCAGGAGCCCATTAATGTAGATTGAGTCAATAGACAGTGGCGTCAGTGGCGAAATAGCATTCATCTCCCTATAAAATCGCTGGATGAAATCCGTATTTACGGCTACTTTATTCACGAGACGACTGTAGAATGATACACTAATTCGGAAATCGTTTCCATATACTGTTGGCGTAGGTGCAACTGAAAGGGATGCAATTTTCGTTCCTCCAGAATCTTTTATACCGAAACCCTCAGTATCCCCAGACCGCTGCAGCTCATCTTTGTCCTAATTACGATGAGAAATTGATATTACTGGCCGAGATCTAATGAATTTCATAATATTATTAATAATGACCCTAATAGTATTATCATTGTTATTGTTATTTTATTATTATTATTATTATTATTATAGGTACAAATAACACTGCCGCCTAAATACAATAGCACGATAACACTTTAGTTTACATCATGTGCGTCACAGATTGGTAGGTTGAAATGGCTCTGAGCACTATGGGACTTAACTTCTGAGGTCATCAGCCCCCTAGAACTTAGAACTACTTAAACCTAACTGACCTAAGGACATCACACACATCTATGCCCAAGGCAGGATTCGAACCTGCGACCGTACCGGTCGCGCGGTTCCAGACTGTAGCGCCTAGAACCGCTCGGCTACCCCGGACGGCCACAAATTGGTCTTTCCATGACACGTTGTACCTGGAAATCTCCCTCTGTCCATCTCTGTGAATCTAAAAACATGGGCAGAAAGCAGACGTTGCGTTAGAGAACATTATGAATACAGGCTTCGGGTCTCAGCTGCATTGCGGTGCGTCTCCTCATAGATCAGTATCACATTCCGCTGGAGTACTTTGCAGTTATCTGTTTGACTGTAAGACCTCACCCGAACAAAAAACAGACGGCCACGAGACCTCATCAGAGCAGAACCTGGAAGAAAACGCACGCAGATGACGCAGCTCGGTGGAGTGTCTTTTGTACGTGCGCTTCCCCTTTGAACAGCAGTGACGAGGCAACCCTTCTTGCGCTAACGTGTCCGGGAAACATAAAACTACAGAGGAGTACTTGCATGGGTCACCTGGCATATATAGGGTGGTCAGAAGCAGTATGAAAAGCTTCTAAGCGTGTTGCATGATAGGTTGTGTTGAGCCTGATTGGCTAACTTCAATGCTAATTAACTCGGAAACAGAGCAAGGCATTTAATTTTTACCTTAACAGTTACTATTCAGCACAGGCTACCCTGCAACACACCTACAACCTTTTCAGACTGTTTATGACCACTCTGTACATTTCTCTTAAGAGCTCGTCTCGATGACCTTATGTGACAGTGGCAGCATTCATAATAAAGACCATTGATTCGCCCGTTATGTTTAATTACACTCTTCAGAATACTGTTTTCATCAATCGCGATACACAATATTTTTTATGAGACGTGGGACCAATGCAGCTGATTAACGGGGCAGTTCGTACTCTAAATGTCGTAGATGGAATGTTAAAATCACAGCTAGACTCCAATGGCTCTGACATACTGAAAGAACGCGATCAATTGTAGAGTTGCCTTACCTGTACTTCCCTTCTGCTTATTCCTGGTCTCATCCCGTATCTTCACGGCTTCGGTGCGTTAACTATTGGATTTGGCAATGTTAGTGGTAGGGAGAGACCAGACGCCCGTGCTGTTGCACCTCTTCCTACAGGGACGGAATATGTGTACACCATCTGCCTGCAACTAGTGAAAGTGTGACAACGTTTTCCAAATGATTGCAAATCGTGAAACTGAGGTGCGGGTTAGGTACTAACGCAGCATTCACGAGTGTGAGAATATTTTCGAAATGTGGGTACCAACCCAGCATTTAATTAGTTGGATGTGGCAAATCTTCTAAAAACCACAACCTATCAGACCGGCCTCCATCGTTAATCCGGTGAAGGGGCGTGGAAACAATGTTTGCTGCGTGCTCGGCAGTCGATAAGCCACATGTGTCCGCTGGATAGTGACAAACGACGAGCACCTAAGGGAGCTCAGTCTTCGTTGGCAGGGTACGGATTTGGAGAATCCAGGCTTCTTGAGTTAGACACAGGTGAGTACCTCCAGTCCTCTTTAACCTTAGCTGGTCGTAAAATGTGACCATTCTGGGGCTCGGGGCGCGGCAGTGGAACGTTGTGTTTCAAAGTGAACGGGCATCTTGTAGAGTCCTGCATGACCGAGTAAGCGAGCACAAAATACGAGATGGGACGAGCACATCATAACTGGATAGGCTGCCCGCATTAGTTCTAGTGACCTAGCATAGAAGCCGTGACCGAATACATAGCACGTAGCTTCAAACACCTTACACGTGTCATTATCCGTGAGAGACTGCAGCCAGTACGGACTTCTCATTTGTTGTGTGTCTCTCTCTGGAATCACGCATCGCGATGGAAGCCAGTGCAGTAAGACGTAAGATTGAAACCAATGTTTACACACTGAAGAAACGGGAAGGTCTAAAAAGCCAAGTATGGAGTACATTTCTGTTGGTTGTAGACGAAAACAGTGCGTCTACTGGGTACGTATCATGCATAAAGTGCTCCACATTATTGTGTTTCCAGTCGGGAACCACTTATTTAAAGAAACACAGTTGCAAGAAACCTCACAAAGATGCAGCATCAGGGATAACGGCAGTAAAAAAAAATAGTATTACAGCAAAGTGTGTTGCAATGTGTGCTAAAGATATGAGACCTTTTAATGCTGTTTTCGGTGAAGGTTTCAGAGAACTAGGCCAAGAATTAATACATCTAAGTGCCCATTATGGAGAAGTTAACGAGGCAGATGTCATGCCACATCCCTCTACTATAAGCAGACATGGCAAAAAACAACCTGGTGTAATACGAAACAGCACAATGCCCTAAGTTATTTCGGAAGTTTTATTAATAATCCAGTTAGTTCTTCTGTGGTTTCACAAACTGCAACAAATTTTCAGTGTCAATAACACTGTCGGGTGAGTAATTACTGCGGTTAAACACTGTTTCTTTATGATACGCGATAGATTTATAATTAACTAGGGTACTTGATGTGTACTAAGAGATATGCATTTTTTAACAGGAGGTACAATTTATTAATAACATGTGCTGCGACAGTTGATATGTGGACTAATTCGCATAATCAGGTGCACTATTTCACGCTTACAACACATTACATTAACACAGATTGGTCTCTTGTGAACAATGTTTTATTTACAACAAAATTCCCGGACGTTAAGAAGACGGGAGTAAACATCATGAAAGAAATTGAAGAGAGGATGGCTGATTGGGACATTTCGCCAGACATGTTGCAAACTTTTGTTTTTGTCTCTGACCAGGTTGCCAGAGTAATAAAGGCTTTGGAAAATCACGAAAGGATTCCTTGTGCTGCTCATTGTATAAACACGGCACTTAGCCATACTTTCGATGAAGATAACTTCTTGTTAAATCATGCCCCGAACATCGCATCAACAGTAAATATTGCAAAATGCATTGTAAGGTACATTAAAAAAAGTGGCCTCTGCTCGTCTTTGGGATGTAAATTCACGCAACGCATCTGATTTTCTGGGTCTTATAAGGCATTTAAGACCACAAAGCAACCTATGTTCAAACAGTGAAATAAGATCGATGCAGAAACACTTGTACCTATAAATGTGGCTGCAAACCTACGTCACTCTTTAAGCCAAAATATATGCGTGCAACAGAGACAATGATAGCAGCTGAAAGCATTTTTGATACGGGACTTAGGCAGAAAAGCAGCATCAAAAAACATGTTTCTGGAAAAACAGTCTTACAAAAACCAAAGTAGAGGCGAAAAGTAACAGGAGAAAAGAATTAGATACAAGGCCTCCTATCGGTGTCGTGGCTTTTCGACCGTAGGCTTTGCGATCCGTGACGTCAACTTGGTCTTTTCGACCACAAATATCTTAGCCGTGGTTTTTCCGACAGTCAAATTGCCGATCAAATTGTAATAAGAACGTTCCTTTACATTCCATCAGTGTTCATCACTGGCTACACAAATAGTACACAGACATGTGTAAATGGTTTTTTTATTTATTTTACTTTTTACTTTTTAATTTTTTGCATTTCAATTTTTACCCATTTTCTTTCTACAACATTACTGTAGTAAATGATTAAACAGCTTGTCTTATTTTATAAATTTTAATTTATAATTCAGCTTTTTTGTAATGTGTAAGTAGGCTGTTTAGGTTTTCTTATTGGTAACGCCACGTAGCGCTCTATATGAAAATCACTGACTGTGCTGTGTGCAGTCTGAAGCTGGTCGGCATTGTTGCAATAGTCGCTATTGTAGTGTTGGGCAGTTGGCTGTTAACAGCGCGTAGCGTAGCGCAGTTGGAGGTGAGCCGCCAGCAGTGGTGGATGTGGGGAGAGATCTTTCTTCTGCTAACTGTGCCTATCAGTAGTTAGTGCCTTCAGTAGTTTGAATCTTTTATTTAGCTGGCAGTAGTGGTGCTTGCCGTATTGCAGTAGTTCGGGAAACGAAGATTTTTGTGAGGTAAGCGATTCGTGAAACGGATAGGTTAATGTTAGTCAAGGCCATTCTTTTGTAGGGATTTTTGAAAGTCAGATTGCGTTGCGCCAAAAATATTGTGTGTCAGTTTAAGCACAGTCATGTATAATTGTTCAAAGGGGACGTTTCAAATGAAGCTCGAAGTTTTAAATTTCTTCTTACGAGTAGCTCTTTCCAACTTTAACTGAGCGTCAGGACAATTTCCCAACTCTCAGAATGAAACCATTTCCAGCCCGCTCTTAAAAGCTATTAAAGACTGTATGTACTCGAACAATACCGTAGTTTTACTCTCACCAGCTGTGTAAGAAAGACTTTTGAGTGGACGATCAGCTACCGTCTTGTCTGGATTATAGAATCCCGACAGTTCCTTACTCGCTTTCGCAGTAGATTTAAGAGGTATCACTTCACTTTGAGAAACTGGCTCCCCTGGAAGGGTCTATATAACCGATTTTCTCAGGCATCACCTAATAAATATATCGCTTTAAACCGAGATTGTATATGATTCCATTCGCTAGCGTAATTTCGTCTGAAAGCTCCATGAATGGGCTTTAAATGTCATTTTTTTGTCTTTAAACGGTCTTCCTCTCTTCACGTTATTTTAGTATTGTTTTGACTATGACTCTCTTTGCCACAGCTAATATGCACTACCATTTAAAGACAAGCCGCAGTTCGACGTTGTTACTAAAAATCTCGAAAAGTTCTTGATTAGTCTACTTCAGATTTTTACGCAATACTCTAATAAACGTTCCTGCGGACATAGGCTCTACATTTTCATGATATGTATGGTATATAAATATACATACACTGTACGAACTGGAAAGATGTTTATCACAGAATGGATTGGCAGTCAGGGGCTCATATAGTTAGCCAATCAACAGACAGTAATAATACCTAGAAAGTGTATTTTTTAAATCGTATACTTTCTTAAATGGAACAATGCCTATTGACATTACCAGATTGAAAGTAGCGTAAATTAGAATGCCAGTGGTGTTTGTTGCAGGATTCTAGTGCGAGCCATTTTCGAGATATCTCATTTTCAAAAGGTTCCACACCGACGTCTGTTTGTGCCATTCAGCCTGCGTAGTTTCTAGGTACGATGTTGTTATGTTTTCTTACAGTGTGCTCGTGTGTTCCTTGAGTGGACTGCCAGCCATTTAGTGTGTGACCGTCCAAGCAGCAGGTCGTGAGTGGACTATGGGATTTACCACTGCAGTAAAAGCCAAATGGTTCAAATGGCTCTGAGCACTATGGGACTTAACATCTATGGTCATCAGTCCCCTAGAACTTAGAACTACTTAAACCTAACTAACCTAAGGACAGCACACAACACCCAGCCATCACGAGGCAGAAAAAATCCCTGACCCCGCCGGGAATCGAACCCGGGAACCCGGGCGTGGGAAGTAAAAGCCAACATGCTTATGGAATATGGAAAGTATAGGATGAATGCAGTTCGTTCTTGTAGGGTTTATGCGGCTAGATATCCCAGTGGACCTCAAACATCTCGGCAATTATTTATCAACTTCTCAACCAGTAACGTGAAAGTGATGTTGTAAGATGTGGAGGTGCAGTCGCACGAGGATGTGACATGCGTCAGGTAAGCGTCCTATACATTCTCCATCGACACAGGTTTCATCCCTATCACATTTCTCTCCATCAAGAGCTGCATGGAAACGATTATGAGAAACGTGTTCACTTCTGGACATGGGCATTACGATAGCATACTCCTGAAGTATCATGTATCTTGTTTAGTGGTGAAACCACGTTTGCCAATCATGGCCAGGTAAACTGCCAAAATATGCACTACTGGGGTGTTGACAATCCCCGATGGCTTCGTCAGGTGGTACGTCAATGTCCATGGAGTGTAAACGTGTGGTGTGGGATAATGAATGAACCACCAGCTCATAGGACCGTTTTTCGTAGATGGAACACGGAACGCACACATGTATCACAGAATTCTAACAGACCATCCTCCACAGATGCTAGAAGACGTTCCTCTAAAGACTCGGAGGACCGTGTGTTACTAACATAATAGCTGTCCATCCCATGTTGCACGAAATACTGCAGCATGTCTTCATGAATTGATTCCAAATAGTTGGATTATACCCAGAGAACTTGTACCATGGGCGGGCCGTTCCCCATATTTCACGCCAGTGGACTTTTTTCTATGACGAAAGCGGATAGTTACTGTCTACAAGGACATTCCAGCTACACCGGATCATGTGCAACGATGTATTACTGCAGCCTGCTCTGACGTATCCGCTGAAATGTTAGCACGTGAGCAGCAGGCGTTCCATACCATATTGGAAGCGTGTATTGCAACTTCCGACGGTCATTCTGAACACTACCTGTGATGGTAATCTGCCTCGTTCTGGTCAGAATCCACATCACTCGTGTATGCATTTGCTTTATTCTTTAGTGTGTGATACCACATATATTGTACAAGTGTCAGTGTGTGAACTTTTCAAAACACGATATCTCGTAAATGACTCGCACTATAATCCTGCAGCACCAATGACATTCTAATTCACCCTACTTTTAGTCTGTTAACGTCAATAAGCAATGTTCCATTTAAGGAAGTGTGTGTTTGTACAAAAGTACGCTTTCTAAGTATTATTACAATCTGTTGATTGGCTAACAATAAGAGACCTGGACTACCAATCCATTTTAGGAACAACACAGATCACTAGCACTTCCGATTTGCCCGCAATATTTGCGCTGCAAGTTTTGGCGATTCACGGTGAATAAATGTAATATACACTAGTGTCTTAAATTAAAGCAACATACGGAAATTTTCCAAGGTTGCGTTTATTTGGCGCAATACAGTACACAGTTGGTATTAAAGTAGAAACAATGTAAACAATACTGAACGTAATGAGCTGCAACATGCATAACGGTAGACGAAAATGTTCTTCTCTTTTATCCAACTAAACAGATTTGCACACTCATTCTGACACCTGGTTAATGTGCTCAGTAAGGGGTGTGACCACCTCTGCCAAAATAAAGGCCTGACAACGACGGGCCAGGGTGTGAATGATGTCATCAACCTCATGTTCTACATCTAAATCTACATTCATACTCCGCAAGCCACACAGCGGTGTGTGGCAGAGGGCGCTTTACGTGCCATTGTCATTACCTCCCTTTCCTGTTCCAGTCGCGTATGTTTCACGGGAAGAACGACTGCCGGAAAGCCTCCGTACGCGGTCGAATCTCTCTCATTTTACATTCGTGATCTCTTCGTGAGGTATAAGTAGGGGGAAACAATATATTCGATACCTCATCCAGAAACGCACCCTCTCGAGACCTGGACAGCAAGCTACACCGCGATGCAGAGCGCCTCGCTTGCAGAGTCTGCCACTTGAGTTTGCTAAACATCTCCGTAACGCTATCACGCTTACCAAATGACCCTGTGACGAAAAGCGCCGCTCTTCTTTGGATCTTCTCTATCTCCTCTGTCAGCCCGACCTGGTACGGATCCTACACTGATGAGTAATACTCAAGTATAGGTCGAACGAGTGTTTTGTAAGCCACCTCTTTGTTGATGGACTACATTTTCTAAGGACTCTTCCAATGAAACTCAACCTGGCACTCACCTTACCAACAATTAATTTTATATGATCATTCCACTTCAAATCGTTCCGTAAGCATACTCCCAGATATTTTACAGAAGTAACTGCTACCAGTGTTTGTTCCGCTGTCATATAATGACACAATAAAGGATCCTTCTTTCTACGTATTCGCAATACATTACATTTGTCTATGTTGAGGGTCAGTTGCCACTCCCTGCACCAAGTGCCTATCCGCTGCAGATCTTCCTGCATTTCGCTGCAATTTTCTAATGCTGCAACTTCTCTGTGTACTACAGCATCATCCGCGAAAAGCCGCATGGAACTTTCGACACTATTTGGTCATTTATATATATTGTGAAAATCAATGGTCCCATAACACTCCCCTGTGGCACTCCAGAGGTTACCTTAACGTCTGTAGACGTCTCTCCATTGAGAACAACATGCTGTGTTCTGTTTGCTAAAAACTCTTCAATCCAGCCACACAGCTGGTCTGATATTCCGTGGGCTCTTACTTTGTTTATCAGGCGACAGTGCGGAACTGTATCGAACGCCTTCCGGAAATAAAGGAAAATGACATCTACCTGGGAGCCTGTATCTAATATTTTTTGGGTCTCATGAACAAATATAGCGAGTTGAGTCTCACACGATCGGTGTTTCCGGAATCCATGTTGATTCCTACAGAGTAGATTCTGGGTTTCCAGAAACGACATGATACGCGACCAAAAAACATGTTCTAAAATTCTACAACAGATCGATGTCAGAGATATAGGACTATAGTATTGCGCATCTGCTCAACGACCCTTCGTGAAGACTGGCACTACCTGTGCTCTTTTCCAATCATTTGGAACCTCCCGTTCCGCTAGAGACTTGCGGTACACGGCTTTTAGAAGGGGCGACAGGGGACAAGTTCTTTCGCGTACTCTGTGTATAATCGAATTGGTATCCCGTCAGGTCCAGTGGACTTTCCTCTGTTGAGTGATTTCAGTTGCTTTTCTAGTCCTTGGACACTTATTTCGATGTCAGCCAATTGAGGCAATAACGCCAAATCTTCCTGCAGAACTGCTCATAAGTCTGGGGGAGTGGTTGGTGGATGCTGAGGTAACGCAACCCGCTTCCCAAGTGGATCCCAGACATGCTCTATGGGATTCAAATCGGGAGAGCGAGCAGGCCACGCCGTGAGTGCATATCTTCTGTTTCCAACCACCCGTGCTCTGTGAGGTCGAACATTATCGTCCATCAATACGAAGTCTTGGGACCGATGGCCTCGCTGTTGGTCCCCTCCCCCAAACCAACCAACCAACCAACAAATACGAAGTCTTGGCTCACAGCACCTCGCAACAATTGCGCGTGAGATCTCAGTGTCTCCTCACAATACCTATCAGCAGTTAAGCTTGCGGATTCTCCCATACAATTTCATGAAGAGGTGTTTGAGTGGTCAACATAATCCCTACCCCCACTGTTAGGGATCCTCTTCGATATCGGTCTTTTTCTACAATGTTTGTGTCCCGAAATCGTGTTCCACGTACCCTTCAGATGCGACTCCGTCGAGAATCACTCTCCAGACCAAATCGGAACTCATCTATGAAAAGCACATTGGCCAACCGTTTGATCGTCCAGGCGGGATGTTGATTGCTACACTCTAGACGTTCCAGCGGTAAACAGACAACATGTCTCCTACAATAAAGGCCACTTTGCTTAATCCTTTGTACACTGTTTGCCTGGATACAACACGAGGAGATGCTGCGAGGTCAGGTTCCAATGGCAGCCCAGTACTAAGGCGGTACCGTCATGCACTTACAGCCAAATGACGGTCCACTCTATCTGATATCACACTTTTTCGGCCCTGTCCTGGTCTCCAGGGTACAGTTTCGGCCTCTATAAACTGTCGCCACATTCGAGAAACAGCAGAACGATTCACATTAAGCCATCGGGCCACATCAGTTTGCGACTCTCCTGCTTCCATTCTTTCTGTGGCTATCCACAGTAGAGTTAGTAGGCATATTCTCTGTGCCATACTGCACCGTCTGTTGGATGCAGAACTAGCCTAAAAACACTACCCCGCTTGATAGGTGCCCTAACGTCATTGCTGGCGTGGTTCTGCATTGATCGGAATGCCATCTTCCGTCAAGAGCACGATGGTAGCGACATTTGTTGACAGTTTGAATCATTATATCGTGAATTATACACAGGTCCGGGAAATAGCAGTTTCTTGCTTTAATTTTGGAGACCATTATATAAGGAGGACAGGTTGTTATCTAAAAGCTTGAAAAGTTCTTTACCGATTTACTTTAAAATTTCAGAAGATACTCTAATAAAATTTGTAAGGTCCTTTTATAAACATATGTAATATATAAATACGTATAATATATAATAGGCAAACGCTGTTAGCAAAACTCTCAAAACGTTCTTGATGGAATTACTTCAAATTTTTCAACAATGTTCTAATAAACATTCAGATGGACACAGGCTATATATATACAACAATAATGTACAGATAGGTGGTCTTGGAACGATCACATAAATAATGTTGTAGGTAGAGCTAACCAAAGACTGCATTTCATTGGCAGAACACTTAAAAGGTGCAACAGGTCTATCAAAGAGACTGCTTGCACCACGCTTGTCCGCCCTATCCTGGACTATTGCTGTGCGGTGTGGGATCCGCATCAGGTGGGACTGACGGATGACATGGAAAAAGTTCGAAGAATGACAGCTCGTTTTGTATTATTGCAAAATAGGGGAGATTGTGTCACAGACATGATACGTGAATTAGAGTGACAATCATTAAAAGAAAGGCGTTTTCCGTTGCGACGGGAACTCCTCATGAAATTTCAATCACCAGTTTTCTCCTCCGATTGCGAAAACATTCTGTTGTCACCCACCTACATAGGGAGAAACGATCATCACGATAAAATAAGAGAAATCAGAGCTCGCACAGAAAAATTTAAGTGCTCGTTTTTCCCACGCTCCTTTCGAGAGTGGAACGGTAGAGACAGCTTGAAGGTGGTTCATTGAACCCTCTGCCAGGCACTTTATTGTGAATAGCAGAGTAATCACGTAGAAAGATGTAGATGTAGATGTAGGCTTCCTTAGCTCTTCAGCCGTGTTCGGCGATCACGTATTCGGGACTCGCTTTCCCAAGAAGTATGATATATTTCGAGCACAAATACATGCATTTGAGCTGATGAGGTGTCTTCAAAATAAGATGTTTCTCATCTTTTCCGAGTCCCTTAGTGACGTGTAAGTATTACAAACAAGACAGGATAATCGGCTTTCTTTATCAGCAGTAGGGAAGCTTGTATCATTCTGCTGGGTGAGACGGCACGTGGGGATTTGTGGAGAAGAGAAAGCAGACCAAACAACAAGGGGGACCTGCGTTGTCGTATCCGCTGCAGACTTTCGCTTGCCTGTTCTGTTCAACAGTAAAGCAAGTGTGGGAGGACGAGTATTTAGCAGTGAGGGACAACAAGCTACGGTCGGATTGCCAAGTATCAGACCATGGCGCAACTCTTATCGGTAGCCCCGATCTGCTGAAGCAACCTTGGCCTGTCACCGAGTAGGACGCTGTTCCCTAAAGCAGGGCTACAGACTCCGGCGAGAGGACAACAACCCAGCTCTCCATTAATAAGTGAAACCTGTAGCATATGAAAATGTAGTACTCTAAAAATTAACAGTGTAAATTTTATACCTTGACGATATGGCAGAGATGAGAATCTGCTCACTATTTTAGTAACGCTGAAAATAGCGAAGCGAAGCAAGCGAATTTTAGTCTATTGTATTCTCCAGTCTTATCTTTTAGATTGGAAGCGTTTTAGTTGGTTGCGGAGTTGCTGGCTCAACCTTCCTCATGTCTCCATCAATATTTCACGTCATTCCCTTGAGTTTATCTTTCTTATCGTACGTTTTGGAACGGTCTAAAACTCGATTTTAGCATTTTACTTTCCGCGCGCGTGTGTGTGTGTGTGTGTGTGTGTGTGTGTGTGTGTGTGTGTAGTTTTTAGGGTATAGGTTAGTTTTATTTTTTGTTGATATTTTACCATTTTACCGTATAGGTTTGTTTTATTGTTTGTTGATATTTTACCATTTTACCAGTTTCAACCACAATTGTCTAACACAGAATTATAGTACAGGCGCTAGAGACCTAACTGTTATGTGCTCAAACTATATAAAACTGAGAACATGTTGTCGCGAGAGGTATGTAACGTTATTCGAGTTCTATGTCGAGACTTCCTCCTTTCGCGTGTAACTCGTAGACGATCGCGTCTCTCTGTGCGTTAGATACATTATCGGTTCCCCATATCTTCTGGAAGCAGTCTTTGGAACTTTTCCAGTAAAGCGTCCACAGCGAGAACTCGACTAGGTCTGGAACGACAGAGTTTGTCTAAAGCGTTTTGATCTTCTCTAGCTTCTTAATATTCGCAGATGTTATCTTTTTATCTGCCGGGAGAAGGGTTCGTAAACTGTTCTCGTATATTGACGACATTTTATTGAGCCGTGTTTCGGCTGAACAGTTCTTTGAAATCCTTGATAAGATGTTTAGATTTGCGTCTTTTGTAGCAAATAATATTTCCTCGGCTATTTCTTAGTCATATCTGAGACGAAGAATATGGAAGCGACTTGCATTACCTTTGCTTCAGTTCATCACTCCATCGTAGATGATTTTATAAGAAGACACACAGTTTGCTTAGAAGTACTCTAGCATTTTATTTGAAATTTATTATAACGTACAATAAGGATCACAATTATATTTCATAATCTTCTAAAATAACTATTTTCGACCTTTGCGGTTCATCAGATTCAAGTTCATGTAGTATTTGGATGGAAATTATCTCGTTACGTGTACTGTATGAGTACCACAGTCAAAATATGTGAAGATGGTCTTTCGTTTCGCTGCTCCCACAATATTTCGATTTATTTCGTCTCATTCGTGTGTGCCCAAAGTATATTTTTCTTTTTAATATTTCTCTGCTACTTTATTGTTGATAATGAGTACTTCTATTATCTAGAGCCTACTTCCGTGTTCACGAGTTTTGTTTTGAGTATTGTTAGGAGAGGGTTTCGTTTTTATCATTTTAAAGCAGTAGTCTCAACCTACATCGACTGGCCTCTCTCATCATTTGTAAACCACTAAGACCTAATCTAGAATTGCGCCGTAAATATGACATAACCTGTCTTGAAGTGTTCTGAAAAGTATGGCATTTGTGTTCTGATGAATATACGTCACATTACCCATTGCTGTTTGCCCTTTTATAACTTCCATGAACTCATACTAGCTTTTCGGACTCAACTGCCTGTTTCGTGGTCCATTCTCCTAAATTGAGCGGGCGAGTAGGTAGAATTGTTTTACTGATTTCGCTATATTTACTTTCAGTACACTTTTATAACTAACTTGACGCAAGATGCATGAGCTGGTAATTCAATAAAGCCTTTAAATGCTTGACGTAGAACACGGGCTAAACAATTAATCGTTGAGGAGTCCAGTACAGCTTTGTGTCTGTAGCTGGTAGCAAATTAATCTCTCTGGATTTCGCCGCTGTCAGCGCAGAGGCGCCGCAGTAGGCAGTTACTGCTAACTGACTGTGCAGGAATTGTTGTCTACGTCCTGATTCTTAGAAGCTCACTCCTCTCCGTACTAGAGACTTATCGGATGTCAATTCTGAATTCTAACAAGTTGACGCACTCCTTATCCTGAAATATTTTGTTAATAAGAAAGAAATTGCTGAATAAATTTTGGGGCGGCTGATTCTTCTAACGCATGACTTCCTTGTCAGCGTTTATTGAAAAAAAATTTGCACCAATTCTTATTTCTACATATTTTTCTTTTGTAATTCGTAATGTCACTATTGGGTTGCCTCATAAGGTGGATCTGTCTTGTAAACAAACTATTTATTTCCTGCAGTATACACCATTAGTGTCGACAATATATTGTCATTTCTCTGGAAGCTTATAAATGTCATTCTTCCAAATTGTGGGCTGTTTTCAGGTTGATGGAATCTTCAGGTTCAGTTGGCAGACCTCCAAGGAGGTCAGGAGTTTGCCATTCAGGAAATTCTGCAGGGAACGGAATAAATCAAAGTTGGAATGGGTAATCTCTGGCGAATACGGCGGGTGGGTTAACACACCCCACTCAAGAGGACGCGGCTTTTGACGGGTCACCATAGAGGTATGTGGTCTCACGGTGTCGCGGTGAAAGACAACATTGTGTCCCAAATCCGATCGTTTCTCTTCAGTGGCTGCCTTGAGACGATCCAACTGCGAACAGTATGTCTCGGAAGTGGTAGTCTCATTCAGAAGAAGTTCGTAAGAAAGGACACTTTCAATCCCACAAGGTGCATAGCAGAACCTTTCTCGTATGCAGCCCCGGTTTAAGCAGCGATAGTGGTGGCAGCCCTGTGTTGCACCACGATTTACTCTTCCGGGTGCTGTTGTACACGATCCTTTTCCCATCTCCAGTTATCAGTCGTTCCAGAAATGGCGCATTCTGATTGCGTCTCAATAAGGAGTCACAGACTAGCGCTGAATGAAGTTCGCTTACTCAGCTCACGAGAAACCCATACATCGCAAATATTTACGTAACAGAGCTTCCACAAATTCCTTGCTATAGTAGCGACATTGAGCTCCAATTCCAACATCCCCGTTGTCATTCGTGGATTGTTGATTATCATATCGTTAACCCGTTCCACTTCCGTAACAGTTGGCCGTCCAAATGGTTCAAATGGCTCTGAGCACTATGGGACTTAACATCTCAGGTCATCAGTCCCCTAGAACTTAGAACTACTTAAACCTTACTAACCTAAGGACATCACACACATCCATGCCAGAGGCAGGATTCGAACCTGCGACCGTAGCGGTCGCACGGTTCCAGACTGAAGCGCCTAGAACCGCTCGGCCTTGGCCATCCAGATCGAGGTTGTCTGTTAGGGTGAAACTTCCAGCGCGAAATCGAACAAACCACTTTTGACACGGTCAAGTCACTACTACATCGTCGCCATATACAGCACAAATTTTCTGCCAGCATTGTGAAGCGGTTTTCCCTTTACGATAGTAAAACAGCATAAGCAGTCGGAAACGTTCCTTCTTGCTTTCTATAGCTTATAAACACACGTTCACCCTCTTCTCCATCCAACGCCATACATAAACACACTCTGACATATCCAATGGCGCGTCAGGTTTCGACATCTACGTAGTACGGGCATTCAGGCAACGATGTTACCCTGAGGGCACGGCGGGTGCAGGGTTTGTAGGCGCCATAAATTGAACGCGCAAGGTAACGAACGAACTATGAGACAATCCAACATTTACTTGTTACTTATTATCTATTTGTGGCTTATTCTGCCTGTGAACTGAGCTCTAGCAGATGCTGCGGACCATTCACCATTTTTAACCAGAATATGTTATGAAAGCTTATAGTCATTTAAGATATAGATTACCGTACTGGCTTGAGTCCATAAATCATGTCACCATCGTCCCCAGGACATCGCTTTACTTATTTATCAATCAAAAATAGCGTTACGACATTTTTCAGTTATTTGAGTACAAAAAACAGTGTTCACCACAAGAGATTAAATTCCCACAATCTCGATAACTTTCTTGCTGCTGAGAAACCGTCTTAAACGACTACTAATTTTTGTTTCAGGATGTCTGTTTTTCGGTACGGCACTGCCAGCGAGAAAAAACGCATTTATGACGACGTATCTCAGGGACAATTGTAGAAGTGACAATTTCCATTCCTGTTGTTGGACCTGCCCACCGCATGGAGTTCATCTAGGTAGGATTCCAAACAGTTGTTACTCCTAAAGCCATCACTCACTCCTGAAAAGCACGTCAATGTTCAGAATATTTTGCAGAGAAATGGAATCGCCTACCCAGCTGACCGCCTGGTTATGTATGTTCTGTATCAAAATTTGTTCATTCTCCTAAAACAGAAAAAGGTGCACTCTTTAGATTAATTAGCAACACTTGAAGTAAGTGACTTCAAAGAAATGCCTGGAAACAATGTTAGCTAGACAAACTACGGGAGCTGTTTATAAATTAACCTCCCACTGACTATTAAAAAAAAAAATTTCTTTTCTACACTGTGCAACAAAATTAAAGGGCCACTTATCCCCGAAACTGAGTTCCGCTGCGGCGCAGAAGTTTGAAATTTGGCTCAAAGGTGCCTACAACCTACCTCTGCAACGGTGCAACAGCGCGGCACCCTATAAGTAATCTGTTGGCACATCCTAAAAAAAGGCCAAACATCAGACGTTAATGTTTCTTTAACAGCTAATTAATAGGGCACAAAATTTCATTACATTTCTGCCCAACGCCACCATGGATTTGTCACACCCTCCGTTATACACATTCCACTAGCAGGCATCTGGAATCAGAGATTTCTCGAGGGTTTGTCTCCCGGCAGCTGCATAGGACTACTTCGCAAACTGTCTCAGTACAGGTACATTTTTAAAATTCTCAATAAAGATTGGCGTGTGCCACCGAGGGTGGTACCCCTTTGGTGATCACGCCACAGGTAGGCGTGGAACAGAAGGGCTAAAAATGGATAAGCTCCCTCTGATGCTTCGGATCACATTCAGAATTCGTCGAGTGGTTGTGAACGGTCCCTACTGGTTCCAAAATATGTGGTCGCACTGCAGTTCAAAGGATTGCGAGCACGTTCACTGGATGTACAGACACGGTGTCCTTAGCGAAGAGCTAAAATGTTCAAGGATGTCAGCAGTGTCAAAAGTTATCAAGAACGTAGTAATGCTGTTCATGGCACTTCGAACTGTGGTTTACGACCGCGAAATTTGTGGGAATGAACGCCCAAGGTAAGGGATACTTTCATTGAGCCCCTTTATGCCATTCCTTGAGGCCGTCTCGTGTCGATTCTGAGCGGTGGCTTGTCTGAAACTTTTTCCTCTATCATCCATAAGAAACCATGTGATTTCAAACCTAGGTGTCGCGGATCTGACCTCCACTCTATAAGTGTCAAAAAAGGTGAGTAATGTGTATAAGAGGATGTGTGATTACCTTCCCATCGTGCGATACGTCCACGGTGGTGTTAGGCAGAATTGCGGTGAAATTTGGTTCCTCATTGACCCGCTTTACACGAAACTTGAGCTTCTGAGGTCTGGCCTTTTCTTCATATATTTCCACACGTTACATTCGGAGATATCGAGTTCGAGGATGGCGTCACATGCTGCCAAGCTTCTGCAACATTACAGAAGGAGGTTGCCCAAACATCTGCTTCATACTGGGAGATAAGCAAGAGGTTTCCAAAAAGTGATTCTTTAATTCTGTAGTGCAGTGTATAATCAGCACGTACATGTTGACAGTATTTCTCCGCAGAGTCACCACACATATTCAAACATTTGTCGTACTGTGACACTGCTTCTTTGCCCTTCATCAAAGAATGGTGCTGCCTGGTGTTTCAGGTAGTTGCTGCCAGCATCTTTGAGCTCATCGATGGGAAAGAAGTGAAAGTCCTTCGTGCAAATTCCAGACTAAAGGGAAAATGTTGGGCAATCTCCCTGCCAAATAGTTTCAGTTTTCCTTTGTTCGCTTCGCAGTGAAGGAAAATGATCCTTTGGGTAATAATTCCTCGCCGTTTGTTTTGGGTTGACGTTCCGAGTTTCTTAAGAGTCGCACAATGAACCTGTAATGCCACAACGTTCTCTCGCGTTACAGTTGTCACAATCTGTTCGCCATCACAAAAAACTGTAATATCATTTTGCGGTTTGACAGCGTGTGTTTGAATCTTTTGAGTTTATTGGAAGACTGAGTGTGTATCCACTGTTTGGCTTGGTCCTTAGTTTCAGAGTTCACGCATTGCACTCATGTCTCGTCCCCACTCCCAGTTCTGTTCAGAAATTCCTCCCCTTCTATGGCAGCGCTGAAGAATGTCAAGGCCGAACACATTCTTTCAGTTTTGTAAAGGTGGGTTAGATATTTTGGTACTCATTATGCGGAAAACTTATGGAAACCTAACCTCCCGGTGATAATGTTAAAGAAGGATGTCCTTGAAATCTGAAGCACTTTTCAGAAAGATTGGAGATTGTGAGTAGGGTAGCTGCCTACCACCTGGCCCCCTTTGTATATATTTGTGTCGTCACTAGAAAAGCTTCGGTTTAGTACTCATGACGTCAAAAGCCACACACACTTTCTATGAGGTCATAATCATTATGTCACAAACCACACACCCCTATACATGACGTCATGGTGGCAGGAAACTGAACAGCCAATAAAGCGAAACAGCAAATTACATCATAGTATTTTACAGGTCACTGAAACGATACAGCCAGTCACTATGTAGCCACATTATTGTATTCGAACGATCTGAATTTTGCGCCATATTTAAAAGTATCAGAATGACCTCCATTATTTATCAAAATACGTAAGTTTCATCTACATTGCATAAATAAGTATCATGTTCAAATTTATCTGAACTATCCGAATTTTGTGCCATCTTCAAAATACCCGAACGACCTGAATTACCTATCATAAAAAGCTGTAAAGGGTGTAACGATGTTTCTGCCAATGTTATTTTCACATCTAAAATTACAGTCTGAGCAGCACTTGTCAAAGAGCTGTACCCCACCTAGTACAAGGCACAATGGGGTCGTCCAAACTAAATATTTCCACATGTAAATTATCAAAACTTCTTACTCACACACACACACACACACACACACACACACACACACATACACACACACACACACGCATTGATTACGTCAAGTGTCACGACATTGATTCCTCGTCTAAAACGTATGTCAAGAAATATGTCTGCAAAACACAGAAACACACTCACAATGTTTATGAAATGTGTCTGAATGTCAGTCAGAATATGTAAAGGGTGTAGCTTACAGTATTTCCATGTCAAAAATGAATGTTAGAGAATATTTGAACAACACACACACACACATATACGCATATGTTTATGGTACGTGACACTGTGTCAATACCACTTCCCACCTGACGCCTAAGTCATGACTGCCAACATCCGTATTTATAATTCCATGTCTATATTACTCTATATATGTACAAAACGCTTGTGGCTACAGTAGCATCCTAAGGAAGCGACTGACATTTCATCCAAGGCATAAATGAAGCTATGCACAAAAACGAATTGACAAAGCACCATTTTAGGAGGAAAGAGTAACTTACAGTGTTTTTGCACCGGAAGTGTATATCAAAAATATGTAAAAGGTGTAGCTTGCAGTAACTCCACGTACGAAATGCAAGTAAAAAATACAATATCTAAATATGGATACGTTAGCTAAAAACTGTTTGAGTGGTACATTTCCAAAATAAAGAACATCGCATGATAATGTTATAGCTAGGCGTATGATTAGTAATATTATAATTACAGAAAGGTGGCGTGGCTTGGACGTCATGGGTACTGTAGTGACATGTGCAAGTGAAGTCACGAATGCAAACAAAGCGAGCCACAGAGTAGATAACAGTACTCCCACTCTAAACCGGAAGTCATGGACTGTGCGGCTGGTCCCGGCGGAGGTTCGAGTCCTCCCTCGGTCATGGGTGTGTGTGTTTGTCCTTAGGATAATTTAGGTTAAGTAGTGTGTAAGCTTAGAGACTGATAAGTCCCATAAGATTTCACACACATTTGAACATCTAAACCGGACCGACGTCTCGCATGCACAGTTTAATCGACATGTTGCACAAGCTCGTCAGTCACATCTATATGTGTTGCTAGACCACTTTCATTAGGCACATCTGTCCCACAAGCCTTGAATTCTCTGCAACACCCCCTCAATACAAAATCACTCATAACCTTATGACCACACACGCGACACTATAGACGATGAATCTCGGTGGCAACGACTTTATATGCTTGCAGAAAGTGAATGACAGAACGCACCTCGGAAGAAGCGGGAGACGCAGTAACACAATACATTTCATTTGCTTGCTGCTTACGCACCGACGAACGCAACAGCCAGCTGACTGACGCAACGTGACCTTCAATTCTTTTCCAACCACACAAGCGCCAAGAATCTACAACCTTTTGTTAATTTTTAATAACCTATCCGAGGATAAGTTTATTAATAGCCCTTCCAATAGGTTCACTCGTGAGACAGGCAAGTGGAAGAATTAGGTTCTGTACGAAACTGGAGTAACATAATATATCGAACATACACGGATGATGGCGGCACGATTCTGACAGATATATATGGGAGTGTACGGGAAGTCTTATGATGTACACTACTGGCCATTAAAATTGCTACACCAAGAAGAAATGCAGATGATAAACGGGTATTCATTGGACAAATATATTGTACAAGAACTGACATGTGATTACATTTCAAGCAATTTGGGTGCATAGATCCTGAGAAATCAGTACCCAGAAAAACAATATCTGGCCGTAATAACGGGCTTGATACGTCTGGGCATTGAGTCAAACAGAGCTTGGGTGGCGTGTGCAGGTACAGCTGCCCATGCAGCTTCAACACGATACCGCCGTTCACCAAGAGTAGTGACTGACCAGACGTTTTCAGTCGGTGAGAGATCTGGAGAATGCGCTGGCCAGGGCAGCAGCCGAACATTTTCTGTATCCAGAAAGGCCCGTACAGGACCTGCAACATGCGTCGTGCATTATCCTGCTGAACTGTTGGGTTTCGCAGGGATCGAATGAAGGGTAGAGCCACGGGTCGTAACACATCTGAAATGTAACGTCCACTGTTCAAAGTGCCGTAAATGCGAACAAGAGGTGACCGAGACGTGTAAGCAATGGTACCCCGTAACATCACGCCGGGTGATACGCCAGTATGGCGATGACGAATACACGCTTCCAATGTGCGGTCACCGCGGTGTCGCCAAACACGGATGCGACCATCATGATGCTGTAAACAGAACCTGGATTCATCCGAGAAAATGACGTTTTGCCATTCGTGCACCCAGGTTCGTCGTTGAGTTCACCATTGCAGGCGCTCTTGTCTGTGATGCAGCGTCAAGGGTAACCGCAGCCACGGTCTCCGATCTGATAGTCCATGCTGCTGCAAACGTCGTCGAACTGTTCGTGCAGATGGTTGTTGTCTTGCAAACGTCCCCACCTGTTGACTCAGGGATAGAGACGTGGCTGAACGATCCGTTACAGCCATGCGGATAAGATGCCTGTCATCTCGACTGCTAGTGATACGAGGCCGTTAGGATCCAGCACGGCGTTCCGTATTACCCTCCTGAACCCACCGATTCCACATTCTGCTAACAGTCATTGGATCTCGACCAACGCGAGCAGCAATGTCGCGACTCGATAAACCGCAATCGCGATAGGCTACAATCCGACCTTTATCAAAGTCGGAAACGTGATGGTACGCATTTCTCCTCCTTACACGAGGCATCACAACAACGTTCCACCAGGCAACGCCGGTCAACTGCTGTTTGTGTATGAGAAATTGGTTGGAAACTTTCCTCGTGTCAGCACATTGTAGGAGTCGCCACCGGCGCCAATCTTGTGTGAATGCTCTGCAAAGCTAATCATTTGCATATCACAGCATCTTCTACCTGTCGGTTAAATTTCGCGTAGCACGTCATCTCGGTGGTGTAGCAATTTTAATGGCCAGTAGTGTATATGGGAATGTACGGGAAATCTTATGATGTACACTAAACAAAAAATTCAATAAATCGGAGATCACTTAGAGCTATAATGTATTCGTTCTTCCTATGTTGTATTCGTGTATAGAACAGACGTCAACAAAACACAGTACAAATGAAAGACTGGTCCACGTGTCTGATTGCTATGTATAGCTTTCAGGCTATTTGAAAATTGATTTACGAGGCGAGATGAAGGACCATAAAAAGAATTAGCCGTCCAGAAATTCATGAGGTAAAGGCGTGCAAGTATGTTGGCAGCAGGGAGGTGGAAGTCACGAGGAGTGGGACAGGAAAAGCTCGCTTATGAGCGGCGAGTAAGCAGCTGGCGAGGAATCGATTGGAGAGAGGAGGGCGTCGAGTGGCCGCGTTATCCACTCGAGCCGCGGCAGCAAACGCCGCAGCCGCAGCCGCGGCCGCTGGAGCCACGCCACTGCGTGACGCCGCCCCTTCCTGGGCGTCAGCTGCATCCGCAGCCACTGCGAAATGGAAATCGCTATTTTCCATTCAGAAAACCAACAAACTCCGGTGTATACGTTCCACATGTATCTCGTTGACCAGTATGAATTGAGAGATCATTTGTTACGATCTCGATCAGTTGCTACACGTTTTCAGCTATATGTCCTAATACATCTAGCAAACGACAGAAGTTCAGGATATCCATTTGCACAATGATCGAAATTACTTAATTTCTTCCATACTATTTGTAACCTGAAAATGTGACATTAATGATTGAAACAATAAAGGTCTGCATCAGTAACGTTCCTTTACGCATATCAAGACGTGTTTCAGGAATTTATTCCCGTTTCAAGTACTGTGGGGCTTTACATAGGTACTGTTTCTGATGTCTGCGTGTGTGCTGCTTTTCTCTCTTTTCCATGCAGTCATCGTTTTATGTTCATACCGCAGTCGGGAACCGGGATATGTAACTCTAGGAATTTAAGAAACTGATGTAAATCGATATTAATTTTTTGTATGCCTATTTTATTGTGCCATCTTCATCACGAAACACATAATATATTTCAAAGACATAACGATAATACTACTTGCGAAACAGTTTGCCGGCCGCGGTGGCCGTGCGGTTCTGGCGCTGCAGTCCGGAACCGCGGGACTGCTACGGTCGCAGGTTCGAATCCTGCCTCGGGCATGGGTGTGTGTGATATCCTTAGGTTAGTTAGGTTAAAGTAGTTCTAAGTTCTAGGGGACTTATGACCTAAGATGTTGAGTCCCATAGCGCTCAGAGCCATTTGAACCATATTTTCGAAACAGTTTGCATACAGCCGTAAGTATACTTTTATAGTGGACTGCTTTTTTATTTCCATGAAAATATTACATACAGCTGCTCTCAGAAACACAGCGACTATTTGTTATGACAATTATGAATTACATTCTTTTCCGTGATTTTTTCACTCCATAGATATAGTTGTTGAATATGAGAAAAATGTGTAAAATATTTAAGATTCCTTTTATTTCTATTCGTTTATGCACTTTGTCTGTTGCTGAGCAGGGTCAGTCATTAGCCAATGCAATTTTGTTGACGTATTCGAGTTTCTTTTCCTCTTTGCCCTTGGCCCTGTGTACCGTGGTTTTGTATTCAGGCTTTTGTGCATCTGGATCACACGATGTGGCAGCGATTGTGATGCTGTAGGTTCCTTTTATCTACATATCTTAGTTTTGTGCTCGTTATTATAATTTTATATGCACAGACCTTAGAAATCAATGCACTGTAAAACCTTCTAAAGTCACATAAAGTGAAACTATCTTTTCCACATACAATAAAGTACAACAGAAATTAGTTTACACCTTGGACATTAAGACAGTAAAAGTCCTAGATTGAGGGATACACAAAATTGCAAACTGGTGGAAATTGTAGTACTGGGCACATGGAGAGTGACAGCTTTTAACACAAAACCGATTTAAAAAAAGAAACCGCATCGACAACCATAAAAACATCTGGATACCTATCCACAAGCTCAGAATATCTTAAGATATTTCACCATTTCCGTGATTCACGTGCAATGAACGTAACAGTGGAATCATAAACAACTGCGAATCACAGAAAATCAGGGACAAGAATCGTTAACGGCAGGGTAGATAGCGAACCGATATTTTTTTAAATGTTTGTTTTATGTATTAATCTGTGGCAAAACCATAAAATATTGTGTTCAATTTTTCTCATAAGTTTATCATATTTGACAACTATAGCCACAGATTGAAATAACAGTGAAAAACAGAATTATATGAAATAGCCATTGTTCTGCTGACAAAAGCTAGAAGTGACAGTTTAATCTTCATCATTATTTGTTCTGTTAACGAGCCTTTAAGGCCTACAGCAGAAACCAACACAGTAAAACCATACTACAGAAGGGAAATACAAAAGCGGCACACTATAAAAAATTTATAAAGGAAAACATTACAAAAACACAATGAAAAAGGAAATCAGTAAGTCACAACACAGGAGGTATCTACCGTTGGCAATCTCTATCTTTATCCTCCACTGCTGATGGCTCCACTTGTTAAAGGATTTTTAATACTCGATCCGTCCATCGCGTCATTGGACGTTCCCTTTGACGTTATTCAGCAGTTGAAAATGGTATACGTGGTTGTGGAGGGATCCATCATCTCGAAATATATGCCACGCGGAGTGGCCACGTGGTTGGAGGCGCCGTGCTTGGCAGCATGATACAACGAGATACTTTATTTTATTATCACACACCACCAGCACAGTTTTCTTCACATTGTGAAGAAATTGGGAAGCGTCAGTGTATACTTACTCCACGATGTCGCAAAGTATCGCAACATTATCAGCAAGTACCAGGATTACTTTTGCTCCCACCATCTCTATTTCTTTGATTCGACAGTTCTCCTGGCTTACTTTTCCCGAGGCCAAGTTTAGTATTGGTGCCAATGAATCTCCTAGCCTCAATCCATTTCGAATACTGAATGGTGGCGATAGTTGATTGCTGAAACGTACTTGACAATTTGATTGACAGTAGCAAGTGACATTTTAGTGGCCGGCCGGAGTGGTCGAGCGGTTCTAGGCGCTGCAGTCTGGAACCGCGCAACCGCTACGGTCGCAGGTTCGAATCCTGCCTCGGGCATGGATGTGTATGATGTCCTTAGGTTAGTTAGGTTTAGGTAGTTCTACGTTCTAGGGCACTGATGACCTCAGAAGTTAAGTCCCATAGTGCTCAGAGCTATTTGAACCATTTGAATTTGACATTTTAGTATAAACACAAAAGTAGTCCACCAAAACGGAACACATCTAACTGTAGCCAAACGTTTTGGTAAACAATACTGTCGTATTGTCGCATCACAAGACAGAATAAATTGCTTCTAAATTTTGGAAATGTCAAAACTAAACCTGTTGTAAAAGCTTGTTTCAAATCATCGAACATTCGGTAGACCAATCAAATTGTGATCCTTTTTGTAAAAAACAATTTTAAGTTCGGCAGTTTGAGCAAACCTCTTCACAAATTTAAGATAATAATTACAAAGATCTAAATGTTATTCCAATTGTTTAACTGTTTGCAGTGGCAATAAGTTCCGAACTGCTGAGATTAATCATGCATCTGTACTCTCTCGTTCCTGACTAATTACATGCCCAAGACAATTTACTTCCACTGCTGAGATTAATCATGCGTCTATTCTCTCTCGTTCCTGATTAATTACATGACCAACACAATTTACTTCCACTGCTGCAAAACGACATGTATCAGTGCTGAGCATTAGTCGTACTGTCCTCAGTCTCTGGAGCACTTTTTCCAACCGTCATACATGATCTTCCATCTCCTCTGAAAAGCCGATATTGCCATCAAGATACAACATACCTTGCTTTGGCTTCAGTCCTCTAAGTACCTCATCCAATAACCTTTGAAAAATGGCGTGTCCGTTCTAGAGCGCAAATGGCATTCGATGGTATTTAAACTGGCCCCAGGGGCCGGTAAAATCTATCTTTGTCTAATCTTCCAGTGATGCTTCCAGTTGATGACGTCCACTCTACAAATCCATGGCGGAAAAATATTTACACTGACCCAAGTTGTCCAGAACCTCCAATATGATCAGTATTGGATATCTTTAGATCATGGTTGTGCGTTAAGGTTTTGGTAGTCACAGAAATATCTTAATTGCTAGTGCCATCTGGTGACATTTTCGGGACAAAAGTGACAGATGCCCCTTACGGACTATCACTGTACTTAATAATACCAGCTGATAGCTGTTGGTCGATAAATTCTTCCATTATCGATCGCATATATTTCACAATTCTTTATGGCTTCTCATAAAATGAAGCGCTATTACCGGCTGCGTGAGTGGTGTTGCTCGTAATGGACCATTAGGATTAAATAAATGTGTGAACTGCAGTAATAAAGTTTCCATCACTTTTCTATCGTTCCCATGTAAATGTTTTACTTTTTCAAGTAATTAGAAACAGGGTTTTTGCAGCAGATGTGCTCACTTGACCTTCCTGTCGACTTCCTCTAAAACACCCAAATTAGCAGTCACCCTTTGACAGGTTTACTTCATCCATGCCAAAATTATTGTGACTGAATGGAACCATAAAACCTTCATCCACGTCACTGACGCGTAACTTACTTCTGCTTAGAAAACAGTGAGACTTATTCAATTCCTTGTTAGCTTCCAATGGCTCCACACACTTACAATAGCCCGTGGGGTAAATATGCATATATGCTAACCCAGCTTAACTTCCCTGTACTTTGCCGAATTGTATCATGCGAATTGGTCTTTAGTGCTGGTGTCTGCCGTTTATTTGGCACCTCCTCCATTACTGGTGAGCCCTGAAACATCGCAACACTTGCAGTTGTTGTCCCTAGAGCAAATAACAGACCCTCCCCCTCCCCTCCCCCCCCCCCCATTCAAGATCATTTGTATGCTGCGAAATGTAAATTTTTGGCATGATGTTAACAAAAGACTTGAGTCCCATGATCTCACAGTACCCTTCCCCAACATGCAGTAACCCTTCCACATGCTCTCCAAAACTCTGTTTAAGAAATGTATCTGATTGTTTAAACCTAAAAAGTGGCTTTGCGTCACATGTATCTACATCTACATCTACATTTATACTCCGCAATCCACCCAACGGTGTGTGGCGGAGGGCTCTTTACGTGCCGCTGCCATAACCTCCCTTTCCTGTTCCAGCCGCGTATGGTTCGCGGGAAGAGCGACTGCCGGAAAGCCTCCGTGCGCGGTTGAATCTCTCTAAATTTATATTCGTGATTTCCTCGGGAGGTATAAGTAGGGGGAAATAATATATTCGATACTCATCCAGAAACGCACCCTCTCGCAGCCTGGACAGCAAGCTACAACGCGATGCAGAGCGCCTCTCATGCAGAGTCTGCCACCTGAGTTTGCTAAACATCTCCGTAACGCTATCTCGCTTACCAAATAACCCTGTGACGAAACGCGCCGCTCTTCTTTGGATCTTCTCTATCTCCTCTGTCAACCCGACCTGGTACGGATCCCACACTGATGAGCAATACTCAAGTATAGGTCGAACGAGTGTTTTGTAAGACACCTCCTTTGTTGATGGACTACATTTTCTAAGGACTCTCCCAATGAATCTCAACCTGGCACCCGCCTTACCAACAATTAATTTTTTATGATTCAAAAATGGATCAAATGGCTCTGAGCACTATGCGACTTAACTTCTGAGGTCATCAGTCGCCTAGAACTAATTAAACCTAACTAACCTAAGGTCATCACACACATCCATGCCCGAGGCAGGATTCGAACCTGCGACCGTAGCGGTCGCTCGGTTCCAGACTGCAGCGCCTAGAACCGCACAGTCACAGCGGTCGGCAATTTTATATGATCATTCCACTTCAAATCGTTCCGTACGCATACTCAAAGATATTTTACAGAAGTAACTGCTACCAGTGTTTGTTCCGCTATCATATAATGATACAATAAAGGATTCTTCTTTCTATGTATTCGCAATACATTACATTTATCTATGTTAAGGTTCAGTTGCCACTCCCTGCACCAAGTGCCTATCCGCTGCAGATCTTCCTGCATCTTGCTGCAGTTTTCTAATGCTGTAACTTCTCTGTATACTACAGCATCATCCGCGAAAAGCCACATGGAACTTCCGACAGTATCTACTAGGTCGTTTATATATATTATGAAAAGCAATGGTCCCATAACACTCCCCTGTGGCACGCCAGAGGTTACTTTAAGGTCTGTAGACGTCTCTCCATTGAGAGCAACATGCTGTGTACTGTTTGCTAAAAACTCTTCAATCCAGCCACACCGCTGGTCTGATATTCCGTTGGCTCTTACTTTGTTTATCAGGCGACTGTGCGGAACTTTAACGAACGCCTTCCGGCAGTCAAGGAAAATAGCATCTATCTGGGAGCCTGTATCTAATATTTTCTGGGTCTCAGGAACAAATAAATCGAGTTGGGTCTCACATGATCGCTGCTTCCGGAATCCATGTTGATTCCTACAGAGTAGATTCTGGGTTTCCAGAAATGACATGATACGCGGCCAAGAAACATGTTCTAAAATTCTACAACAAATCGATGTCAGAGATATAGGCCTATAGTTTTGCGCATCTGCTCGACGACCCTTCTTGAAAGCTGGAACTATCTGTGCTCTTTTCCAATTATTTGGAACCTTCTGTTCCTCTAGAGACTTGCGGTACACGACTGTTAGAAGGGGCCAAGTTCTTTCGCGGACTGTGTGTAGAATCGAAAGGTATCCCGTCAGGTCCAGTGGACTTTCCTCTGTTGAGTGATTTCAGTTGCTTTCCTATTCCTTCGACACTTATTTCGATGTCAGCCATTTTTTCGTTCGTGCGAGGCTTTAGAGAAGGAAGTGCAGTGCGGCCTTCCTCTGTGAAACAGCTTTGGAAAAAGGTGTTTAGTATTTCAGCTTTACGCGTATCATCCTCTGTTTCAATGCCATCATCATCCCAGAGTGTCTGGATCTGCTTTTTCGATCCACTTACTGATTTAACATAAGACCAGAACTTCCCAGGATTTTCTGTCAAGTCGGTACATAGAATTTTACTTTCGAATTCACTGAACGCTTCACGCATAGCCCTCCTTACGCTAACATTGACATCGTTTAGCTTCTATTTGTCTGTGAGGTTTTGGCTGCGTTTAAACTTGCAGTGAAGCTCTCTTTACTTTCGCAGTAGTTTCCTAACTTTGTTGTTGAACCACGGTGGGTTCTTCCCGTCCCTCACAGTTTTGCTCAGCACGTACCTGTCTGAAACGCATTTTACGATTGCCTTGAACTTTTACCATAAACACTCAACATTGTCAGTGTCGGAACAGAAATTTTCGTTTTGATCTGTTAGGTAGTCTGAAATCTGCCTCCTATTACTCTTGCTAAACAGATGAACCTTCCTCCCTTTTATATATATATATTAACTTCCATATTCAGGGATGCTGCAACGGCCTGATTCTCCGTTCTGCGCTTACAGAGTAGAAAAGTTCGGGTCTGTTTGTTATCAGTAGTTCCAAGATGTTATCTCCACGAGTCGGTTCTCTGTTTAATTGCTCGAGGTAATTTTCGGGTAGTGCACTCAGTATAATGTTACTCGATGCTCTGTCCCGACCACGCGTCCTAAAGTCTGGAACCGCGCGGCCGTTACGATCGCAGGTTCGAATCCTGCCTCGGGTATGGATGTGTGTGATGTCCTTAGGTTAGTTAGGTTTAAGTAGTTCTAAGTTCTAGGGGACTGATGACCTCAGCAGTTAAGTCCCATAGTGCTCAGAGCCATTTGAACCAACCTAAACATCTGTTTGTCCCAGTTTTTATCCAAGTCAGTCTGGTATCTGTTTCCAGGAAGATTTCGTCGAGATGAAAAAAAGGTGTAATAACATTTTATTCTGCAATCGATAGTTAATTTAACGTTATACTGCGACATCCCATCTGTAACTCTGAGAATACGATGATAACTAGCTATCTCTCACCTTGCTGTGGGCTGTATTGCAGTTCTTTCCGACTTCAGAAAAAGACGTGAAGCTACTGGAAGCCACAATCGCAAAGTGACACTCCATTTTACATGAATTGAGCTTCAAGTTCTTTGTCCAAAACTTCAATCATCAGTGATCATCATTTCATTTGTCTTCCAAGTAACGTGAAGCCGCTGAAGCTGGATAGTAAGCCATCGTACAATACAATACAATACACAGCACAATACGAGCGTATAAAATCAGGCAGTAGTCTGCTGACTTCTCAGGAAAATAGTTGCCACGAATTGGCTATAGAACCCATCTCAGCGCGGTCTTGGAATCTAGCTAGTCACAGAGGAGTTCACATCATTTCCCTTTCATTACTGGGTACAAGAAGCCGCGATTCAGGAGTATATATAGTATTCAACCGAAAATAATATTTTGGGGAACTCTGTTTTTGGATTGTCATAAAGAAAAAACCTTAAATTTGGCCAAAGAATCGGATTTGTTAGGTTCTAATAGTCAAACTTAAAGGATAATTTCCAGGACTATTCCTTCCATCTGTCTGGGAAACGAAAATTATATACTTAAGAACTGAAAGTTTTTGTAGATTAAAACTTTGTGCTTGCCCTTATGCTCAATCGCATTCATAATATGCAATTGGCTAATGATGCTACCGAAACCTATTCAGCTTACTTTTAGTCTAAACTAAAAATCTTGAGCACAATTATCTATGTTGATATTCAAATGCTGAACCACTTTTTTTTACGTCTGAGTTTCCAATAATACATCATCTTTTGCCTTGTTTCTCAAAGTGCCGATTTTTAACACTTGGCCGTAACTGGTCACTTCGTTATCTATCGGTGAGAGAAGAATAACACTGTTAGTGGCGAAGAAATCTGTCTTTCCCCTCGTCATTCACCCGTAATTCCATATCTTTCCAATATGGTTCCAAGTGCAGCCATTAAAACTGACTACTGCATTTTTAGTACAGTTATTACGATGTTCCGTGTAAGGGCACTTATTTTCATTTTGCATGCTTTGAATTGCTTTCAGAATTACAGATCTTGTTACTGAACCTATGGCTGCTAGCCCCGCGAACCTGCAATTAAATCAAGCGAAGAAATGGAAAACATTGTAACTGCAGTTTGTTTCAAAAATGCATTTTCAGTGCTATTGTGCTCTCGGCAATCTGTTGCATCACTCCAGATTTGTTGGAAATGTAATCATGGAGAAAATGTTTCAAACATTCATTACTAGAAGGTGCATGGTCTTTGTGTCAAGTAGAGCTTCCCTCAGGAGTTCTGCCAGCTATAGCTATGAATCCATTCCAAGTAATTTCAATGCATGCAACTGACCTACTTAATTTTAAAGGCGCTGCTGGAATATTATTGTCAATGCAGGCATGCAACATCTTCAAATGCAACATGATCCAAGTGTCTCGCTGTTATCCTTCTCAAATAGCTGTCAAAAATTCCTACTCTGAAACAGAACAGTAGAAAAATGACAATGTATTCAAAAGGGGAAAGAAAACGGCAGATGTATGCCATGCTGTACTTCATCAGAAAGACCAATCATTTTTATAAGTTTCAAAACTGTAAGACCTGATGATGATGCTACTATTTTGTCCTCTAAAGTACAAGGAGCTTTATACCAGTCTTTGTAACATGTGATCCCAGCAGTTGAGTTGTACAACAAACAGAGGCCCATACTGAGGGACTTTTTTCATGAATTTAATGTGTTTTTTTTTTACTACAGTTCTACTGGTTATAATATCACTGCTATACTTCCGTACCTGTAATACCACAAATAAAGCGTGGTATCTCTTTGTTAATATCATTTGGAACAAAAACTTTCTATTTGGCGCTCAGAACCAGTTAATGTTCAGGTATGGCAACGTTCGTAAAAATTATTAATTTTCTGATTTGTCTGATTATTTTCTGCAGTGATTGGGTGGACAGCATAATTCTGCGGTCTCAGAAAATCTTCTAAGTTTCTTGGATACTAGTACGTTACATACAAAAAGAGACATTGTGTTTTTGAATCTCCTAACAAATGTGTGATTACCTCTCTTCAGTTATAGATTTTTGCTTTAATGCATCACTGAAATGCGTAAAGGTACTTTCATTTTGATTTCTGTCTTCCCCATAACGCGGTTGGCTGTGGCTAAAAGACAGCATATGTCTTCCTTTTTTAGTGTTTTATCTGGTAGACTAAATGGCAGCAGCATCCGCGATCACGATTCTTTAAATTTTTTGGCTCCTTTTGCTTCACTTTCATGTTCGTAAAAATGCGGCTGCCCGTCCTACCTTTTTCGTGTCTTCAGACTTCATCCTTGCTCTTTCCGCAGGAAGTTAATCTGCTTTATTTAAATCGTGAATATTTGAAGCCCCAGTTTCATATTCTCTGAAGACTGCGTCTAGAGGTCTTCCACCTTTCTGCCCAAGCTTTAAAAACTCTCTGAGTTCAGTTCCTGGATGGTAGAAATGATTGGTACTACTCAAATGTGTTTCAACGGTAATTTATTCCCAGCTTGATTTCCCGTACTTTTCGCAACATGGTGCATACTTATGTAAGGAGTGAGTGTATTAACAGTTGTATAATAAACAGGTTTTCGTTGTTAGTATGCTTAAGAGATTGTAAACTGAAGTATTACGCATCGGCATGCGATGCACGTGTACACGACACAATCCCTGCGGTGTATTTGCTATTAAGAGAAACCGTTTATAATTTATTAATCAATAGTTCCACGCACAATAAAGCACTCTAATATTTGTGTCAACATATTAATACTGACATTAGCGATATAGATGGACAGAAGTGTATTTAAATAGCTGGTAATGAGAAGCTATGCCTTCACGTGGGAAAACGAATTTGGATTTATTTTACTACTGAATTCACAACGTCTGTAACGTGACACCTGTGCATGAATATTTCAAGACTCAATTTCAATCAAAGTATACTGCTTTAGAGACATCCGTAAGCCAATTTAGAGGTTAGGTTGTATTACATTTTCTGACAACTAATTTGAAATAACGCGAAGTGATGCTTTTGGTAACTTTTTGATGATTACATATTATATTGTGTATAACAAATAGCGATGTATACAGCTATTAGTCATCAATGTGGTATCGGCATGATTTACTTGAATACCAAAACAGCTTCTACGACATAATGCCAACGCCTTAAATATTTTCAAACAGGTTATTATGAGAGGATGGAATACATATACGGCCATCAGAGTATCAGAGATATGGTGTTCAGTGCTTACAAGAAAATATATTTTTCGTCTTGGATGCTAGCCTTTGAGACAAACATATAATATTCTACAACATTACTGAAGCTCTACGACTTATCTGTGGGTCATCATTGATAATACATTGGCAGATCGAAAAATCACACAGGAGTCCAGAAGAATTCAATAAAAATTGCTAGAACTTACGTTGTATATACTGGGTAGGAAATGAAACTTCAAGAACATTCAGACAGGTTACGGAATACCTGGGTGCAGAGTGTGGCACCATTGCTGCCACTACCTCCAAATGACTGCATCATTTTGAAGTATCTTCAGAAACATTTAAGGCAAAATATGAAATTTGAGTGACTGAAGACATGGGGTTCGATAGCAACGTAGCAGTGACTTGAAGGCTGATGACTGGGTAATTTCTGTTACTGATGATCTTATAAAAGTAAAAACATAGTTAGGTTGAACAAACTTCCAGTCCAGTAGAACTTCTGTTTCTGGTAAGTCTACGAGTCTACAATGTTACCATTCAGTAGGTCGTATCCTTCAATAGCGACGATTATTATTGACCAGAGTGGTGATTAATATAAACGTGTATTATTATTTATTACCTGTTATTAGATATTAGGTATCACTCCTGATTGAAACTGAAGGCTGAGAACACAGATTGAGAAAATTTCATTGCCTATTCTTATGGAGTTCCTCCGACTCAAATAAAGACTTCAGGTACTGCACAGTACCTGCTCATAAGCATTCCATTGCTAAAATAGCCACCAAGAACATACAAATAAAGGTGGAACCAATATTGACGTCTCATGGGTCTTGAAAACTACACTGGTGTCCAAAATTAAAACAGTATAAACAGGCGATAGTAAAGTAGAAACAATGTGAAGAATACAGAAAGTAAGCAACTGTAACATGCATAACAGAAGATAAAAATGTTCTTCCTTTTTTTCCAACTTAACGGATTTGCACATTCCGACTATTGTTTAAAGTGCTCAGTATGGAGCGTGACAATCTCTGATAGCAATGCTGGCCTGACAACGACACGACATGCTGTGGATTACGTCATGAATCTCATGTTGAGGCAATAACGCTCATTCTTCCTGCAAAGCTACTCGCTGTGTTGGAGAGTGGTTGGTGGACGCTGACGTAATGCAAGCCGTCTCCCTAGAGCATCCCAGACATACTCTAGGGATTCAAATTGGGAGAACGAGCAGGCCACGCCATGCGTGCAATATCTTCCGTTTCCAAGAAAACATCAACCATCCGTACTTTGTGAGGTAGAGCATTATTGTCCATCAATAAGAAGTCTGGGTCCACAACACCTCGTAATAACAGCAAATGAAATCCCAAGATCTCTTCACGATATCTGACAGCAGTTAAACCTTGCCGATTCACCCGCACAATTTCATGACGAGGGGTTCGAGTGATACACATAATACCTGTCTACACCATTAGTGATCCTCATCGATATCGATCTCGTACCACAGTGTTTGGGTCCAGATATCGTGTTCCATGTTCCCTCCAGAATCGAATCCATAGAGAATTACTCTCCAGACTAAATCGGGACTCATCTGTGAAAATAACCTTGGCCCACTGTTCTATCGTCCCGGTGACGTGTTGATGACTAGACATTCCCTTCTGTGAAGACGCGTCTTGGCTAAACAGACAGCAGGTCTGCGAGAATAAAGGCCACCTTACCGAAACCTGCTGCACACCGCATGCCTCGATACAACGCGTTCAGCGGATGCTGCGAGCACACATGCCAGTTGCCTTGCAGTACTAACGTGGTACTGTCGTGCCCTTACAGCCAAGTAACAGTCCCCTCTTCTCAAGTCACACGTGGTCGGACCAGCTCTTGTCCTCGGGATACAGTTTCAGTCTCTATAAACTGTCGTCACATCCGAGAAACGACAGAACGATCACATTAAGCCATCTGGCCACATCAGTACGTGGCTGTGCTGCTTCCTTTGTTTCTATGGCCCTCCAATGCAGAGAGTCTGGTAGGTATCTTCTCTGTGCAATACTGCACCATCTGTGACTATGTACACAGCGAATGTGGATGTGGGGCTACCCGGCAAAAACTACCTCGCTTCATAACTGCCCGGAAGTCATTGTTGGCATGGTTTTACGTTGACCGGAATGTTATCTTCCGTGCAGAAGGCAATCGTAAGGGCATATGGTTTACAATCTCTATAACGAGAATTAGACACAGGACGGGGAAATAGTGGTTTGTTGCTGTAATGTTGGACATCAGTGTGTATTAGACACAGGGTGTCCCATTGCAGAACAGGACGCACTCATTACCAACAAGAACAGCAAACTCAATAGCGATTCAAGAGACAATACAATAGCATGTCAGCTGATATCGAATAGCTCACTGTCAGACAGTAATAATTCAGTTCATGCGCAAAACACACAACCTGTCAGAAAACTACGAGGTTGTTAGCCAAATACATGCAACACTTACTGGCCTCCAACTATCTATATAAATGCAAAATGGAGTGAAACAGGCTTATAAGAAGAACAGAACACAATAGGGGAGATCGAATCGAACAAAATTTTCCAAATAACCATACTTTGCATCGTGTAACTACGGCCATAAAACGACACCCAATCAGTGATGAGCGTGGCAGGGTAGGTGCATTTCACCTAACTTGCCTCAGCTGATACTTGGTCCGTAAAAGAGCGCGGTTATAAATCAGATAAGCTGAAGACATGTTTCCCGCGCAACATTTAAGCTAGACAACACGGTTTTAATACCTTCGGAAATGGCACTTTCGATTATGTTACGATGATTTGAAAATGAGTCTCGGAACTACAGTAGCAATCGAATGAATAAAAAAGTAAAATTTGGAAATCTCTATTGATTTTTCGTTGTGTTGATTAATAGGAGTTGCTGGCCCACAGATACTCTAGCATGCAGCAAGTACGTACAAAAGATTTGCCAGAATCATCGTAATCCTCGCTTGAAATCTAAGTAAATTTTCATACCAATATGATAACGTCACCTCGAAACACCATGAATGGCAATAAAACTAAGAAATAAATAGAATTCAACAGGATAAGCATCAAATTCACTCCTCATTGTACCATGTTTCCGTGGCGGCTCAGTGCTCCACACTTCCATGCATGGAGACAGGCAGATTAACATTGCAAGATCACAGGTTAATGTTAGCGTGAGGTAAGACATTACAAAGGTGAAATAGTGTTACATTAATAACCGGTATAAGGCCAGATTGTTGACTGCAAGCATGCAGACGTGCATGAATAGTGCTGTACAGGTGCCGGACGGTATTTCATGAGATGGAGTTCCATCCCTGTTGCACTTGGTCAGTCAATACAGCTACGGTTAATGCTGGTTGTCGATGACGCTGGAGTTGTCGTCCGATGATGTCCCACATGTGCTCGGTTCGAGACACATCTCGTGATCGAGCAGGCCGTAACATGTCGACACACTGTAGAGCATGCTGGGTTACACGGCAGTGTGTGGGCGAACGTTATCCTGTTGGAAAACATCGCCTGAAATGCTGTTCACAAAGGGCAGCACAACAGATTGAATCAGCAGACTAACGTACGAATTTGCGTTCAGGGTGTGTGGGTTAACCACGAGAGTGCTCCTGCTGTCACACAAAATCGTACCCAAGGCCATAACTCCTGGTGTAGGTCCAGTGCTTCCAGCACGCAGAGAGGTTGGTTGCAGCCCCTCAATTGGCCTCCTAACTAACACACGGCCACCATTGACCCCGAGAAAGAACAAGCTTTCATCAGAAAACGCAACAGACCTTCAGACTCGTTGTGTCACTGTGGTCCCAACTGCTGCTCATATTGCTGCTGGAAATGCAGTGCGATGCAGCACAGCCATACGCCGAACACGATGGTCATTTCTCTCGTTAATGCCACGTGGTCGTCTGGAGCCCGATCTTCTTGAGACCGTACATTCCCATGACCACCATTGACAGCAGTCATCTACAGTGGCTACATTCCTGCTACATCTATCTGAATAAAGTAGAAGAAACATCCAGCTTCTCATAACGCCATTAGACGAACTCATTCAAACTCAGTGAGGTGTCGATAACAGCATTTTTGTCGCCTTAAAGGCATTCTTGACTATCATTAGCTCACCACGTCCAGGATCGTTACAGCGTGTATTTAAAACAAGCTCCATTTGCATCCTGGCGAAAAATTTGAATAGATATAATCTCTCAGATGTAGAAACGCGCCTACCACTTTCGTTTATGTCGTACATCTCCTTCTTCGGGCAGTGATTTTTTTCCTATAGTTTATGTATGAATTTACGCAAATAAGTCTGTGTGCTGCTATGTATATGACACTCACAAGTAGTGAACCCGTCACGAGGATGGAAACTTCGTGAGTCCACAGTACGAGTACCGAAAATCCGCGAGTGCCGGCAGTCCGTGAGACACGAATACGAACAATGCACGAGATACGAGTACCGATAATCCGCTAGACCTGAGCAGCGGCGGCTGGCTATCGTCAGAGCGAATTTGGAGCAGCAGAAGCTGCAACTACAACATAACTTTCAGCTGCAGTCTCACCAGGTATAAGAGCAGCTGCGAGCGAATGCACGATGAGAAGGTAGCGGCCTTACAAAAGAAATGACAAGAGCGGCAGCAGATCACAGTGCTAAAATTTTTGTAGTGCAACAAATCTGATTCCAAGGCTGGCTTGACGCAAGACCAATCGCCGTAACGATGTACCGAGTTACTCAGCCGCTAACTGTCTACATCGATAAGGCTGGTGAGCAGCAGCCCTTGTGTTCCCGACACCCAGGTGCGAAAGCGCATCGTATTGCTTTTTAAGCACCGTTTCTCTGGACTGACTACCCTACCGGACGGTTCAGCCACGTCAATAGCCATGACGCAGGATGCAAGAAAACAGTCACACCGTGGCATTGTTAGACAGCCGAACAGCCCTCCAAGCGAGTGTTGTCATTATGAAACTTATAATAAAATACTCATCAGATTGGGTTAAAGGAGAGATCGTTCAGCGGCTATGGCCCATATACACACGCAACGGTTGCAGCAGCTACTGTACAAAGAGGATCTGAGAGATAAAAAACCATTTTAGTTTCTGTACCACTCTGTCAGTTGGTGGGTTCAGATGTGCCCGACGAATACCCGTGCTCCATACAGATGTCACGCTTGCTAGGAAAGCACCGCATTTTACTGTCACTGAACGGAAGCTGAAGGAACCTGCAGAAAATGTGCACAGAATTTCAGAGGTGGCAGCCCCAGGGGTACTTATCACGCGCGATGTATCACATAATGACTCTACGGAAAGCTTAACGTCTCAGGTTGGTGAGCTCTCGCACCAGGTTACGCTGTTGGGTTGCGTAACCCTAATAGTACCCAACAGTAAAAGGGATTGTAACACTACTCATAGATCTGGCAGTGCACGTTCCTCTACTACGCCCGACTGGTTTGTTTCTACCATGGACACTTCAGGGACAGGGCACATCAACGCAGATCACCCTGTTTCCGCTCGATAAACGTTAGTGGCAGCCCGCTATGGGTGAAGGGTGATGCTTAGTGGTGACAGATAAAGCCACCAACCTGCAGTTTTCAGTTGACACGGAGTCAGGCAAGCTACCTCATGGCAGCAGAGGCGATCCTACAACTTCGATCTCGTTGCAGCGAACGGTTCCCCTTTAGCAACTTCAGACTGGGTAATATTACATCTGAACCCAGGCTTGTGGAGAACCTTCGAGTCACGCTTTATCACGGTCGCTCAGTTCACGGCCTGGATTTTCTGTCCTCTGACCTCATACTTGAGAAGTGACATAGCTGCTTCCTGAGCTGAAAGACTTCAGTAAGAGAGGCCGCTCGTCTAATTCGGTGTAGTGATCCTACTATGCAATTTGGTCACAGGACCGCCTCCACTCTTCCATCTCTCAACTGAATTGCCGTCGATCACCCGCCCAGTGTCCTACCAGACCCTGAACCGTTTCTACAGTGCCATGCACGGACTACAGCCGTCTCTCTTGTCTTCTCTCGAGCGCAGTACTTCAGTCTCGAAAAACTCTGGATAGCAAAGGCGGAATCCAGCGCAATACTGGCACAGTATGACTGTTGCAAAACATATCCATCGTCACTGCACTTGGTGGGGAGGAAACCGGTTCGTTGGCACAGTGATTACTGAGCAATGAATACTCCGATGATTCTCGACCGTCACCTGTTGCGACATATTGAAGACTGCGCGTTCAAATGGCTCTGAGCACTATGGGACTCAACCGCTGAGGTCATTAGTCCCCTAGAACTTAGAACTAGTTAAACCTAACTAACCTAAGGACATCACAAACATCCATGCCCGAGGCAGGATTCGAACCTGCGACCGTAGCGGTCTTGCGGTTCCAGACTGCAGCGCCTTTAACCGCACGGCCGAAGACTGCGCGTCACATCTTCCCCAGTGCATTATATTTTCTACGTTGGAGTTTGTCAGGGCCTACTGCCACATCCATTTGGATATACAGCACACAAAACGACTATCACACCACCATGGACTGTTTGGATTCCCTTAAACGTCTCACGAGCTGCACAGCGCTGCACATACTTTCCAAAGGTTCATTTATGAAACTTTACAGAGCCTATAATTCTGTTTCGCCTATCTTTATGAGGTTCTGGTGCATCATATTACTAGGAAGAACACGAACGTCAACTTCAATATGTTTTCCACCACTTTGCCGAATCTGGTTCTTACTGAACCCCAACAAATGAGTTACCAGATCCACGGAAGTGAGCTCCGACGGATTAAAGACATCTGCTGCAGGTACTCGCACCTCTGGAACGAGTCGCAGTCCTGAGAGAGTATCCACTGGCGATGACAGTGTCTGAACCACATCGATACCTAAGCATAATAAACTTCTACCGTCATTTGATACCTTGTGCTGCCGAAGGACAGGAACCACCCCACGTGGTCCTTACTGGCGCCAAACTACACGGTTCCACACCTGTCTCATGGAAAAACTACTACGCCTTACAGTAGGTGTTTGGAGCACGCCAAGTGAGCCACGAGTGTATTGCATTATTCACACGTCCTATTTCTGGAGCCTCCTTGGTGATGTTTCAGGCCGTTTTGTGGGTTTGGTTCTGCACCAGCGCGTCAACCCCGGCTCAGAATCACAGGTTTTTCTCCAAAAATGTGACAAGAAAACAATTCTCTTGGCGACGATTCTATACAGGACTGCTACCTATCTAAGATGCCATAAAAATTTCTAGTAGAAGATCCTGTGTTCAGCATGTACACTGACCGTCGACTGCTGAAGTTCATATTTTCCCAGCTCAGAATAGCTATCCACCATAATAACTGAACCACCTAAACTTCATTGCCCAAAGGAGACACCTGAGGTCAGTGGCACCAAAAACGTGATTGCTGATGCTCCACTCAGCTAATTTCGACGAGCTAGTAACATCTAGATCTACATACGTTTCCTCAAGCCACCATACGACGCGGAAGGTACCTTGTACTACCACTGGACATTCACATTTCTGTTCCATTCGAAAACAGAGCCGGGGAAAAAGATTGTCCGTATTCTTCGGTTCGAGCTTTAATTTCTCTTTTATTGTCATCATGGTCCTTTCGCGAAATGTACGTTGGTGCCAGTAGAATTGTTCTGGAGTCAGCCGCAAATGCCAGTTCTCTAAATTTTCTCAATAGTGTCCTGTAAAAACAACGTCGTCTACCCACCAGGAATTCCCATTCGTGTTCATGAAGTATCTCCGTAATTCTCGCATGTTGATCGACTCCAGCGGTAACAAATCTAGCAGCACGCCTCTGAACTTCTTCAGTGTCTTCGTTTAATCTGACATGGTGAGGATCCCAAACAGTCGACCAATGCTTAAAATGGGTCACACTAGTGCTTTATACATGAACTACACTTTCTTAAAATTCTCCCAGTAAATCGAATATGACTATTGGCCTTCCCTCCTAAAGATCTTACCTGCTCGTTCCATTTCATATCGCTTTGCGACGCTAAGCCAAGGTATTTAATCGACCTAACTGCGTCAGGCAGTACACTAGTAATGTTGTTATCCAACATCACAGCATTGTTTTCCTGCTCATCCGCATTAAAACACATTTTTCTACATTTAGAGCAAGCTGGCATCGTACCAAACAGAAATTCTAAGTCATCCTGTTCCTTTTAGAGTCACTCAACGACCACAACCTCCTGTACAGCACAATGTCATCAGCAAACTTATCCTACCCGTTGGATTATTTGTGCTGTATAGAGAACACGAGCGGTCCTGTCACACTTCACTGCGACACTCCTGATGATAGCCTCATCTCTGATGAATGTTCGCCATCAATGATAATAGACTGGATCCTATTACTTTACGAGCCTTTGAGCCCTCATATATCTGGGAACCCATATGCTCGAACCTTCTTTAACGGTCTGCAGTGGGGCATTGTGTGAAACGCTTTTCGGAAATGTAGGTATATGGATTCTGCCTGTTGCCTTTCATCCATGGTTCGCAGGATATCCTGTAAGAAAAGGGTAAGCTGAGTTTCACGCGAGCAATTCTTTCTAAATCTGTGCTGATATGTAGACGGAAGTTTTTCTTTCTCAAGGGAATTTATTACACTCCTGGAAATTGAAATAAGAACACCGTGAATTCATTGTCCCAGGAAGGGGAAACTTTATTGACACATTCCTGGGGTCAGATACATCACATGATCACACTGACAGAACCACAGGCACATAGACACAGGCAACAGAGCATGCACAATGTCGGCACTAGTACAGTGTATATCCACCTTTCTCAGCAATGCAGGCTGCTATTCTCCCATGGAGACGATCGTAGAGATGCTGGATGTAGTCCTGTGGAACGGCTTGCCATGCCATTTCCACCTGGCGCCTCAGTTGGACCAGCGTTCGTGCTGGACGTGCAGACCGCGTGAGACGACACTTCATCCAGTCCCAAACATGCTCAATGGGGGACAGATCCGGAGATCTTGCTGGCCAGGGTAGTTGACTTACACCTTCTAGAGCACGTTGGGTGGCACGGGATACATGCGGACGTGCATTGTCCTGTTGGAACAGCAAGTTCCCTTGCCGGTCTAGGAATGGTAGAACGATGGGTTCGATGACGGTTTGGATGTACCGTGCACTATTCAGTGTCGCCTCGACGATCACCAGTGGTGTACGGCCAGTGTAGGAGATCGCTCCCCACACCATGATGCCGGGTGTTGGCCCTGTGTGCCTCGGTCGTATGCAGTCCTGATTGTGGCACTCACCTGCACGGCGCCAAACACGCATACGACCATCATTGGCACCAAGGCAGAAGCGACTCTCATCGCTGAAGACGACACGTCTCCATTCGTCCCTCCATTCACGCCTGTCGCGACACCACTGGAGGCGGGCTGCACGATGTTGGGGCGTGAGCGGAAGACGGCCTAACGGTGTGCGGGACCGTAGCCCAGCTTCATGGAGACGGTTGCGAATGGTCCTCGCCGATACCCCAGGAGCAACAGTGTCCCTAATTTGCTGGGAAGTGGCGGTGCGGTCCCCTACGGCACTGCGTAGGATCCCACGGTCTTGGCGTGCATCCGTGCGTCGCTGCGGTCCGGTCCCAGGTCGACGGGCACGTGCACCTTCCGCCGACCACTGGCGACAACATCGATGTACTGTGGAGACCTCACGCACCACGTGGTGAGCAATTCGGCGGTACGTCCACCCGGCCTCCCGCATGCCCACTATACGCCCTCGCTCAAAGTCCGTCAACTGCACATACGGTTCACGTCCACGCTGTCGCGGCATGCTACCAGTGTTAAAGACTGTGATGGAGCTCCGTATGCCACGGCAAACTGGCTGACACTGACGGCGGCGGTGCACAAATGCTGCGCAGCTAGCGCCATTCGACGGCCAACACCGCGGTTCCTGGTGTGTCCGCTGTGCCGTGCGTGTGATCATTGCTTGTACAGCCCTCTCGCAGTGTCCGGAGCAAGTATGGTGGGTCTGACACACCGGTGTCAATGTGTTCTTTTTTCCATTTCCAGGAGTGTATATTCGAACACAGAATATGTTCAAGAATCCTGCAATAAATCGATGCAAAGCATATTGGCCTGTAATTTTGCGGGTCCGTCCTGTGGTGTCACCGCCAGACACCACACTTGCTAGGTGGTAGCTTTAAATCGGCCGCGGTCCATTAGTACATGTCGGACCCGCGTGTCGCCACTGTCAGTGATTGCAGACCGAGCGCCACCACACGGCAGGTCTCGAGAGACGGACTAGCACTCGCCCCAGTTGTACGGACGACTTAGCTAGCGATGCAACACTGACGAAGCCGCGTTTATTTGCAGAGAAGATAGTTAGAATAGCCTTCAGCTAAGTCAATGGCTACGACCTAGCAAGGCGCCAAAGCAACTGATAGTTGTCGTATGAAGCATGTCTCATCAAGAACGATGTATACAAATGATGGATTAAAGTTAAGTATTCCAGCAGCTACGTACTTTTCTTTGTAGCATTCATTACGTATCCTGTTTCAGACCTCACGCCAGCCTGCGTGAGTTTAAGCGCGTGCCTTTCGGTTACCCGTCACTGTGGACTGGCTGTCTTGTCAGTCCACAACACGTCCTTTTACCTTTCTTACGTTCAGGAGTACCAGCGGTTTTTTCCAGTCGCTTGCAACATTCAGCTGGGAGGTATATTCACGCTAAATATGAGCTAATTACGGACCAGCGCCGAAGAGTACTCTCTGTAAAAGTGAATTAGGATTCCATTCGGACCTGCCCACTTATTTGTTTTCAACTCTTTCAGTTGCCTGTCAACTCAGGGGAGGCCTACATCTGTACGATCCTCCTACGTGAATGTCGGCCTGGCAATTGCGGCTCGTGGCACTGCCAGGCGCCGATGCAGCAGTATGCTGTGACGAAACGACAGGCCGGCCGCTGTAAGTACTCTCGTCACTACGCCGCTGCTAATTAGTGTCCTTATACTGACTAAACGATCCATGCACCCGCCCTGAGAGGACACTAGTGCACTTTGCGTGGCCTAGTGAGTAGAAAGTCTACCACTCGTCGACCCAAGAATGTGTCCACTGCCAGAATTTCAAAGTAGCACGGAATGTACAGGCACCGCTTCGAAACTATATTACTGTACACCAGCATGAGGATGTCGTCACTCCACTACGTGTCTCTGACAACTTCCCCATCTCCCTCGACTTACAGACTATTCACAAGGTGGTCAGAAGTTTTATTGATACAAGGTCAGATAGCTCCGAGTGTAACACCTCCTCCCCCACCCCCCCCCCCCCTTTACCTTCTGCTGGACAGCGCATTTCACGTGACATCTGACCAAGGCCAACGCAGAGGTGTTCCGTATCATAGCGCGACTACCGGCATTCACTTCAACGCAACTACACCATACCATACACAACAGTGTGTAATGATTGGAACACAAAGGCCACCATGGAGGAGTGTAGTATCAGGGGCCCCATATACACTCCTGGAAATGGAAAAAAGAACACATTGACACCGGTGTGTCAGACCCACCATACTTGCTCCGGACACTGCGAGAGGGCTGTACAAGCAATGATCACACACACGGCACAGCGGACACACCAGGAACCGCGGTGTTGGCCGTCGAATGGCGCTAGCTGCGCAGCATTTGTGCACCGCCGCCGTCAGTGTCAGCCAGTTTGCCGTGGCATACGGAGCTCCATCGCAGTCTTTAACACTGGTAGCATGCCGCGACAGCGTGGACGTGAACCGTATGTGCAGTTGACGGACTTTGAGCGAGGGCGTATAGTGGGCATGCGGGAGGGCCGGGTGGACGTATCGCCAAATTACTCAACACGTGGGGCGTGAGGTCTCCACAGTACATCGATGTTGTCGCCAGTGGTCGGCGGAAGGTGCACGTGCCCGTCGACCTGGGACCGGACCGCAGCGACGCACGGATGCACGCCAAGACTGTAGGATCCTACGCAGTGCCGTAGGGGACCGCACCGCCACTTCCCAGCAAATTAGGGACACTGTTGCTCCTGGGGTATCGGCGAGGACCATTCGCAACCGTCTCCATGAAGCTGGGCTACGGTCCCGCACACCGTTAGGCCGTCTTCCGCTCACGCCCCAACATCGTGCAGCCCGCCTCCAGTGGTGTCGCGACAGGCGTGAATGGAGGGACGAATGGAGACGTGTCGTCTTCAGCGATGAGAGTCGCTTCTGCCTTGGTGCCAATGATGGTCGTATGCGTGTTTGGCGCCGTGCAGGTGAGCGCCACAATCAGGACTGCATACGACCGAGGCACACAAGGCCAACACCCGGCATCGTGGTGTGGGGAGCGATCTCCTACACTGGCCGTACACCACTGGTGATCGTCGAGGGGACACTGAATTGTGCACGGTACATCCAAACCGTCATCGAACCCATCGTTCTACCATTCCTAGACCGGCAAGGGAACTTGCTGTTCCAACAGAACAATGCACGTCCGCATGTATCCCGTGCCACCCAACGTGCTCTAGAAGGTGTAAGTCAACTACCCTGGCCAGCAAGATCTCCGGATCTGTCCCCCATTGAGCATGTTTGGGACTGGATGAAGCGTCGTCTGACGCGGTCTGCACGTCCAGCACGAACGCTGGTCCAACTGAGGCGCCAGGTGGAAATGGCATGGCAAGCCGTTTCACAGGACTACATCCAGCATCTCTACGATCGTCGCCATGGGAGAATAGCAGCCTGCATTGCTGAGAAAGGTGGATATACACTGTACTAGTGCCGACATTGTGCATGCTCTGTTGCCTGTGTCTATGTGCCTGTGGTTCTGTCAGTGTGATCAAGTGATGTATCTGACCCCAGGAATGTGTCAATAAAGTTTCCCCTTCCTGGGACAATGAATTCACGGTGTTCTTATTTCAATTTCCAGGAGTGTAGATCAGTATTGGTCCCATTACTCTTCTCAGTGTTTGTTAATGATGAGTCAACTATTCTCGTCCACTGCAGATATCACCTATTTGCTGACGACATTCAGTTATATGTAAGTGCAAGTCCAACATACCATTGCACAGCCATATAGCATATAAATGCGAATTACTTACGCTGTCAGTGTGGGTGCAGAGCAAAGGTTTAAAACTTAACCCATCTTAAACGCAATCAATCTTAGTCGACCAAAAAAGACTTATTACCCCTCAGTTCAGAGAATTTCTTTCACCATTAATCCTAAACGGCACAGAAATAACCTTCTCTTCTTCTGAAAAGAACATCGAGATAATTCTGGATCATCATTTAGACTGGACTGAACACACAACTGCAGCCCGTAAGAAAGTGTCAGCGTCACTTCACTCATTACAGAAATATAAAAACGTATTTCCCTTCGACAATAAAAATAAGCGCGTAGAGACACTAATACTACACATGCTTCACTACTGTGATACCATTCCCCAAGGACTTTCGTTCGAAAAGTCACGCACGCTAGAACTGGTGATGCACACTTTTGTACGATACATTTTTGACGTACACTTTTTCGCTAATATCACACCAGCCTACGAGTAATTATCATGTCTGCGTGCCGATAAGCGTGGAGACTCTCATGCTCTATATTTGGTCTACGGTCTTCTCAGTCATTGCAGTCCCTCTCATTGGTATTCAACTCTTACTCTACTATTTGAGCAACACACCAGAAATTCTCGTTCTCAACAACGTAAAATTCTCACTGTACCATCACGTAGTACTGCCATATTCTCTCAATAGTTTTTGTTTCTGACTTTGGAACAATCTTCCTCAAAAATCAGAAATATTAAATTCCAAATTTCAAAAGACAGCTGACGCTTCACCTTGTATCACAACAGCCATCTTTCCTACATTCTGTGCAGCTCATTCTCTTCAGTTCCCAGAACTTGTTCCTATCCCATGTCGGCGGAGTTCTCTATTTATATCCTGTTCTTCCCTACGAGTCACTTTCACTGTCATATCAATCTTCTCCTATTCCTTTGTCTATTCCGCTTTCGATAATACTAATCATGGCTTCAAATGTGCTAAACTCATCTGTATCACTCTAAATGTCCTTTACTATTACAATCATTATTATTTTTATTATTGTTATTAGTGTCAGTTATTATTACTATATTATTATTATTGGGAATGTTTGTAATACCTTTTGTATGTGTTGCCATTGGTCAGATGTAAGCGAGGGCCTCAAAGTCTTCGTCTGGTAAGTCTAAATAAGCAATAAATAAATAAATATAGTGGCATGGTATCACGCTTTAATCGTTTGCTTAAGGTTGCCGTAGTGTGTGCCACACGATCTGATCTCGGGTGGAAACACTCCCACTAGTAATGCTCGGACTTCGCAATGCTCTGAAAGATCCTCAAACGTCTGTGCTAGACCTTTGTAGCGAGCTTCTGCTGTTACCGGGAGAGCTTTCTCTCCTGTGCATCACAGTTGCCTGCATAATACCCGGATTCGTAACGACCCTTATACAGAAGATGAAAGACTTGCGACCGATGCCATCCTCGTGTCGTAACAAACAACGCACGACGAAATATGTTTTCTTGTGTCAAGACCCGTTACGTATAGCTTTGATGCCAGATCACTAATGGCCTTACCTGTTCGTAGAACTGGGTGATCGGACGTTGACTTTCCGCGAAAAATCGATCTGAGTAAACTGGCATACGGAAGTGCCGAAGACGTCGCTGAATCGCAATCCACTGCCTGAGGGGCTCACGTACATCCTTCACCTCTAACAAGCCAGCCGGCAGCCACCGCACACACAAACACGTGTGCCGCGCAGTACCACACGTCAGCTGTGCTATCGCGATACGGACGGCGAGTGCGATTCCGCGTGGGCTCACCGGCGACTTCATAAACTAGCAATTATCGTTTGCTTCTCTCTATGGTGTGATGGCTCAGTTCCACCTGCCGCCACGCCTGGTAACGCCCAACATCAGAGCGGATATGTACCAGATACTAAGACAGACCAGTACATTAACCTTTTGAGTCGCAACAATATGAAAACAAATATATTTTCGAAATTTCTCACAAAATTCACGTTATTACCATGATAAGCAACTAATACAAGAAGAAATTGACAAAAAGTAAACCTTCAGTTGTTTTAAGGAGGTGGTTTCAGTTTGGAATAAAGTCCTAATTTTTTCTCAAAAGTAACCTATATTACACAGTAAGCAACGAATACGAGAAGAAACTAGCAAAAAGTAAATAGTTAATTGTTTTGTGGAAGTGGTTTCACTTTCTAAAAACTGAGACATACAGTTTTCAATCACCCATCATTTCATGTGTTATATTTGAAAACAAATTTACAGTTTTCCTATACACTATACCACATCTCAAAACTACCATGAACTCATAACGCTTAAAACAAATTATGGTCCTAAATAACAAGCAAAAATGGACCTACAGTGTAATAAATTTTTTATCAAAACTATATACTGTCCAAGTGATTTCCTTTCAAAATACACACATAAAAGCATTATTACAAACTAAAATTTACGTTACAATAACTTAGATACACTTACTTTAACTGTCAATGATCTCTTCAATATGGCCACTATTTAAAAATAACTCCATATCACAATCTCTTACATTCACATAGCACAATCTCCGCTATTACTGTTGTTTCGAACGCTGAAAGTGACTGTTACGATACAGTACATTTGTAAATGTACCTTAGTGTAAAACTAGCTATCTCTGTCTTGCAATAACATCGCGGTTTCATGCTAAAGGCACTGTTACTTAAAATAATAATAATAATAATAACAATTAAATGGTGGTTTCACGCCGAAGTCACTGGTACTCAAAGGATGAAGAAGGCTATGCTGGACTTAGGCGGTGACCTGAACAGATCCTAGTTGTAAGCACTACTTAATGTATAGTCACGTAAGTAAATCTCTTTACTACTGCGAGGGGACTTCAAAAAGTAAGTTGCAGGCTATTTTGGCCGGCCACGTAAATTTTATTGAATGCTGCACTACGCTTCAAATTGACACAGATACATGGCACTGTTTTTCAACATAGTCACCAAGTCTCTGTAATCAAGTGTCGGAATTTTCTACCAGCTGCTAAATTCCTCGACGGTAGAAACCCGCTCCTCGGAAACGGAGCATACGAAAACCGAAAACCACTGTATCATGTCCTCCCTTCCCCCGCTCCCCTTCTCACCACCCCCCCCCCCCTCCCCACTCCACTCCCAGATGTTCTTTCAGCTTGCCGGTTGATTCGACATCGTCGTCTGTGATCAACGTGGTTCGTCTTCGTGGAGATTTTGCAGCGCCATGATCAGCACTGGTTTAACACAGCTGTTACGCATGTAAACGAAGACCTGAGTGTATTGCTACTGACTGTACCTTTTGTTGCAATTTTCCGACGGGGATACACAATGCACGGCCTGCATCTGAGTAGGAGGAGACAAGACAGACTAGCAGAAATGTAACGAATGCTACAAACGAATAGGAAAAGTCCCTGAGATTACTGTAGTAAAAGGGGTACATTTTTTAGGTTACAGTCATTTTACAGACAGGCGGACTTGAAAGACATTAAAACAGACTAGGGCCGAAACACATGTAATAGTTTCTAGAAAGATTAAATTAGTTCATTTCATGAGAACATTAGGAGGCTGAGAAACGAGATTGGTGAGTTCTTGTACCATGGAAAATGTGGATAATTCTGAAATGATAGATTTTCCGCACTTCTCTGAACACCGTCTAACCAATAGGATAGAGCAGTTGAATATCGACGGATATAGACTACCATCATTTTCGTACAGACTTAACATGGAAAAGGAGGAGATGCAACATATGTAAAAATTTAATGCAAAGGCAAAAATATTGAAACAGCCACTTCTTATATAGATCAGAATCTACAAGTAGGAGATTTTCAGCTGTAACTGTAGAGTACCTCTCTTGTGATTTGTAACAGTCTACAGATGTTTAGTACTTTCGCCATCTTCAGCAACTGCAGTCATATATTATAATGAAATAACAAGCAACCAGTTGCACAAAAGAAATTTAATTCCTTGACTGGTCGCGGGCATTTAGTGCCCTTCTTCAGAAGGCTGTACAGGAAAATAAGCCACAAATAAGTAGAAGTCGGGTGAGAATATTAAAACTAGGGACGAAAAGGTCAAAAAATGTTTTCAAAAATTAAAAGATAAAAAGTTGTACATACTTATGGCTATAACATTATTTGCGAGTGTCAATAATAAAGTGCATACACCACAATGCCATCGTTCTGAAAAATATATGAAGGAGCAATAAGTAATACAATACTGAGTCCGTTAGAACAATATGCCTACATGTAGCTCGCACTGTCTGCATAGAAGTAGTACAAAGAAGCGAAACAAAAAGTGCAGACATCATGCCAGAACATGAACCAATCAGCCAATGGCACGCATACTTTGAAGTTTTCTCAGTGTGCGCGTGAAGGTACAACAAAATAATAAAACAAAGAAACTATAGCTCCCATAAGCCACAAACAAATTTGTAAGTGTATATAAGCAGCGTAGTAAATAATATGAAGAAACCAAATGATAAATCAAATACGTTAGCTAATATTGAGTATCGAAAAGTGACTGTACAGAGAACGAAGTGTGGGCACAATTGTATAATAATGAAACAACTAGCACTGGAATATATGCAGGTCGCAAGTACGTTTCGTGAAATAATTGTATCAAGTGGCTTTAATATTAGCTGTGTAGTACTGAAAGATTTAGAATATGTCGGTGAATTGGTGTAGAGATGTCAATAACGTGGCAGCAGGAAATATGCCCGCGAAAACAGCGCTCGAACTGCATCAAGGGGGTGAGAAGCAATAACTGTTACATGGAAAAGCAATTCCTAATCAGTAGCTGAAACGGAGACTCAGCATTAACTATAGGAGAAAGGAAACGTAGGCATCGCTGTATACTTTTGATACATTGTATAGCTAGTTCAGAAAAGCATACAAAGCCCTAAATACGCTTCTTGAAGTGAATATAACTAGCGACATTCACATAAGATGTATGCAATAAGCACAATAGGTTTGACTAATTGACCGTCAATGAATACAAGTGCTTATTAGCAGTAAACAATCCTTGTATCTGTCAAGCATCTGTATCTTCAAGAACAGATTGTCTATATGTCATTGTTTACATAGAGCTAACCATGTGTAGCAAAATAGTTCATCTCCTGTAGGTTGTAGATGGTTTAGTACCTGCAAAAATAAATTATTAACGATCTGGCATTGTAAGTGGCTAACCACACAGAATTGAAAATACTTCACTCCTTAGAACTTTAGATGGCTAATAACCTGTAGCCATGGATGATCAGCTCACTATAAAAAGTTGAAAAACTAGTTGCCTGTAACAAATGTACCAATAATAAAACGTGGAATAATTGTAGCTGTAAGCGGCTGTTTAAATGTGATTGTTCAAAATGTTCAAATGTGTGTGAAACCTTATGGGACTTAACTGCTAAGGTCATCAGTCCCTAAGCTTACACACTACTTAACCTAAATTATCCTAAGGACAAACACACGCACCCATGCCCAAGGCAGGACTCGAACCTCCACCGGGACCAGCCGCACTGTCCATGACTGCAGCGACTTAGACCGTTTTTTTTAAAATCTCGTTTTGTTTGTTTTAGTTCGTTGCATCTGCTCTGTGCGGACGTCGCAAGACACCCGTTTCAATTCGTCGTTGATCCATTTACTCAGTTTTTTTATTGCAGAGGGCCATCTAACCCTCTGACCGAACGCGCTGGGTTACCGTGCCGGCCTCGGCTAATCCCGCGCGGCCAAATGTAATTGTGTATAGGTGACTAACAAAAACTAAATGCAGCGTCGTATAGCCAAGATATAGTTCGTAAAATACTACTAAAAATTACTGGTAAAAAAACTTTGTGGGCTAACATAACATGTGTGTGATGGATGAGGAGCTTGGGGTGTGCGAAGGTGATACGCCATACAGGAAATGGATGGTGGAGTGGGATGGTGGAGGGAGTGAGAGATAGGGGAATGTGATAGATAGGAAGAAAATACGCTTATCACAGCCAAATTCCTACAACTGATATGGTGTATATTACTAGTAACTTATGGAGTGTAGTCAAGTGATTATAACTCTAATGAAATGATTACAGCATTAACTGCAGCTTACTACATAATTACATTCGACCTATGAGAGTTGATAGGTTCCTATAACCATACAGGAGCGAACTGACTGTGTATCAAGAACTGATAATAAATCACTGCGATTACAGCAGACCAACTATGGGAAGAAACAGAGGGAAGAAAATACACAAAATTGCAGTTGAAACTGTATATGCATGTGCAAAACAATCACATTTGGAGCTGTGCTGCTTCTGCTCCAACCATTCCAACCACTCCCGCCCCCAGGCCCCATCATAATAAAATGGTTCAAATGGCTCTGAGCACTATGGGACTTAACATCTATGGTCATCAGTCCCCTAGAACTTAGAACTACTTAAACCTAACTAACCTAAGGACAGCACACAACACCCAGCCATCTCGAGGCAGAGAAAATCCCTGACCCCGCCGGGAATCGAACCCGGGAACCCGGGCGTGGGAAGCGAAAACGCTACCGCACGACCACGAGATGCGGACCCCCATCATAATAGGTCTGCTGTAATTGCATTGATTTATTATTTCTTCTTCATATACAATCAGTTGCTGTCGTATATATATATATATATATATATATATATATATATATATATATATATATATATATATATAATTAGTTACAGGGACCTATCAACTCTCATAGGTAGAATGTAATCACTTAGTAAGCTACAATTAGTGCCATAATCGTTTCATCATAGTTACAATCACTTGACTACGCTCCATAAGTTACCATTCGTATACACCTTATCAGTTGTAGGAACTTAACTGCGATAAGCTTATTTTGTTCCAATTCATTACATTCCCCCATCTCTCCCTCCCTCTAACATCCCACTCCATCAACCATTTCCCATATGGTTACACATTCGCACCCCTCTCTCTCCGAAGACCCCCTCCCCCACCCCCTCCCCCCACACACATATACATGTCATGTTAGCCCACAAAGTTTTCTTACCAGTAAATTTATTAGTAATATTTTGCACACTATAGATTGGCCATACACTGCTGCATTTAGTTGCTGTTAGTCAGCCATATGCAATCACATTTAAACAGCTGCTTACAGCTAGAATTAGTCCAAGTGTTATTATTGCAATGTTTGTTACAGGTTGTTAGATCTTAAAGGTGTTTAATTATTTTGCTGTACATGATTCGCGCCGGCCGTGGTGGTCGTGCGGTTCTAGGCGCTGCAGTCCGGAACCGTGGGACTGCTACGGTCGCGGGTTCGAATCCTGCTTCGGGCATGGATGTGTGTGATGTCCTTAGGTTAGTTAGTTTTAAGTAGTTCTAAGTTCTAGGGGACTGATGAACTAAGATGTTAAGTCCCATAGTGCTCAGAGCCATTTGAACCAACATGATTCGCTCTATGCAAACAATGACGTATAGACAGTCAATTCTTAAAGCTACAGATACTTGACAGTTACAACGAATGTTTACAGCTAATAAGCACTTTTATTCATTTACAGTCAGGTAGTCAAACCTATTGTGCTTATTTCATACATCTTATGTGAATGTCGCTAGTTATTTTCACTTCAAGAAACGTATTTAGGACTCTGTATATATTTCTGTACGAGTTACTCAATGGATCAAAAGTATACAACGATGCCTAGGTTTCTTTCCAGTATAGTTAATCCTGAGTCTTCGTTTTAGCTACTGACTAGGAATTGCTTTTCCATGTAACAGTTATTGCTTCTCACCCCTTGATGCAGTTCGAGCGCTGTTTTTGCTTCCGTATTTTCTGCTGCCATGCTATTGACATCCCTACACCAATTCACTGACTTGTTCTAAAACTTACAGCGCAATACAATTGATATTAAAGCCACTAGATACAATTACCTCACGAAACGTACTTGCGACCTGCATATATTCCAGGTCTAGCTGTTTTATTTTTATATTATTGTGCCCACGCTTCGTTCTCTACACAGTCACTTTCCAATACTAAATATTATCCAATGATTCAGAATAGTCTCTTCAACGAACTCCAGTCACATGGTCCAGCCCCATGATGTGCTTCGTACTTTGTTTTTGCTGAAAGGTTCCCTACCAGCATGCTACTGATCTCGCTAAAGCTGTATGGAGATTAGTTCCCAAATTTCCCATTCATAGCGCTACTTATCAATATTAACTTATTTGCTTTAGCATTAGGTTTTTTATATTATTTACTACGCTACTTATATACACTTTCAGTTTTGTTTATGTCTTATGAGAGCTATAGTTACCTTGTTTTATTATTTTGTTGTACTCACACCCGCACTCTGAAACCAACTTCAAGATATGCGTGCCATTGGCTGAGTGGCTCATGTTCTGGCGTGATGTCTGCACTTTTTGTTTCGTTTCTTTCTGCTAGTTTTATGCTGACAGTGTGAACTACACGTGGGCATATTGTGTTGATGGACTCAGTACTGTATGACTTATTGCTCCTTCACATACTTTTTAGGACCATGGCTTTGTGGTGTATTACTGACATTCGTAAATAATGCTATAGGCATACGTATGTACCATTTTTTATCTTTTAATTTTTAAAAATATTTTTGACCTATTCGTCTATAATTTAAATATTCTCTTCTGACTTCTACACATTTGTGGTGTATTTTTCTGTGCAGCCTTCTGAAGAAGGGCACTAAGCGCCCGAAACTGGTCAAGAAATTAAATTTCTTTTATGCAGCTGGTTGCTTATTATTCCATTATAATCCACAGATCACCTTTAGAGAACTTTAAGCTGTTTGTGAGATATCTATATGCGCTAGTGAGCTACCTGTCAGATAAGAAGAAGCAGTTTGTAATTTCTTGTGGATTTCGATGCACATTTCTTAAAAGATATTGACAGAAAAAATGGAAAAGGAATCATTGTTTGGCTGTTTCAATCTGATTTCAGTAGTAAATTTTCTAACTCACCTGCAGCAAGACAGGAGGACCATGGTTGATAATATTTTCATAGGCAGTGCTCAAGCTGAAATAATTGTTGTGTACCTACTGTCTGATCACGGTGGACAGTTAATGGAAATAGACTATGTAGCATCTCACATCTTTGAGACAATTTCATACAAGGCCATGAGGCTTGTTAATGAGAACAGGCTACAATGTTTTAACAGTAAGAAGTTCAGTGAGACGAGAGAAAATCATTTAAGAAAAGTCATTAATATGTCCAGAAATATCCATGTCCTAACAGGAATTTGTAATGCAGGCAATAAGAGTAAAACCATATGGAATGTCGAGGAACAGGAGGTGGGGCAACCAGTCGATGTAGGAGGGTTGCCCAGAAAGTAATGCACAGAACTTTTTTTTTCTTCCAAATTTCTTTTTGAACGTAGTGATAATTACGCACGCGAAAGAATGGTGTTTTATCTACACGCCCTATTTTTCCCGTAATCTCCATGCCGTTCTATGGCCTTTCTCTAGCGCGAAACAAGGGTGTGTCGGTACCAATCCTTGTCCTGGTGGCGGAGCCAGTGCTTCACTGTGTGAATCACCTCCTTATCGTCCTCAAAATGTCTTCCACGAATGGCGTTCTTTAATGGCCCAAACAAGTGGAAGTCCATGTGGACTAGGTCAGGGCTGTAGGGTGTATGGGATAACACTGTCCAAGACTGTTTTGCGATGTATCTAGCAGTCCTCAGACTTGTGTGGGGCCGAGCGTTGTCGTGTTGCAGCGAAACATCTCTGGATTGCTGTGGCTCCGACGTCGCCGGAAGTGCGTCTTGAGTTTTGTTAATGTGTTGACATATGCTTCTGAATTAATGGTACCGCCTCTTGGAATCACATCAATTAGAATCAGACCTTCACAGTCCCAGAACGTAGTGATCATGACATTAACGACGGAAGAATTGCTTTGAATTTTTTCTTCTGTGGGGAATGGGAATAGCGCCATTCCATCTACTGTCGTTTTGCTTCAGGCTCAAAACAGTGAACCCAAGTTTCATCAACTTTCACAATACGCGACAAGAAGGCCTTCACCTCAGCTTCAAAAACATTGCATCAAATCAAGACAAATGCTTTTTCTGTGCGATTTGTGATCCACCATTAGACACTGTGGGCCCCATCTTGCACCAACTTTTGAATATCCAACGGTGTGGATAATTGCAGCCACACTTCCTTTGCTGATAGACAGATGCAGCGCCGACTGCCGAGTCGCAATGCGCCGTCCTCGTGAATGACGACATCACCTCGCTGCAACACGTCAGGTGTGACAGCCGTCGGTGATCTCCCCGACCGCTGCAAATCGTGGAGCTCAGCCGAACCGCCTTCTGATGACCTCAACCTCCTGCTCGTATTAGGCATCATTCTCCTTTGAGTCGATCGTGGAGATGCTGCTGCGATAAATCCGATCAACTTCCCATGCAAGTTTTTCGCGCTCAGTGAGCAACCATCTCCAAGTATTACCCCGATATATGATTCGAAACTGTTGCGACTGGAGTCATACGAGTATAGAAGTTGGTATGCTGCCGCATGTGGTTACGTGTCGTTCTATGAAGGTAGTATGGGAGGCAGTGGGGTCGTCTTCATAAGGCGCCACAGGGGATAGGAGGCACTCGAAGTCGGCGTCCTCAAAGTAGAGAAATCGCTAACGGTGGTGGACGTTCTTAAACATTAATTTTTTTGTCCTTAGTAGGCACTATCACACGTACCAGTTAATTGCTCGAGCTGTCAGTGAGTTGACTTTCAAGATATTCCCTCTTTCTAAAACAGCTGAGATACCTACGGCAAAAATGTCATGTACAATATTTTTTACACAACTGGGCGAAAGTAGCCGGGACGTCTCTTGATCGACACACAGTGTTGCTTCTCACCCTTGGAGAATAGCAATAAATCTATTTGTTTGGGCCGCTGACAGGCTAATTTTAAAAAATAGAGGGGTTCCACTACTTTATACTTGACTTCTTTATTCTGCACAGTGTGCTCACGGTTATCTTCCATCTTGCTATCATAAGAAACATCCAGGTTGTATACGTGAATTGAATAGTCTCGATTCCACCTCGCGAATTTTAGTTGGACTTGGAATTTAATGTGAATGAGATGTCTTGGTAATTATAATGCCCGCGAAGATCAAATTTTTCGCATTTACTTGTACTCTGTTTACATTTCGGGTAATTTCTATGTTAGCCAGAAGTGGCCATAAAAAGCAATAAACAGCTCTCTTGTCAATCTCACCAAGAGTCTGGACAGTAATGTATGCTTGTTCAGCAGCAATATCTTTTGGAAGAGGGATGAAACTGGAGTCCCCATTAAGTAAATTGTAGACGTGTGAGAATATGCACATACGAGTGGAGTACACTGCTGAGTGCCTTATTTGACCCTCTTAACCGCATTTCGGAAAAATGGTCGAGTATGACACTCTTGAAAATGTTTCGAAAAAATGCATTTTTAACCATTAGGTGTTTATTGTAAAAACTTATATGTCTTCCGGTGTCGGTCATGGGCCGCGTCCCGAAGATATAGGTGAAAACAGTTCAGGTAAAAGCATATTTCATGTTCCTTTTACGCTTATACAGCCTCAGAGCTGTCGTGGTGAGAATCCACCCCCCAATAATCAAATACATCACTTAACATTAGTAACGAAGACGCTTCACAGTAATGTTATATCACGTGACCAGTATCGAGTTAAGCCTCCACTCGTCTAAGATACGTTGGTATTGCTGGGGATTCTCTGGTATAACCTATAACATAAGATGCATAATTGCTCAAGGTGCCTGAGGTATCCCTGGAAGACCGTGACCCACTTCCAGTGGCTCCCCACGCGATGGAGAGCTGAGGATGACCTTGATTATAAGCCATCCAAGTGTGTAACTAGACACCGACTGCATCTTTGAGATAAGATCGTTATCTGTCTTACAACCGTCCCTAATAACCTAATGCTTAAAAGTTACGGTATTATGTCATCATAACTAACGCATCAACCGATGCTTACCTCCACTCGTATAAACCCAGCTATCTATACTTTCACAACTCACCCCATTCCCCCAGGGAAGCCCTGTTAGTTCTGGAACCAAAACGGTTGTTACTGGTTTAATCCAGTGATAAGGTTTCTGTTAACCCAGCACACACCTGAGGAAACCGTATGTAGTACATTCAAAGCCATCACGTCTTCTCCCGCACCCCCGAGATCAATAACAATCAAGGTCCTCCACTTTCTATCCTCTTTTTAATATTAGAGTATCTCTGTGGGTTACTTCGTTTGAAGTCTGTGCATTCTAATGTAAGGATTGTCAGCAAGCGCCAGAAGGGTCAAGCCATCACCATCCCCAAGCAGAATAAGAGAATGTAAGCAAACCGAACCTCTTCCTCTCATAATTAATCGCTATTTTCCATTTTTAGGTAATTTGTTGGATTTTTACCTATTTTACGAATATCTACATATCCATCCTAAGACATATGTAGCTATGATGTTAAAAAGTTACCGTAGCGCGTTATTTAACATATTCCGTCTATATCCCAACTACTGCACCACATTACTTTAAAAATTGCATCGATATTCCAAGTTAAACAATTTCTGCAGTAGATTATTAACAACAAATATGCTTTTTCTGAGACATTAAGTGTTAAACAAATACTAAACTATTGCTACATGTCAAATACATCGCTACATGACTAATGTGTGTGATGTCATAGTACCTGTGTTAAAATGAGTGTTGCCCTATAGGTGGAAATAAGGTAATACAATGACGTCACGACATAATCTATAATATTACCAAAATAATGACGTAGGACAGTTTGAAAATACAGTGAGTGACTGTGGGGCAGCTGAGTTACTATAATTTAATAACATCATAGCAAATTCAGTATGCACTTCCATCAGTCGTTCCTATGTACATATTTTGTGGTTTACTTCTTCCCCACGTTTCAAGTCTGTTAGCCAAAGACACACTTAAATATGATGTATAACAATTGGTACATCTACATCTACAGCTACATTTATACTCCGCAAGCCACCCAACGGTGTGTGGCGGAGGGCACTTTACGTGCCACTGTCATTACCTCCCTTTCCTGTTCCAGTCGCGTATGGTTCGCGGGAAGAACGACTGCCGGAAAGCCTCCGTGCGCGCTCGAATCTCTCTAATTTTACATTCGTGCTCTCCTCGGGAGGTATAAGTAGGGGGAAGCAATATATTCGACCCCTCATCCAGTAACGCACACTCTCGAAACCTGGGCAACAAGCTACACCGCGATGCAGAGCGCTTCTCTTGCAGAGTCTGTCACTTGAGTTTGCTATACATCTCCGTGGCGCTATCACTCTTACCAAATAACCCTGTGACGAAACGTGCCGGTCTTCTTTGGATCTTATCTATCTCCTCTGTCAACTCGACCTGGTACGGATCCCACACTGATGAGCAATACTCAAGTATAGGTCGAACGAGTGTTATGTAAGCCACCTCCTTTGTTGATGGACTACATTTTCTAAGGACTCTCCCAATGAATCTCAACCTGGTACCCGCCTTACCAACAATTAATTTTATATGATCATTCCACTTCAAATAGTTCCGCACGCATACTCCCGGATATTTTACAGAAGTAACTACTAGCAGTGTTTGTTCCGCTATCATATAATCATACAATAAAGGATTCTTCTTTCTATGTATTCGCAATACATTACATTTATCTATGTTAAGGTTCAGTTGCCACTCCCTGCACCAAGTGCCTATCCGCTGCAGATCTTCCTGCATCTCGCTGCAGTTTTCTAATGCTGTAACTGCTCTGTATACTACAGCATCATCCGCGAAAAGCCGCACGGAACTTCCGACACTATCTACTAGGTCATTTATATATATTGTGAAAAGCAATGGTCCTATAACACTCCCCTGTGGCACGCCAGAGGTTACTTTATGGTCCGTAGAAGTCTCTCCATTGAGAACAACATGCTGTGTTCTGTTTGCTAAAAACTCTTCAAACCAGCCACACAGCTGGTCTGATATTCCGTAGGCTCTTACTTTGTTTATCAGGCGACAGTGCGGAACTGTATCGAACGCCTTCCGGAAGTCAAGGAAAATAGCATCTACCTGGGAGCCTGTATCTAATACTTTCTGGGTCTCATAAACAAATAAAGCGAGTTGGGTCTCACACGATCGCTGTTTCCGGAATCCACGTTGATTCCTACAGAGTAGATTCTGGGTTTCCAGAAACGACATGATACGCGAGCAAAAAACATGTTCTAAAATTCTACAACAGATCGGCGTCAGAGATATAGGCCTATAGTTTTGTGCATCTGCTCGACGACCCTTCTTGAAGACTGGGACTACCTGTGCTCTTTTCCAATCATTTGGAACCTTCCTTTCCTCTAGAGGCTTGCGGTACACAGCTGTTAGAGGAAGGGCAAGTTCTTTCGCGTACTCTGTGTAGAATCGAATTGGTATCCTGTCAGGTCCAGTGGGCTTTTCTTTGTTGAGTGATTCCAGTTGCTTTTCTATTCCTTGGACACTTATTTCGATGTCAGCCATTTTTTCGTTTGCGCGAGGATTTAGAGAAAGAATTGCAGTGCGGTCTTCCTCTGTGAAACAGCTTTGGAAAAAGGTGTTTAGTATTTCAGCTTTACGCGTATCATCCTCTGTTTCAATGCCATCATCATCCCAGAGTGTCTGGATCTGCTTTTTCGATCCACTTACTGATTTAACATAAGACCAGAACTTCCCAGGATTTTCTGTCAAGTCGGTACATAGAATTTTACTTTCGAATTCACTGGACGCTTCACGCACAGCCCTCCTTACGCTATCTTTGACATCGTTTAGCTTCTGTTTGTCTGAGAGGTTTTGGCTGCGTTTAAACTTGAGGTAAAGCCCTCTTTGCTTTCGCAGTAGTTTCCTTACTTTGTTGTTGAACCACGGTGGGTTTTTCTCGTCTCTCACAGTTTTAATCGGCACGTACCTGTCTAAAACGCATTTTACGATTGCCTTGAACTTTTTCCATAAACACTCAACATTGTCAGTGTCGGAACAGAAATTTTCGTTTTGATCTGCTAGGTAGTCTGAAATCTGCCTTCTATTATTCTTGCTAAATAGATAAACCTTCCTCCCTTTTTTTATATTCCTACTAACTTCCATATTCAGGGATGCTACAACGGCCTTATGATCACTGATTCCCTGTTCTGCACTTACAGAGTCGAAAAGTTCGGGTCTGTTTGTTATCAGTAGGTCCAAGATGTTATCTCCACGAGTCGGTTCTCTGTTTAATTGTTCGAGGTAATTTTCGGACAGTGCATTCAGTATAATGTCACTCAATGCTCTGTCCCTACCACCCGTCCTAAACATCTGAGTGTCCCAGTCTATATCTGGTAAATTGAAATCTCCACCTAAGACTATAACATGCTGAGAAAATTTATGTGAAATTTATTCCACCGAGCTCGGTTGTTGAGTGTAACCTCCACCCACAATAATTCACAGGAACTATCCACTTCTAATTCACTACAGGATAAACTACTACTAACAGCGACAAACACGCCACCACCGGTTGCATGCAATCTATCCTTTCTAAACACCGTCTGTGCCTTTGTAAAAATTTCGGCAGAATTTATCTCTGGCTTAAGCCGGCTTTCTGTACCTATAACGATTTCAGCTTCGGTGCTTTCTATCAGTGCTTGAAGTTCCGGTACTTTACCAATGCAGCTTCGACAGTTTACAATTACAATACCGATTGCTGCTTGGTCCCCGCGTGTCCCAACTTTACCCCGCACCCTTTGAGGCTGTTGCCCTTTCTGTACTTGCCTGAGGCCATATAACCTAAAAAACCGCCCAGTCCCCGCCACACAACCCGTACTAGCCGTGTAGCTGCCTGCTGTGTGTAGTACAGTGTGATATAGTAATAAATATACCCGCACACACATTAGTCTGTGTTAGTTGCTTTATGGGAGAGGGAGTTGGCGTTGTGTGTCACAGTAGCATTATAGCACATTTGTAAAATAACGACAAAAAATCCAAGTATGTGCACACATCCTCACACTTCAAAAAATTACAGCCACTGGTATCACACTTTACTTAAAGCAAAACTAAGAAAAACGCGACGGATCATGCCAGTTGTCATGTGCCACTCTGCAAACAACCAGCACCACCAGAGGTGGACCCTCCTGTCGGCTCGAGTCGTCCAAGCGAACTCTGCCGGTTAATGTGAATTGTATGCTGTGAGATGTTTGCAGGGTAGGCAACATGAGTGCCCCGCCCACCTACACCGCCAACCCTGAGTATCCATCACTGCGCCAGACGTCCTCTCATCTCCCCACCATACAATAGGAAAGGTAGAGAATTGCAACGTATTTAAACAAACAGACTAAAACAGTGTAAGTTTAATCACCTCCAACATGACCAACCTGGTCATTACGGTATCAAGCACTCAGTGACGGCCTCCCGTCCATGTGAAAAAGACTGTAATTTCAGTAGTTGTGCCTATGCGTCGGCTTACACGTGTGTGTGTGAGTGTGTGTGTGTGTATGTGTGTGTGTGTGTGTGTGTGTGTGTGTGTGTGTGTGCATACGTACGCTCGCCGTGGAAATTTCTGGTGAGATGGTCAGATATTCGATGGGGAGAATGTTGGTAATAATTGAAGCAGCAAGAACTGCACAGGGATCGCCTCTAAATATTTCTAATAACTAGTGGGATATTACCAGAAACGAAGCGGTATTAACACCATACATGGTAGCGAGCTATCATGAACAGTAGATATATTTATTACTAAGTGTCTTTACAGTGAAAACGTCTTCATACATTGACGATGACAACGCCACCAATCGTATACTCTGAGACAAAGAAAAGTGACTCACCACGATGAAGTAATCCGAAAGAGGCGAAATCGGTAGGTGTCATGTAGACGTCCTGAGAAATAAATTATAATAAGTTCATAAAAATTGGATAATCAATTCAAGAAAAAGAGCTTCACAAACTGAGTAAGTCAATAACGCGTTGTTTATTCTCTGGCCCTTATGCAAGCAGTTATTCGGCTTTGCAATGGCTGATAAAGATGCTGGATGTCCTGCTGGGGGATATCGTGCCGAATTCTGTCCCATTGGAGAGTTAGAGCGACAAAATGCGGATCTCGTTGCAGGACCCTGCCCATAATGCTCTAAACGTTCTCCCCGGCGACCTTGCTGACCAAGTTAGGGTTTGGTAAGCATGAAGACAAGAGATAAAAATTCTTACCGTGTGCGGACGGGCATTATCTTCCTGAAATGTAAGCCCAGCATGGCTTACCATAAAGTGGCATGGAATATCGTTGACGGACCGCTGTACTGTACGGGTCCCGTAGGTGACTACTAAAGGGGTCCTGCTATGAAAAGACGTGGCATATCAAACCATCACTCCTAGTTGTCAGGCCGTTTGGAGAGCGACACTGAGGCCGGTATTAAACTGCTGTCCAGGGCGTCTTCAGACATCTTCAGCATAGAATCTCGTTGAGTGGAGTAGAATTGTCCTCAGTTATGAGTCTCGCTCAGAACTAAGTCACAGTGAAAAGTCAAGACGTGTCTAGAGACGCCCCACTCAGCGGTGGCATACCGACCCGACTGTCACCCGCTTTACGGCCTGACAACCAAGAGTGATGACATAGGAAGACCCCTTTGGTAGTTTCCGCGGCATTCTTACAACACAGCGGTACGTTGACGATACTTCATGCCCCGGTTTGTTGCCCTTCATGGCAAGCCGTTAAAGGCTAACATATCCGCAAGTTAACACCTGCCCGCACACGGCGAAGGTTTCTACTGCTTGCTTTCGTGCTTGCCAAGCTCTAGGTCGGGCAACAAGGCTGTCAGATCTCTACCCAGCAGAGAACATTTCGAGCGTTTTGGACAGGGACTTCTAACCACATAATGATTTTGCAGTCTAAGGCACAAACTAGACAGAATTTGGTACGATACCCCTCGGGAGGACATCCAACAAGTCTATCAGTCAATGCAAAGACGAATAACAATAAGGGATTACAAGGGGAGAAGTGGACCAAAGCGTTGTTGACTCGCTCAATTTCTGAAACTCTTTCTCTTGAATAAAGCATCCAATTCTTCTGCTGGTCTACCCATGTACACATGTACATCACATCTACCGATTTCCGTAACATTCAGATAATTTCTTCGTGATGCGTCTCTTTTTATTTTATTTTCTCAGAGTGTATTTAACCACCTATGGCACCAGCATACTCCATACCCCGCTATTATAATTTTTGTTCCATTAGAATTGGCCTTTTCGAAACAGTGGCCAACCAAACCGTTGTTACATCATGTGTGTTTAGGGAACTCTGGTACCTTGTGGTTTTCCACATGTTTCCTTCACCATTAGTTTCAGTCGCCATAGTTAAAAGCTAAAATGATGTGATTTCTCAGTTTCCAGTCACATTTCTAATACAACGTATGTAGCTACGAAGCATTATTCGTAATATTCACTTCCAGTCGCAACTCGTCGTGGACTCTTCGCTTTTGATGAAATTCGGGAACCAGCATTTGTAAATATAAGTATAGAAGAGAAACTGAAAGCTATACAGAAATTAACATTCTTATAGTGCTCTGTTTAGTTCTTCTGGTTGTTTCGGTAAATTTACACCCCTCCATTGCGCCAAATGAGAAACGCACACTTCCCACTCTCGGTCAACCCAGGTGGTGTAAGTTATATGCATGTGCAGTTTTTATTGAATTATATCTATATTTAATGGACTTACCGGTTCCATCCTGTTGGAAATCACGGTACTCTTTACGCGAGATGAAACGTGTCCCACTGCACCGACAAAACCCCAGCCGTTCGAGGTACGAAGGTTTTATGGGATAACCTGCTACGGATTTTTATTATCACCACGGTCGTTCGCAAGTCGTAACCCTCGTGAAACCTCTTTATACCGACACACAGACGTGCAGTGTATATTGTGTGTCGACAGATTCTATGATGAAGGATCTCTAACCTACTCCTATCGACTTCGTGACATTTGCCTCAATCTCTGCATCATAGCTCGCCTATTCCCGTGGTTACGAGAATGATGTATTCTGTACACGGTAATACACTGCCAGAAAAAAATTCGCCACGAAAAAAATTTGTCGATATCAAAGTAGCTCCATTTTTTCGTAAACCAAACAAGAAGGCGTGGTGGGAAAAATACTGGAGACATGTTCTGGAAGGACGGTAATCGCATCCCAGTCGACCCTCCTGATTTCGGTTTAATCTGATCTCTGCAAGGGAGAGTTGCGTCGAATGATGTGAACCGTTGTTCGCCAACGATTATTTTGTTTATAATTATGCCATGTCGCACCAAAAGAGCAAATGCGGCGAAATTGTAGATTAGATCGGAAACGAATTGTCGACATCCTTGAATGTAGTTCGCTGTATCATGATACTGCGACTATTACGAGATGTCACGCTGCCAGAGTGTAACAAGTATGGAAATTTTGGGTTGAAGAGATCGTAAAGGTGATGTGTACACACGGCAATGGATCATAAGATGTGAAATAAGCAACGAATGACATCTGTGGCTCGTCATATATAATGGCGACCCACATAATGCAACGATGACTTACGAATCACCTCCAAGTGGGAAAAATACAGTGGCAAATCAGTGCTCAAGGACGTCATCAAAAGTCAATTCAGGAGCATGTAACATGGTCACTTTGACAAAACATCATGTACACGGAGTCACAACATCGTCCCTTCGGTTTATGATCTTCCTTTTGTATCTATGGACGCTATCTGTGATAGCCTCATAATTTCTTCTCGTTGTACACTGGATATCATTGGTGTCTGAATTGCCCGAAAAGGGCTTCTTTATCCTAGCAGTTTCTTGTAATATATTATCCCTCCGTTTTTTCTCTATTCTGTTCGTATGATTGACTTGTTATAGTGCACTGTAGGCGTTATTTCATTTGCGTGATATCCAAGTTCGCAACCTAATAATAGAAACAATCAGGTCAAACATATTCTGTTAATTATGAATTCGACAACTAAATCATCCCCATCCAGAAAAACTCTACTGCAGGATAAAGATGATGATATTAGTCTAAAGCAACCCTGACGAAGTGTATCAAAATTCATGAGTTACACAAGACATCCTCCTTCGTTATATATTTGCGTACGTTGAGATCCTGCTGACATAGGAGTAAATTCAGTACTGATGTTACTAAAACTCATATCAGCTTACATAATTGATTCCCCGTACGTGTCACTTACTCCATCTGGCAGTCAGCTACACAATTTTACATCTCTCAAAACAGTATAGTTTTATAGGATCACAAATTATTCATACCCTCAAATGATATCAAAGTAACCTCCCGTCAACAGATATGACGTAACAAGATGGCCTTCGAGTAACTTCACAGTAAGAGCAATTGCCTCGTATCCTACTGCAAGAGGGATGGATGTGACAGGATAGTTAATTTAAGAAGTATAAAACAGTTTATCTCTTCCATATACAGCTCAGTATTTAGTTACCTGATACTGCATCATGTCAGTGTGCCCAAGTATACCTGTTATACCTCCACAATGTTCCACTTCCTTCTTCACACTGTGGGGCTCTGAACACATTCACCAGCTCCCTGTGTGAGCTTTCCGTTGTTTACATGGGCACTGTGTGAGATGATACAGAGGCACACAAACGCATCACATTACTTGAAATAACTGCAAAAAATACGTAATAGTGAAAAAGAAAATTATTAATTTATCGGTAGAGATCGCAAGAAACGTACACACAGTACTCATCCAGGAAGCTACGAGAATGGACTCATAGAAATTGTAATAACTTATTGTGACACTAATATGTAATCCAGATTTTAGTCCTCAAGCCACAGAACTAATTCATGAGTCTCTGTATTTAAGACAGTTGAAGAAAATGACCGGATGGATTGCAGAATAAATAAACAAAAGAGTACAACTGGAATGGAAACTTTTGGTAAACTAAAATTAAGATTTTCACGTGTCTGAAGCTGAGAGTTTTCAGTCACTGTGTGTTACCCATTTCAACTTATGGTAATGAAATAAGGACTTTTAATGCGAACACTCCTAAAGACTGAAGCTTACTCAGTGATCAATAAAGAGATCTCCGTTGGCAATTACTAGGAGATAAATGAAAACGTTACAAATAGATTAGTCAAAAAATGGACTTCAAGACGTAATTATGGTTAAAGAAAGTGACATGGTCATGGGAGGGACATGTTGCCAGCCAAATGGGTGGTAGATGAATGCGAGAGAGAAGGAAAAGAAACGACAAAGCGATCTTGCGAAAGGCGGACGGATGGTATTAGAAAATATGCAGGTGCAACATAACGCGTTTCGGTGCAGAGTATAAGGAATGAGGACGTCTGGAAGATGCTTTATCTAGGCGTGAAAATCAGATGGCTGATAATTATGAAAATGATTATGATGATATTGTTTTGTTGAGCAGAAACTACTTTACAAAAGAATTATAACATATCTTCGCAAAATTTTTCGACGCCGTATTTGGCTGGAGATTTCATTTTGTGCCGTGTGTTTCCCGACATTGTGTGGCGATAATATGGTTTCTTCAGGTGGCTACATTCCATATGAGACAATTAAATGTAGGGCTCTGGTTAGTTATTAGTGTCACTACCACTTAATATGTTTCCCTTTAGACAGTAATGAAGAGAGTGCTCCTTTTTAATAACTCGTACTTTCTCCTTTACTGTATGATTCCCAGACATCTCATTTATAAAGGGATTTTATTTGTTGTTTACATGTCGTATACATTTGTATTCCGAGGTCTTAAAAAAAAGTGGGGTGAATTCAACTGCTTTCTTCAGTGTGTGTGTAACATGAAGGCACTGTAACGTTCTGTAACAATAAAAGTTGCACCTAGAGTACAAAATCGCTTAGACAAGCTATTTCTGTTGTTGCTGCCTTATTCCGTAGATATCGTCCTGCTTTCCCTGACTCTTATGCAAACTTTCATACCTGCTAAAGTGCACTGCCTAACTCGCCGAATGAATCTAAGGCAAACAGTTATCGCGAAAGGAACTTGTAATCTTCAGCCAGGAGGTTTAGTAATTATGGTTCCACATTTCAGATAGAACTCTGGATCTATGTACACTCATGAGCCGAAACGTTATGACCACATGGCGCTAAGGGCATGTGACGCGGTATAGAAAATGTATAAATGCATCAGAGAAGAAGGAGGTATCATTCTAACCACAATAGGGGCCACAAACAGGAAAATCCTCTGACATAAGCGATATTGAGAAATTATTGTAGAGTAGTTTATGGAAACGAGCAACTCAGAAACGTCCAAGCTCACACCTGTTCTCGTGTTACTGTCGGGGGCATCTATGGAGATTGGCTGAAGAACAGTGACGCCGTGAATAGGCGTAACGATGTTGGACGTCCACGCCTTACCGCAGAGCGCGGAGGTCAGACAATTCTGCACTCTGTAAAGCACGGTAGGTGGAAGTATATTGTCGATCTGATGACAGAGTCCAGCGCTGCTGCTGGTACCATGGCTTCATAGCACACCGCTCAGTGCACATTGCTGAACTTGGGGTTCCTCAGCGGATGACCCAATTGTATCTTCATTTATGATTCAGTGGGCATGGAATCCTTAAGACAGGACCTTGGATCAAAGCAAACATGTCACCTGGTTGGATGAATCAAGTTTTGCTACCCCAGGTCGATGGACGTTTTCGGATACACCCTCATTCAGCCAATCGACTACACAAAAGCACTGCAACACGCATGCAGGCTGATGGCGCCAGTATGATGCTCTTAGGGATATTCAGCTACACTTTCATGAAACCTGTGGTAGTAATTGAAGTCACCTGACAGCTGTGGACTATGAGAACATCATTGCGGACCCGGTGCATCGCTCCATTCTTTATGTATGCCCAGATGGCGATAGCGTCTTCCATCAGAATAACTGTCAGTGGCACAAGGCCAAAACTATACTACGGAGGTTTTGAGGAGCGTGATAATGAAGTGAGGTTAATGTCTTTTCCACCAAATTCGTCCAACGTGTACCAGTAGAACACCTTGTAACTCTCTGGCAGGTGACACCTCGTAATAGCCGCAATATCATGATACAACGAACTACATTTAAGTATGTCGACAATTCGTTTTTGGTCTAATCTATAATGTCGTCGCATTTGCTCTTTTGGTGCGACATGGCATAATTATAAACCAAATAATCGTTGGCGATCAACGGTACACATCATTCGACGCTACTCTCCCTTACGGAGATCAGAGTAAACCGAAATCAGGAGGGTCGACTGGGATGTGATACCTCTGGTATGCTATCGGGTGCCAGGTCCGCGCATTCAAACTACCGACCGGTAACTTACGGGAGTTGCGTGGCTTGTGCCTAGACATCTGGTGCCGCAAACCTCAGGGAAACGTTCGAGGACTTGTCGTATCCACCAAAGCCGAATCGCTGCTGTATTCCTTTCCAAAGGTGGACCAATGCGCTTTTAAGCAGGTCCTCATAACTTTTTGGCTCATCCGTATACTTTTTATTGGTGATTGATGTTTACTCTAAATACACATGGGATGCTACAGCGAGAAATAAGTCTGGTGCTGAAGTTGCCGATACCTTTGGGAAAATATGAGGAAAAAGCAACTGAATCCACAAAAACTTACAAACTGATTTGGAAATAAAATGTTACAACAATAATTTCAGAGTTAATATAAAAATAACGAATTAGTCATTAACCTACATAATCAACATTGAATGATTCAGATGGTTAATGTTTCAACAGGTCTCTCAAGTGCATGGCTCAGTCCGGAACCGCGCGACTGCTACGGTCGCAGGTTCGAATCCTGCCTGGGGTATGGATGTGTGTGATGTCCTTAGGTTAGTTAGGTTTAAGTAGTTCTAAGTTCTAGGGGACTGATGACCACAGATGTTAAGTCCCATAGTGCTCAGAGCCATTTGAACCATTTTCAAGTGCATGATGTTAAAAATATTCAAAGCTAAAGGCTCTATATGTGCTATCGTAGTTTAAGATTTGGTGTGCCAATTCAACGACGCAAAAGAAAGTAAATATGATTACCGTTGATGCAATTGGTGTCCACATGAAAAGCAAGACGACCGATCCACGTCCACCTCAAGTCGGAGGAGGTAGTTTTGTTAACAGTAGCTAACAGAAGAAAGTTTCCTAAAATTGGTACGTTGCAAACGGGCCTACTGACAATTTTAGAGTTTGTGAAATATGCTAAAAGAATCCCACAAAGAATTTCCTCATAGATTTCAACGAACCGCGTATAGCTATAGGTCTATACGCAACAAAACAGCATAAAACAAATTACTCTTGGTTGTATATCCCTCAGAAAATATTACAAAATAGGAAACGAGATATTCATGAAGTGAGTGGGGTTTAACGTGTTATGATACTTATTTACATGTGTCCGCAATTCTACCTATGGTTGAAGAATAGCCTTGATATCTTCAAAGAGGCGGCAGCGATTCAGTACAAAAGTAAGAAACCAGCTATGTCTTTGCCCATCTTCTCTGTGTACTACTACTCTACTGTCATGCGGCGCCACATTTTTCATCACAATCAGCAACTGTTTACGTCACATATAGTAAGCCGCAGCTCACGCAACAGCTAAACTATCTCTGTTGAACAAGTATTGCGAACAGCTGCGAATATTCCTTGAATTGAACAGAAATCTGAATCTGTGGTTCAATAACATTTACCCTCCCCCCCTTTTTATTATTTAAAATAAGCAGATGAGGGAATATATATATATATATATATATATATATATATATATATATATATATATATATATGTGTGTGTGTGTGTATGTGTGTGTGTGTGTGTGTGTGTGTGTGTGTGTGTGTATCACCTTGTAAAGCTGATGTAACCATATGGGAGGTGATACAACAATCTGACAAGTGCAGTCAGACTTGCATAGCGTGTATAGTTAGTAAGAACAGGAGGAGGATAAACTAGATTCTCAAATGCGAGTGCATGAGCTAATTGGATACCATATATGACGATTAATATATGATTGGTAGAACCATTCCAGTATTTAGCTTAATTTAATTGAAGTATTTTTTTTAATTTCCCTGTTCCTATTTCTCTACCTTCCCCTTCGTTTCAATAGGAAACTGGAAGCCAGCTGAAGCGTCGTAGATCTGATATTGCATCTTGGCCAACTTAGTACATAACCTCTAATGACTGGAAGTCATTTCAGTACCCTCTGGTAGAATGGTGATTTGACATACTTATACTATAGTTAGGACTTTTCCAGAACGCTTATAGGTGTATTGGTGTTCTACCGACTGAAGTGCTATAGTTGGTATGTAATTTGCCTTGTATTCGACACGACAGTGGTTCAAACCCTCAAGTGGTAATACTACTTTAACTGCTTTCAAAACATTGAAGCTGTTTCCTTTAAATATTTTCCTTGAATAAGAGGTAATAATACATTTCTAATCGCATCGCTGTCCACTGGAGATTGAAATTCATTGATTTTCCGAATTGGTAATTACTATCAAAACACGAATACATGAGGTCCGCAGCTCGTGGTCGTGCGGTAGCGTTCTCGTTTCCTACGCCAGAGTTCCCGGGTCCGATTCCCGGCGGGGTCAGGGATTTTCTCTGCCTCGTGACGACTGGGTGTTGTGTGATGTCCTTAGGTTAGTTAGGTTTAAGTAGTTCTAAGTTCTAGGGGACTGATGACCATAGATGTTAAGTCCCATAGTGCTCAGAGCCATTTGAACCATTTTTGAACGAATGCATGATAAAATTTAGGATGTCGAACATGCAGAAAAAAGATGAGATGCCCAAATATCATGTAAATATGCTGGCTGAATGCGTGTTATTCGGCCGTTAAACTACTCTGTTCGAAGTAGTCTTGGCCTTTCTTAATGAGAGTAAACGACGAAATAATTGTTACGCAAAGCGATTACTTACATAAATAGAAAATAAAGAAAAAACTACTTAAGTTATCTTTAACCCTGTGTTGCAGTTGTCCACTGCAGTGGACAGCTGCTAATGACGCTTCTTTGGCGTTTTTAATCAGTCCTGACGCTGCGAATGCACGTAGAGCACAGGACCACTCGGGAGTATCCATTGCAGTGGACTGTGAGCATTTTCAGCCTCCGGACGGATTAAAAACGCCAAGAAAGCGCCATTAACAGTTATCCACTGCAGTGGGGAGTTGGACTGCGGGATTAAAGAAAATAGTCGTAATGAAACGATCCTTGCGTCGTCCTCGGAGCTTGCTTGGAATTCCGCGAAATCCCTCTCAGCACTGCGGCAAGAATCCAGATGCACTTTGTGATGCACGGTACACGAGACAAATTACGGGACGTTTAGCTCAGCAGAATCATTCGGGATTCTTTATTGGCGCACCCGGATTACTCATCTGCACTGCTATACTACTAAATCAGTCTACATGAGGACGCCTGCTTTGCTTTGATCCCATAGACAGGGTTAATAAATGTTCTGCAGCACACAACTACTTTTAAAATACTAACACATCCGATTTCTACATTGTAATCAGTATACCGAAAGTCGTCACTACTGCGTTTCCAACTGTTTTGCAACAGTTTGCCTTTCTAACATCCTCTACAAACAAAACAGCATAACAGTTTAAACTAACGAAGAAAACATAATAGATATTCAACAACTCCACATTTTAAGTTTCTCCGAGAACAAGCGGAACTTATTGTTTTCGAGTAGATCTGACGAAGTCTTGCTTATTCATTAAACAATACCTCCAGCTAGCTAATGGCCCCACCCTCTCTTGCTGTAAAGTGCATGCGCACTCACTATGCTGGAACATTCGCCTAGAAAATCGGCAATTTAAGCAATAATCGACAACGTCAGGTTGGAACGCACCCGCGAACTCTTTCTAAGCGTTACCACTAGAAGAAAAATTTTGTTGGTCAATAATTATCACTCACTCCCTACTTGTTACACTCATCACTCTTTAATAATAAAAAGAAAAAAAAGCCTCCGCCTAAAAAGCCCCACGACTCGCTTGCTACACCCTTGAGGGCTACTCACCAACTCCCTGATATTTGTCATTTCAACACTCAGGCCCTTCATCTAGCCAACCTCAGAAACAGAATTCAGTCACTCTCCTTGGATATTTCCCGCCCCAGCTAATACCAGTCCTCAGTAGAGTGCTGCTTATTGCAAGGGATTTTTCAAAGCTTATTCCCAACTAATGCTGAAAATCATCTGCCTTAGTGAGAGAGTTGCTGGTCTTTAGGCCATCACGGCACCCTCTGATCACAATGCAGTTGCTAGTATTATCTAAAGGCCGGCCCATCACCTCCTTGCTAGATAAAAACCTCCTTCTCCCAGACACCGGCATCTGGTTACGGCGTCCACATTCCGAGAAACTGAGCCCCCCTCGTAAATCAGGCTGTACGCATCGTATGCAGCAATGCGAATTTTCGCCCAATGTGGCGTCGACTGAAGTAAGACTTGCACTCAGTGGCCGAACTTTCCCGGATGGGGCCTCCCGGCCAACAATGCCATACGCTCATTTCCATTTCTTTACCAGTTAGATGGCAGTTACCCATACATATTTATCGCTGGTATTTGCTAATAGCAGTCTAAAAATATGACACTCAGTAGATTTAAAATACTTAGACTTAACTCTGTAATGGTTAAAGGAATGATGGTAGCATAAATCTCCTCAGCTTTCTACTCAAGAGCTTCAAGCTAAGAGAGCAAAAAGTTTGCAGGATCTTCCACATCACAGGGATTAAAATAGTACGATTCGAGTCATATGAACATACACTGTTATACCCTGCAGTAAATATTACGTGTTTTTCTGTGACAGTTGAATGTAAAGCAGCTGGGTCACTCTCATTGCCTACCATAGGTAAGAGAAGACACTCAAAATCGGCATACAATGCAAATGGTACTCTCTCCTTGTGGAAAATATTCTTAGAATTTAAGCTTTGCGCTTCAATAGGCATTTCTGCACGTACCGGATAGGCCAATTCCTCTTGTGCTCTGTCAGTTGACTGTTCGAATAAAAGGCACCAAGAACAAATATATCGTGCAGTTGTATGTGCAGTGAAATTGGAGAAAATAAGGCGGCACGTTTAATTTTGATCCAACAATAACATTGCTTAGCACAATCAGAGATGAGTAAAAAACCTTCATGTTTTTCGCGTTGACCTGTGAATTGGAAAGATTGAAGGGGTCCGGCAAACCTATGCTGAGTCACTAATGGTATGTTACAAGAGGTATCCCGAACGGACTAGCTACTTCTGTTAAAAACTAAGGTGACACTTAATTCTACAACAGATTGTTCAGCGAACTTGGCTTTTTAGCTAATCTATAAGTCGATACGTGATGGGCTTCTTATCTGACTCCTACAGGTTTGTTACGAGTCTGAACTCTAACAGTGTCCTAGTCACCATTTTGGCTATTAATTCTGAATCCCGGAAAGTAACTTTGGCTGCCAGTCTTCTCAAGTGAAGACAGCGTATCGTGATCCTAGGCTGTGAAAAGATGACTAGATTTCTGTGGGCATAAGAAGAAGGATTGTCTCACTTTTTTGAAGGGTGGTTAGGGAAAAACCGCTTTCACCATTTTCCAGCGATTATGTGAATGAGCTGCTGCGTTATTCCTCAGGTATCCGGAGACTGAAAATTAAATAAACACTGGCGGTGTGGTTGGGAAAGAAAGGATGACTTGGTGTCTCGCGATCAATATGAAAATCGCATTTTAGTAACGCACTAGGAGTTGAATCAAATTAAGTCCAAGAGCCATCTATAGGGGAAAGATAGTCGTGATGTGCTGTTACAATGAGGAGAAGGCTGGTGGCATTTGGAGAAATACGGGGTATGACTGATTTAGATCAGAGAGCAGTGTAGTTACAAACAGGTGGAAATAGTTGAAGACTGGTCACAGTTGTGATGTCCAAACTCGTTAGTTGTTAGGGTGAATGAAGTTATGAAACCAAATGCTTATGAACTGATATGTGACTTTTCCATAGCTTAATACTTATTTCTTCCTTGTCGCTTTGCATTAACAAATCGGTTTGTAGCAACAATTCCGAAACATTTTCTGAAAAGCATCCGCTAGCGTAAACTCGTTGAAGGTGAAGGATAAATTAACGAACACAACAGAAAGCTAAAACGACGAACGTCGACTTCCGAGGCAACTGGAAGAGGAGTTTAAGCGGACGAGCCACCTCCAGCCACGGTTGAATGTCTGGGCCACCAGCGCAGTACTGCTGCCCAGCGAGCACACAACTGAAGTAGAGAGGACACCCACAGGTGATTTAACACTCTTCCCTCTACAGAAAGCAACATCTGGAAGCTCTCAGTTTGTTCATTGCAACAAACTGGACATATCATTGCGTTATTTTCAGCTAAAAGATCAACTTCAGATTTCGAGTATTCCTTACGGTCTAACACTGAAAAATCACAGTTGGTATCCTGACAGTTTGTCTGTAAAGTCTTTGTTCTCTTAGTAACTATTCAAGTTTTATACGTACTTTCTAAAACTGATGGAAAAGAAATAGTGTTGTAGCCCAATAATATGGATTCCTAAGGCACAATAGAAAACGTATTATGGAGTACTAACGAAGTTAGCTCTGATGTAGTTAGTGTTAATTATTTAAAACTAGATAGTCTTTTTGCTGCCACTTAGCACAATTAGTGCAATCACCTGTTTCTAATGTTGGTGTAGAGCAAATGCTCTCTCCTGTAACAGTGTTGAAACGAAAATGAATACTCTGGAAATTAGGACATTGAATGTAACAAAGAAAAGAAATGAGAGCTATATTTGCAAAAATGATACAGATTTTTCAGTAGTTCATCTAATGAAAACTAATTAATCGGTAGAGAAGAAAACGATATGAAAGACGATACAAAATTATTTTATGTTCGTTAACCCACTAAATATTTAAATTAAGATGCAAATATAAGAGTTAAGCAGGAAAAACAGATCTTGCGCTCTACTGGCCGGAGTATGAAATATAAGCTCCTTGAATTGGATATGTAGATTAGAGAATTTAAAAAGGGAAATGGAAAGGCTGAAGTTAGATATAATGAGAATTGGTGAAGTGCGAGAGCATCAAGAACAGGACTTGGGGTCAGGTCAGTACAGATTTATCAACACAAATCAAATAGTGATAATGCAAAAGTAGGCCTAAAGATGAGTAAGAAAATAGGAATGTAGGTCAGCTACTATGAATAGCAATAATAACGTATTACAGTGGCCAAGATAGACACGAATCCGCCAAGTAGTGCAAATTTATATGCTAATAGCTCCGCAGATAATGAAGAGATTGAAACAACGTACGATGAAATAAAGAAAATTATTCAGGTAATTAAAGTAGATTAAAATTCAATTTTTATGGATGACTGGAATTCGGTAATAGAAAAAAAGAAGAGAATAATAAATAGTAGAAGAATATGGACTGGACGAAAAGAATGAAACAGGAACCTGCCTGGTACAATTTTTAAACAGAGCGTGATTTAATCATCGGTAACACCGGTAACACTTGTTTTAGAATGTCGTATACTTGGAAGAGACGTGGCTACACTGGAAGGTTTCGGATTCAATGTATGATCGTAAGAGAGATATTTTGAAACCGGTTTTTAAACTGTAGGTCATTACCGGGAGCAGATGTGGAGTCTGTCCTTAATTTTTTGGTTATGAAATGCAGATTATAACTAAAGAATTCGCAGAAAAGGTTGTAGGTTAATGAGATGGGATGTGGATGAATTGAAGGAAGCAGATGATGTTGAGATTTGAGAGGGAGCATTGGGCAACACTTGACCGAAACATGGCAAAGGAACACACGAGAAGTAGGGCGAGTAGCTTTGAGAGACGGAACAGAGAAGTCAGCAGATGTTCATATAAGTAAAAAGTCAAGGCCTAGCTGAAAAATCTACAGACATGCGAGATATTGAATTGAAATGACGAAAGTACAAAACACAATATTATAGAAAATGAAGTATCGAAAAAGAACACTCCATCCGAACCGGCCTCGCAAGGCCCAGTGGTACCTACCGACCGCCGTGTCATCCTCAGTCAATAGGCGTCAGTAGATGCGTATGTGGCGGATCATGCGGTCAGCTCACCGTTCTCACGGTCGCTGTCAGTTTTCGTGACATGTGCCGCTATTTCTCAATCAAACAGCTCCTCAAGTGGCCTCGCAAGGGCTGACTGCACCCCGATTGCCAACAGTCCTCTGCAGACCGGGACGGCCATCCATCCAAGTGACAGCCAATCCCGACAGCGCTTACTTCGGTGATCTGACGGGAACCGGTGTTACCACTGTAGCAACGACGCTATGAAACGAAATACACACATCTAAAAATTTGAAACTGACACTAAGTGCAAAAAGCATAAGCAGAAATGGTTAGAGAACAAATGCAAGACGGTAGAAACATGCTTAACTAAAGAGATTAGATGGGAAAGAAGCACTAAGCTAAGAAGGGAATAATGAAATGTGGAAGGAATATGTAGAGGGCCTATAAATGAGAAACACACTTGAAGATAATATCATAAAGAGAAGAAGAAGTAAATAAAGATGAAATGGGAGATATGATACTAAGAGAGGAATTTGTCAGAGCTTTGAAAGATCTAAGCTGAAACAAGGCCCCTTTAACAGATGACATTCCCTTAGAAATGTTGAGATTCTTGCGAAAGCCATGACAATATTATTGCACCTGGTTGGCAATTATATGAGATAATGGAGCCACTCCCAGACTTCTGGAAGAATGTAATGATTACGGTTCCAAAGAAATCAGTTGCTGTTACAAAACCATTAGTTTTCTAAATCATGGTTGCAAAATATTGACAAGAATTATTTACAGAAAAAAGCAAAAACTGTTAGAGGCCGATCTCAGGGGAGATCTCCTTGTACTCAGGATAAATGTAGGAAAATGTGAGGCAATACTGACCCTATGACTTTTCCTAGAAGACGAACTGAAGAAAGATAAAACTAAGCTTATAGTAATTGTAGGTTTAGAGATGGTTTTTGAAGGTGTTGATTGTACTACACTCTTAGAAATTTTGCAGGCAGTAGCGGAAAGTCATCTACCACTTGTACAGATTGCGGGTATAAGAGACTATGACTATGAAAGGAAAGCCGTCGTTGAGAACGTAGTGAGAGAGGGCTGTACCCCCTCCTCAATGCTATTCAATCTGTGTGGGAAACGAAAAAGAAATTTGGAATGGGAGTTAAAGTTCAGGGAGACGAAATAAAAATTGTAAGGTTTGCGGAGGCAATTGTAGTTCTGTCAGAGAAGGCAAAGGACATGGTAGAGCAGTTAAACAGAATTGATAGTGGCTTGAAGGGGACGTTTTTCATATTAGGTGCATTGTGTTGCCACCTACTGACAGGTACTCCATATCAAGGACCTCAGTAGTCATTAGACGTGGTGGGAGAGCAGAATGGGGCACTCCCCGGAGCTCAAGGACTTCGAACATGGTCATGTGATTGGGTGTCACTTGTGTCATACGTCTGTATGCGAGATTTCCACACTCCTAAACATCCCTGGGTCCATTGTTTCCTATATGATAGTGAAGGGACATGTACAGCACAAAAGCGTACAGGCCGCCCTCGTCTGTTAACTGACACAGACCGCCGACAATTGAAGAGGGTCGTAATATGTAATAGGCAGACTGCTATCTAGACCAACACACAAGAATTCCAAACTTCATCGGGATCCACTGTCAGTACTACGACAGTTAGGGTGTAGGTGAGAAAACTTGGATTTCATTGTCGAGCGGCCGCTCATAAGTCACACATTACGCCGGTAAATGCCAAACTACGTCTCGCTTGATGTAAGGAGCGTAGACATTGGTCGATTGAACAGTGGAAAAACGTTGTATGGAGTGAAGAATCACGGTATACAATATGGTGATCCGATGGCAGGGTGTGGGTATGGCGAATGCCCGGTGAACGTAATCTGCGAGAGTGTGTAGTGCCAACAGTTAAATTCTGAGGCGGTGGTGTTATAGTGTGCTCATGCTTTTCATGGAGGGGGCTTGCATCCCTTGTTGTTTTGCTTCTCACTATCGCAGCATAGGCCTACATGGATTTTTTAAGCACCTTCGTGCTTCCCACTTTCGAAGAGAAATTCGGGGATGGCGAATGCATCTTTCAACACGATTGAACACCTATTCATAATGCACGATCTGTTGTGGAGTGGTTGCACGACAATAACATCACTGTTATGGACTGGCCTGCGCAGAGTCCTGACCTTGAGGCGTAACGCCGTATAACGAGCCTGCCTTGGAGGTGTTTAAGTGGAAGATGTGTCTCAGAGCTGGATAGTGACAGATGGTGGCGCGAGACTGGACGCGCACGTAGTTTATGTATCAGCCGATAGAGGACAATATTGAATAAGGGACTGATTTAGTTTCGATTGTGCCCACTAGAGTGCACTAAAGTAATAAAATGTTTTTCATTAACTGTTCTAGTATTTTCATAAAGTGTTGTTATGTCATTTTGTGTAAGTAAAATGTTATAAATGTGTTTTAGCAGTATGAATGCTGCGTGAGTGTGGTTTAAGGTTAATATGAAGACAATTGTGTAGCGAGTTATGTAGCGAGATTTAGTGTGGGGACATTTCGAAGAAGTATGGATGTGGACGAAGGGGATTTTTGTAGAATAGAATTGTAAAGTAAGTTTATAGTAAAGGGAAAGTTAGTTCAGGTATAAATAATAATAGTAAATAACTTTATGCCGGTAAAAAGTGCGGTCGTTAGGTTTACTATTTTGCGATTGGTTATTGATTAAAAGCGCGGATTGACGCGGGAGAATGTTGTTTTGCTATTGGCTGCTGAGTAAACTGACCAATAGTAAAGCAATGTTCTCCGCGCGCCTTTCTCTGCTGTTAGAGAAGACTTAGAATATTCTAGAGAAGAGTCGGAGCCTAGCCATGAAACACTTTGGACGTGTGTAGTAGTAGTTCCGATGGAAATGATAAGTTGCCGGATCTAGCAGTGTTTCATACATCAAAAGTGTGGTAAAGTGACGGCATAATTATTCCGATGGGTTTTTGCCGGATCTAGCAGTGTTTCATACATCAAAAGTTTGGTAAAGTGACGGCATAATTATTCCGATGGGTGTGTAGAAATTTCGGAATTTTTAAGTGAATTTTGTGACGAGAAAAGAGATAAATTCCGCATGGCGTATTGAGCAGGTCGGTGGCTAAAAAACTGTGACTGCATTAGGTACCGACAGACTTAATATTTGGCGAGCATTCTCAATCAAAAACAATCCGTATTCTTGTAGCTATTACGTTTTAGGTAAATGCAACACCATAAGCTTGCTAACGTGAGTGAAAGAGATTGTAAGTGACTATGTTGAGACTAGCACGGGCTTGGCAGTGATACTTGTTCACCTAAGTTTCAGAATATATCAATTAAGGAAAAATTTTCCCACCTTTCATTTCGTGTGAAAACTTTCTCCCGAAACGCTGATTAGTGACTTTAATTGCAGCCTGGTTCACGTCGAAGTACAGTAGGCTTCACTCGGCTGCCCTATTGATGATCTGCTGAGACAATGTTCACAGGTAGGTGCAAGTTCGTCGTAAAGGGAAGGAAAGAACAGCGCCGCCGCACGTGGTGCTTCGGCCGGGAAACACTAAAGCCGTAATGATTTGAATCCGCGGTCGAGAGAAAGATTTTGATGGACTGGACAGTGAACGTTGGTGAAAGAATTTAGTGAACCGGTACTAGCAGAACTTTGAACGGAACCCGTTTCGAGTTGCTGGTGCCGTAAGAAAGATGATGATCCGCAATGGATGCAGTAGCAACGGGAGCGCAGCGAAGCAGCAGATGGCATGTTAGCGGTGGCGGCGAGCAGTACTGCAGCATTCGACAAAAGATAAGTCAACATTGTTACATCTGTTGTGTGTGTGTCTGCTGAAAGACTGAGAAACATGGCAAGTGATAAAGATTTTGTGAATACGGTGAAGGAGGAAGAACTTTCATTCAGTTTCAGTGCTTCACACACTAGCACTTCTGAACAGAGAGAAGGAGTAGATGTTAAAATAAAAGGGGATGTTTTTGATGATATTTCTACGTTATTTACAGACAGTGGAATTGAGTTTGCTTCAAGTATGTCTGTTGATGTAACTAGTGGGGATAATACTAATCCAAAAAGTGACATTAATCATGAACTCAGCTACGATCAAGTGTGTGATGATAGTGTTGGTAATTTTGCTGAATCAAATGAATCAAATGTGGATACCAAATGTGGTATAGTGCCGGTGGAATAAGGTAAACAAGAAACAATGACGCCAAAAATGGAACTAGGAAGTATGCAGGAAATGTTTGCAGTTTTAATGGGTTCTATACAAGAACAAACTAATTTGGCTGAAAATATTAATAGTAAACTCGAAAAACTTGACAGTGGGTTTACTGAAAAAATTAGTAAACTTGACAATGGTTTTAATGAATAAATTAGTAAACTTGACAGTGGTTTTAGTGAAAAAATTAGTAAACTTGACAGTGGTTTTAATGAAAAAATTAGTAAACTTGACAGTGGTTATAACAAAAAAAGTTAGTAAACTTAATAGTGGCTTTAATGAAAAACTTGAAAAGCAGACTGCTGTTTTAAAAGAAATGTGGGAAAATGAATTGAAGTCATTAGAAAATAAAGTAGAGGACAAAATTTCTCGAGATGAGAATAATTGAAAAAGATCTGTTATCATTAACAGAGGCTCTGAATTGAGTTCCTATTGGAAACAAACAAAGAGTAGATGAAATTAAAGAAGGTCAGCAAAAAGTAAAGGTTAAAATAGCGGCTGTAGAATCTGTATGTGAAACTGATCACAAAGTATTAGCCAGTAAAATCAGTTCTGACTCGGACAAATCTATGAATGAAGTAAAAACTGTGCCAGAATGAGTGGATGAGTCTGATAAAAATGTTTTGCAGCTAACTAACCAAGTAGTGGTAGAATCATCTGAAATTTCACATGTCACTAACAGACAGTTTTTACGTTTTGATCCAACAGAAAATGTGCATCCAAAAGAATTTTGGAATGATTTTGAAGGTGTGTTACCTAGTTTGTGGTGAGACAAACAAAAAATAGGTTTTATTACGTCAAAATTCTTAGGAGAGGCCAGAACTTGGGGGATTATTGCTACTGAACAGCTTCGGATAAATTTAAAGAGGCATTTTTGAAAGAATATTGGGGAAGAAAAAACAGATATAGTTATTAAATAGCTTCTGGGCTGGGGAAAAGTTTAGTCTCAGAAGGGAAAGTGTAAAAAAGTTCGCGTTGAAGTGGATGACAAATTTGTCATACTTAAACAACAAAATCGAGCCAGAGCAAATTGTTATGGGTTTGGAAGGTAAACTGCCTATGCACTGGCGGAACAAACTTATTTCAGCGCCGAGGGATGATGTACATAAGTTCAATAGTCATTTGGAGAAGGTTAAGAAGTTACTGCATGAGGAGGAACATGCAAATCGTTATGTCAGACCACCAAATGATTCAGGACCGCGACATAATGTAAACATTAACAGAATTGGCGTGTTCCGTGGAAATGGCAGGGAAAGAGGTCCAGGGAGGTGGCGCTATCCTGAAAATGATAGGCGAAGTAATGGGGAGCAGGTGCACGATTATCGATCGTACTCTCCAGTGCGAGAGAATGATGTTGCGCAAAGGCAACAGCAGAGAGGGGTAAACGTAAGAAATGATACCGAATTACAGAATCCGTCAAACTAAATGTCGTCTTTACCAGACGGGAAGTAGTAGTTTGAGCACGCTAGCAAAACCTTTTGAGTGTGTTAATAGTAACTAGACAGGGACTGTAAGGGAGGTACAGGAGAAGGTAATAGCAACAGACGAAACGAGCTACGTAAAAATCTGTACGTTTAATGGAGGTTTAGAGAATTTTTTGGATAGACATAAACAAGATAAGCACTGTATTGCAGACGAGAAGGGTGGTGTATTAGTTGAAGATGTGACAGAATCCGATTGCAAAAAAGTGGTTAGCAACCAAGTTGAAGCTGAGTGATGTTCTGAGGAAGGAGAAAGTACAGAGGCTGCAGAATTACAGGAAATTAGTGATGCCAGTGTGGAGGAAATATTGGCGTCTATAAATGACATTTGTGAGACTATTAGGGAGGAGCAGGAGGATGGTGACCAAAGTGGGGGTCGACTAATTAATAGTGGAGAAACTGAAGAGAGAGAAGCTATAATAGAGAATGGCGAAGCGTCAGAAGGGACTTTTGAATTGTCACTAGTGGATAGAATACTTAGTATGGAGGAGAAAGTGGTGAAGATGATTCTGCAAAAATCTGTGTAATTTCTGGAAACAGGCAAGGTTTCGATAGAAGAGAGGTTGGAAACGCCTTGTTGGAGGAGGGTGCTTATACTAGCTAGGAAGGGAAAGTATTGAGTCAACCAATAATTAGTCTACAGGTGTGTGATGAAGAGGCACAGTGAAACTTCCTGGCAGATTAAAACTGTGTGCCGGACCGAGAGTCGAACTCGGGACCTTTGCCTTTCACGGGCAAGTGCTCTACCAACTGACCTACGCGAGCACGACTCACGCCCCGTCCTCACAGCTTTACTTCTGCCAGTCCCTCGTCTCCTACCTTCCAAACTTTACAGAAGCTCTCCTGCGAACCTTGCAGAACTAGCACTCCTGAAAGAAAGGATATTTCGGAGACATGGCTTAGCCACAGCATTGGGGATGTTTCCAGAATGAGATTTTCACACTGCAGCGGAGTGTGCGCCGATATGAAACTTCCTGGCAGATTAAAACTGTGTGCCGGACCGAGACTCGAACTCGGGACCTTTGCTTTTCGCGGGCAAGTGCTCAGTTGGTAGAGCACTTGCCCGTGAAAGGCTTTGATGTAGAGGATTCCGCATTATAAAATCTTCAATAGCTGTGAGAAGCACTGCAAACTGTACGACTAAAAATACCAGTGAAAATCTATCAGCGCTCGCCTAACTTCTATGTGCTCTGCACGATCGGTACCCTGGCCAGAAGGTGACCGTAGTAACATGTCCGATCATTTATTTCTGAAACAAAAGTGTGTCACGTAAACAACACTGAAGATCTTCGTCGCCAGTATATGCCTGCAACATTGATCAGCATGCCTTCCTTCTAGGAGATATTCAGCCCAGAGGCAAAGGTAGATAAAAAATTTTAGGAATCATGATGAAAGCGCACCAGTTAGTACAGTACTCCTCTATGAATGTCACTACTGAACTCTTCACTGCAGTCTCCACATTACTTCTCCGTAGTGATAATTGTTGATATCTCTTCACCAAGACGCTATTTTATTATTCGGAAAGGACGAAGCTCAATTCCCCGCATGACCATCCCGATTTTTCTTAAATTACTTTATTTGAATCATGAGGTATTTCTTTCAGCAAAACCAAAGTCCATTTTCCATAGCCTCATGTCACTCGTTGAAATAAATGGTTATAGCGCTGGCAAAAAGTGCACTGAGAAGCGTATTTTTTTATTTCTTGGTGGTGACTAGTTTCGGACACTTGTGTCTATTTCGATTCGTGCTGCAAGTGTGACAAATACAGGCTATAGCCCATGTACAGAATCTGCCCCTGCAGTAATAAAAGCGGTATCTAGCCGACTTAACAATATACGACGGACATTACTGTTGTTAAATAGGTCGCATTCCTCTTTAATTGATTAGTTAACAGACTTTGAACGCAGAATGTTGGATATAGACACATGAGCATTCCATTACGGAAATCTTTAAGGAATTCAGTATTCCGAGATCCACAGTGTCTAGAGTGTCCCCAAATACCAAATTTCAGGCATTACCTCTCACCACGCACAACACAGTGGCCGACGGCCTTCACATAACGACCATGAGCAGCTGCGTTTTCGTGGAGCTGTCAGTGCTAACAGACAAGCAACACTGCGTGAAATAACCGCAGACATCAATGTGGGACGTACGATGAACGTATCCGTTAGGGAAGTGTGATGAAATTTGGCGTTAATGGGCTATGGCAACATACGACCGACTCGAGTATCTTTACCAACAGCACGGCATCGCCTATAGTGTCTCTCCTGAGCTCGTGGCCATATCGGCTGGGCCCTGGAGAACTGGAGTATCGTGACCGGGTCAAATGAGTCCCGGTTTCAGTTGGTATGAGATGATGATGGGGTTCGAGTATGGCGCAGACCCCACGAAGCCATGGACCCAAGCTGCCAACAAGGTACTGTGCAAGCTGGTGGTAGCCCCAGTCTGATGGATTGGATCGCCTGGTCCAACTGAACCTATCATTTACGGGAAATGATTACGTTAGGCTACGCAGAGACCAATTAGAGCGATTCATGGGTTTAATATTCCCAAATAACGATGGAATTTTTACCGATCACAAGGCACCATGCCAATGGGCCACAATCGTTCGCGATTTGTTTGAAGAACATTCTGGATAACTCTAGTGACTTATTTGGCTAACCAGATCACCCGAAATGAATCCCATAGAAAATGTATAGGACATAATCGAGAGGTCAGTTCGTGCACAATATCTTGCAGCGGGAACACTTTCGCAATTATGGACGCCGACAGAGGCAGCATGCGTAAATATTTCTGCATGGGACTTCTAATGACTTGTTGAGTCCTTGCCACGTCGAGCTGCTGCACTAGTTCGGGCAGAAAGAGGTTCATCACTATATTATGAGATAATCCATGACTTTTGTCATCTCAGTGTAATTCCAGTACGGTGAACTACTTCATAAAGAGGAGTTTAGTGCACGTTTCCGACGTTTATAAACAAGCAAATTTAAAAATTTCATACTGCCGTACCTTATACCACATTGCCCTGCTACACATCGTTAATGTAATTCTTCTTCCGCAGGCACTATTGGACTGTTTGGGTTGTCGACGATATCAGAGAATGAGACAATTTCGCAGTATTACAATCACAAATATGGTGAAATGCTGTCACAAGAAAAGGTCATTTGCATAGCGTTTTCCGGTGAGAAATAACGATAGGTTCTCAGAACAGCGGAGTTATAGAACACGTTTGCATTTGCATTGAGTTCATGAACCGAAAAATTCAATGATAAAACAGAGATGGCGTGAGGTTAGTCACTAATACCTACCAATAGAAACATAGGACGAAGTAGTTTAGAAGTTCCTACGTTATGTCTTACAGAGCAAGTACTCATAAATTTCTATTTGATAAGATCCCTTTCATGCATACTTAATTTTCAATAGAGAAATCTTGCAAATCCCTCTGAACTTCAGACCGCAAAGCCTAGTTTACTTTCTTGTTGCCGGCCAGAGTGGCCGTGCGGTTCTGGGCGCTACAGTCTGGATCCGAGCGACCGCTACGGTCGCGGGTTCGAATCCTGCCTTGGGCATGGATGTGTGTGATGTCCTTAGGTTAGTTAGGTTTAATTAGTTCTAAGTTGTAGGCGACTGATGACCTAAGAAGTTAAGTCGCATAGTGCTCAGAGCCAACTTTCTTGTTAAAAAAAATTCCTTCGTCGCTGGTGCTTCCATTTACGTGTGTTTTATGTGGCGATAAAAAGCAATTCCATATGTCCACAATATAGTGTACTACCTTTCACGTGTACAGAATGGAAGAGTGACAAGCTATTGCTTCTATAAATTACTACATTCCACACTTGTGTGTTTGTGTGTGTGTGTGTGTGTGTGTGTGTGTGTGTGTTTGTGCTTACAGGCGCTCAACGCCGTGGTTATCAGCGCCCTTACACACATGAAAAGAAGCGAATGGGGGCAAAATTAGTAAAATAGGGTCATACACACAAAGACAGCGACAAAAGAGTAAAGATGCTATACAGGAGACTAAAACATAAGTAAAATGAGGAAGGAAGTACAAGGACGCCACAGGAAATTGTCACTGGCTGGCCACTACGTAAAATGTGGGCGAGCCAGTCACTCTGTGAACGAATTAAAACCGTCTCCCTAAAATCCTGGTAAAAACATTGGACAGTGCACAAAACGTGAAAACTCTCACCATATTCGTTTGGTTATTACCTAAAAGAGATTGTGCAGATCCGTCGGCATATCAGCCACGGCCCGGTGGTCAGAAAATAAAACGCAGCCCAATGAAACATGGCGCACAGTGATCTGTACGCCCCAAGCATCGCACATTGGAGGGTCCTCTAGCTGGATCAAGAAGCCATGTGTCATAGGACTGTGGCCTATGCGAAGACGAGTGAGGAGAACCGCGTCCCGCCTATGTGGCTGGAAGGAAGTACACTACACCAGCGTTCTGGGCTTTACTAAACGGAGCTTATTGTCGGTCACTTCCAGCCACTCATCCTCCCACCGAAGCAAGACTATTGAGCTCACCAGCGAGGTGATAGCATGCAGGGGATGGCACATTAAAACATTTCCGGATACATACAACTCTTCTCCTTGTCAAATGTATTCGATACTTTTGCAGCGGTCAGTGGTCACTGTGTCGGAAAGGTCCAGTATATCCCATTGTCTCCCAAACTTTTAATATCACACTTCGCTGTATGGATCCTTTTTCCTTTCTATTAAGAAATTCAGTTTGCTGTTCATGACTAACAGGTCATGATCTCATTGGACATTCACATCTGCTTTGCAGCAGAGTATCTGGATTGTAAATCTTAGGCTAACTTTGATGTAATCCAGACGATCTTTTTCTGTGTCTCCGGGTCTTATCAAAGTACACATTCTTCCCTTGTGATCTCGGAAATATATGTAGGATGCAACACGTTGAAACCCAATGTAGAGCTCTAGTGTCATCTCTCCTCTCTCGTTTCCCTCAATTTCACATTCTATGATAGTTCTGCCTCGTTTTGCCTTCCATTTCAAGTAGTTCCAGGCATACAAGGCTACAAGCGCATCACATATATTATAAAATCTTCACTATTCTCGTACATTCCGTCTATATACCAATAATCAACTTCGGAGATATTCATCACACATTTTAAGCTCTGCTCCCGTGTTAGGAGAAGGTAATGGTTGACATAGTCTTCCTTGTTAGAATACCCAAATGTGTTTTATCATAACTGTGACACTGACAGTAGTCTTTTATTTACTTCTTCTGAAACGGTACAGCTGCAAAACATGAATTCCAAAATGGCATCTGCACCATTCTGGAGGAACTCTACACATGCTAACCAAGTTGATGTGGCTCTTCATGAGACAGGCCACATAGCCAAAAGATGCCTAAGACCAGCCACAGTCAACAAGATCTTCCCCCCCTTGGGAGTGGGACCTCCAGACGTAAGAAGACAGCTATGAGTAAAGAATGGAAAGAAGTAGAAACAAAAAATCCAAGGTGTCCATTCTCCGGAGTTCAGGCCTATCCACCACGACTGAACAACAGAAAAAGCTTCCTACTTACAACAGCACCATTTCCAACTTCCCGTGCTGGTCTGCGGTAATCTGAGCGAACCCCATAGCATGAAAGACTACTTTGCAATGAATGGCCGTGCCATTATGGCCGCTGAACATTGGACTCATTAAATGTGAAATTATGTGTAATTAATATTAGATTGTAGTTTTTACTAGATTGTGTTTTGGTGTTCTTTGGACATGGGCAAAGAAAATCCTTGTGTCGGAGATAACATACTGGATTTATTACACACCCTATCCGAAAAGGATAAGCAGTCACTGTACTATATGTAGTAGAAGGTAAGTACAAGACATGGAAGTATAATCTGATATATTTCGTACCCACACATCCAGATTCACACGGTTTTAGAGATAAATACGTTGAGTCGTCTAAACCCTCTGGAAGACGCTGGATGTGACATCGCTCGTTGCTTGCTGAAGTCTATGTGGTGTATTTGTTCCCATATATCCCTGGTTAAATGGGTTCCTGACGTCCCACTATCTAATCGGCGGTGATATGAGTCGCAGTAGACAGTAAATCGCCCTGGTGGCTTTGCAAAGACGACGCCAAGTCCGTTAGTCAAACACTTCCTGTCGTCGGATGCGGCGGATTACGCGTATGGGAACTTTTCTCTGTGGTACTAAGGATCCACCAAAGACTCTGTTTTACACCGATTATCACCCCATATGTCAAGTGGACTGCCACGATTACTACACATCTGTCTCTAACAGAGCATTCAGGTAGCCTGTCAACACTCACCCCGTATGCAATATTCGGGCTTTATTACACATCGCACATCTTCAAATGGGACAACCCTTCTCGTTATTTTGGCCACTCATTTGAACAGCCAGAGAATGCGTTTCATTGTACTGGCAAATATAGCATAACGATTGCTTGTGCCTTTCTGTGGATATGTAAATATACACTTTCTAAGTAAGTACTAACAGTGTGCGTTTTACAAGGATCTGCAAGAATTTTTGAATCAAAAGAAAAAGCATTTACTAATCTCAAAATAAAATTTTTTTAATTCCCTAGAACTGACAAATTAATTCCGATTGAAGCATTTCAAGCTTAAAGCATGTGGGCATTTTCATACAAGTGATATTGACCATAAAGAAATATTCTGTGTTTTATCTCTTCCAAAATACTTCTCTAAATTTTGTCTTTTAGCTGAGTCTAGTGATTCATCGCCGAAGCTGTTGTGAAACTACGGCTAGGCATTTTGCCTTGCTCCCCTTACATGCGTACTATGGAGTAGTGTATTTAAGACACAGGACTAATGCTCTGAAGAAGTGAGGTTCAGATCCATGTCTGGCTGTCCTATTGAAGGTTTCCGTGCTTTTCCTGAATTCAAGGATGGAGCATTTACTAAGACATTCCACCGTGACAGTTCCAGTTCCTGTGGTTTCTCTCGATCGTTTCAGAAGAGTTCCAAGATGATTACTTTAAAGTGAAGACAGAACAATTCAATACTCATTCTCGTCCAATTCGAACTTACATCGGATACCTTGTCATCGACGGAATGCTAGAACTAAATAAATAAATAAACACAGGTATTCCCGTTTAAAATAAATGGAATACAAACAACAGTCAAGAAAGATTGGTCTTCAGTATGATGCGTTAATTAATGAAAAGATTCATTACTGCAAAGAAGTTGCTTGATCATCACACCTCTCTGTACATTTCTCTCGTATATAGTGTCATATAAAAGCAAATGTATTTGCTCTTTTCAACCCCAAACACCCAAGCAGCCTTCCAACATGTGTACCGTCGACTCGATAAAGTACCACTCATAGAAGTACCACCCAAAATAGAAAACCATCAAAATGAACGAGACACTAAAATTATAATAACCACGAGCAGTGGGTACAATAGTATCCTAATTGCAAAACCAAGCATCAAAATTAAAAAAGCAAGCAATAATAGTAAACACGGTGCTACAAACATTAATAAAACATGACTCAGTACAAACGCACACATTCAATATTAAAACATTATTACAGAACAAAGAGAGCAACGGGAAACAAGATACAAGATGGTACACAGTGACATACAATCAAATGCTCATACACGAAATCACCAGTTTATTCAAAAAGCAAATCTAAACATGGTAAGAAAAACAGAAATTTATATCCTAAAATACCTTCAGAAACTAGCAAAAGATACATACTTATTCCAAAAAGTAGGAATGTACTAGTTACAGTAGAATACATGTAATGACAAGCATATAAGCATGTGAAGCATACTGATATAACATGTAACATCTGCTACAAAAACCGTATGAGCGCTTGAAACTATAAGACAATCTCTTCAAATTTGTATAACACTTGGGACGACATTACCTCAACTCAACCGCTAGAGATGAAGACCTGAAAATAATCAGAGCAAACAACAAGAAAGAACTTGGAAGAAATTTACTACAAACAAAACCAAAGCGGAACTGAGCACCACTGTTGAGTCGTAGTACACGGCTCGTTTATGAAGCACAAGCCACTGGCTACACAGAAGAGAAGTACAACAATCGAAGCCAAATATAGACGTAGTTAGTTATGAGCTGTAGGTGAGAATCCGACCAGCACACTAAGCCTCCAGCAGTCCCATTCCGTCACTGTTGTCGCATGACTAAGAGACGTATCACAGGCTGTAAGCATCGAACGACAGCATCACGCATGTGGTCTTTCCCTAGGCGTGTTGGTACGTTTATTCCGTGTGAGAAGAAGCTGACTGGCACCTTGTGCTCCGACATGGCGCTGGCAGGCGTAATCTTGGTTTTGAATCCCGCCTGGAAGGCGGCGCGTGGGTCTGCTCCTGAAACCTGAAGGGTAAGCCGAATGTAGGAATTGAGTAGGAGCAGGAAAAGGTGAAAATGCTTCGGTACTGCAATTAGGTTGTAACTCTTTTATTTAACTTTGCGCACAGATGAGCACGTAAGTGCGAAGCCGTTCAGGTGTCAACTTACTACTACTAGTAGTTGGACAAACTACCACTGAAGTAACACAGTCTGTAATTGCTAGCCGCCTATGAAGTAGAAACAAAGTTGCTAGGTCGTCTCCTCGGAATCAAATGGGTAGAATCTGCAGCCGCGCTCGTGGAGCTCAACAGCGCCGGCTAGAGGGCGCTGTCGTCGGTGTCGGTGTCGTAGTGCCAACCTACTATCTTGCACCTACGTCGTGGCATCGTAGCTATGGGTACCACACTTGGCTTGCACTTTAAATGACAACTGGACACGGCAAATAAGTCAATGTTTACGTTAACAGATAAAATAATAAGACGACTTCCCAACAGGTGATCATTACACTACTGCAACACAGCTGCCCTTTGCTTTTTCTGCGATAATGGGGCCAAATAACCTCTTGCCACATCTGTCTGAGTACCTTACCATCTCCACTCCCCCTTTTCGACTTCCTGACAGATATTCTGATAACCAATTAAACAGTATGTAACCTCCCCCACTCCATCCACCAAATCCCTGCAACCACAGTCATAAACACTATCGACGTCTCTCTAATAAAGATGCTATTTTATTCTCTCGCCCCTCACGTGTCCTTATTCTTTAACTTAATGAATGTAATCGTGACCACTCAAACTTTCCCACCCACCTACACGCACACACACACACACACACACACACACACACACACACACACACAGAGGCTGAGGCAGAGAACGAAGGTTAGACGACAAATGCCTGACAACACTTCTGCACATAGGTAATACAACAGAAGCCAAGTAAACAAACTGTTCTCCTGTCAAAAACCTCAACACCTCTAGTGTTAAACATGTCTGCTGATTTCCATATCATCAGTACAGTGTGTACATGTCTCACAGTACACACAGAACAAAGTCTGGAAAAGCAACAACAAAAAAATATCGCCGCGAATAGATGTCTAATTTTCTCAAGTCAAATGCATACACAAAAGCTGAACATAAATCACCAAACTGAAAAAAACGTAATTATTTGAAATATGGCCTCATTGTGGCCTTGATGTACACCCAACTGGGCATGGATATCCTCGACCATGTATGTAATTGCTCTAAACGACAGAAGTTAAACAAATGCCTACTACAGAGTCTACTGGTATGTAACTTTAAATATACGGCCTGAATTATTACATAGACATGAAGGCCTCTCTGGGCCTTATTTTTAAAGCCATAGTAGATAATCTTGCTACAGAAAAATAAGAAATTATGGTCTCTGTGGCCTCATGAAAGCCTGAATAATATTACATCAGTATATTAACTTAGCAAAGTTATGTTATATGTGACCTCATGAAAAATTGAATAAAATTATATCAGTACAATAACCAGTAAAATTATGGCATTTGTGGCATTACCACGTTATTTCGTCAACGTAAAGACCATAGAAAAGCTTTAGGTGTTACGCAAACATAAAAAACGTTTGTCTCACAAAGCTTGCTCAAGAGTCTTGTTAGGTTAGCAAACTTACATTCATTATTGAGTAATACCAGTATACAGGGTGTAAACGGGTTAAGCTGTCAAAATCGGTATATCTAGGTGTGCTTGACAAAAAATTCTAGCAAAATATTATTCTATCATGTTCCCTCTTTTTGTATTCCTAAAAGATAGATATTTGTAGGATTGATAGTAGACGGGCCACTCTTGCTCTTAGCACAAGTTAGTTTAAGTAGTGTGTATGTCTAGGGACCGATGACCTAAGCAGTTTGGACCCTCAGGAATTCACACACATCTGAACATTTTTGATAGCAGACGCATTTTTGTTTACATCAACTGACAGTAGACAACAGTGCTTGTGTACTACCAACATAGACACGGTGGTCAGAAAAAGGTAACGGACGAACCAGAGCAAAGTAAACATTGGACGTGTACAACGACGCATCGCGGCGGTCCCGTGCTACCCAAACAAACAGTGTATTGGTTGTCAAGAACGTGTAATTCATTTTACGTTAGCAATGAATTAAGTGCAACCAGAAGTTTCCTCTTTTACAACGTTACCATAACGAAGGTCGTGGTAGTTAAGAAAACCTAACATCAAATAAAATGTATTTCGCTTAGCACAAAATCAACCAATTACCATGTAATTCGTTGTGCATTAAATACAATCAACTGTTTCCCATTTTTCCAGCAATACCATAACTAAAATTAAATTCAGATTATTTCCCTTTTGCACGACAGTACCGTAATGAAAATGAAACCTACATTACTTTGTATACTCTTACATCAACAGTAAAATAAGTGTTCAAAATGCCCAGCATTCGAATCGACGCATGTTTCATTACGACGAATCCAGTATCGTCACACTCGCTCACATACATGCACATTTGCTTTTATAGTATTAGCAACATCGAAAAGTTCCTGCATAAGTTCATCCATATTATTTGCTTGCTAATCATAAATAAGTTCCTTCATATGGTCCCAAAAGTAGAAATTCAGTGGATTTAAATCAGGAATACGTGACTAATATCGACGTGGACCAAAATCTCCTATCTATCGCCCTGGAAATCGTCTATTCAAAAACCATCGCACTCCGTGATCAGTGTGGTGTGGAGCACCATCGTGGAGGAACCACTTGGTATGACGTACAGCTAACGGAATATCTTCTAATAAAGTTGGTAACAATGTTTCCTCTATAAAGGTTCGGTATTTGTTATCAGTCAAGCGTTCAGGTAAAACATAAGGCCCAATGTTGTCATCATCGATTACACCTACACGTACATTCACGCGTAAGCGGTGCTGAAAATGGGTTGCTACTACTTAACGCGGGTTGTGTACATTTCCACATGTACATGTAATGTAAATTATTTATTCCGTCACGAGTGAAACACGCTTCACCTGTTACGAGTATCTTGCTTAAAACTTCATGCAGCGCACTTTGTAACAAAAAGCACTCAGAATTCTCGTCGCGTAGAGAAATCTTGCTCTTCCAACGCTTGTACAAGGTTGAATGTCGTAAGGCCGCAAACGCTCCTCTTTCAAAGTGCGACGAACGACAGTGTGCGATACATCCATTTTGCAGGCTATACTTCGTAGATGCTGTACAGAATTTTTTCCTCAGCTTCTAATGAGCGTTCTTCGCGTTGTAGGGCTCTGCCTTCTGTGCAGGGCAGTAAAGAACAAGTATCTGCCGGCCGCTGTTGCCGAGCGGTTCTAGACGCTTCAGTCCGGAACCGCGCTGCTGCTACGGTCACAGGTTCGAATCCTGCCTCGGGCATGGATGTGTGTGATGTCCTTAGGTTAGTTAGGTTTCAGTAGTTCTAAGTCTAGGGGACTGATGAACTCAAATGTTAAGTCCCATAGAGTTCAGAGCCATTTGAACCATTTTTGAGCCAGTATCTCGCAATCAATGTAAATTAAATACGTACTCGTAAGTTAAAAATCTGTCATCACTTGTTTAGTAATACAATAAAAGCATATCAGAACGGATAATATATTTGCCATACCCAACCAAATGTGCAATTAAACGTAAAAGTTAAAGGTAACTAGTGTGCTTCGTTACGAATGAATTGCAAAAAAATCGAGCAAAAGTAGAAAATTATGATAATGCAGACCTTTGGTGAACAGCGACAAATGTCTATCGGGCAGGATGTTGTTATGGGAACCGTTCTCGATAAATTCATACAGCTACCCTCACAACGGCGATAGTCAATCTCCCTTCCATCCTAACATTTAACAGAGTTGCATTAACGTTTGCCCAGGTAACTCGACTCGACAGTCGGCGTATTAGAATGACTCAGCCACGCAAACCGTCATTGTCTATGTGTTTCAGACTCGCGCTCACGATGTCAATACTCCCAGCGTAAATAAAACGAAACGATTACTTAGATAAGGGCACCTGTGTTAGGGGAGGGGGCGGAGCAGGCCTCCACTAATGTTTTGATCCAGTTTAAAGAATTCTGCCCGTCTACTGTGCATAGTGTTTACACAAGTCACGTCTAATCCGGGTGCACTGTCCAGTGTCTACTTGTCCAAAAACATTATCTCAAGATGAACTGTTTTCTTTTCTTTTTTCTCTCTCTCTCTCTAGGACCATCGCAGGAAATGGACAAACATGTTACCAGACAATTTATATCAATTACTTATGTTCTACTAAGAGGAATTTTTGGTACCTTATACCGTTTACGTCCTGTATACAAAAATTTGTTTTCTAAATGAAAAAGTTTGGATCATAGAATATTAGACCGTTGTGACTGTTCATAGGAAATATTAATCCATTGTATTACTCACGCAGGTGAGATAAAGTTACGATTGTCATATTTTATACAGTACTTCAACATAGTCCTGCAACACGTGGTTTGCCAGAGAGTGACCTTTTAATTACAATACTGTTTACGATCACATGCAAACGGCCTTGCCGCAATGGTAACACCAGTTTCCATCAGATGACAGAAGTTAAGTGCTGCCGTGCTTTTCTAGCACTTAGATGAATGATCGTCCAGGCCTCTCTAGCCCTGTTGGAGAGTGAGATGACGTTCAGTGAGGTGCTGGAGGGTTTTTTGGGGAATGGCAGACCATTCTCCACGGAGTGCTGCACTGAGGAGAGATATCGATGTCGACCGATGACGCCTGGCACGAAATCGGCGTTCCAAAATATCCCAAAGGTGTTCTGTAAGATTCACGTCAGGACTCTGTGCAGGCCAGTCCACTACAGGGTTATTATTGTTGTGCAACCACTCCGCCACAGGCCGTGAATTATGAGCAGGTGATCGATAGTGTTGAAAGATACAATCACCAATCCCGAATCGCTCTTCAACAGTGGGAAGCAGAAATGTGCTTCAAACATCAATGTAGGCCTGTGCTGTGATGGTGCCACGCAAATCAACAGGGGTTGCAAGCCCCCTCCATGAAAAACCACGACCACACTATAACACCACCGCCTCGGAATTTTACTGTTGGCACTACACACGCTGGCAGATGACGTTCGCCGGGCATTCGTCACACCCACAACCTGCCATCTGGTCGCCACATTGTGTACTGAAGTTCGCCACTCCACAAAACTTTTTTCCACTGTTCAATCGTCCAATGTCCTCCTTACACCAAGCGATGCTTCGTTTGGCATTTACCGGCGTGATGTGCGGCTTATGAGCAGCCGCGCGACCATGAAATCAATGTTTTCTCACCTCCCGCGTAACTGTGATATTACTTGCAGTGGATCATGATGCAGTTTGGAATTCCTGTGTGATAGTCTGGATAGATGTCTGCCTATTACACATTACGACCCTCTTCAACTGTCGGCGGTCTCTGGCAGTCAATAGACGAGGTCGGCCTGTACGCTTTTGTGCTTTACGTGTCCCTTCACGTTTTCACTTCACTATCACATCGGAAACAGTGGACCAAGGGATGTTTAGGAGTGTGAAAATATCGCGTACAGAAGTATGGCACAAGTGACTCCCAAGCACTTGACCAAGTTCGAAGTCTGTGAGCGCTGCGGAGCGCCCCATTCTGCTCTCTCACGATGTCTAATGACTACTGAGGTCGCTGATATGTAGTACCTCGCAGTAGGTGGCAGCACAACGCACTTAATACGAAAAACGTATGAATGCGGGGTGTCCGGATACTTTTGATTACATAGTCTGTCGGCTGACGATGACATGGTGGTCGGTCGGTACTGTTGGGCCTTCCGAAGCCTGTTCGGACAGAGTTTAGTTTCTTAGTATACGAGCACATGGCAATAAACCTTTCACACAGAAAAATGCATCCTGCAAACTGTGACCACATTAGAGAAAACACAGGAATAGGATAAACAAAATTTTTATAGGTACGATTTCATTTACGTAAAAACAAAATTCGTTTCAAGCCTACGATTAGTGCACTTAAAAAAGTATATGCTATTGCAACATGCCTTATGAAAGGAGACACATGTAAGGCGTCTGATAGAGCATCTATACAGGTTCATAAGAGAACGATGTGCTATGCTCTTGAAGGGGAGTGTAATGGTCAAAACTAGGAAAAACCCCTTCAAAAATGTATATCGAAGTAAATATTTAATAATGTATACGCCATTTTACTTGTGTCGAGAAAGTTCAGTGGTCAGTCTTGTGAAATGTCTTACTGTTGATCTTCATTGCTTATTTCTTATTGGTTATATTCGTCTCTGCACTTAGCCTTCTGACTGATTGTGTTGTTAGAAATTGCACTTACAACTTTTTCCAACACCAGACATTTCAAACATTTAGCTTAAGTTTGCGATGGAATCAGACAAAAGTAATGATTCTGTGAAGTGTGAACAATTGAAACAGTGAAATGGAGTTCAATTATTCCAAGCCAGAAACGGTGGACGTGGTATTCTTATGTGGTTTAGTCAATCGTGTAAGCCAACAGTCACGTGTTATGTGCATCAACGACATCCCTAGTGCCACATTATATCTGAAAACTTTTTCAGTTGATTGTTCCAGCGATTTGCAGATAGGCTACGATAACATTCGTGAATAGGATAAGAGATCGTCGTATACCCCGATCCGTTCACACGGCGGACAAGGAGCAGCGAGTGTTGTCACGCTTAGAAAAGAACTGAAGCTGCGGAAAGCATAAACCACAATCTTGCGTGATCAGTTGTAATCGAGAGTTACTTTAGAGCTATCACTTACTGCTGCATGAGCAACGTCGCAGGTCAGAAGCCCACCAAGCCAGATAACAGTTATGCCAGTGGGCTGAGCCCTCAACATCCGCTGTTCACTTCACACTTTATTAACGATTGACGCGGAACTCACACGTAGTCGGCGATTCTTGAAAAGGAGGACTGCATATAGTTTAACAATGAGTTGTAACAGCATTCAGCACCTTCTGTAGTGTCGACTGAGAGCTTACTACAGGACAGAGTGGCCCATATCTGAACAAATATTCTGTGTCGGAAGTACATTACAGTTCACGTATTTCTGTTTTTGACCAGTAATATCTCGTGTAATAATACGGAACGCTTTTTCTCAACATCCTATATTATATGAGTTGTCTGTCCTAAAAGCCATCGGGAGCATATTCCCTTACGGTTCGGCAGATATCTGCAAATTAGCTCCGTCAACCTGTTGATGAAGTAAGCTCAGACAAATAAAGTTTATCACGTGTTTCGTGTGAGAATGTCAATAAAAAACATCTCTTCGTTTCACATTACAAACAATTTTTTTAAAGTAAGCCTGAAAATTAGCTACAATGAGACTAGTACAATGCACAAGAAAAGAAATGGAAATGGTAAACAACATCTATGAAGCCAAAGGACCTGTTGACGTCGTTTTTTATTTAGGGTAGCTGAGAAAGACAACTACATTTGCAGCAAAAGAAATTGTTTAAAGCTTACCTGGGCTACTTTTGGTCAATTAAATACGTTTTCAAAACTAAACTTTTGACGTGTGTAAATATGAAAATCTACAATCAGTGTGTATTTAAATGTGGGAACTATTCAACAAGCGAGCGTAGCTCAGCGATCCAGTAAGAGTTGCACTCGGTTAATTACTGGGAGGGACAGAAAATCGGAAAACTAGATCAGGGAGAAGATTGTGCGGAACATTTAATTATCATTAAACACCCTATTCTTTACGAAATCGAACTAAAACGTGTAGAACAAAAAAAATGGTTCAAATGGCTCTGAGCACTATGGGACTTAACTTCTGAGGTCATCAGTCCCCTAGAACTTAGAACTACTTAAACCTAACTAACCTAAGAACATCACACACACTCTTGCCCGCTGCAGGATTCGAACCTGCGACCGTAGCGGTCGCGCTGTTCCAGACTGTAGCGCCTAGAACCGCTCGGCCACCCCGGCCGGCACCTGTAGAACAGCTTCAAGCTTCTGATTACAAATGAGTTACTGTGTTGAATAATTGCCATTCAGCGTGTAAGCGAGAAAAAGTTTTAAACAAAAGGTTTGAGATTTTGTTTGAAGTGTATTGGAAGTCGCTAAGTGCTCTCATTATGAAACATCAACGAACACAGTGTTGGTAATTTGCGCCCTAATTTAAACAAAAGCTTGTTTTCCCCCATCCCCTTGTTTATGACGTCATATCTCCTGATTTACGTGTCGTACAATGATATAATCTTGCAGGTACATTTCTTGGAATATATGGAAACTGTCTGAAAAATGTATTGCCAATAAAGTTGCTAGTAAAGAAGTAATAAATTAAAAAGCTATGTCTGTTGCTGAAGTTTTACTGCATGAACAGCGAAACTGTGGTAGTCGATAAACCTTCTTCCTCTCATCATTTTGTTTAGGGCGTCAAGGACGAAAATTTTCTATATGGTTTGAAGTTACATGTAAACTTTGTTGGAAGTTGCTAAGCCCTCACATTCTCAAATTCTGGATGAATATAGTGTGATTAATCTGTGCTCCGTCAGCTAAGCTGCTTCAAGGCATATAAGTGCACACAGTTTCCAAACTGAAATTTTCACTCTGCGACGGAGTGTGCGCTGATACGAAACCTCCTAGGAACGAAAACTCGTATTCGAGATCTTTGATTTTCGTAAGCAAGTGGTTTACCGATGAGCTACTCTAGCTAGACTCCCGATTTCTCCTCACAGCTTTATTTCCGCCAGTACCTCGTCTCCTTGCTTCCAAACTTCACAGACACTCTCCTGCGAACCTTGAAGGACTAGCGCTTCTGGACGAAAGGATATCGCGGGGACATACGTTAGCCACACATATTAGTGCTGAAAATTTCACAGGAGAGCTTCTGCGAGGTTTGGAAGGCGGGAAACGAGGTACTGGCGGGAGTAAAACTGTGAGGATGGATCGTCAGCAGCGCTAGTATAGCTCACAAGGGGAGGCCACGGCGTTTGGACGATGGATTTACTTCAAACTTCATATATCTTTAGTACAGCATTATAACAACTTAATATGCAAGTAGTAAGGCGCACTACTCTGGAATTCCGAGAAAATCGTAAGATAAGTTTTACGCGTCTATCATTTAACTGATGTATTTGTGCGAAGATGACTGCCGTAAGAAGTCCGTGTAGTCATGTGGTTAGCGTTCGCGCTTTATAAGAGGGTCGTGGATGACGCGACTGTTCGAATCGTTATAACGTTCATAAAATGCAGTAGTCAATGAACAGGTAGTCACCTTCATTTTTGTAGTACAAGTGTAAATTCTGTCATAATCAAAAAGTTGCACCTATACTAGTCGTTCTTGCTACATTAGCAACGTATCACCGCTACGCAGGTTAACTGCCAAAAGGGGCCTGTGTCTGTGTGTGAAGCGTCAAGGTGCTAAGTAGTTCCTGGTACCTTAGCAGATTGCGTGAGTAAGGAGTTTCACAAATCACGACAGATATACATTTACACCAAAACTCTATGTGTTTTACTTGTCAATAGTTATAAATATTTTTGTTTTAATAACTAAAATTAATTAAAAATATTTAATAGTAAATAACATGAAATTCACTGAAACTTCATGCAAATACACGTTGTGTTTTAAGTGATATATCCTTCCAGACTTAATATAAGTTAAATAATATGACCAGTCACGAAAAAAATATAGATTAAAAATTATGTTGAAGCAGGAGTCAAAACGTCGCCTGATCCATGTTCGTCTTTCGAAGCTCGAACGCTACCCACTTGACCACCACCAACTCTAACGGTCAGCTCCTACATAATCAACATAACAGACGAGTAAGCCTTCTCTTGCGATTTTCTCGGAATTGCCAGAGAAGTGCACCTAACTATTTGCGCATTATGTTGTTTTAATTGCCTACTAAAGGTGTACGAAGTTTGAAGTAAACCTGTGATCCCAGCGTCGTGGCCTTCCCCTGTCAGTCGCAAGTCTGCATTCGGTAGTGGTGAGGCGAGCTCGCCTCTGCTGCTTGCGAGTGAGCGCGTTTCTTTATTTCCGCGTAGCGACTTGTCTTAGAACCCGACTTCATCGACCATCATGGCGTTTTCCTACCGCTAAGCCACGATTAAATTAACTTACCCTTTGGATTATGGACGGGCAAAGTCGTTTGAAGTAGAACGGTTTATACGGGACGAAATACGTCTCCCACCGCAAGATGTTCTCGGAATTCTTTTTTCGATCCTCAGTACTACAGTGTACATAAAGCTGGCCAATGAATAGCTGTGCGCCGACATTGTGCGGCGCCACGATAATGATCTCAAGGTTAATCACGCTGCTTTTAGCCTACGAACGTTGAGGATTTTCGAACTCCCGTTTGAGGTAGCGTCGACTTTGTGGTGGCTGCCTTTAAATCTTACGGCAACATAGTCAGTCGGAACATGGAAGACATTCGAAACCTACTGTGTCGTCAGTGGTCCCAGCGAGGTAAAAAATGAACTGAGGAAACACGTTCCTTCCTGCTTGGCTATTGCCGCCTGCAGTGCTGTTGCTATGTACGACGGCCAGTCGCGCACTTGTTCAGGTAGCGGCCAGGAATGCCATGTTCGTTCTGAATGTCTCCAACGTAGGCTGGTTCAGACGCCGATCGGTAAATGTCGCTTTCCCTGCGGCGCCCACTGTATTACCTCCCTTTTACGCGTCTGCGACGGGGCTGCCTGCCGCACCCACTCTGAATCAGTCGGCACCGGCGTCCACTCCTCTAGGCGACATGATGGACATTTTGCCGGCCTCCCCTACACTGCTAACGGAGGTAGTACCAAGGACGATAGCCTTCAGCAGACGTAAGCCGTCTGTCTCGACCTTCGTTTTTCTGCTGTCTGGCTACATGTCGACGACAGCCTCCCGCCATCCGATACGGGACATGGTAGACAGCAACAGTCGCCGAGAAAACTGAAGAGACAACGCTGTACCCCTTCTGATAACTGCCTCCATCGGACGTGTGCACAGGATGACACCCCTCCTACTACTGATGCACTGTCCTCTGATACCCCAGCACCGAACGACTCGACGTCTCTCCCCGTTCCATCTCCAGTCAGCATTCACCTACAGACACCGACTTTTCTCCACCTGCGTGTAATGCGGTTGCCTCTCTTTCTGCTTCTGAGGCTACCTGTGTGGTGTACCTATGGTAGTAGTCCACTGAATGGGCCCGGTGAGACGTCTGTCTCCTGGGCGGACGACGTCTATGCTCAGGATGAAAGTGCTACAGGTGTACGGAGCGATGGCACTACCTCGGTGGAGCGGCTCCCTCCCGGTCACAATGATGTGCCCTTCCACGAGGACGAACAGGGAGCTCGCAGTGTATCCCTCGTGTTTGCATCGCCCATCCTCCTGGCGATGGAAGCTTTTCAAACTTATCGCATAGCTACAGTCAATGTCAATACCGTTCGCACGCACCACAATTTGGCATTACTCCATTAAATGCTGTATGCTGCGGACGTTGATGTTGTCCTTCGGAGGGTGCATGTTGTAACTTTTTGTGCTCCCCATGGCTTTACAGCAAACGTCTTCCGTGCTTCCTCTACTGATAGTTGGGTGGTGATCCTCCTATTTGACAGTATCTTTGCTGATACAGTTGCCTATCTCCCTGATGCCAGATGTATGGCTCTCACCTTTAGTGCAGTCACGATCATCAACATCTATGTATCATCAGGTTCGGTTCACAGCCGCAAACGCGCCACTTTCTTCTCCGAGGCAGCCACGTCTCACTTCCTGGGTCGGCAGGATGCGCTGATCATGGGAAGCGACTTCCCCTCTACGCAGGCACCCAAACAGCAAATATTGAGTCACTCTCCATGCGCGGCGCTAGCGGCAATTCTCCAAGACCTCAACTTTATCGACTCTTCAGGGGATGTATGTGGTGATCCTCCAGGGTGTAAGCATTTTGCTATCCGTTCTTTCAGTCACCTCGATCGTGTTTATGCCGCCCACGATATTATTGCTGCTGAAGTCTGGCCGATTGCGTCCTATGACACTCACACATTTGGGTGTGCCATCAATTTCTGCCGCCAAAGGATGTGGAGCAGCCAGGGACCATGGAAACTGAACGTGATCCATCTTACTTCACACGACAGCCAGCAGCTCATAGTAACCACATGGACAGTTTGTCGCCGACACCGCAATGTAAATCAGTCTGCCATGTCATGGTGGGTACTGCTATTAGTGACACACCACTCTCTGTTATCTGCACAAACTTCTCCATTGTTTCTAACCTTACTGGGTAGGTGTGCACCATTGAAGACCTAAATAATGCGTATTTGTCAGCCACTGGTACTTTCACTGACACGTACAATCGTGTACTATCCATTTTCATACCCATAGTTGCTCCATGATAGTAGGAATGCAGACTTTAACCATTGGACTCTGCTATTAAATGTAGCTCTTCCGGCAACTTTCTCATTTCCTTCAGATATTGCTTGGCCGACAAAACGACAGGCTTAAATTTCCCATGCAGTGCCTGATGAATGTCTTCCTGCAAGCTCGTTAACTCCATTCTTGCATCCCACTCACTGTCCCTTAGTGATTACAAAATTCTTGTTAGCGTTATTCTTGCATCCAATACTTTCATTCTTGTTTGAACTGCCCTGAGTCGCAGTTTAGAGTGCTAGCTTATGCTATAGCATAATTCATTACTGCCCAGTTACATGACGAAGCATGCTTTGTTGTTCAGCATGCTGCTCACCAAACTCGCAAGCCATATGGAATGCCACTCCACAACTCTCTCGCAGATTCCACTGCCCTATTTAGCTCACTCATAACGTTTGCATCTGCTGTCCAACATATTGTCTTGAGTATCCTTCTTCCTGCATCTGTCCATCCACTATTTTCCTTCACAATTCTTGTGGCGCCACAACTACTACTTCTTGCATTTCTTCCTTCAGTCGGCCATACGGTACGCGTAACTTCTTGTGTTCCTCTGACATCTCCCAAAATACTCCATCGCCGTTCCCTTACTACGGTAAACCCAACAATAGTTCTTTCATTCTCCTTATTTCGTACCGTAGTTCCCATCATAAAATATCAAACTTAACGTCCACCTGTGGTGACCAGGCAATATCGCATCCTGCAGTATGGTGAACAAAACTTCCACTTCCAGGTGATGATGTCGCACCACCTCTGTTCCACCCAAGGCGAAGAGGTGCAGCAGCACCGCCAGGACGAGCAGTCGTCCTTCCTCGCCCTCGCCGAACGGCAACCTGAAAACTGAGCCCATTATTATTTCCCCTCCCACAAGAAGCCTGCGGTCTCTGAAGAGCATCTCTCGCACAATAACTAAAGATAATCCTTACACTAATACATACGTATGATCCAAAAAAAAGCTACTTTAACATCCTACTCAAAAATCTCATGAAACACAATAAAACATAAGAGTATTGAAGACCATGTTGCCCTTAATGAATATGGTGTACAAGGTACACGTGCCCCTTCTCCTCTCGCACATCCCTCTGCCCCTCCGTTTCCTTCTCTCTCTTCTTTTGTTCTACGGATACTCCTCCAGTAATCGATTCGGGCGCATCTACAAACAGCCATACGCGTCCGACATGCACGATCGGTGATCTCTTTGGTAACTGTAGCCTCAGACTCACAGGTGACGTCGTTTCAGTTCCCTGGTACTGGTCTGGTGTCGCATTGCAAAATTCTATGTTTTTCGTTTCGGATTATATGGAAACGAATCACCTACTGTCCGGCCTTGTACTGAGGTAAAGTTTCCATGTGCTTCGCTGTCTCCTCTTGCCTCGCCAACACCTTGGGGGTGGCGTTTTGGACCTTCTTCTAAACTTCTCTCACAGTTCTCGCAAACGTTTTTACTGAGTCTCCGTTCCTGCTCCCACTCTGCTTCATCATATAGAATGGCGACGGCATACACCACTTCAAATGGCAACAACCCCGTGCTGATGTGCAGTTTATAATTAGTTTAGAATGATATGCACTCACTATAAAACATAAATTTGTATCCCAGTCACTATGGTGGGAGTTGTAATAATTGAGCATTCTCCCGATTGTTCAATGAACCCACTCAATCCTTCCATTTGACGGAGTGTGAATTGGTTAATTTCTTTACTCTTGACAACCGACATAACTCATTCATCAGGTCAGATATAAATTTCGTCCCCTGAAACTTTATTTTGCCTCTTACACCTGCATTGTCTTGCCCTATGGCTAAAACGATGTCACCTAACACAGACAACTGCCACAAACTCTGCACAAAGGGCAGAATTCCCAAATAAATTACGCTGTGTATATCTCACAGCTTCTAAACACTGGCCCTTACAATTACCGCTGAACTTTGAAACACCAACCAATTTTTCAGGCCTCACAAGAGTTTGAAGTTGCGATTACCCTCATTTCTCGACACCATGTCTGTCATTAAACACAAACAAGAGTTTCACTATGCTGTTTGAGACTTTCCCTACGTAATAACTGCTTCATTGGTTCAACACCGCAAACGGAAGTGCTTTTTCCTAGAAGTCTTCCATAAAAAGGTTAGTTACTATGGGAGAGATTGGATACCCATAGCAAACACCGTCAGTTCGCTCAAAATATTGTTCATTACATAAAAAGTAAGTTGAGGTAAGCACATCTTTAAATAGACGTAAGATATCCTCCTCCAGCTTAGCTCCTAACAGTGTTATTGTATCCACCAGAGGTACTCGTGTGAGCATTGAAACTCGTGTGAACATTTAAACTCACTAATACATCGGCTGTTTCTAGGTGTAAGGAGACCAGGGATGTATAAAATCCCCTGCCAGTGTGAGAAATCATAAATTGGCCACACGTGTCGCACTATTAAGGATACATGCTCTGAACATAGGCGTCACACCACACTGGGTCAGCTAGAAAAGTCTGTTGTAGATGGACACTCGTTTGACACGGGACACAGCATGAATTACGGAGAGACCAAGAGTCTTTCGTCCGCTTCAACGTACTGGGACGCCATCATTAAAGAAGCAGTCGAAATACGTCTGAGTAATGACCTGATTGAAAGAGTCGCGAGATTTCAACTCAGCAAGGCATGGTGATAAGCATTGGCGGTACTAAGGCATCGTCGGTCGCAGGCTAACGAATCCGAGTCAAAACAGAAGGGTAATCGGAGCCGGCACGCTGAAACTGGGCACCAACACTCTGCCCGTGCCCGTCCTGGGGCGCGATTCGCGGCCACGCTTTTCCTGCGTTGCGCATTCGAAGGCCGTGGCTCGTTTCTCCGACAGGGACACAGAACGTCACCGTGCTGTATGATTCGTCTACGATAACGTTATAGCCCCACTCCTTGGTGCCCGCACTTTTCTAGCGAGTCAACGTATATAATGGTGAGCCACTGCAACAACACGCCAGTAAGCATCTGAAACTGACGAGCAGCTGTCTCGTGTGAAGCTTCCACAAATTATCCAACGCGACACCCGCGAACCAATGAAGTAAGAGTTTCACTCACCCCACAACGAAGACACTGTAGTTGCGGCTCGGACAGCGAACTGTGAGGGGTGTCGCACTTTCCCCTGTCCACTGGTGGCGACATCAGTTCTCCTGACATCACTCTGTAGGGCCCAGCTGGCCTAGAGTGGGGCTGAGTCGTGGGCTGGTGTGGTATAGACACACATTTATGGTTGAAAAGACACTTAACTGCTTTTTATTGCAACATTTCTCCGTCGTCAATGAGAGGCAGTCACACCAAACTTCACCGTAGGAGGGTGGCGACTGTCAGTGGGCGGTTGCCCCCCTCCAAATGGATGGTACTTGCGTCGGCACAGAGTGCTCCTGACGTCGGAAATGAGAGGCGAATTGGCGTCCTGTCAGTAGGCCTAGGTTCTGACAACAGTGGCGCACTCACTCTTCTTCCTGCGTCCACGCTCTGATGTCGAACACGCTTGCCCAGGCGACCCAGGCATGACTCACACCTTCCACAGTGATGAGGAATGACTGCCTTGCACTGGACATGACCCTCTATCTTCTGGCAGGAGACTGGCAGGGTGTGGCGTAGACGGCAGTTCCATTGTGCTGCGGTACAGGGTGGACTTAATCCTAGATGCTGCTGCCCCAGCCCAGTCTTGAACCCACGACTGTGGCTGGCAGCGCCCAACCATCTCATCGTCTAGCATAGCTCTGGCATCATGGTAGTACTGCTGGACTCTGAAAGCTTCTGTCTCAAGATTCACAGTTATTTATGCTGCTCTGGGGTGCATTTGTTGCACTATTTCCCAGCTCTCGGTCACATAGCTGCTGGGGCGTAAGTAACTTTTTCTTCAGGGACGGGGGGGGGGGGGGGGGGGGTGTATTTACTTCACCCCTGGTGATCATATAAAACTATACACACTTTATAGGGATCTCAACATATATATAGAACAGCATTCCTTCTACAGAAATCTATGAAACTGAATTGTCATACTAGCCGGTTGTCAACTTCGCAATTAAAGTACCTGAAAAATCTCATATCTATGGTACCATTCACATTTCCCTCTTTAAAACAATTATGTAATGTGCTTCATTGTTTAAAAGGCAGTTACATGGTCCTTCACTAAAAAAAGGATAGAAAAACCTCAAACAGTTATCATAAGAGGTTTTAAAAAACAGAGTCTAGTCAAAATAAGGCCACCCAAAATACTCAGTAATCAAAACGTTTTGAATAAGGAATGCTACCTATTTTCACAGATAGGCTTCAGAAAAGACACAACTTCTGTCATTCAAATAACCAACATAAGTTACCATCGAATTGTCATAATGTCAGTAATGAATAGATAACATTTATAGAAATAAATAACACAATCGCCTTTACACTTAACGATAGAGAGGTTTGCCAGACGTCTGTAACAGTGTACCCTGACACCCAAGAAAGCGAGAAATACAATATACTTGAGCTCCAATTCATACAAACCAAACTGCGCCCACACCGACCCTAGGTTATGTGCCGGTGGCAAATCATTTTGGTAAGTGCACCTCATCGGTAGATCAACGCAGTGGGCTATTCCATTTCAAATCGGCCGAACATGACAAAACTGACCTCGCATTTTTTTAAATCATTAATAATTTCTACATGTTTAAATTACTGTAAAACGAAACAACTTCCATAAATTTACCTCTTAAATGCTTACCAGCTTTCGAGTTAAAATTCGGTAAAGTTTGCGTTATTTTCTGAACCAAATAATTTGTACGCTGTGTAACTCAAAAACCTTAAATCGAATTTCAGTGAACTACGATTCATTTTGAAGCTGAATGTCTATTGTTGATGGACTTATATATCAATGTCAATAACACCACAATAATTAATACAATTCTAATAAATCTTTCGGATTTATTAAGCTGAATGTCTATTGTTGATGGACTTATATATCAATGTCACTAACACCACAATAATTTATACAATTTTAATAAATCTTTCGGATTTATTAAGCATAAACACATTTTTCATAAGGATTAAACATACATAGGCTTGAACACCTTTTTATTATTTCAGTTTCAACTTTTATGGAGTGCGCGTCTGAAAAGCGGAATAAAATTAAATAATAAATATTTACACTTGGGCTGCACTCAAACTGCAATGGTCTCCCGTCTGCCACTCATCAGGGACTGATACCTGGCAGTGTTGTGTTGCGTAATACAGTGTACTGCAGGCAGCACGTTTTGCCAGTGTTCTCATTAGCATTTTTCTTATTTTTTCTACAGCTCTCCAATGAAACTATCATAAAATGTTTACTGTTATTGTTTTTGTAGGGGGTATAATAATTATATGTTATTTATTGTTGTCGAAAGCAGAGATACGGCAGAAAAATACGTAAAGAAATATTATTGGTCAAGTGAATATTATAGACACTTCGACACGTTAAGCCACAATATTCGGAAGCGGCAGTAGTCGAACAAGGAGGCCGATGTGCAGCGGGGTTTACGTTACAGCAGTTAGCACATCAACAGATCAATGACCGAGTAGACGGGCAATGCTAAGGAGAACAACCCGAACAGCGCAGTTCGCATATCAGCAGTCAATGCTCCAGTAACTGTCGTCATATTGAACTCACATGTGTAACGTATCTGGCGATGCGAAGGAGGACGACGACAGGGTAATGCCCGATCACGCCAGCATAGAGGTAAAACAAGGGAAGCCGGTAGGTGTGTCGACATTGGTCACGTTTCTGCCGAACGTGAGAAGCACAATCAACGACCGAAAGGCCAGTCGCCGTCCTAGAACATTCGCGACATTGGCGAAAGTACCAAATAAATATCTCCGACAAAACAGGCATGGGGGGTCTTTTGAGGGGAGAAAGAAGAGACGAAGAAACGTTGCCTGGACAGAAGGACCGATGCTTAGTCTGTGGACGTCATACCTCGCTGCAACGACTTAGTCGCTTCGCTGCTCGACAGAAGAAGATGCGGTATCGTGCTAATAGGTCAACGCAGAAGATCCCATCCCAGATGTTACCAGAAATAAGTTCGCGCGGTACTTACCTAGGTGGCTGGTGAGGATGAAGAGACTGCGGCCTCACCAAATGGGTCACCTGTGAACCTAGAGGTTAATGAACTCCACCAGAAGACGACGAACCTGAGGGTCGCTGGTTCGATTCTGGGACGGAGCATTCCGCGCCACGCCGTAGCCGCTTGTTAAAACGCAACGAGTGAATTCACGGGGAGAAGACAGCACCGCCGCCGCACTGGGGAAGAAGTCCGCCTGCTTGGCTGGGTAGTAACGTGTTCGACTCCCATGCAAGTGGGCCCGGGTTCGCTTCCCGGGCGGTTTGGAGATTTTGGCTCTAAGCACTATGGGACTTAACACCTGAGGTCATCAGTCCCATAGACTTAGAACTACTTAAACCTAACTAACCTAAGGACGTCACATACATCCATGCCCGAGGCAGGATTCGAACCTGCGACCGTAGAAGCAGCCCGGTTCCGGACTGAAGCTTGGAGATTTTCTCCGCTCGGACTGGGTGTTGTGTTGTCCTAATCATCATTTCATCTTCATCACAGGCGCGCAAGTCGCCCAATGTGGCGTCGACTGAAATAAAACTTACATTTCCTGTCAGTGGAGAAGAATACGCCGCCTGGTGCTCCGCTGCAACACGAGCCGTCGCCGCATCAGCGGTCACTGGAATCTGCACGCTACGACTTCGCGCCGTAGCGACGCCGTGAGAAATTAAAGGCGTTAAAGCACAGTGTATTACTTTGTTTAAAGGGTCTCATGTGTCAATAAAGACTGATAGTGGAACTACTAATGTTTCACTCACACCTCACCCACGGAACCAAGTAAAGAACCCATTCCACCGCCTACAAAGTGTCGCTTTCCTTTCCGCCATCCCTGACAAAACAATGACCTTTGCTCCGCTCTGTAACTGACGTTCAATAGCTAGTGTCAGAAAACCCCGACCCGTTACGTTTTTAAATCAAATGTTGACGGATATGGCATGATTTTTACTCCATTTAAGTTATTTTCATAAAAAATATGAAACATGATGAAAATTAAATCAAATATAAGTTCTAAGAATACCACATGAATTACACCCCAAACTATACAATATTTTCTTCGTAACTGAAGAAAACTTCACAAGCCAAAATCGCTAAAAAAGTATTTCATTTCGTGACCGATTTCGACGGAGCTGCTTTAGAATACTGCACCATATGTCCATCAGTGTTGCAAGTCGTTTCCTCTGCACGTACTCCTCCTGTTTTCCCTACCTGCTCCTCCATCCACTGTCTGCAAGAAATGGTGTACGTTACCATATCTAGGAGATGTATCACAGATTGTAGCACTGAAAGCCTGCAAATATAGGCTTTCCTATTATGTTAAGAACACGGCAGCCCAGTGTATTTTGAATAACAAAAATAAGATCCAGTTATTAGCGAACAGGGGGTATACAAATTACCTGTTCTGATTGTGACAAGATTACATTGGTCAGTCAGGCAGAAACATGGCAACTAGGCTGGCTGAACCCGAATGCAGCTGGAGGTTGCTGAATTCTGACCCCGCATTTGCTGAGCACGTACTGAGTGAGGGTCAAAACTACCAGCTAGGGTCCCATGTCTTTCACTTAGCTAACAAAGGCCATAAACTCAACCTGCTGGAATTCCTGGAAATTAACAAACATCTAGCTCACAGTCCAGATCTAATCCTAAATGACTAGACACTGCTCAACACTTTCCCTCTCCTAAACTTCACATAATCATCTCTGTTTTTCATTACTTCCCACACTGTCCACACTGTCTGTTGCTACATATTTCCATTTTCCTATATTCATTAAGTTCTTTTATTTTATTGAAATTGTCTATGTAATCCATATAAACTGCAGTTTCTATTGTTAAGGGTTTCTTCTGACTGGTACTTGTATCACTTTCCATGTTTAATACCGCTTATATTGCTTTTATTTTACTTGGTTCATTTATTTAATGCAAACTGTTACATAGTCACAGTTTTGAGTATAATGTTAATGCTTTTTCCTATTTGCTCCTTTTGTATTTCTGTACTGTTCAGCCTTTTTTACCTTTTAAAATGCAGTACCACCACACTTACAGAGATTGCATCTACCGTATCTTCCCTCACGCTCCTCCATTTGCCTGCATTTAGCCATTCCTGTTTATCTTATTAATATTGCTTAAGTTCCTTATATATTCTGTAGTTACAATGTTGATTTAATTGGTTTGTATAACTCTCCATGTTTTATACCCCCTGGAGTAGCCTTGTCAAGTACTAATTTTATTTTATTTTATTTGCTTTGTTTCCTAATGGAAACAGTCATATAGGCATGCTGTTCCTATTTTGCGTTAAAGTTTTTTTCCTGTCTACTCCGTTTTCATTTATTTACTGTTCAATTTTTACGTTTTACATTGCATTGCCACCACATTGCCAAAGATGTTACTTACTGTGTGTTTCTTCTTCAATCTAGATGTGTAACTTCTCTTCCAATGTTATTTACAAATATTCTAACTCCTTTGGTGACAATACTCAGTAAATGTCAGAAGATAACCTTGTAAGTCGAAAACCGGTTAACACAATAAAAGTAATTCTGCAGAACAAAAGCAACCTAGTGCTTTTCATTTGGTATAAATACAAAACTCGCGGTGCAATATTATTTGAGATGAAATAGCAAAAAACACAACCTCAGTCACGGTGACTACCTCAACACCCTTTTTTTATCATTGTCACGAAACGGTTTAAAACTTCCATAGATTCAATTCGTCATTTAACGCTGATGTCAACAAACACATGCTTAGTGACTGGTCAGTTACCCTACGACACAGCCACCGGGTTTACGTCATTGGAAACTGGTACAACTTGAGTGTTAGACATAGCACTGTTATATTACTACGAATGCAGCTGAGACACTCCCAGGTCTAAAGAAATAACAGCGTTCAAGTTTTAAGTAGTCAGTACATTGTATAAGACATGTATTTAAAATTTTAGTAATCACAGATGCATTATTACTGCTCTGTAGAGATCGATAAAAGTCGATATAAGTTGTTGGTGCTGTGTTAAACTTCAACTTCAGTGGAGTGCGAGGAGCGGCGAAATCAGGGAGGAGAACTTAGTCGTCACGTTGAGGAGGGAGGTAAGAGGGGGAATGTTGTCTGTCTGCTATAAAGCCTGCTAAACAATGTTCTCAGCATTGGAACCCAGTAGAAAGCCAAACTGTGACTCTGAGAATATTTTATTTCAAGTCAGATGCTTAAAAATCTGCTTGAATATTGTCTTTTGTAAAATGAAATAACGCAAGCTACTTCTCTTAGGATGTTTCGCACACTACTGTTATTCACTCAACTCTCACTTTCTCAAACTTCGAACACTCTTTTTTATGTACGGTAATGTAGCTTCAACACTTACTAACCGTGCAAAGTCGAACTAATCGTCTCTTCTGCAAGTCACACACTGCTCCATGCATCTAGAGTTTGTCTCGTAGAACTCATAATTGTTATCTCGTAAATATATGAGTCCCATATCCACATCTCCATTGTTTCTGAATTACAGCAACATTCTTTAAATTACACTACCGACACCATTTAATAACCTGCTTTTGCTCTTCAAATCACAAACGCACATCCGCCATTTGATGTTAGTTTCCTGCCATTGATTGGATTTTGCAGCTATATCGACGATTCTACAGCAGTTTGCCAGCAGACAGAAAATTAGTTTCCTCCCGAAATAGAGTCTTGTAGGTAGGAATATACATTTTACATGTTGGTTTACATCATGTATACAGTTTACACTAAACCTGTATAAATCTATATAAAAAAGTACGTTTAAGATTCAGTCCATTGTCAGTGTATACTTTCATTGCAGTATCATAATATAAACTTAGCTCATTTTCGTTTGTAGTATGTCTGCTCTGAATGTCATTGTTTTGTTCTGTTACACTGATGATTTTATGAGTTTTGCACTTCCTACACACATTCTGACACGTAGGCTATTTTCCAGATATCCAAAGCTACTAATATTATTCTTCAGTTTTTACGAAGACATCCATGATCCTAATTTGCATATTCTTACTAGCTGCTGAGAAACACTCATCCACAAGCAAAGTTCAAAACTCCACATGTGTTGATGACGAAGGATAATTATGTAATGGGTGGATATGTTCTGAAAGAAAATTCCCACGTTCAATATGACGCCTCTTTCGCTTTGTGCATAACAAGGTGATAGCCATATTTCAAAGCGCTTGTCAGTAAAAAAGATTCTCCCAAACAATTACAAGTCTCTTTCGAAGTTCCATACTTCCTTGTTCCTGCAGCTGATTCATTACCGCCGACTCTCTTCGTACCGAAAGCAGACACGAACCGAAGAAACACAGCAGTCAGCTCTGCGCCGATGTCTTAACTACACTAGCGTTTGTGATAACTGCCACATGAGAAAGGCGAACTTTTGGCGGCAAATAGGAATGCATAAAAACATAAATGAATGGAATTACAAAACTATAGCAAAACCAGTATGATATGAAGTCAGCATATTTGGTAATCAGAGTATCTCAATGTCAAGGCACTTGTATGTTCATGAGGAATCTTCCTCCATGCGCTATGCGGTCTGTATTCAAGTTCTCAGAGCATTGACGGTGATTGTTTAATGTCTGTAACGAGCGATTTGCCGAGTAACTGCACCCAACACACTTTTTGTGAGTGAAACGCCAAGAGAAGTTGCAAGTCATATAAGTGGTGGTACCCGTCGTCCATCGAAGAACGGATAGAAACCTCTCTCCATATGTTACTGGTCATTTTCCTGCTGAAATGTGGCTTGTGAACACGTCTAAGGGACGGGCAGTTATTCGAGTTCTAAGGCATCTCTGATATACCTCTTTCTGTTCAGATTGCCTTCAGTTCATAGGGTTTGCAAATACGTGTATCTCCTATAAGTCTCAAGTCACCACAATGGTGCTGGCCCAATTTGCTACGCAGCAACGGAGACCACCGGAATGCGATATGTATTGAGTGTACACTAGCAGATGACAGGCACACAGAAATCGCTATAGCGCAGGAGTTGCAATGATTTCGCCTCGGGGGCATAGCCAGGACCGCTTCACGTTTGACCAATCGCCATGCCAAGTTGTCTTAGGGCTAGGAGGGGGAAGAAGGGAAAACAGCGGACGCACCGTATTTAAACACAGTGCAATCGCATTGCATACGACTTGCTTTTATATTTCACATTTCGCAATGCCACAGATCACAAACAAAACAAGTTTCCAGTATTAATTAATTATTTTTCGCACACTGAACACAAAATATAATTTTTATCTGGTACAAAGTGTCGGCATATAGTTTCATAACCGAAAAAAGCTCTTTAGTAGAATCACGTCGATCGAAATGTTGTGGCGCTTTTGCAAACTCGGAAAATCTACCTGAGGAAAGCAAGGTAAAGATCCTGGACAGTTTTAACGTAAAAGGATTCGTCAGTAAAACTAGAATTACCTTGCAGGTCAATCAGTTACCTCTGCATATGCAAAGGGCGCTACCAACTGAAATGGCAAAGGGTCTCGAAAACTGCTCGGAAATCGGTGTAAGACTGACAGTGTCCTCAAAACCTTCGTAAAACTATCCTTGTAGTTCTTGCAAGGCCACAATGGATTCTTCAAATCTTGCGGTTTCTTTAACGCCAGTAAAAAAATGAAATGATCATGTGGCATTGTTGTCCAGGAGGCCTCATCCGGTGAAGTTCGGCCACCAGGTTGCAAGTCTTATTTTAGGTGACTCCACATTGGGCGACTTGTGTGTCGGTTATGATGAGGACTACACACCACCCAGTCCACGAGCGTATGTAAAATCTCCAACCGGACCAGGAATCGAACCTGGGTGCACTGCATAGTAGGCAAACGCGTTTCCACTTTTTTTTCTTTTTGTTTGTGTGTGTGTTCGTAATTTATAGTTATGTTTGCTCGGGGAGGAAGTCCTACGACACTTGTTCCTAACCGTGCCGGCATACTCAGCTAAGCACGCTGACTATAAACACCAATGAGCTTAAGGATCTGGACTGTCTTTGTCGGAATGTCTCCATTTTACAACGCGATTTTCTTTTTTAATGCATTCCCATCAAAATCAGAAAGAAATTTCTTTGCAGTGTCTGATTGTGGGCAATCTACAATCAAGTTCAATTAAAATACAAAACCTCCAGTCCATTTCGGATGTTCTAATTTTCGTTCCTACACTCCCTTTTCCTTCATAAATTTGACAAGAGCGAGTTTTAAATCGAAAAAATCGTTCCAGGCATGCCCCTTGTTATAACCAACGTACTTTGCAGTAATGTATGAAGTCTCCATATTCTTCGTTGATTTCCACTGAAAACTGTTGCAGTTGAAAATGAAATAATGGGTGCGGCTTAAAAAAAATTACTATTTATACCACCAGTTCCTGCAAGTCCTCTATGCCTGAAAATTTTGCGCAAAGTGCTTTTTGATGTAAAGAATCTAGTCTGTCGATCATTGTAGGTTTTTGCTCTTTCATTGTCATTTAAATGTTTCAATCCTTTAGGCATGGTGCTGTAATGTTGTTTCATAGCAAATAAGCAGTGCCCATAGCTTAAGCGAATTGAGAATTCTCTTTCGCCTCTTCTGTTATTCCATTCATTTTAAAGGATTGTGACAATATATGGCTAGACTACCTTTTTTCAGCAGACAGTCACTTGACCTGTGAACGTCTTTCATGGTACGAACAACTAGCGAAAAGCAAACAGCGCTCACTGTCGTCTGCCGAACTCGGAGACCTTTTCCGAAAGAAAAATGTCGCACCGTAATGCTAAATGAAATGTCGCGCTGTCCCAGGTACTTCCGAGAAGGATAGAGCAACGCCGAGTGACAGGCTCGGCGTTGGCCCGCTCGCGGCCCGCACACGCTGCATACGTGAAGTTTGGCTACTCCGAAAACACATTTAGTCATTCTGCATATTAGAGATGGCATTCACATACCAATTTACTGGACATCTGAAGTCGACGCTATAACTTGCGTGCTATCAAAAATCAGGCAGCAGATGGTGTGGTGCGATTGACGGAGATGGATCCGCACCCATTACAAAAGTCCAACATGTATTCGCCAGTGTGGATCCAAATGTACCGAGCATTATGACCATGTTGACAAGAAGGGGATCATTTCGTGCAGTGGTCACATTTCGTGGCCTATGTCTTTGCATAGACCCTCGTTCATTCAGTGGTTTTACACGCACATCTCTCTCGAAACAGCGTACATCATTGGAGAATGATATCGATCATTCTGCCCCATCCTACCCTTTCACATGCGCTTGCACATTGTGACCTTTGACGCTGGTGACGCCTACTGACACTTACTTTCACGTTTCCACAGCTTTCAGTAATTCAGTCCGCGCTTAGCATAATTCACTTTTCTGACCACTGAGGAGAGAGAGCTGCGGGACCACGGACCACGTATTCGCTATCTCTCTGTTTTTTCAGTCAGTTATTCCTGATAGTCTCGTTTACACATCCTTCAAATATAGATTCATGTGATTGATTCTTCCTATGCTTGTTCTAGAGAGTGATTAACGTCAATACGAGATTAAATTTTAAACTAGAAAGAGAAAAAATACTTCACGGTTGACATTTGTCGACGATTTTTTCTGTATCTGATTCACATTCAGTACATGGTTGAACTATCAGAGGGTCTGACTGGTACAGTGTGTGTGAGACCAGAGTTCAATATCCTCAACTGTCACGAAATATTTGTTCTTTCTGCCTTGCCAGGACAAAACAAGACCTATTTGAAGGAGAAGTACACACTTAGCATCGTATCAAGGGCAGAAAATAATGGTGGAAATAACGGCTTACTGGTCACATGTCTTTCCAACATTACCATTCCTTTAAATCTACGCAGGTGATAAGGGACCAATTGGTCAGCCGAAAGGGGAAAATTATACCCACCTTCATCAATGTTTCTTAGGATTTATTTTCTTTCTGAGACCTGGGAAAATCATTCAGTGAACTACAACTCATGGAAGGGGAGTGATGAATGAAATGCCTTGTTCAACGTTATCCATTTTAGTTACAGTCAAAAATACCTGTTTAAGACACGTTTTCTCAGAGAAGAAGACATAAAGTTTTGCTGAAAAACTGTAAAGTATTTTATGTCAAGCAGAAGGTATAGGGAATGAGAAAAAAGTTCTACAAAGGATCCATGTTCAACTATTCTCGCCATTACGATACTATACGGGTTCCACGACATTTGGCCAGATTTAAGAAGTTACAAAGCAGTTTTATACAATTTCGTATGATGTATATATGTGACGCAGTTTTTCTACATGTCAATAAGTAACATATCATTTGACTGCTCATGAAAAATAATTTGTTTTGCCTTGATTTGGTTCAAACTTCGTATCTGAACCGCCAGCTTTTGCTCTCTTTCTGCGTGTTCTAATAAACATGATGTATTGCAGTCCAGCTTTTTCCTTCAGTTTGAACTTCTTGTGAAGAATTTAAGATATTTGCAACGTTATTTGTCATTACACCATTTTTAATCTGATCTGTTCATTCGTAAGTGTATACTAATTTTGTAATGAAATAGAAAACTGTGGCGTATGTTACGTCATTAGACAGAGGGAACAAGGAAGTTATACCCGAGTAAGTGGAAGTATATATGTTCATATGTGTGTGAAATCTTATGGGACTTAACGGCTAAGGTCATCAGTCCCTAAGCTTACACACTACTTAACCTAAATCATCCTAAGGACAAACACACACAGCCATGCCCGAGGGAGGACTCGAACCTCCGCCGGGACCAGCCGCACAGTCCATGACTGCAGCGCCTAGACCGGTCGGCTAATCCCGCCCGGCTAAGTGGAAGTACAAGAAGAGAAAGACAAGAATGGATATATATGTTCTTACACCCGGCCGCTGAGACCGAGCTGTTCTTGGCGCTTCAGTCCGGAACCTCGCTGCTGCTACGGTCGCAGGTTCGAATCCTGCCTCGGGCATGGATGTGTGTGATGTCCGTAGGTTAGTTAAGTTTAAGTATTTCTATGTCTAGGGTACTGATGACCTGACATGTTAAGTCCCATAGTGCTTAGTGCCATTTGAACCATTGTGTTCTTACTCTCATGAAGTTTTTCACTGACGGTGTCAGAGAGAAGTACTATCAAATGTTTCTACTGTTTGCCTCCTAAATAACCCAAATTTGATAATTAGCTGGACACACTACCAGTTAAGTCGACCTCTCACCCATAACAATCTTTATGGCTGAAATATTCCTAGAGGCTGCAACCATCTAATACTTTTAAGTTCTACAGGACCTCTGACTAGTTTTTCTTGAAGATATGTAACAACCCAGCCTGATGCAACTGAAACAGTTAGGGTATTGTGGCATCTATATAAAGACGCATTAGTCGTGAAATATTAAAACTAAGTTACTAAATACGAAAACCATAAATAATAACAATTCTAAGTTTATAATGCATAGACTTGCGCATTTCCGTTTCGCCTCACTGTTTTATAAACATTTCACCACTCAAGGCTATTCTACGCCGATACCGGCAATGCGTTAGCTTTACCGTCCAAAGTTGCCAGTTTGATATAGTTTGATATAGGATCCTGAGGACTTTCTATCCCGGATATTCTGTACTCGCTGCTACATACTAAAAAAACGCGTCTCAAACGGTGAGTTGGCTTGTCCTGCCACTTTTCGGTCGTTCACGTCCGTGTCCTCTCACTGCTGTGTCAGATCCGCAATATTCACACAATTTCTGTTCCCGCTCTGAAGTTGTCACTCATTCGGAGTTATCTGATTAAAACTTCTCGGACTTTTTGCTCCAAAATTTTTAGCAACAAGCGATTACGGTGGGTGAAATACACTCAAAAAAGAGTAATGTACAGACAAATAAATACTTACAATTTGAAAAAAATTGGTTGACTTATGCAAGAGAAATAGCTCCGCAAATTGAACAAGTCAGTAACGCTTTGGCCCACCTCTGGCTATTATGCTATCTGGTATTCGGCTTGGCATTGATTGACAGAGATGTTGTGTCTCCTCCTCAGGAATATCGTGCGAAATTCTGTCCAGTTGGTGCGTTGGTTTGTCAAAATTCCCGAGCTGTTTGGAGGGCCCTGTTCATAATGCTCCTGACTTTCTCAGTTGGGGATAGATCTGCCGACCTTATTGGCCAAGTCAGGAATTGGCAAGCACGAAGACCAGCAGTAGAAATTCTCGCCGTGTGCAGGCGAGCGTTATCTTGCTGAAATGTAAGCTCAGAATGGCTTGGCATGAAAGGCAACAAAATGGGTCGTAGATTGACGTTCACGTACCTCTTTTGTATAAGGATGACGAGGATGACAACCAAAGATGTCGTGCTATGAAAAGCCATGGGGTTCAGTTAAAATCTGGGTAAATCACTGAAAACAATTCTACTTCAGTCAATGGGATTCTAATCCAAAGAAGTGTTTGGAGACACCCCAGGCAGTGTTGTGGTACCAACCGACTGTCGTATGTCATGCGGCCCGACAACCAGGAGTCATCCTTTTCATAGCACGACCCCTGTGGTTGTCATTCGCGGTACCTTAAGCACAGCGGTACATCGGTGATACTCTATGCCCCATTTGTTGCCCTTCATGGGAAGCCATTCTGGGCTTACATTTCAGCAGAATAATGCCTTCACGCACACGGGGAGAGCTTCTGCTGCTTGTATTCGTGCTTGTCAAACCCTCCCTTGGCCAGTAAGGTTGTCGGATTTCTCTCCTATTGAGAACATTTATAGTACTATGAGCAGGGCCCTCCAACCAGCTAGGGATTTTGACGATCCAACGCGACAGTTGGGCAGAATTTGGCACTGTATCCCTCAGCAGGACATCCAACAACACTGTCAATCAATGCCAAGCCGAACAACTGCATTCATAAGCGCAAGAAGTGGACCAACGCGTAATTGACTTGCTCAATTTGTGATTCCCTTTTTCTTCAATAAATCGTCCATTTTTTCTGAAATTGTAATCAGATTTCGGGAGTGCGCTTGTGGATGATTTGAGATTTTTTCGGTGGCTCAACATTTCTATAACGATTGACTCCGGCTTGTACCCATGGCTGAGCTAAGCTAGTCTGAATGCCCTCATGGCGTTGGGATATGGTTATCTATTTACCCGACAGCACACACTCACTTCTAGAATCAGTTGTAGAACATCCCTTGAAAACTTTGATTCCTCTTTCACCGATGGTCCGCCAACGAACTTCATAAGCGTTCCGTAATTGTTTCGTTGTAGATCGCCATTTCCTCTCATACAAGATATTATATTACAGCGAGAGGTAGACAAGGAAAGAAAGAAAGAAGAAAGATAGTTAGGAGAATCTTTCATTTCTGTAATGTGGGGGGATACACTTAGAATGGTTATGTGAGGAGTGTGAGCAATGTTGTTTCCAAAAAGCGGCAGCTTTTCGGTGGGCTGCGGCGGGCTGCGGCGGACGGCGGCTGGCGGCTGCGCGCAGAAGTTTGTCGGGCCGAGTTGCGGTGAGGCAGCAGATGTTGCTCCCCCGCGCCGCCCACCTTCCATACATCATGACGAACGGTCGCTGCCTCTGTTCGCTCATAAGAAGGCCAAAGGTACCGCATTGTGGCCAGCAGTCAGCCTAAATGCTGACAGAGCAAAGTAATGCCAGTGTCACTTGCAGTGCTAAATACAAACGGCCGACACATTAGTAAGGAAAGTCTAGCAACCGCAGACGCTTGCGGCAACAGTGCTTTTATGAACGAGCATATAACGTTTTTATTTATACAGGGAGTTAAGGGTACAAGTATTGGTGACTGAGAAGAGTGTACTGAACAACATTGCATCCGTATATACTTCATTTGCAGACTAATATGTGTTTTTAGGTTTGTTAGTACTTAGGTTTGATTGACAGAGTTGTCAACCTTACTGGCCAAGGGAGGGTTTGACAAGCAGGAATACAAGCAGCAGAAGCTCTCACCGTGTGCGTGAAGGCATTAGTACTTAGGTTTGTTAGTACTTCCAAGTACATGTGGCATGAGGAGGCCATTAATGCTTATTCTTCCCTGGGTAGCGGGTCAGGTGTTAAAGTGTGGATACATGGATGCAAAACGGTTAGTCTATATTGACATGAGTAGTCCATTAAATATTGCAATCACGACCCTGCAAAAAACATCGGGTAGTAAATTATGCTATGTGATCGCAGGAAGCTTGTAAGGCGCAGAGAAAAAAACAACTAAAACACTGAAGTGGGTTCATATTAAGGTACCAATGATCACAATATCTGCACTTATACCCCTAATACCCTGTGTATGTGGTGAATTCTATGTAGAAATTAGGGTAACTGCATCTATCAGTATATAGTACATAACACTTGCTTTTGCGCTGTAGCCTTCTTTCTATGTTCCCCCACACAGGGGTGGACAAAGATATGAAAACACGAAATCACAACACATTACTATTCTTAATACGCTCTAGGGAATAGTTGGTACTCAAAACAGCGTCCTGTCGTCTCGTAACGGATAAATACAGGTTGTATAGGATTTTCAAGTGAATCATATACTATTTTCCTGACAAATAGTGGCAATTTCAGGTAACGATGATGGAGGTGGATAGAGATCACGCACATTTCTCTCTACAGTAGACCATAGAAGCTCAATAACACTAAGATCTGATGACTATGGTGGCCAGGTGAGTAGCGGAAATTCATCATCGTACGATACGAACTTTGTAACCAGGGGCCCTGTAATCTTGGAACACAGAATCACATCTGGAAGACAAACATTGTACCATTGGATGGGCCTGGTTGGTTGGTTGGTTGCTTGCTTGGGGAAGGAGACCAGACAGCGTGGTCATCGGTCTCATCGGATTACGGAAGGATAGGGAAAGAAATCGGCCGCGCCCTTTCAGAGGAACCATCCCGGCATTTGCCTGGAGTGATTTAGGGAAATCACGGAAAACCTAAATCAGGATTGCCGGACGCGGGATTGAACCGTCGTCCTCCCGAGGATGGACCTGATCAGCCAAAATGATCATATAATCGCTGGCAGTAATACGACCTTACAGAGGAACCATGAGACCCGTGGAATGCTAAATGATCACCGAACCCCCGCCACGTTTCATTCCTTGCACGTAAACTCGGCCAGAAGTAGTAAACAGTGTCACACAAGACTCATCCTAGCAAATTACATCCGTCCACTGTTCAATATTCAGATTTTATGACTTCGGAACCACGTGTTCCTGTTACGGATATTTGCATCACTAATATATGGTTTTGAAATTCCATCTCAGACTGTAATTCCTTCGTGTTTCTTCTGTGCCCACTAGTTTCGCGAGTGCGAAATTCAGCTCTGCAATGACTTTTGCAGCTATCGTCCTCTTTGTTATCGTCAGAATCCTCTTCCATAACCGTCTGTCACGCTCACTCACTCATATTAGTGACGCAAATGTCCGTAACAGGAACAAGTGGTGCCTGAATAAGGAATAGTAGACGGACGTCATTTGGTGTGTGTGTGTGTTTTTTTTTTGTGGGGGGGGGGGGGGGGGGATAGTGAGGGTGCCCAATGGAGAGGTTATGAGCTTTCGGATATCATTTGGTAGGGTGAGTATTGTGTGACACTGTTTACTACTTCTGACTGAGTTTACGTGCCAGGAATGAAACATGGTGGGGATTCGGTGACCATTAGGCATTCCATGGGTCTCATGGTTCCTCTGTAAGATTATATGATAATTTTGGCTTCCATCCGCATTGTGACTTAGCAGATGATGTTTTTCGACTTTCTCTATATGAGGCAGATATCTTCCATACGATGCCTCCTGGCACACCAAAACCTTTCGGCTACCTTTTTTACGGAGGCACTCATCATATGAGGCCACCAACAATTCGCTCACTCTCGAATTCACTTATCTATGACATAATTCACTCACAATACACAGAACACTGTTCAGACCGCGACTAACACTTGCTAGTGGCCGTTACGTACATTAGAGTGATCTGGGAAAATGGCGTTACACAGTAAAGATCAGAAATCCACTCAGGAAACCGAATACTATTGCAGATATCTTCACAGATGAAAACTGAAGGTATTTCACTGTGAACACCTTGATCGAAAGCTACAAAACTGATATTACAGTATTTTCATACCTATGAGATATACAGGGTGATTTTTTTCAAAGTATGCAAACTCTAGGGATTTATGGATTAGAGGAACAAAAAAGACCTGATGAACTTTTGTCCGCAAATGCATGGTTTCCATGCCAGAGACCATTTATCAATCATACTTTGTTAAAGAGACTGCGGTCTAATACGCCCTGTGCCATGCAGGCACAGGTACAGTATGCATGGTTTCGTCCTAAATGTTGTTACTGCTTTTCATACGTAATGCCCTCACACCCTGTTCTGCCATGTAATTGGTAATGTGTCCGATTCACTGATCTTGCTGACTCACCTGGTAGTGGGCGTGATCAGAATTGTTCACAATCGTTCGTTGTTTTTACTTATTTATTTGTTTATTTATTGTTCCGTGGGACCGCATTAAGGAGAAGTCTCCATGGCCATGGATCGAGTCAATACATGAAGTTATAACACGATAGTGGAAACAGATAAAATTAAATACAAGAAACATTTTCAGGCGACAATTCGTAAGTTTAAATACAGAAAATCAACAATGTAACACTGGAATTTGCTTAATTTTTTAACTCTTCCAGGAGCTCCTCGACAGAATAGAAGGAGTGAGCCATGAGGAAACTCTTCAGTTTAGACTTAAAAGTGTTTGGGCTACTGCTAAGATTTTTGAGTTATTGTGGTAGCTTATTGAAAATGGATGCAGCAGAATACTGTACTCCTTTCTGCACAAGATTTGATTTCTGCCTAGTATTAACTGAGTGAAAGCTGCTAACTCTTGGGAATAATCTAATATTGCTAACAACAAACGACATTAAAAGAAATATATACTGTGAGGGCGATGTCAGAATTCCCAGACTATTGAATAGGGGTCGACAAGAGGTTCGCGAACTTACACCACACATAGCTCGAACAGCCCGTTTTTGAGCCAAAAATACCATTTTTGAATCAGAAGAATTACCCCAAAAAATAATACCATATGACATAAGCGTATGAAAATATGCGAAGTAGACTGCTTTTCGTGTTGAACTGTGACTTATTTCAGATACTGTTCTAATGCTAAATAAAGCAGCATTTAGTTTCTGAACAAGATCCCGAACATGGGCTTTCCAAAACAGCTTACTACATATCTGAACGCCTAGGAACTTGAACTGATCCGTTTCGCTTATAATATGCCCATTCTGTGTGATGAAAACATCGGTTCTTGTTGAATTTTGAGTTAGAAACTGTAAAAACTGAGTCTTACTGTGATTTAGCATCAAATTATTTTCCACAAGCCATGAACTTATTTCATGAACTACATTATTTGATACTGTTTCAATATTACACACAAGATCCTTCACTACCAAGCTGGTGTCATCAGCAAACAGAAATATTTTTGAATTACCTGTAATACTAGAAGGCATATCATTTACATAAATAAAAAACAGCAGTTGCCCCAGCACCGACCCTTGGGGAACGCCCGACTTAACAGTGCCCCATTGGGACTGAACATCACTACCACACTCAATATTGCGGAGAATTACCTTCTGCTTTTTGTTCTTAAAGTAAGAGGCGAACCAGTTGTAAGCTACTCACCTTACTCCATAATGGTCCAACTTCTGCAGTAATATTTTGTGGTCAACACAGTCAAAAGCCTTCATTAAATCAAAGAAAACACCTAAGGTTAGCAACCTTTTATTTCATCCGTCCAAAACCTCACAGAGAAAAGAGAATATAGCATTTTCAGTTCCTAAGCCATTTCTAAAACCAAACTGTACATTTGACAGCAAATTATGTGAATTTAAATGCTCCAGTAACCTTGTATATACAAACCTCTCGATAACTTTAGCAAACACCGATGGCATAGAAACAGGTCTATAATTGTCAACATTATCCCTGTCTCCCTTTTTATAAAGTGGCTTCACTACCGAGTACTTTAATTGGTCAGGAAACCGACCACTCCTAAAGGAAAAGTTACAGATATGGCTAAGTACTGGGCTAACATACATAGAACAATACTTCAGTATTCTGCTAGATACCCCGTCATATCCATGAGAGTTCTTGGTCTTTAGTGATTTAAGTATTAACTCAATCTCCCTCTTGTCAGTATCATGGAGGAGCATTTCAGGTAACAGTCTCGGAACACTTTTTTTCTACGAGCGCTATATGATTCCCTGTGGGGACTAGGTTTCTATTTAGTTCACCTGCTATATTCGGAAAGTGATTATTAAATACTGTACATATATGCGACGTATCAGTAACACGGAAATTCCCACTACGCACTGATTCTATATCCTCGACCTGTCTCTGCAGACCAGCCACTTCCTTTACGACTGACCATATGGTTTTAATTTTATCCTGAGACTTAGCTATTCTATCTGCATACCACATACTTTTTGCCTTCCTAATATCATTTTTAAGCACCTTACAATACTGTTTTTGTAATGGGCTGCTGCATTTAGATTTTGACTGTTTCTAACGTTTTGATATAATTGCCACTTTGTTCTACAAGATATTCTTATCCCTCTAGTCAGCCACCCAGGCTGCCTGTTTGTGCTAGTACCCTGTTTTGAACGTTCTAACGGAAAGCAGCTTTCAAAGAGCACGAAAATAGTCTTGAGGGAAGCATTGGGAAACATTGTATTTATCGTCTACCGTATCAGGACTATAAAGATCTTGCCACTCTTGTTCCTTGATAAGGTTTACAAAGGTCTCTACAGCAACTAGATCAGCTTTCCCAAAAAGTTCATAACTGTATTTAACATGTGTTGCAGCACAAAAATCTTTTAGAGTTAAAATTTGTGCATCATGATCTGAAAGGCCATTCACCTTTTTGCTAACAGAATGCCTTTCTAGTAATGAGGAATGAGCAAAAATATTGTCTATGGTTGTTCTACTGTTCCCTTGCACTCTCGTTGGAAAGAATACGGTTTGCATAAGATTATATGAATTGAGGAGGTCTACCAGCGTCCTTTTCCTTGCACAATCACTTATACAATTAATATTGAAGTCACCACATATAACTAACTTTTTGTATTTCCTATAAAGTGAAACAAGAACCTCCTCTAGCTTTAGCAAAAATGTTGTGAAATCGGAGTCTGGGGATCTATAAATAACAACAGTAAGAAGTTTAGCTCCACTAAATTTAACCACACTTGCACAACATTCAAACACCTTTTCAGTGCAGTACTTTGAAAAATCAATTGACTCAAATGGGATACCGTTTTTCACATACATGGCTACTGCCCCACACCGCAAAGAGCTCCTAGAAAAGCTGTCAGCCAACCTGTATCCTGGTAAAGGAAGCCTCTGAATTATCTCCTTATTTAAGAAGTGTTCAGATATGCCAATAATTTCAGAGTCAACATCTATAAGCAGTTCACTGACTTTATCTCTAATACCTTGTATATTTTGATGAAATATACTAATTCCCTCATTAATCGGAAACCTAAGCTTTGTCGAAAGTGGTTCCTTTGTTAGAGAGACTTCCCTTAAGCAGGAATACCTATCAGCTGACTTCAATCTAAAAAAGGTACAGCTCTAACACCCACAACTACCGGAATTTTCCCATGAGTGATTTCCCCCCCCCCCCCCCCCCCGCCTATGCTGTCACCTATAAGCTTTACCAACCTTCCCTTTCCATACCTGTTGAGGTGCAGGCCATGTGTAGTGAAAGCCGTCCTGCTGATAGACTCCACCGACACCACTGAAACGTGACTCATGCCTTCTGTCATCAGCGCACCCCCAAGTCTCATGTTATTACGCCTGACGGCTGTATTAAGATGAGGCCGATCGTGACGCTGAAACAGTCCCACGAAACGCACATTCGTGTTGCCAGTCTGAGTGGCTATCTTTTCCAGGTCACCATCTATGTCATACTCCCCATCCCTGTCAATACTATTACCAGCCCCACCCACAATCACTACCTGATCCTCTTTAGTAAAATCCCTACATAACCCCCCTATGTTAACAGTCACCTGAGCTAATCCTGCATTAGGCTTCACAATGCTGGTGACCTGGTACTCACTCCCCAACACTTCCTGCAACTGCTGGCCTACACCTCTACCATGGGAACTACCCAACAGCAGAACCTTCTTCTTTCTCTTAGACTTTGCAACTGTCCTAACCACCGTAGCTGCTGAGGTCTACTGCATACTTCCTACATCTACAGCTACTAGAGATTCCTCTCCACTAGACTCTGATAGTTGGTCATATCTATTGCAAACACCAATAGTAAAACTATCTGAAAATCCCCTTCTCCTAGCAGATCTCTTGCCAACAGCCAGCTCCCATTCCCCAACCCCCTTCCCCCTCCTCATCCTATCTAGCTCCTCCTGTGCGTTTTTCAACTGGACCTGAAGGGCACAGATCTTACGCTCCTGCTCCTCTATCAGCTTACTCTTGCTACATAACCTGCAGTTCCAGGACAGGATCTCACCAGAATGCCCACTGGCTTCCCCACTGCATTCCCCCCAGTGAAAATACTTCGAACAAGTCTCACACCGCAATCCACTACTCACGAACCTACGGCAAAGCCCACACTTCTCACTCACGGTAAAATTTTACAGTTATTGAAACAAGAAAACAACTTTATCAAAATTATGCTACTACAATAAGAAGATGTTAGAAACGGACTACAATAATCACAAACTTGCTTTACAAGGGAAGTAAATGCTATTATTGACAGTATTAATCAACAACAAATGAGAATATAACAAAAGACTAACACAGAAAGAAAATCAAACGCCTAATGACACAGTAACGAAACTGAAAGCAGTTCCCAAAAATATCTTCTGAAATTATTTCACCAGAAAACAACAAGAACACCGGTTGAAGACTACTAAAGTTCCTAAATAAACCACTTCACACAAACAATTAATTAGTACTTAGCTTTCGATACGCCGCTACAGCTGCAACTGGCTAGCGCGGAATGTAAACACGGGTAAGAGGTTAAGTTGCTCGATACGAAACACTCACAAATATCAGGTCACTACACAAGAAAGGCAGAGGTGAATGAAGAAACCACTAATAAGTCACTTATATAGTAAATATTATCACAAAAACCGTTAAAATATGTATCTGAAACCTAAAAATATATATGAAAACTTAGAGAGCGATCTCCCACGCAGTCACGCGCTTATGACGTCGCTCCCGTTTGAAGCTCATAAAAATATACAACAAACGAACGGTGTACTTGGCTTATAAGCAGCAGGAATTCGAAGTGCTCTCTCACTATTGGTCTTAACGACTCGAATCGAGAGCTTCACGACATGGTGTTTACTTACGGAAAGCCAAATGGCAACGGGCGGCTGGCAGCAATGTTGCATCAGGAGACCTAACCACGCCGTAACCGCCACAGTATTCAATGTTTGCAATAGTGTTCCGCCGTTTATCTCAAATGGTTCAAATAGCTCTGAGCACTATGGGACTCAACTGCTGAGGTAATTAGTCCGCTAGAACTTAGAACTAGTTAAACCTAACTAACCTAAGGACATCACAAACATCCATGCCCGAGGCAGGATTCGAACCTGCGACCGTAGCGGTCTTGCGGTTCCAGACTGCAGCGCCTTTAACCGCACGGCCACTTCGGCCGGCGCCGTTTATCTGAGACTGGGTTATTTCAGGAAGCAGGAAATCATGAAGGACATCCCCGAAATGTTCGGACGCCAGATTTGGAGGAAAACGTGATAAACGCTGTGAAAGGAGACCGCCGTGTCAGTACCAGGGTAAGTCATACGACCTTGTGGAACATTCTCCAAGACAATTGTTACTACGCTTACCACTTACAGAGTGTACAGGGGTTACTAGCGACAGACTTTCCACATCGGGAGCAGTTTTATCACTGGTTTCTTCGCCAGGCAACCACGATTGCGGGACTTGTGACATACATTCTGTTCACAGATGAGACCACCTTTACGCGGAGTGGTATCTTAAACTTTCATAACAGTGATCTGTGGGATAGTATGCAGAACCCCCTTGGTATGGTGACTGTTGTATGCCTACTCGTCAAATGTGAGGTGCCTAGGAAACCTGCTTTCTCGGATCGCTAGACAACAATTCAAGCAAGTCGCATTAATGAATTTTATTTACAGGAAATAAAAACTTAACATTGAGAAATGAAGATATGTCGTGAGTAAAGGGCGACAGACAAACAAGAAATCTCTTCAGTATATACAATTCGTAATCCAATAGAAGTAATACAGCGAATGCTTGTATCCAGGTCACTGGCCTTGATGCTTCTCGTAGAACTCGCAGAACTGGGTCGCGGTCAGTCGGGTGCACCGCTTATGTTTTCGCGTAGACGGCGCTGCCGCGGCTTGGTCGTCCTAGAGAGTGATCGGTTAGCATGCAATTGGCTGACGTCTTTTTCACAGCCCTCTCTGCTCTAACGTTCTCGGCCTGCGTGCCGGCGCTTGAAAAAAATGGTTCAAATGGCTCTGAGCACTATGCGACTTAACATCTTTGGTCATCAGTCCCCTAGAACTTAGAACTACTTAAACCTAACTAACCTAAGGACATCACACACATCCATGCCCGAGGCAGGATTCGAACCTGCGACGGTAGCAGCAGCGCGGTTACGGACTGAAGCGCCTAGAACCGCTCGGCCACAACGGCCGGCACAGGCGCTTGACTTCACACCGAAACATCCCTCCCTCCCAAAGCGACGGACCGTCGTCGTGTAAGGAGAACGACAACGGTAGGGGAGACAGGAACGTGGACGCTACGCTGGACCGGAAGCTGTAGCTGCAGTGGTCGTAACCTGCCATCCGGCCTTCGCTCTGGCGAAAACGTCCCCGGAAAACGACAAGAAGCGTACGCGTCCACCTTCTAAGGCCCATAACCAGATGTGGAATGTGTCGGCTCCTGCGGAGTGGGCGGGTCCAGCTTCATTGGTAGAACGAGACGAGGTCTAGGAGGCAAAGGCTCCGTCTCCATGGGGTTGTCCCGAGGTGTCGTGATGACACCCTCTGGCGGCTGCTGTGGCCGCGCTGTCCTCGGAATCCGTAAATCTGGGGGAAGAGAGACAGAAGGATCACCGTGCACATGACAGTGGCGAATTTGATTTTGAGGTCGGCGCTACAATCCGTCTGGGCCTGAAATGAGGTACATGCATGCGCCAAGTCGACGAAGGATCTCGCCTCGCGTCCACCGTCTACTGCCGCAACAAAACCTGAAAAACACAATCTCATGAGGCGCAAAGCGGTACTTGCGGCCTTCCTGCGGAGCCCGGTGCTGATGAGAGTAGAACAGGTGGAGAAGTGTCCGACGACGGCGGCCGTGAAGCAGTTCCGCCGGAAATGGTCCATCTCGTGGATTCGAACGATAGGAGGAGAGAAATAATTGCACTGCTTGATCCCTGGTGTGTGGGTGCGAAGTTTGGTCACCTGCTGCTTGAATGTTCTGACAAAACGTTCCGCTCCGCCGTTTGACTGTGGATGGAACGGTGCACTAGTTACATGCTGTATGCCATTGCGTTCACAGAATGTTTCAAACTCATTTGACGTGAACTCAGGGCTGTTGTCGGGTGTTATGACTTCAGGCAAATCTTCGACGCAAAATATAGAGGACAACACCCGAATTGCGCTACGTGACGTTGTCGAGTTCATTGACACAGCAAAAGGAAACTTGCTATAAGAGTCTACCACGATCAACTAATGAGTGTTTCAAAAAGGTCCCGCAAAGTCTATGTGCATACGTTGCCATGGTGATTGCGACTTAGGCCAAACAGAGAACTTTTGCGGCGGAGCCGACTAGTTTTCCGCACATACTTTAAGTTGTGATGTCATCTGTTCTTTTTGGGTGTCCATATCCTGTGTCGACGCGCTAACCGTTTCGTATGAACAATCCACCAGTGACCTTGGTGAAGTAACTGCAACACTTCTTTTTGCAAAGCTTTGGGGATCAACACACGTGACTGTCCACTGTCATTTTGAACAAGATTCACACCTTTCTGTATAGCGAGTCTATGCCGACGTGCAAAGTATCGGCGCACTACAGAATTCTTTATGCTATACAATGAGTGTGGCCAAGGTGCGCGAATACATTTTTGCAAAATTTTCAAATCTGAATCAGCTTCCGTGGCCTGTGCAAGTTTCCTATAGTTCAGAGCAAAGGATTGAAGCAATACAGAATCCTGAGCATCGATGTGACAATAAGATGGAGCAGAAGCGTGAAAGTCTGGATCAGGGCCAATTGGAAGACGTGAAAGTGCGTCCGCATTACCATGTTGAGCTTTCGAACGAGCCACAATCCCATACTAGTATTGAGACAACAACAAAGCCCATCTTTTCAAATTCTGGGCTGTTCGTACAGGTATCGGCTTTGTGGGATGAAACAAGGACTGGAAAGGCTTGTCATCCGTTACTAAGTAGAATTTCCTGCCATGTAATAATGGTGGAATTTGGTGACACCATATACAATAGCCATTGCCTCTTTCTCTGTTTGTGAACAGTTACTTTGAGGTTTGGACAAAACTTCTGATGCGAAAGCAATAGGCCTGCCTTTATCATCAAATTTGTGCGAAAGCACTGCACCGATTCCGTAAGAGGAAGCGTGAACTTGCAATACAACTTGTTTGTCTGGATCAAAGTGAACCAAGCACCGATCATTGAGGAATGCAGTTTTAAGTTTTTTAACAGCTTCTTCGCCCTTATTTGTCATAACAAAGGGCACATTCTTGCGACGTAAGCGATGCAATGGAGCTACGATTTGTGCTGTATACAGGATGACCCAAATATAATAGTTCACTTTCCCTAAAACTGACTGCTATTCTGCGTCATTGCAAGGAACTGGCTGATGACGAATCGCTAGCAAATATGACTGAAGAGGATGTGCACCTTGACTGTTTACGACACGACAAAGATACTGCAACTCAGGTTTAAAAAGAATCATACTTCTGCAGCCTACACTTTAGTCCACCATCAGATAACACACGAAACAAAGCACGTAAATTTGTATGGTGTTATTCAGGTGTACGACCTGTTACGACAATATCGTCCAAATAGATTGAACAGTGTGGTACTTGAGCGGCCAGCTGTTCTAGATACCTTTAGAAAATGGCGGGGCGTAAGCAAGTCCAAATGAGTGTTCACAACACACACATTCTGAGATTCTTCGTCTAGTGGTATTTGAAGATATGCGTCACGCAAATCAATTTTTGAAAAGTAACGACCAGCGTCTTATTTGTCCAGGAGATCCTCTAGGCGTGGCAACGGATAAATATCAATTACAGTTTGTGATTTGACTGTAGACTTAAAGTCAACACAGAGGCGAATGCGACCTGTAGGTTTGGGGAGCAAAAGCAGTGGACTTACCCATTTACTAGCTTGTATGGGCGCAATAGTTCCGCTATCTTGCAATTCTTGAAGTTCACCAGTAACTTTGTCTCGTAATGCAATAGAAACAGTCTTGGCCCGGCAAAATTTCGGCTGAGCATTGTCTTTCATAGTAATATCAGCAACAAAATTTTTAGCCTCGCCTAAACAGTCAGAAAATAGTTCAGGGATTTCTTTCAGCAAGTGTCTTTTACATTGAATGCAGACACTGACAGCATATTGTCCTGAATTTGGAAGCCAAACAAATCAAATGAATCAAGGCCAAACATTTTCTCACAATCGCTTGACTGTAGCACAGTGAAAGTTACAGTTCGCATATTCGAGCTATACATGGCAGGCAAAGTACATTTTCCGAGAATGGGGATGTCTTGTCCATCATAATCCATCAGGTGCGTGCTAGTTTTAGACAGGCATGGGGTCCTAACAGTTCTTGTGTTACGATTCAGCTTTGTAACAAAGGCACCTGTGCCCAATTGAAATTGCACACGTTTTACACTAATATGCAAATGTACAAAAAGTTTTTTTGACCGGCGCAGCACTGAAGAAACTGTTCGCTTGCTAGTTTTACTAATGCCTGTTGCCGGCTTTGAATACACTGCACTGATGACATAGGCCTTGTGACTATATTTTTGTGAGTGGGCAGAATTCCTAAGCTTGTTCCATTGCAAACAGACGGATTGTACATGTCCTTTCTTGCCACAAGTGCAACACAGTGCTTGTCGGGACAGGCAGTCTTGACGTTTGTGCCGTGAATAGCACCCAGGTCATGACTGAAGTCTGTTCGCCTGTTTAGAGAGCTGTTTACGCGGCGTGGAGAAATGTTTACGTGGCGAGGCAAGCGCAAGCTGTCGCTGCTTAATGAGTCGGTCGCAAGCAAGGGGCGACTCGACCCTACAAATTTGTGGCTGCTCAGATTTATCGGCTGACACAGCACCAGAATCATTCTGACTTAGTATTTGCACTACGTTCTGAAATGATGGATCTGACTATTTCAAAATCTGTTCTCTGAGTCTGACATCAGTTACATTGTACACGATCACATCATGTAACATAACATCTGAATATAGAGCACCACAATCACATTTAAATTTGCATTTCCTCTCATACACTGCAAATCTGGAACCCACTCGTGATAAATTTGTTCTGTCCGTTTCTTGCAATTAAAGAATTGGTACCTTGCTGATACCACATTCCCTTGTTGGTCATAAGAGTTAGTTAGCGAATCTACAACCTGATCATAGGAAAGTACACTCAGAGATGTGTTAGGGAACAGTTTCTGAAGGAGACGAAACACTACACTTCCTACCGTGGACAGCAAGTAATAGAGTTTGTCAGTACCTGGTACCTGGTAAGCAATTATGAAAGCATTATGCTGCTGCAACCACTCGAGCCATTCCGCTTGTTGTTCATTAAACTGGTGGAAAGGTGATTTGGCACTCAGAGCTGCAGGCATTGTCTGTTGTTCTGTATTGGTGGCTCGAGTCACCAGTAGCTGCTGTTCTGTGTTTAGCAGTGTTGATATTTGCTGGGTCTAAAACTGAAACATCTGTGTTCGCTGCACTGCATCTATCGCTTGCAGCTGAGGCGCCTGAGGAAGGGGTGGGAGAGGTGGGTTGTTCATTTTGGAAGAGATAAATGCAATAAATAGACAAGGCAAGCAATAAAAATAAGTACAAAAGCAAAGAATATTTCTGCAACGCCCACCTGAAAACAGTGATTAGAAGAAACACTATAAGAGACACTATTAAAGTAAGTAAACATACTGAAACCTCCCCTTAGAAAAATTAATGAATTACTGTGCTGGTAAACCCCTTACGTTATTTGATTTTCAAACAGCTGAACAAAACTGAACGTACTCAGACATTTCTCTCTTTACTTATTCTGATCATCACTAAACTGACACACAATATCTTTTGCGCAACGCAATCTGACTTTCAATAATACCTAGAAAAAAATGGCCCTGACTAACAATAACCTATACCTTTCATGAATCACTTACCTCACAAAAATCTTCGTTACTCGAGCTACTGCAATACAGCGAGTGCCACTACTGCCAGCTATATAAAAGATTCAAACTACTGAAGGCACTAACTACTGATAGGCATAGTTAGCAAATGAAAGATTCTGATAGAGAACAAACAATGTATTTACCTTAATAGTGTTCAAAAGTCATTATATATATATATATATATATATATATATATATATATATATATCATCCGCTCTCAAAACTCCGCCATCTCACACCCCACATCCACCACTGCTGGCGGCTCACCTCCAACTGCGCAACACTACGCGCTGTTCACATACCTGCCCAACAGTACAATAGCGAATATTCCAACAATGCCAACCAGCCACAGACTGCACACAGCACAGCCAGTGATTGTCATACAGAGCGCTACGTGGCGTTACCAATATAAAAACCTAAACAGCCTACTTACAATACCTCTGCAAAAAAAGACAATGTAGGATTAAGGCGCCTGCAAAACACAATAGCCTACGACAAAAACCGAGACGCAGTGATGGCTGTCGGCTCTGGGTTCTGTTTTACACCTTGTCCCCAATGTTGTATCCTGCCTACTCATCAAATATGGGGTGCCTAGGAAACCCGTTTCCTCGGATTGCTAGACAATAATTCAAGCAAATCGAATTAATGAATTTTATTTACAGAAAATGAATGGCAATATTTAACTTTGATAGATACAGGTCTATCGCGAACAAAGGGCGTCAGAAAAACAAGAAATCTCTTCAGTATATACAATTGGTAATACAAGACAAGTAATACAGTGAATGATTCTTTATAGGTCGCTGGTCTTGACGCTTCTCGCAGAACTCTCACAACTGGGTTGCAGCCAGTCTGGTGCACCGCTTATGTTCTCTTTGCGTAGATGGCGCTGCCGCGATATTGTCGTCCTAGAGAGGGGTCGACCTGCATGCAGTTGGCTGACATCTTCTTCACAGTCCTCTCACCTCTAACGTTCCCGACCGGCGTGCTGGCGCTTCACTTTACGCCGGAACAGTGACAGTGAATCATCAGCATCGGTGCGGCCGGAATGCGAGAGCCGGAATAATTTGCCACCATATTTTGGGGCCAGTTTTCCCTCCACATCGCCTAACAGGCCGGAACAATCGCCGTTTCTTGCGAGGGACTTTGCGTCCCTTGCTGAAAGAAGTACCATTGATGATACGAAGGGTTTGGTGGCTGCTACATGATGGTGCTCCAGCCCCCTTCGCCATTAACGTCCTAACGCATCTCAGTCGAAGTCTTCCCTGGTCGATCGATCGGACGAGAGGGTCCAGTTGCATGACATGCTCGTTCAACAGATCTCAACCCATTAGATTTATGGTTCTGGGGCCATCTCAGAAGTATCGCGTATGCAGAGACCATTCCAGATGTTGAGACACTGGAGCAGCGTATTCATGCTGCCTTTGACAGTGTCCGGATGCAGCCTGGCCGATGTGAACGTGTGAGACAGAACATGCTAGGGCGCGTACACGCAAACGTTGAGTCACGTGGAAACCATTTTCAACACACACTGTAGCTGTGGCTGCATGGTACAGTGTGTATTAGACCGCAGTCTCTGTAACAATATATGATTGAATAAATGGTCTCTAGCGTGGAAACCATACATTTCTGGAATTAAGTTCATTATAAGTTTTTTGTTCTGTATCCTCTCATCGATGATCCCTATACTTTGTACTTGGTGGAAAAAATCATTCTGTACTGGTTGTTAATTGATCCCCATATGAGTTTATTTTCAGTATATGAAAATATCATTCCTGTGGGTGAAGAATTATCTGACTGCATGATGGCTATTTGATGTTGAAAGTTGTCTGTTGTAGTATCCAAATTCCACGTTTATGTTTCTTGCATGACTACTACTCGCTACCAATCTTTGCAGTTATAGCACCACTCACTGATCAACTTCCACATATTCACTGCTGCCTCTACGACACTAGTTTCTCTGTGTAAAGTCTTTGAGGCGAGAGGGGCCTCGGCCAATAAGAAGCTCGGCCGGTGAAACGCACCACATGGCTCTCGAGTTTTGAATGGGACCAAAAGCGTTCTTCTTCATGTCTATTCAGTTCGACACTGTTCTTGCGAGAAGATGTACTTTTGATTGTGTGTGCTATGGTGTATGGTGTGCTAATGAACGTGGTTGCGTTCAGTTATACGGAGAAAGACAGACAGCTACGTAGGAAAGCAGCTATGGGTTTGTATTGGTGAAGTTCTGATCAGAACTAAGTATAGTTTTTCTCCATCCATCTACTCAGGAACACAAGGTAATATTTTTCTACAAATGCATGCTTGACGAGCCATATTGGTTTAGTGATTTTTCTTAGGCACAGGTTTCGAATGAACATGGGATTGGTATTTGCGGTTACAATTAAATGGGGCAGATTCCGTTCTGTTTATGTGCTGTATTTAATTCGTGTTCGGGTTTAGCAAGCCAGCATTTAATTTGCCAAAATGTTTTTGCATTATATATGTTTTTCGAATCTGCGTTATGGAGCAGGTGTTTGTATGGTTCAGATGGCTCTGAGCACTATGGGACTCAACTTCTGAGGTCATTAGTCCCCTAAAACGTAGAACTAGTTAAACCTAACTAACCTATGGACATCACACACACCCATGCCCGAGGCAGGATTCGAACCTGCGACTGTAGCGGTCTCGCGGTTCCAGACTGCAGCGCCTAGAACCGCACGGCCATTACGGCCGGCCAGGTGTTTGTATGACTATGGAAAGAGTGCCACGAGAGATATGTAACATAGATCTTATTGTTCTATGCAAAATCTTTGTGTTCTTAGAATCCAACAATAGCTGCAAAGTTGATCCAATAATAGCTGAAAGGTTAAAGAGAATCTCATATCTTTAATTACGTTTCATTCCCCCATCAATTTCATTAAACGAGATTTATTGTGATGGCAGCACTAAGCAACCATGAAGCCCTCTGCTGGCGCGCGAGACTAGCCGAGCGGTCTAAAGCGCTGCAATCATGGACTGTGCGGCTGGTCCCTGCGGAGGTTCGAGTCCTCCCTCGGGCATGGGTGTGTGTGTTTGTCCTTAGGATAATTTAGGTTAAGTCGTGTGTAAGCTTAGGGACTGATGACCTTAGCAGTTAAGTCCCATTAGATTTCACACACATTTGAACATTTTGAGCCTTCTACGAGAACCAATGCCCCATGCCGAAGTAATGAAAGAAATAACCTCGTATCTTTAGTTCAATCAATAGCTCAGTCGGAGCCAGTTTTGCTATCATAATACAATCGGAACCACTTCTGCTATCAAATTAGTCATTCAGAAAGTAAGGAATTTTTCCACGTTAATGAATTATGATGTTGGTATAAATCCTAATGATTAACTGAAATGTAAGATGTTGGTTATAGGATCCAATTTAGTGATGAGAAATTTAGTCAATGGGCAATAATAAATCACTTCAGCTGCCTGAGACTGGCAGTAGTCCATAGTACCTGATGGCAGTCAGATTGTGTAATAAAATTAATTTCTTTGTGACTTTTTCACTTGACAAACAGGGCATCTTTATTCAGAGGAATATCAAATGGAACCTTAATGTCCGTTATTACATAAGGTTTTGCATATAAGATGGACGTTCGATAAATAAGGTAACACTTTTTTCTGAAAGCGGGTTGGTTTTATGCAAAATTCCAAACTTTTGTCTACAAAACCCTATTTTTCAGCATAATCTCCGTTCAATACGATGACCTTACGCCACCTTACTGTATGCCCAGCATGATACCACTCTGCTGGCCTACGCCGGAGCCAACGTCTTACTGCAGCAATAACGTCCCCATCACCAACAGAGACGTCCAGATGAGCAGCGATGTGTTTGATAGTGATCCGTCGATCACCTCGAATGAGAGTGTTCGCCCATCCCAACGTTGCAGGAATCAAAGTTGTGTGCGGGCGCCCGCGACACGGGAGACACGACAGGTTTGTGCGACCTTGTTCCGATGATGACAGATTCCTCACTCAACGACTTATCGTGCTTTTGTTCACTGCCAGGTCTCCGTAGCCACTCTACAAATGCCTGTGAATGTCTGCGATGCTCTGCTCGGAACGCACCTCCGTTACAGAAGCCATTTTGAAGGCTACGTAAAGCGCCAAATATCGGAACTTAATGAAAGTACAGGGGCTGAAACGGGAATATTGCAAGATATCCCACAGCAAATTCAGCATAATTTCCTCCGAAATTGGCCGAGAAATAAATGTGATGAGTTACTTATAGAAAGCTGTTGTACATTGTCATTTTAAATTTTTTAATAGACATCGTACAGTATCCCTAATGTTACTTGAACTTTCCAGGTGAAGAAGACAACACAGCATGTCCTGTGGACGTGCACGTGCCGCCTACCGCTCTCTTCCGAACTTTGTGAAAGTTCCAGTCATTGGCATGAAGGACATGGGAGCATCATATGGACACATCGCTGCATTGCAATGACTGCAGAACGAGTCGTGACTAGATGGACCGAGGACAACAGTGTGGTAAGAAGACTAGGCACAGGTCTCTCCAGAAGAACTACACCACCAGAAGATCGTTGGATTGTTCGATTACATCTGATGGCCGGCCGCGGTGGTCTCGCGGTTCTAGGCGCGCAGTCCGGAACCGCGCGATAGCTACGGTCGCAGGTTCGAATCCTGCCTCGGGCATGGATGTGTGTGACGTCCTTAGGTTAGTTAGGTTTAAGTAGTTCTAAGTTCTAGGGGACTGATGACCACAGCTGTTAAGTCCCATAGTGCTCAGAGCCATTTGAACCATTTTTTTACATCTGATGAACAGACGGATGACTATAACTGAAATTTTGACAGAACTTACCAGACTTACTGTTACCACAAATATCCTGGAACAGATAACTAATAGGTAGGTTAGATCTCGAGTTGTCATACGTCGTCTAACTTTGACACTATACCATAGACAGCAGTGATCTGCATAGTGCGGAGCCAAATTCAACTGGGCGTTAAGTGGCATTCCAAGGCACTGAGCGGTGAATCTGGTTTCTGTCTGTGGTTGTCAGATGCCGCCAACATGTCTGTAGATGACCAAGCCAAAGGCCGCAGGTAGCAGAGATTCTCGAAACCCAGTCCTCTCCAACATCTAGAGTCATGGTGTGGGGGCTAATGGATGTGACAACGGGACTGCCTTTCTAATTGTGGAAGGGAGGCCAAATACTCGCCAGCTTGTGGCGAGAAAGATAAATCCTGTTGTCATTTCATTAATTACCAGGGCACCAAATTGCATATTCCAGCAGGATAGTGCAAGACCCCACAATGTAGTTTACACCACAAACGCCTATTGGAATTTACGGATCTTTGGCAGGTCTGTCCGTTTCTCTGATTTGTCACCAGTACAGCATGTCTGAGACGCTATCAGATGACGTATACTTTCATTCTACACTCCAGACAACGAATTTTATGAACTGAAGAGTATACGCCTCGGTTATGTCAGCTCCCCTAGGATAAAAATTGTGCTCAGATGTCGATAAATCATTGTTGGGTTTTGAATTGATTAGACTCCGTGAGACATGATTCCTCACAATGAAAATTAATCTTACGTTATTAATAATAATGATTATATATTGCGAGGTTTAATCTCATGAAAGCGTCGCTATGGATGTACTTCATAGATTTGGAATTTCTCCCACATAAAACTTAAAAACAGACAGCCACTTGCTTTTGTTGGTTAATGAATGACAATTGTGCTATCAGAAAATTATCTGAACTATGCTGAGCTCAGATGGCGCAGCTCTGTTTAACCTTTTCCTCGTCTTGAAGTTCGAGCACAAGAGCCTTGAGTGTGCAGCTATTGTTTGCGTACAGAAGGACAGAGAAACAAATGTTTTGGTGGTGTAGGAAACGTTATCAGATGTGGTTTGGAAACGCTATCACTTCTTTCTCCGACGCATATCGCCAAATTGCGCTGCGCTAGACATGAGAGCAGCGTTTACGGTAACAGGGAACCCTAGTCGCTCTCGTAATTACATTAATGTGAAAACAGCGACTATACTTCCTAATGAACGAGGTGATCCTGCCTTAATGAAAGCTGCGAAGTACGAAGCGTCTGCAAAGTCTGTGAAATGTACCGGCAAATTTAGCTAAAAGACTTTCGAAAGGGAACTAAATCGATGGTTTCATGCAGTGGGAATTCCGAATTGAAAGAGAAGCAGCGAGGAACTTCCAAAGCCTCATCGAAATATACAGACAGCTTAGGCAAAAGTCTTCCAAAAGCGAAGTACGTCGAAAACTCTGTGCCTTAGAACTTTTTTCAAAGTAAATGTCTCTCTGCTTTAACATTATTAAGCCAGCCCATACTTAAAGTACCGGTGTATGCGATTTGTAGATGATTTATGAACAGCTGAGCCAATTAAATTCTAAGAAACCAAAAGGCCAGATGCTGCACAGCTCTGGAGAAAACGGTTTCTGGAATACAGAATTCACAACTGGTATTTGTACAGACGTCGACGACATATGACAAACACAGATTAGATAAATATTTAAAGTGTATTATTTGCAACATGGTATCGTTTACAATATTTGCACTGTATGAAAAATAAAAGGTTTTCTCTCAAAAAGAAAGAAAAAGGAAAGACATAACATTTTATTCAATTTAGTTGTACACTTCAACGCAGTACTTTAATAAAATAGATAAGATTCATACCAACCAGTGTTCAGTATTTTACAGTGACTGAAATGGCACGTGTATTGTACTATTTTCGTTCACACATGTAGTATGACTCCACTAAAGCCCGCCTAGCTTAAAATGTGTGCTTAAGGGACCTTTTCGTTCTAAATGGCCCTCCCCAGTCCGTAGAGATTTAATACCGTTTGTGTAGTGCGACTTAATTCCATACGGAAGTTCTACGTTACTGTGATGCTTGCGAAAGCAGAAAGGTGCAAGGAGTATATAGAGGATCTATACAGGGCGATGTTCTTGAGGACAATATTATGCAAATGGAAGAGGAGATAGATAAAGATGAAATGGGAGATATGATACTGCGTGAAGAGTTTGACAGAGCACAGAAAGACCTAAGACGAAACAAGGCCCCGGGAGTAGACAACATTCCATTAGAACTACTGACAGCCTTGGGAGAGCCAGTCCTGACAAAACTCTACCATCTGGTGAGCAAGATGTATGAGACAGGCGAAATTCCCTTAGAGTTCAAGAAGAATATAATAATTCCAATCCCAAAGAAAGCAGGTGTTGACAGATGTGAAAATTACCGAACTATCAGTTTAATAAGTCACAGCTGCAAAATACTAACGCTAATTCTTTACAGACGAATGGAAAAACTGGTAGAAGCCGACCTCGAGGAAGATCAGTTTGGATTCCGTAGAAATGTTGGAACACGTGAGGCAATACTGACCCTACGACTTATCTTAGAAGAAAGATTAAGGAAAGACAAACCTACATTTCTAGCATTTGTAGGCTTAGAGAAAGCTTTTGACAAGGTTGACTGGAATAGTCTCTTTCAAATTCTGAAGGTGGCAGGGATAAAATACAGGGAGCGAAAAGCTATTTACAATTTGTACAGAAAGCAGATGGCAGTTATAAGAGTCGAGGGACATGAAAGGGAATCAGTGGTTGGGAAGGGAGTGAGACAGGGTTGTAGCCTCTCCCCGATGCTATTCAATCTGTATATTGAGCAAGCAGTAAAAGAAACAAACGAAAAGTTCGGAGTATGTATTAAAATCCATGGACAAGAAATAAAAACTTTGAGGGTCGCCTATGACATTGTAATTCTGTCAGAGACAGCAAAGGACTTTGAAGAGCAGTTGAACGGAATGGACAGTGTCTTGAAAGGAGGGTATAAGACGAACATCAACAAAAGCAAAACGAGGATAATGGAATGTAGTCGAATTAAGTCGGGTGATGCTGACGGAATTAGATTAGGAAATGAGACACTTAAAGTAGTAAAGGAGTTTTGCTATTTGGGGAGAAAAATAACTGATGATGGTCAAAATAGAGAGGATATAAACTGTACACTGGCAATGGCAAGGAAAGCGTTTCTGTAGAAGAGAAATTTGTTAACATCAAGTATAGATTTAATTGTCAGGAAGTCGTTTCTGAAAGTTTTTTTATGGTGTGTAGCCATGTATGGAAGTGAAACATGGACGATAAATAGTTTGGACAAGAAGAGAATAGAAGCTTTCGAAATGTGGTGCTACAGAAGAATGCTGAAGATTAGATTGGTAGATCACATAACTAATGAGGAGGTATTGAATAGAATTGAGGAGAAGAGGAGTTCGTGGCACAACTTGACTAGAAGAAGGTATCGGTTGGTAGGACATGTTCTGAGGCATCAAGGGATCACCAATTTAGTACTGGAGGGCAACGTGGAGGGTAAAAATCGTAGAGGGAAACCAAGAGATGAATACAGTAAGCAGATTCAGAAGGATGTAGGCTGCAGTAGGTACTGGGAGATGAAGGAGCTTACACAGAATAGAGTAGCATGGAGAGCTGCACCAAACCAGTCTCAGGAAAATGGTTCAAGTGGCTCTGAGCACTATGGGACTTAACTGCTGTGGTCATCAGTCCCCTAGAACTTAGAACTACTTAAACCTAACTAACCTAAGGACATCACACACATCCATGCCCGAGGCAGGTTTCGAACCCGCGACCGTAGCAGTCACGCGGTTCCGGACTGCGCGCCTAGAACCGCTAGACCACCGCGGCCGGCCCAGTCTCAGGACTGAAGACCACAACAACAACAACATGTACGGTTTGCATAACCAAATTTTCACAATTAATTTTTCAAATACGCGGTTATCCCTAACGTCACCATGAACTGCAAGTTTACTCCATCCTATTCGCCATACACTGTTATGTTACCAGTATCCGCTCTACGTAGTTCGCTGATGGAATTGTATTCACCACTTCAACGTCTACCTCGAAATTGTTGCGAAGTCTTTTATAAACGGCAGTGTTGGGGTGGTAGGCCTTTTGTCGGCGTGGACCATTTTGCAGGAAACAGCAATTCAACACTCTACGACTATTCTACATGTTGACTCTTTCCCTGAGTAACTTCTTATAACAACCCGCAGATAAAGAGCGCTCATCACAGCTTCCCTCTAACATTGCAAAACTTAAACGTTGTTTCCTCTGGCCGTTTCTCTTCGCATTCCTCGTCGACCCTCTGTAATTGAACTCATCTGCGAGTTACCGCTACCTGCCATACTTTCGTGGAGGGAAACACAGATATGGCATCTTGATAATTATTATCGTTACGCCAGCAAATACACTCCTGGAAATGGAAAAAAGAACACATTGACACCGGTGTGTCAGACCCACCATACTTGCTCCGGACACTGCGAGAGGGCTGTACAAGCAATGATCACACGCACGGCACAGCGGACACACCAGGAACCGCGGTTTTGGCCGTCGAATGGCGCTAGCTGCGCAGCATTTGTGCACCGCCGCCGTCAGTGTCAGCCAGTTTGCCGTGGCATACGGAGCTCCATCGCAGTCTTTAACACTGGTAGCATGCCGCGACAGCGTGGACGTGAACCGTATGTGCAGTTGACGGACTTTGAGCGAGGGCGTATAGTGGGCATGCGGGAGGCCGGGTGGACGTACCGCCGAATTGCTCAACACGTGGGGCGTGAGGTCTCCACAGTACATCGATGTTGTCGCCAGTGGTCGGCGGAAGGTGGTACGTGCCCGTCGACCTGGGACCGGACCGCAGCGACGCACGGATGCACGCCAAGACCGTAGGATCCTACGCAGTGCCGTAGGGGACCGCACCGCCACTTCCCAGCAAATTAGAGACACTGTTGCTCCTGGGGTATCGGCGAGGACCATTCGCAACCGTCTCCATGAAGCTGGGCTACGGTCCCGCACACCGTTAGGCCGTCTTCCGCTCACGCCCCAACATCGTGCAGCCCGCCTCCAGTGGTGTCGCGACAGGCGTGAATGGAGGGACGAATGGAGACGTGTCGTCTTCAGCGATGAGAGTCGCTTCTGCCTTGGTGCCAATGATGGTCGTATGCGTGTTTGGCGCCGTGCAGGTGAGCGCCACAATCAGGACTGCATACGACCGAGGCACACAGGGCCAACACCCGGCATCATGGTGCGGGGAGCGATCTCCTACACTGGCCGTACACCACTGGTGATCGTCGAGGGGACACTGAATAGTGTACGGTACATCCAAACCGTCATCGAACCCATCGTTCTACCATTCCTAGACCGGCAAGGGAACTTGCTGTTCCAACAGGACAATGCACGTCCGCATGTATCCCGTGCCATCCAACGTGCTCTAGAAGGTGTACGTCAACTACCCTGGCCAGCAAGATCTCCGGATCTGTCCCCCATTGAGCATGTTTGGGACTGGATGAAGCGTCGTCTCACGCGGTCTACACGTCCAGCATGAACGCTGGTCCAACTGAGGCGCCAGGTGGAAATGGCATGGCAAGCCGTTCCACAGGACTACATCCAGCATCTCTACGATCGTCTCCATGGGAGAATAGCAGCCTGCATTGCTGCGAAAGGTGGATATACACTGTACTAGTGCCGACATTGAGCATGCTCTGTTGCCTGTGTCTATGTGCCTGTGGTTCTGTCAGTGTGATCATGTGATGTATCTGACCCCAGGAATGTGTCAATAAAGTTTCCTCTTCCTGGGACAATGAATTCACGGTGTTCTTATTTCAATTTCCAGGAGTGTAGCTGTTTACTCTCTCACATCTTCGATGATGACTGTCTCCTCCACGGAGGAACGGTACAATTTTGTGCGCAAAATCTATGAGACCAGCCTTACATGTCAATTTCGTCCCGTTATTTTCCTGTTACGTTCAAAGTAAAATCATCATTCGTAGTGTAACATTTGTTTATTTTTCCCTGCGCAGGTTACATAATAATTAATGGCTAAACCTGACATGGATGAAGAAGAAGAAGAAGAAAACACGAGGGCGTCCAGAAAAGTAATACTTCTGAAATTTTTACGTGAAAACTCTTACAGCTTTTTAAGTAAAACGAAAGTTATTAATATTTTATATCCTTAATCTTCATGTCTACATATTTATTTGTCAACATTTGCATCATGATAGCGATCAAATTTCTCCCAACGAGACACCATTCTGTTGAAATCGTGACTGTAGTAGGTTTGACTTCGTTGAAGGAGTCGCAACTTCACCTCTGCTTGCACATCTTCATCACTACCAAAGCGAAGTTCTCAAAGGTCTTCTGTAAGTCTTGTAAACAGATAAAAATGGGATGAGGCCACGTTGGGACTGTACGGAGGATAACCGATTGTAGTGATCCCAAGGCGTCGGATCGTTGCAGATGTTGCAGCACTCGTGTGTGGTCTGGCATTGTCAAGCTGAAAGAGAGGGTGCTACACGTGTAAAGGAACTCTTCAATTCGAAACTCGATTACAGCGCACTATTTCTCATGCACCAGTAAACACTGAGGTGACAAAAGCTACAGGATAGTGATGTTGTTGTTGTGGTCTTCAGTCCTGGGACTGGTTTGATGCAGCTCTCCATGCTACTCTATCCTGTGCAAGCTTCTTCATCTCCCAGTACCTACTGCAACCTACATCCTTCTAAATCTGGTTAGTGTATTCATCTCATGGTCTCCCCCTACGATTTTTACCCTCCACACTGCCCTCCAATACTAAGTTGGTGATACCTTGATGCCTCATAACATGTCCTACCAACTGATCCCTTCTTCTGGTCAAGTTGTGCCACAAACTTCTCTTCTCCCCAATCCTATTCAATACTTCCTCATTAGTTATGTGATCTACCAATCTAATCTTCAGCATTCTTCTGTAGCACCACATTTCGAAAGCTTCTATTCTCTTCTTGTCCAAACTATTTACCGTCCATGTTTCACATCCATACATGGCTACACTCCACACAAATACTTTCAGAAATGACTTCCTGACACTTAAATCTATACTCGATGTTAACAAATTTCTCTTCTTCAGAAACGCTTTCCTTGCCATTGCCAGTCAACATTTTATATCCTCTCTACTTCGACCATCATCAGTTATTTTGCTCCCCAAATAGCAAAACTCCTTTACTACTTTAAGTGTCTCATTTCCTAATCTAATACCATCAACATCACCCGACTTAATTCGACTACATTCCATTATCCTCGTTTTGCTTTTCTTGATGTTCGTCTTATATCCTCCCTTCAAGACACCATCCATTCCGTTCAACTGCTCTTCAAAGTCCTTTGCTGTCTCAGACAGAATTACAATGTCATCGGCAAACCTCAAAGTTTTTATTTCTTGTCCATGGATTTTAATACCTACTCCGAACTTTTCTTTTGTTTCCTTTACTGCTTGCTCAATATACAGATTGAATAACATCGGGGAGAGGCTACAACCCTGTCTTACTCCCTTCCCAACCACTGATTCCCTTTCATGTCACTCGACTCTTATAACTGCCATCTGCTTTCTGTACAAATTGTAAATAGCCTTTCGCTCCCTGTATTTTACCCATGCCACCTTTAGAATTTGAAAGAGAGTATTCCAGTCAACATTGTCTAAAGCTTTCTCTAAGTCTACAAATGCTAGAAATGTAGGTTTGCCTTTCCTTAATCTTTCTTCTAAGATAAGTCGTAAGGTCAGTATTGCCTCACGTGTTCCAGTATTTCTACGGAATCCAAACTGATCTTCCCCGAGGTCGGCTTCTACTAGTTTTTCCATTCGTCTGTAAAGAATTCGTGTTAGTATTTTGCAGCTGTGGCTTATTAAACTGATTGTTCGGTAATTTTCACATCTGTCATCACCTGCTTTCTTTGGGATTGGAATTATTATATTCTTCTTGAAGTCTGAGGGTATTTCGCCTGTTTCATACATCTTGCTCACTGGATGGTAGAGTTTTGTCAGGACTGGCTCTCCCAAGGCCGTCAGTAGTTCCAATGGAATGTTGTCTACTCCGGGGGCCTTGTTTCGACTCAGGTCTTTCAGGGCTCTGTCAAACTCTTCACCCAGTATCGTATCTCCCATTTCATCTTCATCTACATCCTGTTCCATTTCCATGATATTATCCTCAAGTACATCGCTCTTGTATAGACCCTCTATATACTCCTTCCACCTTTCTGCTTTCCCTTCTTTGCTTAGAACTGGGTTTCCATCTGAGCTCTTGATGTTCATACAAGTGGTTCTCTTATCTCCAAAGGTCTCTTTAATTTTCCTGTAGGCAGTATCTATCTTACCCCTTATGAGATAAGCCTCTACATGCTTACATTTGTTCTCTAGCCAACCCTGCTTAGCCATTTTGCACTTACTGTCGATCTCATTTTTGAGACGTTTGTGTTCCTTTTTGCCTGCTTCATTTACTGCATTTTTATAGTTTCTCCTTTCATCAATTAAATTCAATATCTCTTCTGTTACCCAAGGATTTCCACTAGCCCTCGTCTTTTTACCTACTTGATCCTCTCCTGCCTTCACTACTTCATCCCTCAAAGCTACCCATTCTTCTTCTACTGTATTTCTTTCCCCCATTCCTGTCAATTGCTCCCTTATGCTCTCCCTGAAACTCTGTACAACCTCTAGTTCTTTCAGTTTATCCGGGTCCCATCTCCTTAAATTCCCACCTTTTTGCAGTTTCTTCGTTTTAATCTACACGTCATAACCAATAGATTGTGGTCAGAGTCCACATCTGCCCCTGGAAATGTCTTACAATTTAAAACCTGGTTCCTAAATCTCTGTCTTACCATTATATAATCTATCTGATACCTTTTAGTATCTCCAGGGTTCTTCCATGTATACAACCTTCTATCATGATTCTTAAACCAAGTGTTAGCTATGATTAAGTTGTGCTCTGTGCAAAATTCTACCAGGCGGCTTCCTCCTTCATTTCTTAGCCCCAATCCATATTCACCTACTACGTTTCCTTCTCTCCCTTTTCCTACACTCGAATTTCAGTCACCCATGACTATTAAATTTTCGTCTCCCTTCACTATCTGAATAATTTCTTTTATTTCATCATACATTTCTTCAATTTCTTCGTCATCTGCAGAGCTAATTGGCATATAAACTTGTACTACTGTAGTAGGTGTGGGTTTCTTATCTATCTTGGCCACAATAATGCGTTCACTATGCTGTTTGTAGTAGCTTACCCGCATTCCTATTTTCCTATTCATTATTAAACCTACTCCTGCGTTACCCCTAGTTGACTTTGTGTTTATAACACTGTAGTCACCTGATCAGAAGTCTTGTTCCTCCTGCCACCGAACTTCACTAATTCCCACTATATCTAACTTTAACCTATCCATTTCCCTTTTTAAATTTTCTAACCTACCTGCCCGATTAAGAGATCTGACATTCCACGCTCCGTGATATGCATATATATAAATGGTGGTAATATTGCGTACACAAGGTATAAAAGGGCAGTGCACTAGCGGAGCTGTCCCAGCTGATTCCTGAGAAAATATTTCCGGCGTAATTAACAGACTTTGAATGCGGAATGGTAGATGGAGCTAGAAGCATGGGGCAGTCTGTTTCGGAAACCGTTAGGGAATTCAATATTCCGAGATCCCTTGCGTCAAGTGTGTGCCGAGAATAGCAAATTTCAGGCAGTACCTCTTACCATGGGCAACGCAGTGGCAGATGACCTTCACTTAACGACCGAGAGCAGTGGCATATGCGTCGAGTTGCCAGAGTTAACAGACAAGCAACACTGCGTGAGAAAACCGCAGACTTACGTGGGACTTACAACGAACGTATCCATTAGGACAGTGCAATGAAATTTCGAGTTAATGGGCTATGGCAGTAGACGCCCGACGCGAGTGCCTTTACTAACAGCACGACGTCGCTTGCAGCGAATCTCCTTGGCTCGTGACCATTTCGGTTGGACCCTAGACGACTGCAAAACAGTGAATTCGTCAGATGAGTCAAAATTTCAGTTGGTAAGAGTTGATGATAGAGTTAGAGTGTGGCGCAAACCCCACGAATCCATAAACCCAAGTTGTCAACAAAGAACTGCACAAGCTGGTCGTGGCTCCATAATGGTGTGGGCTGTGTTTACATGAAATGGACTGGGTTCTCTGGTCTAACTGAACCAATCATTGACTGGAAATTGTTATGTTCGGCAGACCATCTGCAGCCATTCATAGACTTCATTTTCCCAAACAACAATGGAATTTTTGTAGGACCGCAATTGGTCGCGATTGGTTTGAAGAACATTGTGGACAATTCGAGCGAATGATCTGGCCATCTAGACTGCCCGACATGAAACCCATCGAACATTTATGTTACATAATCGACAGGACATTTCGTGCACAACATTCTACGTCTGCAACACTCTCGTAATTATAGACGGTTGTGGAGGCAGCAGGGTCCAATATTTCTGCAGGAGATTTCGAAAAGACTTGTTGAGTTCATGCCACGTCGAGTTGCTCCATTACGCCGGGAAAAAGACTGTCCGATACGATATTATGAGGAATCCCATAATTTTGGGACTTTATTTTAGTTACATTACACACCATCATATTACACACTACAATTTGGAGACCACTAGCGACAGAGGTCTGCAAATATGAAGACATGAAGAATAAACATGTAGAATGTTAATAACGCTTGTTTTATTCATATAGTTTTAAGAGTTTTCACATAAAATTTTCTGAGGCATTACTCTTGAACACGACCTCGTAGAAGCAACAGACAAGTTTTTGGTATACATAGGTCCGCAAACGAGGCATTTCCGAGATCCGCACTTGATATGTAGTTAATGAGCCACCACTTACTTCAGTAAGAAATATTGGTCTAGTTACTACAAATGTATTTGAAATGTCAAGATTTCGGTTAATTTTGCATCACACTTTGCTCATATTTCACCTGTAGTCCTTTGTTAGGCAATATTTAAACGCACGAGGGGCCGCCGACACAATTTTCTGCTGATGTAAGACCGCATATAATGCGCCAATATGATCCAAACTGTGCGGCTGGTCTCGGCGGCGGTTCGAGTCCTCCCTCGGGCATGGGTGTGTATGTTTGTCCTTAGGATAATTTAGGTTAAGTAGTGTGTAAGCTTAGGGACTGATGACCTTAGCAGTTAAGTCCCATAAGATTTCACACACATTTTTGAATATGATACAAGATGGATTGGTCGATTTGGGAGTGTACTTGGATATTTGGATATTTGTGACTGAGATCATGTCAAGAGTTATTTGTATAATTCCATTTTATACGGTTCAGGAACTGGAGCTGTGAATTTTATACTCTTGTCAAGCTTTATGGGTTGATCTGGCACTGTCTGAAAGAAATCGTGAATCACTGCAGAGAAGATTGCAGTACTGCATCTCAGTGCGAGGATAATACGAGAAAAACCCCCGGTTACAGCACATTTTGACATGTAAAGCGCCGAAGTAGTTGTTAGATGGGGGATTAATCGTAAAGAGCATATTTACCCTACACTTGTAGTAACTAAAAATGTATTTCATACTGAAGTCAGTAGAACGTGTAACCACACATTGAAAATTATACACGATCGTTTATAGTGTCGTGTTTACTGAAAGGTCTTACCTTCTGTTACGGTGCACTTTCATCCGTATCAGTTTTCGCTATTAATTTTTATAGCGCTATCCAGTTCCACAACATTTCTGTGCCTCAACTTATGTACTATTAAAAACGTAAAACGTCATAATTACATAGAAGCCATTATCAATACAAAAATAATTGCAGTGGAACTGTAGGAGAACTTTGACGTTACCAGTTGTTTCATGGTCGTCGCAAATCTCTGTGCTACGAAACTATCGAATAATAAATGTGCCGTTCATACCAAAAGATACATTAATTGGAAGAGAAGGTTAGGCTTGTGTCTACAACGGGTGATCAAAAGGTTTCGATTCAAAGTCCAGTCCAGAATCGGTATGCCAATCTGGCAAACCCGCCATGAGCACTGAGATAATCATCCCACCGACTCATAAAGTTGAAGATACCCATTTGGTAAAACACAGTGTCCTTCTGCTTGAAGAAGTCTATAACTGCCTACTGCACACCTTCGTCCGACAGGAATCGCAACCCCTCAAGGCCTTTTCTAAGTGGCCTAAGGAGTAATGATAACACTGGGAGAGGTCAGAACTATAGGGCGGGTGCTCGAGTATCTCCCACATGCGTAGGCGTAACTTCTGCATTGGATTTGAAATATGAATCGTGCTTCACCATGCAGCAGCATTTCTTGTCACGCACCGTTCCACAACAATGGTTTTCGACAGACATGCTGCCACATACACGTTCTTAATTTTTCGATGGATGTCTACTAGTGTTTGGCCTTCGGCAACCAAGAAAAGAATAAAAGCACGTTGGTCATGTTTAGAAACATTTGTTAATAACGTGTCCGCATTTACCGCACACACGTTGAAAAGACACGAATCCATATGTCGGTGCTTATATACTCATACTGAAATCGCCTATGCTGCATATAGTCAGACATAAACATTTTGATCGTCCCTTATAAAAGGAAACGACACACCTTTAGAAAATTACACTACTAAGATCAAAACGAACGTCACTTAGGGAAGAATTAATATTTTAATGTCATTAACAGGTTTCCAGGTCTATAACGGCGTCATCTTACAAAATACTTCAAAAAGTAACGTAACCGAAGTTTCTACTGTGTTGCAGCAGCCTTCTTCAGATCGTTGACTCTGCTGGGGAGTAGGGTGCTTTAGTATCTTGCGTTTATAACGGTGTCACAAGTCTTAGCTTTCATTGTGACTAAAATACGACTGGTCGATGTTCTGGAGATGTAGGGGATGTGTGGCTGATTATTCGCGAGTTACAAGGCTCGCTGCTAATATGTGGCCCCCGTGCAAATCGTCGACAAACTTGTCTTGGGCATGAACTGGTTTCAAACAAAATTCATCGAATTTTGTCATTTACACAAGTTCCTTCTATAAACCACGCATTGATATTAATGCACAAAAATGCATGAGTGTAACCAATGGTTTTGAGAAAAAGTTATTCATATTTATGAATAAAAGTGTATTTGGAGAAGACCATGCAAAATTTGCGAAAGATGCATAACATAATACTAGCAACATGCTGGCAAGTCAGATTTGGAGCAGCTCTGTTTACTGCAAAACTAAACTTTCAAAGAACTCAATTTTTAACGAAATTTTAGTTTGTACTGAAGTGAACAGGATTAGTGTAGTCTTTGGTAAATGCACTGCCGTAGGAATGGCCATTTCAGATATTTCGCAAATCCTTCTTATCAACTTTCATTATGGATAGAGTGTACTGAACAGATTTCCAGCAAATCACAGAAAACTGTGCTACACGGACACTGACAATTTAATTTATCACTTTACTCATCTTCAGACACTTTAAGTGTAGTTGTCGAGAAAATCAGCAACCAAATCCAAACATGTAATTTTATTTCGTTTTGTGCACCTACTGCCCTACTTCAGAAGACTATACAGAAAATTATACCACAAATAAGTACAAGATACAGTAGAAAACTAGAAAATTAAGAAGAAAGTGATTAAAAATTTAAAGACAAAGAGATGATATACACTTAGAATTATCGCATTATTAGCGAGCGTCAAAAATAAACGAGTGTATATAGCGTAGTACTGTAGTAATACAAAAATAGGAGAACAATATTTAATTCAGTAATCAAATACGTTAATGCAGAAAGAGTTCATGAGTGCTTACATATGGATAACGGTACATGTACAAATACTGTATAAGGACACCAAGAAACAAGAGTAGATATTATGTAAAAACTGGCAGCTGATGAGATGCATATCTACAGGATGGTCTCAGAGTAACGGTAAAAATAAGATAAAGTAATAAAACAGAAACTTACGCAACTAAAGCGTCCATAAAATATTGGTGAAAACGTAAGTGCACTTAACCAGTGTATTAAATAATATATAAAATCCTATATATTAATGATAAATAAAATCAGTTAATACAAACGATAGGTGGCGCTATAGATCGTAAATTTACGAATTAATCGCCAAAATAAATCAGTAGCGTGTTAGCAGAGAACCTGGCGGCGAAAACAAAGTGCGAAGAGTATTGTAGGACCGGAACCTGTATCTCGAGTAAGTGAAAAAACAGTTCTCAATCACTAGCTAATATGAAGGGCCAAAAATGAGGCGAGAGGAAAGGAAGTGTGGGCACAATTGTGGACTTCCATTACTGTGAAACTATTGTAACTACTGACCTTCATACCAGCTGTATGGAGAGTTTTACAGTACGTTGCCGAACTGGTCGATTTTTTCCTAGCAGGAGATATGCCCCTGCAAACAACGCGCGAGGCACATCATGATGATAAAAGCAATAATTAGAGTAAGAAGTGAAACAATTCCTAATCAGTAGCCAAACTGAAATACCAAAAAACTATAGCAGAAACGAAACGTGGGCACAGTAGAATACTTCTGTTATGGTAGAACACTTCTGTTATAGTAGAATAATTAGATCAGTAATCTATACAAAGTCATAAATACACTCCTGGAAATTGAAATAAGAACACCGTGAATTCATTGTCCCAGGAAGGGGAAACTTTATTGACACAATCCTGGGGTCAGATACATCACATGATCACACTGACAGAACCACAGGCACATAGACACAGGCAACAGAGCATGCACAATGTCGGCACTAGTACAGTGTATATCCACCTTTCGCAGCAATGCAGGCTGCTATTCTCCCATGGAGACGATCGTAGAGATGCTGGATGTAGTCCTGTGGAACGGCTTGCCATGCCATTTCCACCTGGCGCCTCAGTTGGACCAGCGTTCGTGCTGGACGTACAGACCGCGTGAGACGACGCTTCATCCAGTCCCAAACATGCTCAATGGGGAACAGATCCGGAGATCTTGCTGGCCAGGGTAGTTGACTTACACCTTCTAGAGCACGTTGGGTGGCACGGGATACATGCGGACGTGCATTGTCCTGTTGGAACAGCAAGTTCCCTTGCCGGTCTAGGAATGGTAGAACGATGGGTTCGAAGACGGTTTGGATGTACCGTACACTATTCAGTGTCCCCTCGACGATCACCAGTGGTGTACGGCCAGTGTAGGAGATCGCTCCCCACACCACGATGCCGGGTGTTGGCCCTGTGTGCCTCGGTCGTATGCAGTCCTGATTGTGGCGCTCACCTGCACGGCGCCAAACACGCATACGACCATCATTGGCACCAAGGCAGAAGCGACTCTCATCGCTGAAGACGGCACGTCTCCATTCGTCCCTCCATTCACGCCTGTCGCGACACCACTGGAGGCGGGCTGCACGATGTTGGGGCGTGAGCGGAAGACGGCCTAACGGTGTGCGGGACCGTAGCCCAGCTTCATGGAGACGGTTGCGAATGGTCCTCGCCGATACCCCAGGAGCAACAGTGTCCCTAATTTGCTGGGAAGTGGCGGTGCGGTCCCCTAAGGCACTGCGTAGGATCCTACGGTCTTGGCGTGCACCCGTGCGTCGCTGCGGTCCGGTCCCAGGTCGACGGGCACGTACCACCTTCCGCCGACCACTGGCGACAACATCGATGTACTGTGGAGACCTCACGCCCCACGTGTTGAGCAATTCGGCGGTACGTCCACCCGGCCTCCCGCATGCCCACTATACGCCCTCGCTCAAAGTCCGTCAACTGCACATACGGTTCACGTCCACGCTGTCGCGGCATGCTACCAGTGTTAAAGACTGCGATGGAGCTCCGTATGCCACGGCAAACTGGCTGACACTGACGGCGGCGGTGCACAAATGCTGCGCAGCTAGCGCCATTCGACGGCCAAAACCGCGGTTCCTGGTGTGTCCGCTGTGCCGTGCGTGTGATCATTGCTTGTACAGCCCTCTCGCAGTGTCCGGAGCAAGTATGGGGGGTCTGACACACAGGTGTCAATGTGTTCTTTTTTCCATTTCCAGGAGTGTACGCTACATGATGTACGCGGCCGTGATGAAAAACAATGTCTCCGAATTTTGTACGTGACAACTCTTAAAGCCTTTTAAATGCAACAAACGTTATTAAAATTCTACATATTTGTTCTTCATGTTTACATATTTGCAGCCCTCTGCCGCTTGAGAGCTACGAATAGTAGTTTGTAACATGACGGTGTATCACGTAAATATGTCGATGCATTACAGTGTGCTGCAATCGAATTTCGAATTCCAATAGTTCATTCACATGCGGAAAACCCTCTCTTCTGCATCATAATCAGACGACTTGGTTTCGCTGATATCGATCATCCACCATACAGTCCCGAATTGGTGCAATCCAATTCTCATCTGTTACCAAAACTTAAGAGCATATTTGAGGACTTCACTTTGATTGTGACGAAGAGGTGCAAATAGAAGTGAGGTTGTGGCTCCATCAACAAAGTCAAACATTCTAGAGTTAAGGTATCAAAAAATTGGTCTGTCATCGGGAGAAATGTGTTCGTCGCCAGGACTGAAAAGTATTTAGACATGAAGAACAAAGATGTAGAATGTTAGTAACGTTTGTTCTATTTAGGAAGCTTTAAGATTTTCTACGTAAGATATTCGCCGGCACTATTTTTCAGCACGCCCTCGTACTTGTAACTAGCGACGTTCTTACCAACTGTATGGTATAAGTACAATAGGTTTGACGGACTGATGTCAAACTACTAAAAGAATTCGTTAACAGTAACCACAGCTTGTAACTTTATGGTTAAACACCCTCAACTAGAAAAATAGAATCTCTACTACTTATGCTTATACACTGAAGAGCCAAAGAAATTGGTACACCTGCCTAATATCGTCTAGGGCCCCAACGAACACCCAGAAGTGCCTCAACACGATGTGGCATACACTCGACTAATGTCTGAAGTAGTGCTGGAGGGAACTGACGCTATGAATGCTGCAAGGCTGTCCATAAATCGGTAAGACTTCGAGGGGGTGGATGTCTCTTCTGAACCGCACGTTGCAACGCATCACAGATATGGTCAATAATGTTCTTGTCTGGGGAGTTCGGTGGGCAGCGGAAGTGTTTAAACTCAGAAGACTGTTTCGGAAGCCACTCTGTAGCAATTGCTGGACGTGTGGGGCGTCGCATTGTCCTCCTGGAATTGCCCAAGCTCGTCAGAATGCACAATGCACATCAACGGATGCGGGTGATCAGACAGGATGCTTACGTACGTGCCACCTTCAGAGTCGTATGTAAACATATCAGGGGTCCCATATCACTCCAACTGTACAGACCCCACAACATGACAGAGCCTCCACCAGCTTGAACAGCCCACTGCTGACAAGCAGGGTCCTTGGATTCATGAGGCTGGCTGCATACTCGTACTCGTACATCCACTCGATACAATTTGAATGGTTCGCTCGCGGACACTCGATGACGATTCAAATGGCTCTGAGCACTATGGGACTTAACATCTAAGGTCATCAGTCCCCTAGAACTTAGAACTACGTAAACCTAACTAACCCATTGACACTACACACATCCATGCCCGAAGCAGGATTCGAACTTGTGACCGTAGCGGTCACGCGGTTCCAGACTGAAGCGCCTAGAACCGCTCGGCCACAGCGGCCGGCTACAGTTGATGACGGCCCAGCATTGAAATCTGCAGCAGTTTGCGGAAGGGTTGCACACCTGTCACGTTGAACGATTCTCTTCAGTCGTCGCTGGTCCCGACCTTGCAGGATCTTTTTCCGGCCGCAGCGATGTCGAACATTTGATGTTTCAGTGGATTCCTGATATTCTCGGTACACTCGTTAAATGGTCGTCCGGGAAAATCCCTACTTCATCGCTACCTCTGAGACGCTGTGTCCATCCAATCGCTCGTGCGCCGACTATAACACCTCGTTGAAACTCACTTATATCTTGATAACCTACCATTGTTGAAGCAGTAATCGATCTAACACCTGCACGACACACTTGTTGTCTTATATAGTCGTTGCCAACCTCAGCGCCGTATTCTGCCGGTTTACATATCTCTGTATTTGAATAAGCATGCCTGTACCAGTTTCATTGGCGCTTCACGTATTTGGCTTACCATCCGTAACAAAAGTGTATCACTACCTTTAAGTTGTGGATCGCTTAGTATCTGTAACAATGAAACGTTAATTAGCTGAAAATGTAAGTGACTAACCACCTAGAACTGAAAAAGAATCACTGCTTATAACTGTAGAAGACAAATAACCTGTAAATGTAGATGATCAACTTACTGAGAAAGGTGTGTTACAAATACAATAACCAGCTATATGTAACAAATGTACAAACAGTAAAAGGTTGATTAACTGTAGCTGCGTACAGCTGTTCAAATGTGACTGTATGTGGCTAAAGAAAAGCAACTAAATGCATCAGTGGCTCAGTTCCATTTGGACAGCTATTTACAGCTAGAGTTAATCAACCTTTTACTGTTTGTATATTTGTCGCATATACTTTGTTTCTATCTTTTTAAGGGAACTTTTACAGAAGTCTACAGTTTCAAGTTATTAGTCTTCTACAGTTATGAGTAGGGATTCATTTTTAGTTTTACGTGGTTAGCCACATACATCACTAGGTACTTATCCGTATGTAGTTACAAACATTAAACCATCCACAACTTCGTTTGAATAACCGTTCCGCCGTCATCGCGTGGTGCTGATGCAATGCACGATTATTCGCCGAAATATCGTGAGCATTCGACGATCGTATCCGGCTGGACACACGAGAACCCTTCGAACAGCATATACGGCGGGAAAGCCTCAGGTCACATCCACAGTTTTGTTAACTTTTGTTACAGGTAGTTAGTTTCTTTTCTATTATAATTAGTTTTTATCCTTAATTTTTGCTACTGCTTGGGAACTGTTACTGTACTTACTCTAGTTATTACTTCTGGCACCATAGTGTGACTCGCGCGTTGTTTGCGCGAGTTATTTCCCGCGAGCACGTTGTTGACCTCTGTACGCTTGTTCGGCAATGTGTTATAAAACTTACGATACAATTGGTATGAATGTCGCTAGTGGCAATCGTTTCATCACTTATGTTTTTTTTGCATATGCTCCGTAGCAGTTGTTTCGCCGTAACGGGAGTAAATAATTGTGCCCACACTTTCTTTTCTCTATCGCCATTTCTGACCCTTCATACTAGCTAGATATTAAGAATCGTTTTTCCGCTTACTCGAAATACAGGTTCGGGCCCCACAATACGCTTCGCACTTCGTTTTCATCGACGGGTTCGCTACTAGAACACTACTGACTTCACTACATTTATTCGGCAATTAGTTCCCAAACCTCCGGTCTATACAGCCTCATGTCGTTTGTATTAACTTATTTCATTTATCATTAATATGTAGGGTTTTATATGTTAGTTAATACGCTGGTTATGTGCACTTACGTTTTGACCAATGGTTTATGGCAACTGTAATTGCGTAAGTTATTGCTTTATTACTTTATCCTACTTTCATTGTTACTGTGAGACTGACCGGGAGATATACATCTCATTAGCTGCCAGTTCTTGAATAATATCTGCTCTTGTTTCTTGGTGTCCTTACACAATATGTGTACATGTACCATGATCCATATGTAAGCACTCATGAACTATTTCTGCATAAACATATTTGATTGGTTCAAATGGATCAAATGGCTCTGAGCACTATGGGACTTAACATCTATGGTCATCAGTCCCCTAGAACTTAGAACTACTTAAACCGAACTAACCTAAAGACATCACACAACTCCCAGTCATCACGAGGCAGAGAAAATCCTTGACCCCGGCGGGAATCGAACCCTGGAACCCAGGCGTGGGAAGCGAGAACGCTACCGCACGACCACAAGCTGCGGTCCATATTTGATTATTGTATTAGATATTGTTCTAGTATTTTTGTATTACTACAGTATTGGGCTACATACATTTGTTTATTTTTTACTCTCGCTAATAATGCGATAGTTCTAAGCATGTATCATCTCTTTGTTTTTAAATTTTTAATCATGTGCTTTTTAATTCTGTAATATTCCTCTCTACTTGTACTTTTTTGTGGTGTATTTTTCAGTAGGTATTCTGAAGAAGGGGATTGAGTGCCTAAAACCAACTGGTCGCTAATTTTTTTTAATTAATTTCCCACGTTAAACTCCACATATTTACTTCGATATCAGGAATAATATCCAAACTAGATTGGATACTGTGAGTTTCCTTGTAATAAGAGTGACAATATACTGTTGGCAAATAAAACGACCTGAGTGGTGGATCTGTTACATAATTTGCCAGTATATAAGAAAAGGAGTATGCATTCGAAAGCGAGTCTTGATGCGTAATGCGCGGAATAAAGAATGGAAAACAGTCTTTTGTTAACTGGTTAACCATTGACAATTATGGGCAATGTGTGTTGAACTGGGAAGTTGAAACAACTATGCAGCATGTAATGCAATAGAAGTATCTTATTGTTTCTACTACTATATAAAACAAACTACATTTATCTGCACAAGATGATAAACATTTTATACTTCCGGATAACGTGAATACATTTGTTTGGGGTCACTACCATTTGAAAAATTATGATAATGGTAATTTATTCTGTTGTAAATAACGTAAATACTGAAAATCTGGAGGTCACTACGAAGGTGCACTGCACTGTATAACTGATCATTTGTTTCGTCTGTACCATTTCCTTAACTCAGAACTATAGCTAGGCATACATGCAATAATTCTTTTACGTTATGGATGTGGGATAAAGGTAATGAGGTTCCTTAATTTTTCATTTTGTGATGTATTTTCACATTCCGTGTATCTGAGCAGAATTCCCATCTCTTTTGAATGTTAAGTTTAGCTGTTTCGTGTTACCTTCCTACATGTGCTTGTGTGGGATTTTCTCCTTACGTTGGCAGCTCCCAAGGTGCGTAGACATTTAGCTGCGCCCCTAAGCGCTTTCAGCGCCAGCTCAGTACAACAGGCTAGCTCTAAACAAGCGGCGCCTGACCATTTCTCTTTTCATCCAAAAACTCGCTGGGAACTTTCCTGAAGCGTTTCCTACATGGAAACCATTTTACTCATCCCGTTACGCTACTTGTAGATAGAGTGGGCACTCATAGTTGAATGTAAAAGACATCGAGATAACTCCTGTGTAGAACTGCGCTTGCTGGAAATTCACAACATGCTCAAAGTAGATGTTCATCCTAGTGAACTCTCACAATTCAAGCTGTTCGACACAATGCTACAGCACTGTCCAGTAGTTGACCTTTAACCATAGAGAAACTTACCATCATTTAAAACAATTTCAGGTGCAATACTTTACATTACATGCTTGATCTGTATAAAGATCCTGGTTATAGAGACACATCATATTGTGAGTCCTTTAAATACATTAACAGCAATAGAGGAAAATGCCCTAAGTTGCACACACCCTCCCCTGCCCCCCTTAAGCGGATCCTTCCGTCTCTTGGCTCTGGATGTTCAAATGGTTCAAATGGCTCTGAGCACTATGGGACTTAACTGCTGTGGTCATCTGTCCCCTAGAACTTAGAACTACTTAAACATAACTAACCTAAGGACATCACACAGATCCATGCCCGAGGCAGGATTCCAACATGCGACCGTAGCGGTCGCGCGGTTCCAGACTGTAGCGCCTAGAACCGCTCGGCCACTACGGCCGGCTCCGAAACTGAGTGTAAATATTAGTTTCCGGTTCTTCCACTCTGTAGCCGATCGCACAAGTCAACCACTTCAGTTCCCCATTGAACGTTTTACAATGGAAAAAATTTTTACGTTGTGCTACATTTTTCGTTATTTCTCCTAGATATTAGTAGGTGAGCCTTTCAAGATACAGGTAGTCTTGAAGAGTAAGGTTTAAGATTGATTTTGTCGAGTAAGTTATTCCACTTAGATGTTTAATTAAAAATTTATTGGGTTAACAAAATGTGGGCTATAGTTGCGTAAACTTGACTTCCTTCATATGCTTAAACAACTCTTTAATTTATCATGTTTGAAGTTTGCCTGTATTAGTACATACTCTTGTTTTCTTGTAATTCTCCTGAAAATTCCAAATGGAGAATGGAGAAAGTTTATCAAATAGAGTGGAGTACATCAAAAATGACTAAAGCTATTGGTGCAGTTCGGAGAAATAAGATGGGTTGGTAGATGCCCAGTAACCGTTTAATGCTCCAAAAACAACACTTGTAAGGTTACCCAACATGTAGGTCGGTACTTGTGATGAAGCAGCAAAATAGAAAGGAAGCAGTCCTACATTTTGAGGTAAAAATCTTACAGAAGAGCTGTTTAAGCATTGTCTAGCTATGGAAACTTCTTTCTTTAGGCCTACTCGTAATCAAGTGTGAAGAATGGTCATACAGTTGGCAGACAGAAATAACATTGAACCCATATCAAAGACGAAATCGATTATTGAACGTCAGAAAGAAATCCTACAAGAATTTTCGATAGCAGGCCTCTTGGACTGACCAACGAAAACACGGAGCTGGAACACGTTATAATATACGTACTTTGAAATCGTTATCAGGAGAAAGAAAACTGGCGTTCTACGGATCGGAGCGTGGAATGTCAGATCCCTTAATCGGGCAAGTAGGTTAGAAAATTTGAAAAGGGAAATGGATAGGTTAATGTTAGATATAGTGGGAATTAGTGAAGTTCGGTGGCAGGAGGAACAAGACTTTTGGTCAGGTGAATACAGGGTTATAAATACAAAATTAAATAGCAGTAATGCAGGAGTAGGTTTAATAATGAATAAAAAACAGGAGTGCCGGTAAGCCACTACGAGCAGCATAGTGAACGCATTATTGTGGCCAAGATAGACACGAAGCCCATGCCTACTACAGCAGTACAAGTTTATATGCCAATTAGCTCTGCAGATGACGAAGAAATTGAAGAAATGTATGATGAAATAAAAGATATTTTTCAGATTGTGAAGGGTGACGAAAACTTAATAGTCATGGGTGACTGGAATTCGGTAGTTGGAAAAGGGAGAGAAGAAAAAGTAGTAGGTGAATATGGACTGGGGGTAAGAAATGAAAGAGAAAGCCGCCTGGTAGAATTTTGCACAGAGCACAACTTAATCATAGCTAACACTTGGTTCAAGAATCATAAAAGAAGGTTGTATACGCGGAAGAAGCCTGGATATACTGACAGGTTTCAGATAGATTATATAATGGTAAGACAGAGATTTAAGAACCAGGTATTAAATTGTAAGACATTTCCAGGGACAGATGTGGACTCTGACCACAATCTATTGGTTTTGAACTGTAGATTAAAACTAAAGCAACTGCAAAAAGGAGGGAATTTAAGGAGATAGGACCGGGATAAACTGACTAAACCAGAGGATGTACAGAGTTTCAGGGAGGGCATAAGCAATTGAGGGGAATGGGGGAAAAAAATACAGTAGAAGAAGAATGGGTAGCTTTGAGGGATGAAGTAGTGAAGGCAGCAGAGAATCAAGTAGGTAAAAAGACGAGGGCTAGTAGAAATCCTTGGGTAACAGAAGAGATATTGAATTTCATTGATGAAAGGAGAAAATATAAAAATGCAGTAAATGAAGCAGGCAAAAAGGAACACAAACGTCTCAAAAATGAGATCGACAGTAAGTGCAAAATGGCTAAGCAGGGATGGCTAGAGGACAAATGTAAGGATGTAGAGGCTTATCTCACTAGGGGTATGATAGATACTGCCTACAGGAAAATTAAAGAGACCTTTGGAGAAAAGAGAACCACTTGTATGAATATCAAGAGCTCAGATGGAAACCCAGTTCTAAGAGTTCTAAGCAAAGAAGGGAAAGCAGAAAGGTGGAAGGAGTATATAGAGAGTCTATTCAACGGTGATGTACTTGAAGACAATATTATGGAAATGGAACAGGATGTAGATGAAGATGAAATGGGAGATATGATACTGCATGAAGAGTTTGACAGAGAACTGAAAGACCTGAGTCGAAACAATGCCCCGGGAGTAGACAACATTCCATTAGAACTACTGACAGCCTTGAGAGAGCCAGTCCTGACAAAACTCTACCATCCAGTGAGCAAGATGTATGAGACAGGCGAAATACCCTCAGACTTCTAGAAGAATATAATAATTCCAAACCCATAGAAAGCAAGTGTTGACAGATGTGAAAATTACCGAACTATCGGTTTAATAAGTCACGGCTGCAAATACTAACCCGAATTCTTTATAGACGAATGGAAAAACTGGTAGAAGCCGACCTCGGGGAAGGTGAGTTTGGATTCCGTAGAAATACTGGAACACGTGAGGCAATACTGACCCTTCGACTTATCTTAGAAGCTAGATTAAGGAAAGGCAAACCTACATTTCTAGCATTTGTAGACTTAGAGAATGCTTTTGACAATGTTGACGAATACTCTCTTTCAAATTCTGAAGGTAGCAGGGATAAAATACAAGGAGCGAAAGGCTATTTACCATTTGTACAGAAACCAGATGGCAGTTATAAGAGTCGAAGGACAGGAGAGGGAAGCAGTGGTTGGGAAGGTAGTGAGACAGGGTTGTAGCCTCTCCCCGATGTTATTCAATCTGTATACTGAGCAAGCAGTGAAGGAAACAAAAGAAAAATTCGGAGTAGGTATTAAAATCCATGGAGAAGAAATAAAAACTTTGAGGTTTCCGGTGACATTGTAATTCTGTCTGAGACAGCAAAGGGCATGGAACAGAAGTTGAACGGAATGGATAGTGTCTTGAAAGGAGGATATAAGACGAACATCAACAAAAGCAAAACGAGGATAATGGAATGTAGTCGAATTAAGTCGGGTGATGCTGAGGGAATTAGATTAGGAAATGAGACACTTAAAGTAGTAAAGGAGTTTTGCTATTTGGGGAGCAAAATAACTGATGATGGTCGAGGTAGAGAGAATATAAAATGTAGACTGGCAATGGCAACGAAAGCGTTTCTGAAGAAGAGAAATTTGTTAACATCAAGTATATATTTAAGTGTCAGGAAGTCGTTTCTGAAAGTATTTGTATTGAGTGTAGCCATGTATGGAAGTGAAACGTGGACGATAAATATTTCACACACGAAGATAATAGAAGCTTTCGAAATGTGATGCTACAGAAAAATGCTGAGGATTAGATTGGTACATCACATAACTAATGAGGAGGTATTGAATAGGATTGGGGAGAAGAGAAGTTCGTGGCACAACTTGACTAGAAGAAGGGATCGGTTGGTAGGAGTTGTTCTGAGGCATCAAGGGATCACCAATTTAATATTGGAGGGTAATATTGGAGGGTAAAAATCGTAGAGGGAGACCAAGAGATGAATACAGTAAGCAGATTCAGAAGGATGTAGGTTGCAGTAGGTACTGGGAGATGAAGAAGCTTGCACAGGGTAGAGTAGCATGGAGAGCTGCATCAAACCAGTCTCAGTACTGAAGACCTCAAAAACAACAACTTTAGAATTATATTGATTTATTTTTGAAAATAACTTTTTCCGTAATAACTCGTATTTATATTTTTTAAGACTAAACTACAAATGGTACATAACATTATAAAGTATATATTACATGCTTTTATTTATTTATTTATTTATTTATTGTTCCGTGGGACCAAATTAAGGAGAAGTTTCCATGGTCATAGAACGAGTCATTACATGAAATTATAACACAACATTAGAAACAGATAAAATGAAATAAAAAGAATCATATTCAGGTGACAAATTGTAAGTTTAAATAAAGAAAATCAACAATGTAACACTGGGATTTGCTTAATTTTTTAGCTCTTCCAGGAGCTCCTCGACAGAATAGAAGGAGTGAGCCATGAGGAAACTCATCAGTTTAGACTTAAAAGAGTTTGAGCTACTGCTAAGATTTTTGAGTTCTTGTGGTAGCTTATTGAAAATGGATGCAGCAGAATAATGCACTCCTTTCTGCACAAGAGTCAAGGAAGTGCATTCCACATGCAGATTGGATTTCTGCCTAGTATTAACCGAGGGAAAGCTGCTAACTCTTGGGAATAGGCTAATATTGCTAACAAGAAACGACATTAAAGAAAATATATACTGTAAGGGCAATGTCAGAATCCCCAGACTATTGAATAGGGGTCGACCAGAGGTTCTAGAACTTACACCACATTTAGCGTATGAAAATATGCGAAGTAGACTACTGTTCGTGTTGAACTGTCACTTATTTCAGATACTGTTCTAATGGTAAATAAAGCTGAATTTAGTTTCTGAACAAGATCCTGGACATGGGCTTTCCACAACAGCTTACTATCTATCCGAACGCCTAGGAAATTGAACTGTCCCGTCTCACTTATAATATGCCCATTCCGACTGATCGAAATATTGGTTCTTGTTGAATTGTGAGTTAGAAACTGTAAAAACTGAGTCTTACTGTGATTTAGCAACAAATTATTTTCCACATGCCACGAACTTATTTCATGAACTACATTATTTGATATTGTTTCAATATTACACAGAAGATCCTTCACTATCAAGCTGGTGTCATCAGCAAACAGAAATATTTTTGAATCACCTGTAATACTAGAAGGCATATCATTTATATAAATAAGTAACAGCAGTGGCCCCAGCACCGACCCTTGGGGAACACCCCACTTAACAGTGCCCCATTGGGACTGAACATCACTACCACTCTCAATATTGCGGAGAATTGCCGAACCAATTGTAAGCTACACCCCTTACTCCATAATGGTCCAACTTCTGCAGTAATATTTTGTGGTCAACACAGTCAAAGCCTTCGTTAAATCAAAGAAAACACCTAACGTTCGCAACCTTTTATTTCATCCATCCAAAACCTCAGAGAGAAAAGAGAATATAGCATTTTCAGTTCCTAAGCCATTTCTAAAACCAAACTGTACTTTTGACAGCAAATTATGTGAATTTCAATGCTCCAGAAACCTTGTTTATACAACCCTCTCGATGACTTTAGCAAACACCGATGGCATAGAAATAGGTCTATAATTGTCAACATTATCCCAGTCTCCCTTTTTATAAAGTGGCTTCACTACCGAGTACTTTAATCGGTCAGGAAACCGACCACTCCTAAAGGAAAAGTTACAGATATGGCTAAGTACTGGGCTAACATACATAGAACAATACTTCAGTATTCTGCTAGATACCCCGTCATATCCATGAGAGTTCTTGGTCTTTAGTGATTTAATTATTAACTCAATCTCCCTCTTGTCAGTATCATGGAGGAGCATTTCAGGTAACAGTCTCGGAACACTTTTTTCTACGAGCGCTATATGATTCCCTGTTGGGACTAGGTTTCTATTCAGTTCACCTGCTATATTCAGAAAGTGATTATTAAATACTGTACATATATGCGACTTATCAGTAACACGGAAATTCCCACTACGCACTGATTCTGTATCCTCGACCTGTCTCTGCAGACCAGCCACTTCCTTTACGACTGACCATATGGTTTTAATTTTATCCTGAGACTTAGCTATTCTATCTGCATACCACATACTTTTTGCCTTCCTAATAACATTTTTAAGCACCTTACAATACTGTTTGCAATGGGCTGCTGCATTTAGATTTTGACTGTTTCTAACGTTTTGATATAATTGCCACTTTGTTCTACAAGATATTCTTATCCCTCTGGTCAGCCACCCAGGCTGCCTGTTTGTGCTAGTACCCTGCTTTGAATGTTCTAACGGAAAGCAACTTTTAAAGAGCACGAAAAAAGTCTTGAGGAAAGCGTTATATTTATCGTCTACCGTATCAGGACTATAAAGATCTTGCCACTCTTGTTCCTTGATAAGGTTTACAAAGGTCTCTACAGTAACTGGATCAGCTTTCCCAAAAAGTTCATAACTATATTTAACATGTGTTGCAGCACAAAAACCTTTTAGAGTTAAAATTGTGCATCATGATCTGAAAGGCCATTCACCTTTTTGATAACAGAATGCCCTTCTAGTAATGAGGAATGAACAAAAATATTGTCTATGGTTGTTCTACTGTTCCCTTGCACTCTCGTTGGAAAGAATACGGTTTGCATAAGATTATATGAATTAAGGAGGTCTACCAGCGTCTTTTCCTTGCACAATCACTTATACAATTAATACTGAAGTCACCACATATAACTAACTTTTTGTATTTCCTATAAAGTGAAACAAGAACCTCCTCTAGCTTTAGGAAAAATGTTGTGAAATCGGAGTTTGGGGATCTATAAATAACAACAGTTAGAAGTTTGGCTCCGTTAAATTTAACCACACCTGCACAACATTCAAACACCTTTTCAGTGCAGTACTTTGAAACATCAATTGACTCAAATGGGATGCCGTTTTTCACATGCATGGATACTGCCCCACACCGCAAAGAGCTCCTAGAAAAGCTGTCAGCCAACCTGTATCCTGGTAAAGGAAGCCTCTGAATTATCTCCTTATTTAAGAAGTGTTCAGATATACCAATAATTTCAGAGTCAACATCTATAAGCAGTTCACCAACTTTATCTCTAATACCTTGTATATTTTGATGAAATATAATAATTCCCTCATTACTCGGATACCTAAGCTTTGTCAAAAGTGGTTCCTTTGTTAGAGAGACTTCCCTTAAGCAGGAATACCTATCAGCTGACTGATAGGTTAAAACATAGGTTTCTACGAATTTATTTTTTAAATCAAAATTATGGGTATCCGGTTTTTGCACTTTGTTCTACCATTAAGCAGTAACAGTTCGCTTGAAAGAATTTTTATTCTCTAATCTTTTGCCAGCAAGAAGAGCTTTCAAATGAAAAGAGAGACGAAAATCAGCCATGGTTCTAAAGGTATCTCCCAGCCAAAGACTGGAAAGCGATGTCCGCAGCAGCAGCCAAACAGGGACTGACATTTTCATGGATGAAAGCAGTACAAACGTCTCAACATGCCACGTTGCTCTTTTTGCGCGATCCGATTTGCACGCAGTGCTGTAGTAGGTGGTAGCACCGCGCCCCAAGACGTCATTCAGCCAGACAGTTTTTTCTCAAAAAACTGCGCACAGGCGCTTCCGAGTTGTCTGCTTGTTGTCTTTCGCAATGACGACAAGTGCTTTCACTTTGTCGACAGTTGTTTCTTATCGTGTCTCCTAAGTCAAGAGGCCTGTCAAAGCAGATAGCATCTTCCCCATAGCACCAAGCCGACAGCAGTCACATTTTTGCGGTATTCTGAAAGTAAATGTAAGTCCCAGTGGGAACATAGTTTCTTAAGTTTCAGACTGTCTGACAATCTCATACAGCAATGGGTGAGTAATATATGGAAAAACTGGAGATAAAATTGCCATGGTGAATCTTCAGTTCCCCTTCGTCTTCCTCATCACCTGTCACCAGAAACAGCTAACCCCCGCCGCATCCCTCATTATGTACATTGTCACGCTTCCTGGAAATGTCATATTCAACTCACAATCGTTGGGACACTCACAGTCTGTTTAGTGTACATATCATACACATGACGGGAAATATAATCAGCTGATGGATTATGTGCATTCAGAAACTGTATGACTCACTGCACTTTATACAAAGTTGGCATGTATGTTGACTTGAGCATTAACACAACCCACGGTCAAGCGCTAACATCACTATCATCTGTAACAGTCATCGTGCTACGCCGCTGATGGGTCTCTCTCATTGTGACAAATGCGAGTCTTGCGTATCTAAAGCAGCTACAGAATAATTCGCAAACGAAATTTACAATCTAGCGCTCTTTCTACTTTTAACTAATGCATAACAGCCAGCTGGCAATACTACAGTAATTTCTGGCGTCTCAACAACTGCTTGTGGGCTACACAATTTCAGTCAAGGGACCTCTATGTTTGTAATGTATCTGATGTGCTAATCTGCTTTCAATTTGTGCAATGATCATTCTGTTCTTATAACTGCTCGTAAGATGCTATTAGCTGTGTTAATGCAGTACAAAATACATAAACCATGGAATGCAGCGCCGATTTTATTTACATTCCAAGTTCCGTAGGACCAAACTGAGGATCAAATCTCCAAGGTCATGGAACGTGTCAGTACACGAAATTGCAACATAAAAGTAATGGCAGATAAAAAAAATGTTTGTTCCCGAAAAAAGTCAATCCATAAGTTTAAGTAAATGCAATCAACAATACAACAAGAATCAGCATAATTTTTCAAGGAGTTCCTCTACAGAATAGAAGGAGTGACCTATGAGGAAGCTCTTCAGATTCGATTTGAAAGCGCGTGGATTACTGCTAATATTTTTGAGAATTCGAGTGGTACCTTATTGAAAATGGATGCAGCAGTATACTGCACATCTTTCGGCATAAGAGTTAAGGAAGTCCTATTCAAATGCAGATTGACTTTCTGCCGAGCATTAACTGAGTGAAAGTTGCTTATTCTTGGGAATAAGCTAATACTGGTAGCAAGAAATGACAGTAAGGAATATATATATTGAGAGGCAGACTCGTGAACAGGGGCCGACAAGAGGTTCGTGAACTTACACCAACTTATTACCCGAACTGTCTGTTTCTGATCCAAAATTATCCTTTTGGAATGGGAAGAGTTACCCCAAAATATAATACCGTACGATATATGAGAACGAAAATAAACAAAGTAGACTACGTTTCGTGTCGAACGACCACTTACTTCAGATACCGTTCGAATAATAAAAATGGCAGCATTAAGTCTTTGAACAAGATCCTGAACATGGGCTTTCCATGACAGTTTACTATCTATCTGAACACAAAGAGCTGACCGTTGTGGCCGAGCGGTTCTAGGCTCTTCAGTCAGGAACCGCACGACTGCTATGGTCGCAGGTTCGAATCCTGCCTCGTGCATGGATGTGCGTGATGTCCTTAGGTTAGTTAGGTTTAAGTAGTTCTAAGTTCTAGGGGCCTGATGAGCTCAGATGTTAAATCCCATAGTGCTCAGAGTCATTTGAACCATTTTGAAATTTGAAAACCTAAAAATTAGAACTTTTTAGTTTCACTAATCATATGCTCATTACGTGAAATTAAAACGTCAGGTTTTGTTGAATTGTGTGTTAGAAACTGTAGAAACTGAGTCTTACTGTGATTTAGCGTTAGTTTATTTTCTACAAGCCATGAACTTAGGTCATGAACAGCCCTATTTGAAACCAAGCCAATGTTGCACACAACATCCTTTACTACCAAACTAGTGTTATCATCAAACTGAAATGTTTTAGAGTTACCCGTAATACTAGAGGGCATATCATTTATACAAATAAAGAACAGGAGTGGCCCCAACACTGATCCCTAGGGTACCCCTACTTGGCCGTACCCCACTCAGACCCAATATCACAGCCATTCTCAACATTGTGAATAATGACCTTTTCCTGTCTGTTGCTAAAGGAAGAGGTGAACCAATTGTGAGCTACTTCCCGTATTCCGTAATGGTACAATTTCTGGAGCAATTAAACGCCTTAATTAAATCAAAAAAATATGCCTAGCGTTCGAAACATTTTGTTTAACCCATCCAGTACGTCACAGAGAAAAGAGAATATAGCATTTTGAGCTGTTAAACGACTTCTAAAGCCGAACTGTACATTTGATAGCAAATCGTGTGTTACAAAATGGTCAATTACCCTTACATACACAGCCTTTTCAATAACTTTGGCAAACACTGATGGCATAGAAATAAGTCTAAAATAGTCTACATTATCCCTTTCTCCCTTTTTATAAAGCTGCTTTACTACTGAATACTTTAATATTTCAAGAAACTGACTATTCCTAAAGAAAAAATTACAAATATGGCTAAACATAAGGCTAACATGTGCACCACAGTACTTTAATATTCTGCTAGGCACTCCATCATATCCATGAGAGTCCTTAGTCTTCAGTGATATAATTATTGACTCAATCTTCCCCTTGTCTGTATGACAGAGGAGTATTTCAGACATCAATCTCGGAAAGGCATTTGCCAAGAAAGTTATATGACTCCCTGTAGAAACTAAGTTTTTATTCAATTCACCAGCAAGTGACATCTGATTTATCCGTATCAGAAATATTTTGCTTAAGAACTGTCTCTATATAGTCGACCTTGTGGTGCTGACCAGACACTTCCTTCACAACTGACCATATGGTTCTAATTTTATCCTGTGAATTAGCTATTCTATTTGCATACCACATACTCTTTGCCTTTCTAATAATATTTTAGGCACGTTAAAATAATGTTTGTAATGGGCTATTGTAGCTTGATTGCGACTACTTCTAACATTTTTATATAATTCCCGCTTTATTATACATGATATCCTTATCCCACTAGTCAGCCACCCGGGCTGCCTGTTGCTGCTAGTATCATAGTATCACGTTTAGAACGTTCTAATGGGAAGCAACTTTCAAAGAGCATGAGAAATGTGTTAATGAAAGCATTATATTTATCATCTATATTATCGGCACTATAAACGTCCTACCACTCTTGTTCCTTGACGTGGTTTAAAAAACTCTCTATTGCTATTGGATTAACTTCCCTACGTAGTTTGTAATTTTCTGTGACCTTTGTTTGAGTACGATTTCACTCACTGGTGCCACGCTGGGTAGCCGCGCGGTGTGAGGAGCCCTCTCACCTCCCGTCGAAGGTTCAAGTCCTCCCTCGGGCATGGATGTGTGTGTTGTCCTTAACGCAAGTTAGTTTAAGTTCGACTAACTAGTGTGTAAGCCCTAGGGAGCGATGACCTCAGCAATTTGGTACCATAAGACCTTACCACAATTTCCAAATTTCACTCCCTGGTAGTGAGATATATTATTTCCTATAGCAACGAGTTGTTCATGGTAAAGAAGATATATTGTACATTGTGCAGGTGTATATTATACTAGTCACCAATATCAGCTTATTAATGTTTGTTGTATCAGTTATTAATTATTTAAAGTTTACCAAATTAATGGATATACAGCAAAAAAGTCACCATGAATCATAGTTCATTATATTGTTCATATCTGCAGCTATTATTCCTGAGTTGCAGCTTAAATGCTGCTTACTTTGTAGATAAGAATAATTATTACTCTTTTGCAACTGAATTTTATAACTATTTTTAATAATTTTTATCATAGCATATGAAAATTTTGCGTTCACTTGAAATAAAGGATACTAAGAAGATTTTACGGAATGAGATAGTCACAACTTGAGTCTCTCCATATTTAGACTTTTCTATACAGTGAAGAGTGCCTGAAGGTGAAAACCATTCGGACGCCACTCTGAAGGACTTTTGGGGTGAATGGTGGGCTACAGGGCCCAGTGGAAACACCGTTGACAATAAAGAGTGCTAGAGGACTGATGACCTCAGATGTTAAGTCCTATATTGCTCAGGGCCAATACATGATGTGTCACAGCTCCAACAGGCAAACATGGTCAGTGTTGACTTACGGCTGGCGCCTTCTGCCCTGGAAACTAAGGTGATACGGATGGCCCCTGTTATGCCTCTTTGTTGTACCTGGCTGGTGCTGAGATAGGGGTGGTGGCCTCTGTCCTGGATGCCAAGCTGGTGCCCTACGATGCTGACAGCAGGCCCGTGGTAGACTGCCACCTTAGAGGCCATAACCATTGACGTCAGTAGTGGGTTACTTCCCTCGACAGCGCGTAGCCGTGGCGCCCCCGCTCTGCACGTGATTGTGCCCAGGATAGGGCTCACTGACCTCTGGCAGGAGTCGGACAGCGGCTGGCAGAGAGGTCCCAAGTCCCACTAGGAACTCAGCGCCAGCGGCAGTAGGCATGAACGGCAGATCAGTGGGACTCAGTGGTCAAGTCCCCTGAAGAACTTAGAGCTAGTGGCAGACGCAGACCGGACTCAAACTCATGGCTGCTGCTGATGGTGCCTGGTTGTCTCGCTGTCCAGGGTAGCTATGGCGTCATGGTGGCGTTGCTAGTCTCTGGCGACAAGAAATCATCCCTGTCTCAAAATTCAGACTTATTTATTTGCCTCTGGTACACATTTATTTCACTAAAATCGAGCACCTAGCCACATCACACACAACAGGAGACTTGCCACGGTAGGGTGACTCGCTAGGCAGTTACTACTGTGCTGTGCAGTTTACTGCTGCGCTAGGTTATCCTCGACTCGCATTCCACTTGGCATGTCTGCAATTGTGAACCACATATCGCCACACTGGCAGCTACCAACTCGCGGTTGTTGATGCAATACTCCACAGCTGCTTTCTCACTATTACTTAGTGCTTTTGCTGAAGACTTATATTTTTTTTTCCATACTCCGCAAGCCACCTGACGGTGTGTGGCGGAGGGTACGTTGAGTACCTCTATCGGTTCCCCCTTCTATTCCGGTCTCGTATTGTTCGTGGAAAGAAGGATTGTCGTTATGCCTCTGTGTGGGCTCTAATCTCTCTGATTTTATCCTCATGGTCTCTTCGCGAGATATACGTAGGAGGGAGCAATATACTGCTTGACTCCTCGGTGAAGGTATGTTCTCGAAACTTCAATAAAAGTCCTTACCGAACTACTGAGCGTCTCTCTTGCAGAGTCTTCCACTGGAGTTTATCTATCATCTCCGTAACGCTTTCGCGATTACTAAATGATCCTGTAACGAAGCGTGCTGCTCTTCGTTGGATCTTCTCTATCTCTTCTATCAACCCTATCTGGTACGGATCCCACACTGCTGAGCAGTATTCAAGACGTGGGCGAACAAGCGTACTGTAACCTACTTCCTTTGTTTTCGGATTGCATTTCCTTAGGATTCTTCCAATGAATCTCAGTGTGGCATCTGCTTTACCGACGATCAACTTCATATGATCATTCCATTTTAAATCACTCCTATCGCGTACTCCCAGATAATTTATGGAATTAACTGCTTCCATTTGCTAACCTGCTAAATTGTTGCTAAATGATATGGGATCTTTCTTTCTATGTATTCGCAGCACATTACACTTGTCTACATTGAGATTCAATTGCCATTCCCTGCACCATGCGTCAATTCGCTGCAGATCCTCCTGCATTTCAGTACTATTTTCCATTGTTACAACCTCTCGATATACCACAGCATCATCCGCAGAAAGCCTCAGTGAACTTCCGATGTCATCCACAAGGTCGTTTATGTATATTGTGAATAGCAACGGTCCTACGACACTCCCCTGCGGCACACCTGAAATCACTCTTACTTCGGAAGACTTCTCTCCATTGAGAATGACATGCTGCGTTCTGTTATCTAGGAACTCTTCAATCCAATCACACAATTGGTCTGATTGTCCATATGCTCTTACTTTGTTCATTAAACGACTGTGGGGAACTGTATCGAACGCCTTGCGGAAGTCAAGAAACACGGCATCTACCTAGGAACCCGTGTCTATGGCCCTCTGAGTCTCGTGGGCGAATAGCGCGAGCTGTGTTTCACACAATCGTTTTTTTCGAATTCCATGCTGATTCCTACAGAGTAGATTTCTAGTTTCCAGAAACGTCATTATACTCGAACATAATACGTGTTCCAAAATTCTACAACTGATCGACGTTACAGATATAGGTCTATAGTTCTGCACATCTGTTCGACGTCCTTTCTTGAAAACGGGGATGACCTGTGCCCTTTTCCAATCCTTTGGAACGCTACGCTCTTCTAGAGACCTACGGTACACCGCTGCAAGAAGAGGGCCAAGTTCCTTCGCGTACTCTGTGTGAAATCGAACTGATATCGCATCAGGTCCAGCTGCCTTTCCTCTTTTGAGCGATTTTAATTGTTTCTCTATCACTCTGTCATCTATTTCGATATCTACCATTTTGTCATCTGTGCGACAATCTAGAGAAGGAACTACAGTGCAGTCTTCCTCTGTGAAACAGCTTTGGAAAAAGACATTTTGTATTTCGGCCTTTAGTCTGTCATCCTCTGTTTCAGTACCATTTTGGTCACAGAGTGTCTGGACATTTTGTTTTGATCCACCTACCGCTTTGACATAAGACCAAAATTTCTTAGGATTTTCTGTCAAGTCAGTACATAGAATTTTACTTTTGCTCAATCTTTACTTTTACTCAAAGACTGGGCAGCGGCACTACAACAGGCACTGTAGCGAAGAACTAGAGCTCCTCCTATCACTTTAAAATTAGTTGTAGTTCATTTGGCATATTTAAATACTTTCTTGAAAGAAAGAATGGTGAACAGTTCTGCGGTGTCATTGCACTCTAAAGCTAACAGGGAGTAAGTAATTTGATAAAATATTTCCTGTTCTAGGAAGCAATATTTGGTACCGTATTTAAATGGTGTGGAATGTTGAGGATAAATACTTCCAACTTACGGCGTGCATCCTGCTGACGTCATTTTCACTAACAATTATAAAACATATTTTATTTGAAATAAATATAGCCTAAAAATTGCTTGTATATGTGACTAAACGTTTCCTAAGGGAATGTGTGGACAGAAAACACTATCGCAGATAAATTGACACGATGATATTTATTCATTATCTGAGTATAATTTGTGTTCACATGTCTGCGCGACAAAGGCAAGTATTTCACTTGTTTTGTTGTTGAAAGAAAGAATGGTGAACAGTTCTGCGGTGTCATTGCACTCTAAAGCTAACAGGGAGTAAGTAATTTGATAAAATATTTCCCGCTCTAAGAAGCAATATTTGCTACCGTATTTAAATGGTGTGGAATATTGAGGATAAATACTTCCATCTTACAGCGTGCATCCTACTGACGTCATTTTCACTAACAATTATAAAACATATTTTATTTGAAATAAATATAGCCTAAAAAATTGCTTGTATATGTGACAAAACGTTTTCTAAGGGAATGTGTGGACAGAAAATACTATCGCAGATAAATTGTCGCGATGATATTTATTCATTATCTGAGTATAATTTGTGTTCACATTTCTGTGCGACAAAGGCAAGTATTTCACTTGTTTTGTTGTGAAGCGTCAGTACTCAGAAGTTTTTGAAAGCCAGCTGATTGCAGAAATAGTCATCTAAACCTATAACTGAAGCACTCCAAGACTCCTAAAAGCTCCCATTCACATAACACAATGAAGAAACTAGAGGCTATGGTTCAAAACCATTACTTACAGCACTTGAAACTCATTTAAGCCACAAAAGGAAGTGAGGTCACATACTGGACTCCAAAACCAAAATCATACACTGTTGCATTATGACGTGTGTGTGTGTGTGTGTGTGTGTGTGTGTGTGTGTGTGTGTGTGTGTCTGTGTCTGTGTGTGTAAGAGAAAGAGAGAGAGAGAGAGAGAGAGAGAGAGAGAGAGAGAGAGAGTTTCTGCAACGCTTATTACAACGATATGATATACTCTGACAATCCAATTTCATTCTAGTGGTTTAAATACCTTTATTGGATTCTAGTAAATGGCTTGAAGGAAACTGTAGCAACAACTCTTTACTGCTGCTGTTATAGAGGAACCATGTCTGTCAGATGTCAAAAGGCTATTGACACACAGTCAACATGGGTTTAGAAAACATCGTTTTTGTGAAACACAACTAACCCTTTATGCACGTGAAGTGCTGAGTGCTATTGACAAGGGATTTCAGACCGATTCCGTTTTTCTGGATTCCTGGAATGCTTTGACACTGTACCACACAAGCGGCTCGTAGTGAAATTGCGTGCTTATGGAATATCGTCTCAGTTATGTGACTGGATCTGTGATTTCCTGTCAGAGAGGTCACAGTTAGCAGTACCTGACGGAAAGTCATCGAGTAAAACAGAAGTGATATCCGGCGTTCCCCGAGGTAGTATTATAGGCCCTTTGCTGTTCCTTATCTATATAAACGGTTTGGGAAACAATCTGAGCAGCCGTCTTCGGTTGTCTGCAGATGACGTTGTCGTTTATCGACTAATAAAGTCATTAGAAGATCAAAACAAACTGCAAAACGGTTTAGAAGAAATATCGGAATGGTGCGAAAAGTGGCAGTTGACCTTAAATAACGAAAAGTGTGAGGTCATCCACATGAGTGCTAAAAGGAACTCGTTAAAGTCTGGTTACACGATAAATCAGTCTAATCTGAAAGCCGTAAATTTAACTAAATACCAAGGTATTACAATTACGAACAACTTAAATTAGAAGAAACACATAGAAAATGTTGTGGGGAAGGCTAATCAAAGACTGCGTTTTATTGGTAGGACACTTAGAAAATGTAATAGGTCTACTAAGGAGACTGCCTACACTACGCGTGTCCGTCCTCTTTTAGAATACTGCTGCGCGGTGTGGAATCCTTACCAGATAGGGCTGAAGGAGTACATCGAAAAAGTTCAAAGAAAGGCAGCACGTTTTGTATTATCGCGAAATATGGGAGAGGGTGTCACAGAAATGATACAGGATTTGGGATGGAAATCATTAAAAGAAAGGCGTTTTTCGTTGCGACGGAATGTTCTCACGAAATTTCAATCACCAACTTTCTCCTCCGAATGCAAAAATATTTTGTTGACACCGACTTACATAGGGAGGAACGATCATCACGATAAAATAAGGGAAATCAGAGCTCGTACGGAAAGGTATAGGTGTTCATTCTTTCCGCGCGCCATACGAGAATGGAATAATAGAGAATTTTGAAGATGGTTCGATGAACCCTCTGCCAGGCACTTAAATGTGATTTCCAGAGTATCCATGTAGATGTAGATGTAGACTTATCGTATTTCTTTAACGTCCTTCCAGTTTATTAGATATACTATTTTCGTCTTTTAGAATTATCTGTTCAACAATTATCTTTATGCCAGAAGTTTCCACAATGTGATAGAGATGTAGGGGCGTATCGTCGTGTGCTTTAAGCTCTTGCATTTCACAAAGGCCTAGGATCATTGCGTTGCTTGTGTGTTAATATAATACCGCGCCCTGCAGGAAGTCAATGGTGATTCTAACGTCGTCGTAACAGTGCATTTTGGAACCCGATTCCATCGTACCGATATTGATCCGTAGAGTTCTATATTGTATTTCGTCCATTTACAATGGGGTATTTGTGTATGCAGATCGCAATCGAATGAATGTGCAGTCCATGTGAAAACAAATGAATGATAGACAAATGCAACGTAATTAATACACTGTACTCAAATTCCCATCAAGCATTAGTAATTTGTCTTTCGGTGGTTTCCCTAAAACGATTAAGGCGATTTCCAGGATGTTTCTATTGAAAAGGATTGTGTGGAATTTTGTTCTCATTCTGCTACACTGCAGCATCTTCTTAGTCTTAGGTAAATGCCTATAACTGGTCGAAAGTTATTTATTTCTCTTCCTAATTCTTTCCTGTAAGTCAGCTTCGTGTGAGTAGGCAATTTATTTTCAACTCTAAATATTTAGCAGTTTTCCTTAAGACCCCACATACATTAACTTGAATTTCCCTCTAAACACGATCTTATCTAAATAAACCCTCTTTTTACCATAGACGCATGTATATAGTACTCTTGCTTCTAGTTGCAGCAGCATGTGAACATTGTCTCTGAACAAGCTAAGGCAACTCTTACCAAAAGCATGAAAAGTACGTTTCAATGCCCATCTTTACTTCCTCATGATCCAGATCAAAGCAACCGAAAATCGCTGGCGGAGGTAGCGCTTTCTTTCGTCCAGCCAAGTAGGAAGAACTAGACGTCGAGTAACACGTCTCCCCAAACGCTTCCTGTGTCCCTAAATAAATACCGGTCTGACCATAATACTCTTATTTTAGGGAATTGAAACTCAGTGTGACATTTTTCTTTTTGATTGAGGGTTTCGTGCTGATTGCACTTTGCTATTTTTATTATAAGCTTTAAGCGAAATAGAAGAATCAGTGCCTTATATAGGCCACTCCATAGGTCCACGTATCTGCTCAGACCACCACCTGCTGTTTGGTGAAGACCAAGTCCACGACACAATGCCCCTGCCTGCCGGTTAGTCACTCTTCGTTCGCATAGTCACCAACGCCAGCTCTGACTGGAGAGGCTTCCAAATCGATTTTCGCTTAAACCACTTTCGCTAGGTTCCTCGTTATATTACGAAAACTGGCTCATGTTTTTTGGTAAATGATGGTTGACAGTATTCCCTGCTCGAGCCGAAGATGTGAAATGTGTACCCGTATTCTTTCTGCGACATCGCATTTTTTCTCACTGGGTGAGTATATGTAAATGGCAACGACTTATGTCCAAGTTGCTACGTTCTTCAGATATAACTTCACAACGTACAGTTAATACGTGTGAAAAGTATGATAATCTCTTCATTTTGCGGTAAATATGTAGATGTATACTGCTGGGCTAAAATAATTTTACGCACTGTAAGGAGCAGGAAATGGTGCAAATAGTAATAACAAACTTGCATTTTTAACAGGGGAAACGGAGATTTGGTGACACCTAGAAATGGAGCGGTGTTGAAGGGACACGTAATTAGTGTAGCAGCATCAGCGAGCCGTGAACCGTCCGATAGGAGTAACGTCTGAGCGTAATTGACGCGTTCTCTGGTGGTGGACGAACAGCGTACAGAATATCTATATCTGGCAGCATCCTAAACTATAATATTAGACTTCATATAGTGAAGACTACTTAAATGAACGATTTTCAACATAGTAGGTAATATGTTTACTGTAGGAAGAGATTATAAGTGTGATTCAAGGAGCGGAAGAAACTAAGTGTTAATAACAGCGCTCTGTTCTCCATTAGTTTAAAGTGAAACACTGATGCTATGGTCCAAGTGCTTACAGTGACTCACCACCAAATTTTTCAACAAAGACTTTAATTCAGAATACAGTGCAGAAAGTTATTTCGTTTAGAACAGGAGACAAGATAGACTGAAATTCATGAAAGCATAATAATTACTTACTCAAGATTAACAACAACAAAAATAGAAAATTAAACCTTCCGGCCACTTCCGGTAAATTTTCTCCAAGAAAGAGATCTCTCGTAACATCTCAAAAGCTCCAGTAACGTATTATTTATCCTAAGGAGTAAAATGAACGAAGTATTTCATAACCACACGTTTCCGGTCAATTACTATACAAGTTTGTCGAGCAGGCAAGCCGTGGAGAAAATGTCATCTGCTGCTCAATATGAATGCTTGTATATTCTTGACAAAATTTGGTCGTATGTAGTATTATAATACAGTCTAAGAAAACAAAAGCGACGCACTGCGAGGGAATTATCTGAACTGGATGGAAGTCGTTTGATATGATGTACATGTACCGACAAACATACTATTACAATTTCAGAAAAATTCGATGATTGTTCGAGAGAAAGAGATTCAAAAAATGATTAAGTCAATACCGCATTGCTCCACTACTGGCCCTTATGCAAACAGTTATTCCTCATGGGACTGGCTGACAGAGTTGTTGGATGTCCTCTTGAGGGATATCGTGACAAATTTTGTGCAACTGGTGCGCTAGATCATCAAAATACCGAGCAGATTGGAGGGCCCTAGCCACAACACTCGTAACATTTTTAATTGGTGAAAGATCCGGCGACCTCGCTGTGTAAGACAGGATTTGGCAAGCACGAAGAAAAGCAGTAGGAACTCTTGCCGTCTGCCGGCTGGCATTATCTTGCTGAAAGGTAAGTCCAGGATGGCTTGTCATGAAGGGCAACAAAACGAGGCGTAGAATACCGCCGACGTACTCGTGTGCTGCAATGGTGCCGCCGATGACAACCACAGCTGCCCTGTTATGAAACAAAATGGCATCCCAGACGGTCACTCCTGGTTTTTGGACCGTATAGAGGGTGATAATCGGATTGGTATTTCACCACTGCCTGTGGCGTCTTCAGACAAGTCTCCGGACTGGAATCTCGTTGACTGGAGTATCATTGTTTTCAGTGATGAGTCCCAATGACCAGAGAAGACGTATTTGGAGACGTCACGGACGGTGGTGGATATGGTGAGTACCAACTTAATTTTCGTCCGCCATATGGCCTGACAAATAGGACTGAAGGTCTCCTTTTTTGTTATCCACTGCACCCTCACTGCACAGCGGTACGCCCCGTTTTGCTGCCCTGCAAGCAAAGCCTTCCTGTACATTTCAGCAAGATAATGCCCGCCCGGACACGACGAGAGTTCCTACAGCTTGTCGTTGTACTTGCCACATCCTGTCTTTCCGAACAAGGTCGCCAGATCCCTCGCCAACTAAGAACGTTTTGAGCATTATGGGTAGGGCTCTCCAACTAAATCGGTATTTTGACGATCTAACGCGCCAATTGCACAAAATTTGACACGATATCCCTGAAGAGGACATATAATAACTTTATCAGTCAGTCCCATGAGGAATAACTGCTTGCATAAGGGCCAGTGGTGTACCAAGGCGTTATTGACTTGCTCAAATTTTGAAGCTCTTTCTCTTGAATAAATCATCCAATTCTTTTGAAATTTTAATCATCTGCTTGTCGGTAATGTCCATCACATCTACCGATTTCCATCCAATTCAGATTATTCCTTCTTCGACCGTCGTTTTTTCCTGTTTGCTCAGGAATCGTATGGAGGAAGGGAATTTTAGTCCTTTTATTGTCAATTTCAGTACATTTAAAAGTTTTATTTTCTCTGATAATAAGTTTTTATGTTTCTAAACAGCCGCAAATTCATTTTAAGTATTTCAAATCTATCTTTAGAACTACTAAAAATGCCTATTTCTACATACAGATATACAAAATTCAAAGTCTCTGCCGAATTTTCCAGCATGCATGTGGAGAGATTTCGATATGGTTTTAATTAATAGACAGATTGATTCACGAGGAAGGTTTGTGTATATAATTTATTACCGCTACGCCAGACAAATCGTCCGGCAGCAGATACACAGTGCACTAGTTTAAAATAAAGCATAGAAGAAAAAGGAAAAAAATGAAGAATATCATAACCAACGAAAGTGATTATATTGCTACTGTTGGTGATATTAATCAGTTGTGTGGGTGCTGTAAAGCACTGAGTGGAAAGGTGAAACTTCACGAATGTGTTTTACTGGTGGAGAGGTCGCACGTGTATCGTTGTATAATATCCACAAACTGCTTCAGTTGGTTTCGACTCTGTACTGATTCTACACAAGTAAATACTTTTTTCTCGATTTCAAATCGTGATAATCCATCCAATAACACAGAAGTGATTAATTATCTCACATAAATTTGGGAATGGATGCCCCGATAACTGCGAAATTGTAAATAGCTGTAGCTGTAAGTGTAGACAGCTCAAATTTCTCACTGGAGCCACTGTATAAACAAGTATTTCTTTAAATTCGTGGTGAATCACGGGTATTCACCTAGAAGTGCATCGCTTGTGCCATCAGTTTAATTCTTTCCCATTTATTTACTAGTAGTATTATAAAAAATGGTTCAAATGGCTCTGAGCACTATGGGACTTAACATCTGTGGTCATCTGTCCCCTAGAACTTAGAACTACTTAAACCTAACCAACCTAAGGACATCACACACATCCATGCCCGAGGCAGGATTCGAACCTGCGACCGTAGCAGTCTCGCGGTTCCGGACTGAGCGCCTGAACCGCTAGACCACCGCGGCCGGCAGTAGTATTATAAATGGCGTCTCAAATGCTATGATACAACTTAAATGAGTTATAGCATCCAAACGCATTAAGATACTCACACTATGTTTGGCTTATGTGACACGCTATCTCACACAGGTTTTATCCCTCTGTCAATTTCAATACGTGCAGCTTCCGTGTCTCGAAAGACATCCGGTCTGTATTCAAGCTGTATCCACACTTGGCGCAACATATTCGCATCAACTGTGGCAATGGCAGCAACGATTCGGGTCCTTAAATCATTGATGTAGTTGACAAGCGTTTGCTAGACTCTGTCCTTGACGTACGCCAGTAGAAAGAAGTCCACTGGAGCAACGTCGGACGACCTAGAAGCGTAGGGAATTCGACCACCCCTGCCAATCCAGCGGTCTGTAAACACCGGGTCTTGAACATCTCGCACAGTCTGAACCGATTGTGGTTGTGCACCATCTTGTTGTAAAACCACTGTGCCTTGTTCGTCAACCAATTGTGGTGACGCAAACAGTTCCAGCATATCAAGGTAACTGTTAAAATTAACTTTTTTTCTGAGAAAGAAAACGGTTCCACAATGCGATCAATCATCAAACAACACCACACATTCACTATCGGGCTATCACACTACTTCATCCGTCACAGTATGAGGAGTGATTGTGGCCCAGATGCGAACATTATGAGTGTTTACCTTATCACACACGTGTAATGTTGCTTCGTAAGAAAATACTAGGTTGCTTAGAAAATTTTCATCCTCCTCTAAACGGTGAGGATCGTCCACAGCGAACTGCATACGTTGTGGCTTGTCGTTTGGTTTCAATGCATGCAGCAGTTGCAATCTGTACTGACCCTAAGGCTTTGCAGCTAATATGACGTCCTCCGAACAGACTTCTGCGGTGAACATTGACAAACCAACCGTATCCGTTCTGTGTCGCCTTCACTTGTTCCTAGTCGCCCACTATGGTGCTTCACATCAACGGTTTCTGTCTGTATAAAATTCCCGTACCACTGACGTATCGACGTCCGTGAGGGTGGGTGCTTCCTATACCATGTTCCTTTGAACTTGTGTGTCCGATTTGATCTGAATAAACCATTATACACACTGAGCCTTTTCTTGAACCGTTGTTACGCTTCACTTACGACAACCTGGAACACATACAAACAAATCTTCGTGAGTTTTTCTGACACATAATCCCAACAAAGTGTGAATACTTTAATCAGTCTGGATGTTGTAACACATCGAATTTGTACCGTACCTTTTGAGGCACCCTGTATATCCTGTCCATTACCGTTAAGCTTCACAATTATGAAGTAGGCCAAGAAGTGTTATGTACCTGCTTCAGGAGAGGAAATAGTAAAAATAGCTCCTTCACTGAAAGAGGGAGACTTTCTGTTGCCTCTATAAAATCTATCTATAGGTATGGCTGATTATCACAACTGAAAATATAAACACATATTATGTCAAGAAAAATTATTTGCCTTAGTGTATAGCTGCACTTTTATTTTGCATGGTGGCTACGTTTCGGTACCATGTACCGTCGTTATAACTCCACCCTACGATAAAAAAATCACAGTACATTGTTAAAATAATTCTCAATGCAATGGGAACGGCGGCGAGAAATAATAAGAGCATCCCCTGCATGTACAGTTTCTTTTTTCTTCTTTAAAGAGAGTCACAATACAAAACATATCTAAAGATAAAGAGAGATTGAAATATAAAATGTAGAAAGACAAATAATATAGCAAAAGAATAAAAGATTTCCTACTGGAGGCAAAATAAAAGGGTGACCATAAAGTATTTTTTTATTTTGTTGGTCGCTGCCCCAACCGACAGAATGTCGGGAATATCACTACATTTGCTGGTCACACTTCAGAGAACCTAATGGAAATGTAAAATCTGTTTGTTTCTTTCTGAGTTCATTACTAAACGACGGCAGGAGGATTGGGTTTAACGCCCTGTCAACATCGAGGTCATTACAGACGGCGCAGCCGGCCGGAGTGGCCGTGCGGTTCTAGGCGCTACAGTCTGGAACCGAGCGACCGCTACGGTCGCAGGTTCGAATCCTGCCTCGGGCATGGATGTGTGTGATGTCCTTAGGTTAGTTAGGTTTAATTTGTTCTAAGTTCTAGGCGACTGATGACCTCAGAAGTTAAGTCGCATAGTGCTCAGAGCCATTTGAACCATTTGAACACACGGCGCACAAGCTCGGATAGCGTCACGGATGGGGAAGGAAATCGGCCGTGCCGTGTCAAAGAAACCAGTCCGGCATTTGCCTGCAGCAATTTATGGAAATCACGGAAAACCTAAATTTGGATGGCGAGACGCGGGTTTCAACCGTCACCCTCTCCAATGTGCTAGCCACTGCACCACCTCACTCGGTCTGACTTCATTGCTATGTTATAAGCTTGATACAAATATACTCTGCAGTATAATACACAGCATCTATAGTTCTAACCATATTATAGCGCAACTGGTAATCTTTGTCCCCACTCTGTTCCCACTACACCCTCTTTTCCCGTGATTTTCAAAGGAACGTTAGATAATGCTAACAGCTGAAATAACTGTTTTCCGTTCTATTCCTTCACCGTATACTCTTATATAGTTTCCCTCTTTTCCTTGTGCACTGATAAAATTCCTTAACCCATCAGTATCATTAGGTTTCCATGTTTATTTTGCTACTTCCCAAGCTCTTGTGATTATTCTGTATGTCCACCATTAACTGATTTTCTTGCTTACTAATAGGACTTTTATTTTAGTACACGGATTTTCACGTCAGTTGAGGATCCCGGCTGTAAACACTGGCAAGCGACACTTCGGTTGTTTCGTAAAATCACACAGTAAAGTTTCAAAATCCTCTTAAATAAGATTTTGCATGTACTCGTACATCCAGTGCAACCTTTCATCCAGATGGCTCATTGTTTTCACGTATATCCACCGCAACGGTATGTTTTTAAAATTGTAAATTCTGTTTACAATTCTGCTCTTGAAATATCGTCAATGGGAACTTAACATAGTTTATTTGAAATCGAGTGCACGTAACATCAGCTACCATCAACTTGAAATGTATTCACATTTGCGAATATGTACAATCATCAGCTGAGTACTGGAATGACGACAGTAGAAATTTGTGCCGAGTCGGGACTCGAATCCTGATTTCCCGCCAATCGGTAGCGGTCGCCTTATCATTAGGCTATTCGAGCACGGCTCACGACCCGACCCAAACTTCCATACGACGTCAACAATGTGCCTACAACCGGGAATCTTACATTCATTATGTATATTATCGTACTGAGGAGACTTTTTTTGAAAGTCGCTTGCCGTTGTCGGCGGATAAATACGATATTGCATTACCTGTGTTGTACAGAGGTACGATGTGAAGTTCCTTCGAATATGCATGCAGGCGGCCACTGACAGTGAAAATAACTTTACCTAAACTTACTGTAACGTAAATATGAGTCTGTACTGTTACTTTTATGTGCAGTTTCAAAATGAAACCATTGTATTTTACATATAAAATCATAAAATTTAAGACACATTTTTGCTTGTTATTTGAGGTTATAAATTGTTTTACACACTATGAGTTCATGGGAGTTTCGAGATGTGTAATTGTATCTAGGAAAAATGCAAAATTGCTTTCAGATATAGCACATGAGATGTTGGATGGTTGAAACCATCACCTTGAAATTTGATTGCTTACCTTTTGCCAGTTTCTGCTTTTATTCGTTACTTACTATGATAATAAAAGTTAGTTTCGTGAAAAATTTTGAAATTATATTATCAATTTATACCACGTTCTTAAAACAATTCATTGTTTTATTTTCGCCAGTTTCTTCTTGTATTCGTTTCTTAATAAGATAATAAAGGTTAGTTTAGTGAAAAATTTTAAAATACTATGTTTTACTTATTATTAGGGCTTTCATAAGAATTTTAATAAGTTAATGATAGCAAACAACCTGATGGCTACTCGCTATTAATCTCACAAGCAATAATTACCAAAAATCCCCTGTGTAGTTGCAAGCTCTCAACGGTCGAAAAAATCGACCAGATTACTTCACAACGCTGAATGCAATAAATAATCAGTTATAAACTTAATTTTCAATGTTCGAGCCCATTGTATGTTAGCTTTAACTGTTTTCTTAAAAGTAACACTCTTAGTGGAAACGATAACTGGGCCGTTCATGGAGAATGTCATGCTCAACCCTCTGTTGCGGGTATGAGACCGACTAATCACTCGTGTATGCAGGCAGATTTCACACGTCTACATTTCCGGAAATAATTTCACACGGTGTCCCACTGCAAGCTGTTAACGAGCATATGGTATAAGTTAACAGATGTATGAATAGCTCGAAAACTTATTAAGTAATGGAACCCAGTGTGTTGTCCCCGATGGCGTGTGATCATCAGAAACTAGGGCATCGTCAGGAGTTCCCCAGGGAAGCCTGACAGGACTTCTGCAGTTCTCTATGTACATAAATAATTTGGAGGTGGGGTGTACAGCAATCTCGGGTTGTTTGCTGTTGATGCTGTGGTGTACATAAGGTGTCGAAGTTCAGTGACTATAGGATAATACAAGATGATTTAGACAAAATTTCTGGTTGGTGTGACGAATGGCAGCTAACTCCAGCTGTGGGAAAACGAAAATTAATGAGGATGTGTAGGGAAAACAAACCTATAATGTTCGGATACAGCGTTAGTAGTGTACTGTTTGGAAGAGCAGTGACGTTGCAAAGCGATATGAAATTGAACTAACATGTGGGGCCTGTGGTAGGAAAGGTGAGTGGTTGACCGCGGTTTGTTGGGAGAATTTTGGGAAAATGTGGTTCATCTGTAAAGGAGACAACATACAGGACGCTGGTGCGACTTATTCTTGAATACTACTAGAGTGTTTGGGATCCATACTAGGTCACATTGATGAATGACATCGAGTCAGTTCAGAGGCGGTTCGCTAGATTTATTACTGGAAGATTCGAACAACACCTAAGTGTTACGGAGACGCTCTGCGAACTCAAATGGGAATCCCTGGAGCGAAGGCGACGTTCTTTTGGAATAACACTATTGAGAAAATTTGGAGCACCGGCATTTGAAGCTGACTGCCGAATGACTCTACTACCACCAATATAAATTGTGCGTAAGGACTACGAAGATAAATTACGATAAATTAGGGCTCTTACGGAGGCATAATGACAGTCGTTTTTTCCTCGCTCTACTTGCTTGTGGGACAGGAAAGGAAATGACTTGTTGTGTACAGGGTTGTTCAAATGTGTGAAATCTTATGGGACTTAACTGCTTAGGTCATCAGTCCCTAAGCTTACACACTACTTAACCTAAATTATCCTAAGGACAAACACACACACCCATGCCCGAGGGAGGACTCGAACCTCCGCCGGGACCTGTGTACAGGGTACTCTCCGCCATGCACCGTACCGTGGCTTGCGGAGTATTTACGTAGATGTAGATGTAGACGTGTCACACTTAGCGTCATGGTTTGGAGACCCATTTGATATGATTCCAGGTCATGGTTGATTGTGACTTAGGGAATTCTGACGGCACAACGGAATCTCACCGACATCCTCCGTCATCGTGTTTTACCTCTCATGCGACAGCGTCGTGGTGTCATTTTTCAACAAGACAATACTCGTACACACATGGAACGTGTCGCTATGAACTGTCTGCGTGATGCTGAGGTATAGTACCATGGCCAGCAGGATCCCTAGCTACGTCGCCGATAGAATGTTTGTGTGACCAGCGCGGGTGTTCTCCTAACGCCATCGTCGAGGATACCAAGGACCATCTGCGACAGCAGTTGCGGGCCTCTTGCCTCAAGAGAGGATAAATAACTTTATGTCATCCTTCCCAAGAGAATGAGTGCTTATATCCAGAATAGAGGGATTTCAACGTCGTATTGAGAAGTGGGCTTATACTGACAAGTTCTTTGTGAATTTACTCGATTTTGTAAACACTGAAATAACGCCTTATACTCTTTCGAACCCTTCATTATGTTTCCCCCACCTCTCTCGGGTACCTCACTTTATTGTCAGAAATGTACATGCAGGTGTAGATACAGAGTGGTGGAAATTATTATAAAGGCACCTGATTATTTGTGGAAAAAAACATGTTTGTTTAGGTATGTGGCATGGCACGCATTTTTCCGTACGGCTCACAACAAAGCAAAAGAAAATACATTTTCATTTCACCGTTAGAATTATGCTGAGTACTTAAAAATTGAAAAAAGGCGGTTTTTCGGGTAGGGAGGGGCGGAATTTGGTATAAACGCAGGTCCGCTAGATGACGCGCAAAGACGTGAATGTCAACAATTCCCTACAGTTACAGTTTGAAGGTGTTCTGCTAACGTCGTATGGCAGTTATTGTGATATTGCCGCGATTAAAGTCTCTGTCTGACGACGAGCAAGTAAGTATTAAGGCGCACAAAGAAATGGGCCCGTCTGATCGCCAGTGAATAAGGGCGTTCCGGCTTTGTGTTTGATAATTTTGTCAGACTGGGTGCACAGTATAGCAGATGTGGCAAATACGGTTGGACACGAATATTTTCAGTATCAGATACACGTTTGATACCGTGCCAAGCAGAAGTCAACGGTTTGTGTTCCTCTCAAATTATGGCTGGTTCGCAATTATCAGTCACTTCCAGACGCGTTAAACAAATCCTGGCTCAAGACGCGAATCTGGCATTCAAGAAACGACTTCATAAGCCCCTTTTAACAACGCGTATAAGGAGGCTCGACTGCAGTTTTCGGAAGAACGTAAGGTGGACTATGGAATGGAACAAAGTAATTTTCATTGTTGAGAAGAAATTTAATTTAGATTTGCTGGATGTTTTACAATATTACTGGCATAGAAGAAAGAGGTCCGATGATTATACAAGAATGAAAGAGTTTGTATTGGTTCGTATGTATGAGGAGTTTGACGATGATAATTTACTGTCCCAACACGATAACGCTCGGATTCTCAGGTCTGCCAAGAGAAAGTCGTGGTCTCAGGACAAAGGAATCCCACCTCGGAGCTGGCCATCGAGAAGTCCGGATGGACTCACCATGGAGAACCTGTGGGGTGTCCTAGGACGACGTGCGTATCACAGTGGACGACAGTTTGAGACTGCTGGCGAGCTCAAAACTGCAATTCGAAAAAAGTGGACCTCAAACTCGGGAGAACAGATCACTGCCCTATACAATGAATGCATAAGGGAATTTTCTCATTTATTAAGAACTGTGGAGGTTCGACTAAATACTAGCTCATGGTTGTGATCTGTTTACTGTATGCGTTAGGCTATTCTGACAATATTTCACAAGTGCGTTTATATCAGTTTCCACCCCTAAGGTCGTTTTTTTTAATTTAGTAAGTACCAATGGAAATGGTAAAATAAGAACGTATTTGGTTTTTTCTTTGTTTTAAACCGTGTGGGAAAAATGCGCGCAATACCAAACACTTACATAAACAATCGAATATGTCTAGATGCACATCCAATTAGTGGCTGTATGACCAAATGCTCAGTAGAAGATTCACGGAAGAGCAACAGTTTTTCTTTGAACTTCATTTGCTGACGAACTTCAGAAATTTTCATAGAATGTAAGTGACATAACAGTCACACCAAAGCTAAGCACGGCCGCAGCATGGAGCGTATTTTTTTGGTAATTCATAGCGATAGCTCTTACAGGTGATACGAAGTCATTCCGGTCCATCATAGAGCTCTGATAACGGAAATATAAGTTGCCAAAACCGGTCTGCAAATAAAATTCGTAGAGAAAATTTTGCTGTTTCGAGGATCTTCTTCCCCTGCAGAGCATGTCAAGCAGGGGCAGGAGAGGCGTTGATTTGAGTAGTAAACGGCTGAGCATGTTAAACGTGGCCGCGGAGAAAACAGGAGCGTGTGTGGGCAGGTGCGGCTGTCCTTGGGACGCGGCTTTGTTCGCAAGTTGGCGGGCCTAATGGATGGCGGCCGCGCCCATCCGGTTCCGCCGCCGCCACCGCCGCCGCTGCCGAAGACCTGCGCTAATCCAAGACAGCCGCCAGCACCACACACTCTACTCATCTCCCGATGTTCTGTTAACAAAGACTGCTATGGGCGGCGGCACGTGTTTGCCTTATGTCCAGTGAGTCTTCCAATAACTGCGGCAACATATGTGCTAGGAAGTAATACAGATTATAGAATGAGATTTTCACCCTGCAGCGGAGTGTGCGCTAATGTGAAACTTCCTGGCAGATTAAAACTGTGTGCCGGGCCGAGACTCGAACTCGGGACCTATGCCTTTCTCGGGCAAGTGCTCTACCAACTGAGCTATCCAAGCACGACTCACGCCTCGTCCTCACGGCTTTACTTCTGCCAGTACCTCGTCGCTCGCAGAGCTTCTGTAAAGTTTGGAAGATAGGAGACGAGGTACTGGCAGAAGTAAAGCTGTGAGGAGCGGGCGTGAGTCGTGCTTGGGTAGCTCAGTTGGTAGAGCACTTGCCTGCGAAAGACACAGGTCCCGAGTTCGAGTCTCGGCCCGGCACACAGTTTTAACCTGCCAGGAAGTTTCAATACAGATTATACATCGTCTTTTTCGACTACAGTAACAGTCTTTTTTAGAACATATAAATACGAGTTTTATTATAATCGGAAAAGACGGTAAACAAATTGAACCAAGAGGAATAATTATTTCTTATTTACTTATCTATTTAGTTGTAAAGTTCCGTAGGACCAAATTGAGGAGCAAATCTCCAAGGTCACGGAACGTGTCAGTACATGAAATTACAACATAAAAGTAATAACAGATAAAAATAAAATTTATGAACCTGAAAAAGTCAATCCACAAATTTCAGTAAACGCAGTCAACAATATAACATAAAAATCAGTTTAATTTGTCAAGGAATTCCTTAACAGAACAGAAGGAGTGACCCATGAGGAAACGCTTCAGTTTCAATGTGAAAGCGCGCCAATTATTGCTAAGATTCCTGAATTCTTGTGGTATCTCACTGAAAATCGATGATGCAGCAGTATACTGCACACCTTTCTGCACGATAGTTAAGGAAGTCCGATCCATATGCAGGTTGGACTTCTGCCGAGCAGTAACTGAGTGAAGGTTGATTATTCTTGGGAATAAGTTGATTTTGTTAACAAGAAACGACAGTAAAGCATATATATATACGAAGACTGTAACTTATATATATATATATATATATATATATATATACGAAGACAGTAACTTGTTCTCGAAAGAACAGTTACTGTTGATGACCGTGCAGCTTTTCCCTGGAATAAATTATGACTAACTGAAAACCTCAGCTGCCGACAGGTGTTGTTATACCTCGATGTGGACAGCTGAAAATGTGCCCCCCGACCGGGATTCGAATACGGGATCTCCTGCTTACATGGCAGACGCTCTATCCATCTGTGTCCTCGGTGGCTCAGTTGGATAGAGTGTCTGCCATGTAAGCAGGAGATCCCGGGTTCGAATCCCGGTTGGGGCACACATTTCCAGCTGTCCACATCGAGGTATAAATATTGAGAGGCCAATTTCAAAATACTAGACTAGTGAATAGGGGTCGAACCGCCCGTTTCTGAGCCAAAAATATTCTTTTAGGATGGGAATAGTTACGCCAAAATATAATACCATACGACATAAGCGAATGAAAATAAGCAAAGTAGACTAATTTTCGTGTCGAACGATCACTTACTTCAGATACCTTTCGAATAATAAAAATGGCAGCATTACGTCTTTGAACAAGATCCTGAGTGTGGGCTTCCCACGACAGTTTACTGTCTATCTGAACTCCTAGAAATTTGAACTGTTCTGTTTCACTAATCATATGCCCATTCTGTGAAATTAAAACATTAGATTTTGTTGAATTATGTGTTAGAAACTGTAAAAACTGAGTCTCACTGTGATTTGGCGTTAGTTTATTTTCTACAAGCATGAACTTGTGTTACGAACTGCACTGTTTGAAACTGAGCCAGTATTGCACACAACATCCTTTACTACCAAGCTAGAGTCATCAGCTAACAGAAATATTTTAGAGTTACCCTTAATACTAGAGGGCATATCATTTATATAAATAAGGAACAGGAGTGACCCCAACACTGATCCTAGGCGTACATTCCTTTTTCTCAACACATACTAAGCGTACAGGAATGAATGAGGTATTGTTAGAAAGGTGTTTTGAGTGGCTTATGGCATTGCATACCGATTTTGCTCTAGAATTTACTATTCGTGTAAAATTTTAAAATGGGAGTGACGTTTGACTAGCATAGGCAAAAGACAATACTGAATGCCCAGCTTCGTACATATATTTTACAGAGCTAACTTACTAATCACGAATAAGAGACTCTCTTTTCATATTATCTTATTACAAATACCTTTTATTTGTTTTAAACTACTTAGTAACTTGATAATTTGTATGCAGCATTGCCGTAAATAATAACCTGGACGACTGTGGCAGTCCACTGTCGCTAATTTTTCTAAACAAATATACTTTTCGAAACGATAAACATATTTATCAGGTTACCTTCGATTAGGAAAGTGGGTGCACTCTGCAACTGTGATGTATAAATTATAGTCGGTCACTGTGGTCGAACGGCTCTAGGCGCTTCATTTCGGAACCACGCGGCTGCTACGGTCTCAGGTTCGAATCGTACCTCGTGCTTGGATGTGTGTGATGTCCTTAGATTGCTTAAGTGTAAGTATTTTTAAGTCTAGGGGACTGATGACCACAGATGTTAAGTCCCATAGTGCTTAGAGAGACATTTTATAAATTATAGTGTGCAGCAATCAGTTGTCCTTTTTTTAATTTTTTTTGAGGTTTTATTTGGCAAATCCAGATCTCAGCTAGTGCCTAGCCATTATCAATGCATTATTTTCTAGTCTCGATGCATGTCAGTTCCCTGTTGTTCCAGCGTCAGTCACTGTATTCCATGAACTGTGACTGACGCCCGAAAAACAGGGAACTGACATACACCGGGACTAGAAAATAGTCCATTGATAATGGCTAGGCACTAGTCGAAATCTGGATCTGCCAAATAAAACCTGCAAAAAAGGAGAATGACTGATTGCTGCGCTCCATGATTTATAAACATATTTGTCACTGTCGCCTTGAATGGTGATTTACGTATAGCTACTACGGCCTAACGTGTTTACTGTAACTGAAAATATGAGTTAAAGTTGTAGGTTATGTGGCCCTACTGACAGTCCCTTAACCCTGCCCGTCGTACAAGCCGGAACAAACACTCAGAAGGGAGAACATGTTTTTGGACACGTGGAAATGTATATACAAACATGTATCATAAACTCATCATTATTATTGCACACCGTTCGGTTAATTTTTAAAGATGTTTCCTCTTCATTCCCACGACTACCCCATCCCAACGACTACACTTACTCCGAATACTGTCATTATTTAAAACTATAAAAGAGCGAAAGTTTTGCACGGATCCTGTGGTCAATATTCAGGTACATGACTCGAATGATCATTCGAGTCAAGAACTTCAGTAAACACTCGCTTAAAAATGCGTACCCTAAAAGCTAGGATCCCTGCTTCATCTTCGATACTGTGAAACAGCAAGCTCTCTCGTTTCCATATTTTGATATGTTGTAATATGTACCAAAGTAAGAAAAAATGTACAGTAAACATTGTGAATTGCGTACCATAAGAGCTGTAAGCACTTGTTCATCTTGGCTACTGTGAAACACATCTCTTCTACTGAACAAGTGCTCATAGTTCTTAAGACATGTAATTAATTGTCCATGTTTAGTAGACAGTACTTCTTATACTCAGTACTAACTACTCCCAAATTTATGGAAAGCAAAGAGCTTGCAGTAGAAGAGATTTGTTTCACAGTGTCAAAGAGAAAGAAGGGGTGACAGCTCTTAAGGTATTCATTTTAGAACCCATTTTTACTAGACTTTCTGTTTCGAACGATCGTTACTGCTATATCCCTGAACATTCACCATTCCTCCTGGGACACCCTGTATAACCTACATTATTTGTATAATGGCAGCTGTGAAAAAGGTGCCTAAAACAAAACCAAAACAACAATTATACCTTAGGAAACGTAGATACTTGTGGCTGTTTAGCGTTCCATGAATAAAATGGGAACCAATGATGCGATTCGTGAAAAGCCCTCTCCACATACTGACTGACCAGGGTCATTGCCTTTCCATTTTTCTTAGCAGGCGGTGATATTCAACTGAGTAGTAATGCATACGAAGCAGATCGATCTGTTCGTGGCATGTAATCGATGATTCATCCGTGAACGATCTTTTGCATTGAAACTCCGCATCGACTTTCAGTTTTCTTAGTCATCATTCTAAGAACTGTAAGACAGTTTTAAGTCATTGTCATGTAGAAGTTTATGGAGCTAAGTGTGAAAAGGATTAAAAGCGTTCGAACACTAGAATAGTCCCTTGATCCCACTGGCTCATTCAAGCTACCTTGTAGAGACGTGTAAATTGTGTGTTACTGCTGTTAAAATTTTATTTTCATTTCTCTCTTCAGTCTTTATTCTATACCGATGGCGTGTTTTATTCTTCACAGTTCTCTATCTTGAGTTTTTCGAATAAAGTTTCGAGTGACACATCATGGGGCTTGGCACGATAAGGATACCTGTCTACATACAACCGCAACGCTGCTGAAAGGCTTTCGCGACAGCCACCATAAACAGTCACCGCACACACCTTTTTGACTGTTGTATACAGTGTGAAAGTCTAAATAGCTCACGGCTACAACCGCAGAGCACTGACTGACGGGTTTCAAGCGCCCTGGAAAGCACACGAACCGTACTTGAATTGAGCGTTGGGTTACATTCTGTGCAGCAGTGCAAACATGTGCGAGAGCGGTTCTTTTGATAGCGGTCTGTTTGTTCGCTGTGCTGTTCTCTAGTTATCATTTGATCAACTTCCATACGTGTCATGTCGTTAAAATTCTCTTCAAAAGTTCTTTTCAGTGCCATACAAAAGGTATATAATTCCATTAAAAAAAAAAGAAAAGAAAAAAAGAAAAAAAGACAAAGTGTGTATCATGATTCACCGGGTATAAGCATTAAAAATTGCGTACGTTAGAAAGTTTTCGCATTTGCCCCTGTAATTTAGCGAAACTGCGTCTAGATATACGAGTATTTAATCGTTTCGGATAAACCGCGGCTACCTCCGTCGGAGGTTCGAGTGCTTAGCGTAAGTTACTTTAAGTTAGATTAAGTAGAGTGTAAGCTTAGGGACTGAAGATCTCAGCAGTTTGGTCCCATAGGATCTTACCAAAAATTTCGAAAATATTCCGGATATACAAGAGGCGGACAAAAATATGTAAACACGACGAGAAATGTGTGCTTCAGCACAAATGCAGATGTTAGCCACGCTTGCAGGTTGTACTGTTATAGTAGACCACGAACGGTACCTGTGAAACATTCTCAAAAGGTTGTAAGTGTCAATCGTGGTCAGAACAGTGTTCCGTGTAGTTGTGAGTGCATAATGTCGGAGATCTGTGGATTCGAACGCAGGCAAATTTTTGGTGCCCGTATGGTATGTACTTCCGTAACCCAGGTACCTGAAGTTTCTGGTGTTTCAGGCGGCACCATATTGAAGATTATACACCGCATGCAGGGAAAGCGGAGAAACGTCATCCGCTAAGTCACAACTGGACGAAAGTGTGTTGAATGATCGTGACGGACCGTCAGTGAACAGGACTGTGACGAAAAATAAGAGGATGATAGCAGCAAAAGCTATTGTAGAACCGAATGTTGCTCTCGCGGATCCTGTCAGCACCAAAACGACACAGTTCCATAACCTGCGAACTGTTGGGCGAGCTGGAATTTCAAATCGACTTATCTTTGACGCAGATGCCCGTAACAGGAAATCTTAGTGCCGAAGTCACATAACCTGGAAGAAAGTCATTTGGTCCCATGAGTCTTATTTCGCACTGTTTCTAACTTGTGGCCGCGTTTAAGTTCCTAGAGTGAAACATTGCGGGGGTTCGGTAGTGATTTTGGCATCCATATTGTGGTTTCACATGGACCCCTTGGGTATTTTGCAAGGTCGTACTGACAAGGATTATATCAACATTTTCGTTCATCATGGCCATCCCATGGTACAATGTTTGTTCCCAAGTGACGATGGTGTGTTCAAAGACGACAGATCTCCTGTGTACATAGCTCACATCATTCAGAACTTGTTTTCTGAGCAGGAAGATGAATTATTGCATCTCCGCTGGCCACTACAGTCACTAGATGTCAATATCATTGAGCCGTTTGTGGTCTGCTCTGGAGAGCAGGGTGCATGATCGCTATCCATCTCCCTCATCGTTACCGAGCGAGGTCGCGCAGTGGTTACGCACTGGACTCGCATTTGCGAGCAGGACGGTTCAAAACCTCGACGGGCCTTTCAGATTTAGGTTTTCCGTGATTTCTTTAAATTTTTTCTATGCAAATGCCGGCTTGGTTCCTTTGAAAGGGCACGGACGATTTTCTTCCCCATTCTTGACACCATTCAAGTTTATGCTCCGTCTCTAATGACCAAGATATCGACGGAATGCTAAATCCTCTCTTCCTTCCTTTTTTCCCTTCACCATTACCTGAACTTGCCACTACTCTGCAGGAAGAATGGTATAAGATTCCATTGAAAACCATACTGGACCTGTATTTATCCATTCCGAGACGACTAGAAGCCGTTTTGAATGCCAAGGGTTTTCCTACACCATATTAGACATTGTTATATTTTATGTTTCCGGTGTTTCTATATTTTCGTCCACTGCTTGTATTATGGATAACCTGTCTAAGCTGCCTCATTCTGCGTATATTTCACTGAGGATGGGTATGTAATGTGAAGTTAGGACAAAAGTAGAAAAACAGATGTTCAATGGGAAACTGAAAAGACCAGGAATAAAAGGCGATACTTTAGATGAATTTCTAGAGAAAAAGTTATTTTCCTCATTCATTCACTCTTCTAGAAGTTAACTAGTTAGATCATTAATTTAGCAAGGATCAGATAGAACTAAAATCTAAGAGGTCAAGCTGAAAAGTAATGTCTCCGATTTTTTTATGTGAAAACTCTTAAAGCTTTTTAAATTAAGCACACTTTATTAACATTCTACATCTTTACGCTTCGAGTCAACATATTTCCAGTCCTCTGCATGTACAGGACTCCAAATTGTAGCGTGTAACATGGCGGTGTGTAACATAACTATGTTGGTGCGCGAGAATGATCGTGCTGTCATCGAGTTTCGAATTCGAAAAGTTCGTCCACACATGGAGCACCTTCTCCTTCTCCATGACAGTTCCAGGCCACACATGAGCTCGGCGACCTCTGTGACAAAAAAATGGCTCTGAGCACTATGGGACTTAACTGCTGAGGTCATCAGTCCCCTAGACTTTAGAACTAGTTAAACCTAACTAACCTAAGGACATCACACACATCCATGCCCGAGGCAGGATTCGAACCTGCGACCGTAGCGGCAGCACGGTTCCGGACTGTAGCGCCTAGAACCGCTCGGCCACTCCGGCCGGCCCTCTGTAACCATCCGACGCCTTGTGTTCTCTGTCATCCATCATCCTCAATACGGTGCCAACTTGCTCCCATCCGATTTACAGTTTTGTCGGCCATATTTGCACCATACGCGAAATTGAGATTATCCTTTATACAGCCGATTCATTTCTATGAAGCACTTCAACTGCAGTAAAATCTCAAAACACTGAGCGTATCCATACACTGTTGCGTAAAATAACTGTGCGTCATTGCTTCTGTAGTTTGCCTCATAGGCTCTATTACGTAGGTAACAATGTGCTCAATAAACTAAACCAGTAGCTCACCTTCTACGTTTAGCGGAAAATCTCTGAGAAATGAATGAATATTGGAATGCCTCTATATGAGCCACTTCATAATATTCTGCTAAACTTTTTCATTTTACACGTTTTTAGCGCCTCAAGCTTTCGGTGCATTTAATAAATCAGGCTGGGCGAAAGAGTATGCTGCTGAGGGGTCCATACCAAAAACAAATTCACACACTATCTGAATTCATGTTTGTTTTGTATCTGCTGTATATGCGTATATGTCGATTTACTAAGTATCTGTGTTTCGTCAACCTTCTTCACTCTTGATTATAATGTTACAATTTGCAGTGCTACCCTATTTTCCCATTCCTTGCCTCTTTGAATGTGAGAAGGGGCGAATGCGTCTGGACACAGTGTGTTCATAGTACCTGGTGACGGGAAACTACTTGTCTGCTACTGTGGCAGTTTAGCCAACTTTTGTGTAAGCTTAGAAGAGGCAAAGAGGTTTCTTTGCTTCTAGTCGAAGCGCTCATGTGCTTTAGTTGGCAGGGTGCGGAAAGGATTTTCTCTGACGACTTCCGCTGCTTGTGGGGACCCCAATTTGACTATGGTACCGTTTACTCGTTCCACAGATTCTGAAAAGAGAGTATAGTAACGGAGTTTGTGTTGAGTTTCAGCCTAGATGATGTCTCAACCTTTCCCCTTTTTAGCTTCAGACTTTAGTAATCGTGCAGAATATTTCATTCAGAATAGGAAGTGATACAGTTTTCGTAATAGTTCAGTTTTGCTGGTAGTTCCTTTATTCAACCAGAATTTAGGAATGTGGGAGCGTCGTGTGCTAGCTATGCTTGATTTCAGTTAATATTAGTGATTCACAGTGTGGATGTGCGTGTGCTTGCATTTTTTATACTAGTTATTCTTCTTTTTCATTAGTTTAATCTGTAATCAGTAATTTCTATCCGTTAGGACATATGCCTTCGTTTGTTCAACTCCACGTGTTGGTCGTTGATTTGGAGAGCCCTGAGTTCCCGGTATCTGTTTCATCTTGCAATTATACCGAGGCAATTTAGTTACGTGGGTAATTCCCACCACTGAAGAACCGACTTTTCTAGATTTTTATATTTTTTCATGTGCTGCCTTTGTGTGGCTTGGACCACGTTCTAAAAAATAAAAAAAGAAGAGAAAGAGGTTTCATCTCATATTTGCACTACAGGTCGTAATTCTTCGTCAGTTCTATGACTTGAGTTTTCCGTGTTATTCCTTTAGGCCCTTGGAGCAACATTTTCTTTCGACTATATTTGTTTGTGATGCACGTTGCAGTTCTTCTAGTTTCAGTTATATCTCGTGCGTGGTGTTAGTGTGAATGCAAAGCTTGTGTATGATTCCATACTTTTAAGTTATTTCTACTTTATGCATCCCTAATGATTTACAAGTCCATCAGGCAAGTTATCGGAACATTTGCTCAGCCGTGTGGTTATATAAGATAGACACACGCGACAATTATGGTTTTATATAAATGTATAATAATTTTCTGGTTGTTTGTGGTAAAATAAATTATAAGTACGAGTTAAAAATGAATCTATTTACTACTGCTGCATATCCCAATGCTTGTTCCATAGGATACAACCTACAGCGGTCGCCCTTGCGCAGATAGATACAGACCATTCATTTATTTCCTTATTAAGTTGGGATTTATATGGTGAAGCGTGTGGGTCATATACTTTCAGCCTGCCACACAGTCAAGGAACTAATATTTTGAATGTGCACTGTTTATCGATGAGAGGCATATCCTCTGCTTATTAAATTCAGATTATTTACTGTTGAGTAATGTTATTATGTGGCGCTGGAGTTACTTTGAATTAACCTTACGACGCATACAGCAGTAGCACCACTGGACAATTTAATCTACTAACTTTAAGTAACTCATCTGATCAGTCAATTCTTAGGCTAACTAATATTTGATAGCAACGTCCTATTTAATGGCGACTCTAAAACTACCATCAATGTATCTCTATCAACTGAGTAAATTCCATAATATGAAGATGAATTTCATTCCAACAGATACTATGCATCATGTTTTCCATTAGATACAAATCAATATATTTAAAAATTACTATGTCATATTAGTACTCCAAGCAGGAAACTTATTAAAGTATAGCCTCAAACACTGGGAATAGGCAGTGTAAATTGGAATAAGTGAGAGTTTATAAAACACAATAAGTGGTGCAGTTGTACGACTTCTGGATCAATCTGCATTATTGCCATATTTCTCCCATCTCCCTCCACATACCTATCCTATGATGCTGTCGATGATGTCATGCAATTCTGCCCGATTTCTCCTGCTCCCCAGTCCCTGTGATGTAGGCCAGTCACCCTATGTAGAGGGTGGGGCAAATAAAAGTTGCCCAGAAAAGTGGGCTCGGTTTTTGAACCATCTGTGGCAGCATTAACGGAGGAGGAAAAGACCTACAGTCACTCCCAACAGGCTGGAGCAACTGCCCATACAGTCGGTCAAACCTCAGAGCATATTTACACAATCTTCACGCCTGAGAGATTTGTTAGTAGAGGTCAGTCTGGTCGTAGCCGTAGCTGGCTATCCATGTCACCTCATCTGTTAGTATGGGATTACTTTTTGTGTGGAGCCATCAAGTCTAAGGTGTTTCGCAACAACCCTCATACTCTTCAAGAACTGCAGCAGAACATTTAGGATGAGATGGCAGTAGTTCCAGCATTCCAGCTTCGACCTGCCTTCAGCAACTTGCTGACCTGTGCCCAAAAGTGCCAACAGATGAATGGTGGTCACTTTCAACATTTGCTACTGTCTGGTTAGTACTGTATTTCCTTTGCTGTGCTGTGTTTCTTTGTACCCTGGAAATCTGTTCTCCTGGCCACTTTTATTTGCCCCACCCTGTATAAAATGTGGGAAATACAAAAGTTGATTGCAAATTCAGAGTAGTCACTGTGGATGTAGGACATTTATCCTCAGTGAAAAAAAGGTGATAATTTCACAAACACAAGACGGGTAGCTATCCCATTGGTTGAAAAAATGACGGGCACTTTGATACTGGTGCGTTGTGCATACTCGCCTGCTTTCCTCCAGTCGTGTGACATCAGAATTCAAGATGGCTGACCCTTGGATACTGGTGCTGCCTGGAGGGTTATCAGGTTTCCCCCTAGCCCTATGATTTCAGGATTCAAGATGGCTGAACCTGGGATACTAGTGCAACCCACATGACTCTCAGGTCACTTGTACTAGGTACAGAATTCAAGGTGGCGATGGAAGATGGCTACAGTTTTTTCGCCTGAAGTCACATGCCACTTGTCATACTGTTTTAGGACCACTTGTATTACGCACATATTTAATGTTTAAACAACTGCCACCAATGCTGACCTCGGATAAGAACATCTGCATCTTTATTTAAACAAATACCGTATTTTGGAGTGCCCCCACATCTCCAACGATGCGAAGTGCAGCGAATTAAGCCTGCACTGCAGCTGCAACCGAAGTCCCACTCGCCAGAGCATTCGGGCAGGCGACCCCACAACCACCACCACACCCACCACCCTCCTCATCGTGTTCAAGAGAACTACACAGAGGCGCTGCATGATACAAATCATAGATTTGGTTACCTAACTCAAAATGCAGGGTAGCAGTTCCAGTGCACTATACATGCTGTTTGTGCTGGTGCTGCAATCACAGCTCATATGCCCTTAGTTAGAATGGTGGAGGATTTTGGAATGCAAGAAGCACACTTATACTTTAACCAACACTCAAAAGCGGTTATAAATTCAAAATTCTCCTAAATATAAAATGAAAAATAGCCCACAAACACATTCCGAAAGAAAGTTAAAAAAATCATAGAAGTGCAGTCATTATCCTGAGGTAAGATTTATGGAGTGGCTCAGTACGGAAAAAATTGGTTCAGGTACAACGCTTGTAAAATCTACCTCAAAAATGTATGTGTGTGATGGACAGCAGCTATTAAATCCAGCAGTAGCTTGCCTTATTCATAGTAAAGCCCACATTAATGAATCAAAACACAAGCAGTTATATGCACTATACATGTATGATCATTTTTGGAGAGCATAATGCGATAATCAAAATCGTCGTGAATATAGATGACGAAAAGAATGACATTTTGTGTCAGTACCGCTCGGTAGGCGTCATGTTCATGGCATTTCAACACGAAAAAACTGTCACCAGTGTCAGACGCTGCACCACATTGCATCCTGCCGACATGGTCCAGAAGCTGCAAGCAAAGACAGCCCCAAGCGTCTGCCTAACACTGCCGTAGTAGCGAGCTACGATTCACTCACATAGTCTGGCCCAGGGTGATGACAGCTAGCAGCTGCCGGCAGCAGTGCCCTCTTCAAGCCAGGCGACCAGCAACGGTAAGTGGTAAGTCACCCTAGTGAGACGTACCGCCATTCCCATTGCGAACAATTCACCCGAAATTTTACTGAAAATACAGTTGCGTGAACCAGCAGAACGATTCACATCTCACAGAAGCATCTCAAAGAGAGGAAAAATTATGGTCCATACAGAAGCATGCGCTCGTTTCTCTGTAGCTAAATACCATAACTAAATACCTTTTTTACAAAAAGGCTAACGGCTGAACCATGCTAGACAACGACTGTGCTACTAGTACCATCGATCATAGCACTTTAGCATTGTTACTGAAATACGGAAAGGTATCAGATATATAGCCACAAATGTGCATGTCGGCTATGGACCATGAAGATAAGACATATCAGGGTTCATATGGAAACATATAGTCATTATCCAATAGCTCCGTGTGCAAGAAGAATAGAAAACGTAATGGATATCCTTGACACAAGATACCCTACACTATGCACTCTATGATGGCTTGTAGAGAATGTACATAGATGTGAGTCTGAAAGAGAAACTTGTAGTGACACACTTAAGACCACAGGTCAGTGCACTTCAAGAAGAAAACTAAGTCAGATGTCGAAATGTAGGTATCTAAGTAAATCGTTTGTACAGAAATCGTAAAACAGGTGATGAGTCAACCAAGCTGAGATGACGATAGAAATCACGACGTTCACGTCGTTATCGTGAACACATGAGCACAATGGAAGAAAGGGTTGTGAAACCACTTATAGGGAAGCGCAGAAGAACTAAGTTTTATGTCTTGTACAGGCATCTGACATTTTCGCTAGTTACACAGAGTAACAGCAGCTTCCACACTGTCAATAAACAATGACACCTCCTCAGTTGGTTTACTGAAGAAGGGAATTCATTAAACTATCCATACTAGGATCCACAGAAGGGACAGGTATGCTGACTGAAGCATTTGACTCCATCGTTCTAGCTTGTTCACGCTCACTATCTGCCGTGTAGTGTCTACCACCTTTGTAACATGACATTCTTCCCTTCTAGTTCGGCCATCTGTTTCATGAAAATTTCGATTACTTGCCTATCATCATTGCACATGTATCTGGTGTTTGTGAAATTTCTGTCTAACAATAGAATATACTTGAACTACACCGCAAAGCAAGAAAACTATCACAAAACACTTGGACAGTGTTGCAAGGAAAGTGACAATAATTCCTATAATGAATCATAATCTATTGAGACACCAAGGATTGATGTGCTTCATGCCTTTAACGTCGGCATGTGCCACTTGTAGCTTACACCATCTGCGTTCACAGTTTTGATGACCTCCTACGTTGCAATACTGACAACTTACTAGCTACAAATAATATTTTTTACAATTCCCCTTAAACTGTCTGCAGGTTCCTTCAGTTTCATACACTGCATTTTCTTATTTCTATTCAAATTCTGTCTACTTACCATAGCAATGAAAAGGAGAAAACTAAAAGGTTACAAAAATAAAACCTCACTCACCAAAAGCATAGTGCTGAACTGCACGTTGCAACCAAAGACATGGCGTGGATCTCTGCTGCAAATGTCAGTGATCACTGTGACTGACAAGGATGCCCAGCTGTTCTGGTGAGTGGTGCAACAGGGTAGTTGGAGGTCAGGACGTCTGTAGTCCAAACCTCAGGTGGTGTAGCAGTGAGGTAGTGAGTGGATGCTACAAAAATGTCCAACATGTTATCAATGAAACATATGGATACACTACACATTTATTACTTAGGATTACAATAGTCATGCTGATGCCCAGAGATGCTAATGCCCAGGGGATATAAGCCACACAGGGAAGGGGGCTGTGTCATGTAGGCGAGGATGTGATGGTGACAATGACAAGGCCGGCCTGCTAACACCAGGAAGTCAGTGTCCCACTGCAGCATCCATACTGCCTAGACGTGGCACTCTATGTCGTACTACATCACAATGTGGACCCAGTGTACAAGATGCAACTCACTGCAGCAATGTCTCCCAAGAACAGAGGCAGACAATTACGAGTTTGCCTGCCTAAGCGATGGTGGATGAGCAGCTGTACAACCCTGGATGAGAACCACGAGCTCCAGGTTGGAAGGAAAGCAGCAGCTGAAATAGGCCACCCAGTTGGCCCATCTGTTACAGGGTACTAAGTCCACAATGGCAGAGTGCAGTGTAGCTGACTGGTTGAGCGCATGTAACCTCGTTGGTACGTAGACTTCTAGACTCGTGGAATCGTGGACTGGCGTAGTTCGTGCTCGGCACTCGTATCTGCAGGAATGCGATACCTTTTACTAAAAGTGACGATTATTTATTATATTTGGTCCATCCTTGTTCTGCTGCAGTTCCAGATCTTGTCATGTACGATAACACAAGTCCATGACTTGGATGTGAAGTAAGTGGGCTACCGATGCTTCAGTGGTTCTGCCTTCCTGTTGCACTCTGTCTGTGTGGTGCAATGTAGGAACCACCGGGTGTCAGAGTGCAGGTCTTGTTGTACCAGCACCAGTCCACAACGCATTAACTTTCAGTCAGTTTTGGTCTGATCTGCTTGCCTTTGCCATGGCAGGTCTCTTAATTTTTACTCAGCCGTACCCAATTTATTATCTGTACTGCAACAGGTGATTCGAACAGTAGATCCCAAGGCGAATGCAGCAAGGTAGTAACAGTAGCTTCACATTACAGAATTGAACCCCTGACTATTTTGAATTTCTCCCCAATTTTGGGATTTTGCACTATACATCATCTACATCTGAGGGATGGGGACGTGTAAGGGAGAGAAATACGGTAATATTTCAGGTCATCAATGATGATGTCGTAGGTCGTGTGACGAGGAGATGGGTTCAGGGAAATCCCGCATCATTGTAGAATGCACCAGAAATCTCACAGCTACACTACTGCAATGTACACCACGCGAAATGTTGTATATAGCTCAGAATGGGAGAGCATTCATGGTTATGTATGAAGGACACAGAGACGCCTTTAGACTAGACAATTATGAACAATCAACCGTTTCCCAGCACATGTATAATACAGTCCACCCAACAAATGGACTTATAGAGGATTTACGTAGAGAAGAATTGTAAGGAGCCATTATCTACTTGAAGGTTTCGAAATACGTGCTCACTATGAAATATTTAATAACATAAAAAAGGCAATAGCCACAACAGATTCCTAGAACACCTGATTATGCGAGCGTGACTCTCAAAACACTTAGCTATGTATTAACATTTATTTGCTGCGCGTTGTATGCTAAAGAAATATAACAACATCCAGAACAATAAAGTTCATGAACTGGACAACATTAAAATCATGCATTAAAGCTTTTTGTCTCTGGAACCACCTTATCCGCAGTTCTTCAGACCTTTTCTTGTCAGAATAATGACAAAACAGATCTTGCTGGATTGGGAAAGTGAGGCTCTAATCCTCTGCCCCCTCCCCCCTCTCCCACCAGGCATTCATGTTCACATTTTTCACCTTATCCAAACGCCTATCTCGTTTCTTGCATGAAAACTTGACCAGTTTTCTTCTGTCACTCTGTCTCACGAAATGATTTAGTACATCTCTCGCGATTTTTATACGGACAGGACAGTAACTCAACCTTAGTAACGTTCCTAATTATTCTTTGTTTCATTTCTTCCCCTTCCCTTACTCTCATGTTCATTTTTCCTCTCATGTTCATTATTATTATCATTAACAGTTCTATTGTGTGCCTCATTTCTTCTATACGCAATTGTGTACTGTCACTGTCATTACTTTTTTATTAGAGCTTGATTACTTAAAGTCATGCTACAACTTTACTTTGTCCTCTTTGTTCGTAATTCCCTTTGTTTCCTACTTGCCATCTAAAGGTAAATTCGCCAGTGGTGAATAAGTGTTTTATCGTCCTGGAGTGCTCCGCTTTTTGATTGGGATCCAAACGGGATCATGTGCAGTTTCCCTTGAGTGATGTACTAGAATTTTCATGGCCAGCTCCGTAGTATGTTGCTGTCTTGTTACCCATTTAGCAGCGTATTAGGCTCTGCTGTTTTACTTTTCTCCTTGTGACCACTAATATCCACCAACCTTTGTGACGAGTAGGTATTCGGCTGCAGTAAGAATAGTCGCTGGATCCGACCTTTGTGCTGAGAGCGCGTGCTGCATTGTGTGTTATTGGCTAATGTAATCCCATCGTCGAGGACTGAGGATTTAACGCACTACAGAAGAGGGAGAGAGAGTGGGCTGCGAACGCTAGCATCCTAGAGCCATTCGAGAAACTCGAGCGACGAATGTGACAGATACGCTTGCGTCGGGTTACGGAGTTTGGTGAAGCGAGGGAGACCGCTTATTCCTTCGTAATTGCTGAGGAACATTGCAAGAGTTAGTATATCAAACTGTTTTCATAGGCACATACAGTAGAAATCCGAGGTGTTGAGAAGGAAGGAGTTTGGATACTCTTCTACGTATGGATTCGTTGTCACCCATTGAAATTTCCTAATGTTCATTGCAAACATTTTCCTGAGAAACCAAGAAGATTGAATTCGTTGCTTTAATTCAGTCATTGCCCTCGACAGACTAGTAATTCTTAATGTAGACCCAAAAAGAGAGAACATTTCTCACCTGGTTGTCTGTGGTTGGCTTATAGCGTGCAGTGTTGCGCTGTACTGTTGAAACCAACTTTCGTGAGTTTTTCGACCGAGCGAGGTGATGTAGGGCGGTCCGCGGATGAAATTAGCTTTCGACTATACACATGTCCTTTTTTTTAATGTGGTTTTTCTTAATCGCTTAAGGGTAATGCAACGATGATTTCTTTGAAAGAGCACAACCAATCTCCTTTCCATTCTTCCCCAGTCCGATTTTATGTTCCGTCAGTAATGACCTCGCTGTCAACGGAACGTTAAACTCTGATTTCCTTTCTTCGTTTCGTGAAGTTCTGTAGCGTATTGCAAAGTCGGTACCACGAAATACAGCTGCATCGCAACATAAAAATTTCACCGGTTGTCGAGGCGGTATCTTTGTTGTCGCAAAAGTAATCTATGATGCCTACATTTGGTGAAACTGAACACTCTACTGTTGCCTTAAGCTTTTTTTTAAAGAGGATTGGGATGGCTCTCTACACAACAGCGATAGTTAATTTTAACGGGCATGTGAAACCGACCGCAACTGACATGCGCAGCTTGTGAAAAACCATTCCCCGCCTTTAATTTTTTGGTAGACAACTAATGACTGCCTTCTGTTCTTATCCGAGCTGCAATTTGTACAGTGGCAAGATCAAATCAGTACATGACAGACTCCCTTCGAACAACTTGAACACATCAGTTTGCTTACAGGCTGAATACCGTACGTATACTGTGACCGAAACGCCTGCAGTCTCGCAGTTCTGTTTTATACTGCCTCATCCATATCATTCTGTCGGTTTCCTTTTCTGAGCCGAAAGTGTCTCTCCAAAGTTTGTGTTCCACGTTTCTATAGCATGTTTCGAGTGCACCCGACCTTGTCGCTCTAACTCGGGAAAAAGTGAGAATTGCTCTACTCAACTCCGAAACTGTCATTGTTTTTGTAAAACACTTTTACGGTGAAAGCACGATGTAGAAACCGTAGTTCAGAAGCTGTGTAGGAGGAGTTGTGACAGGCTTCAGTTCCCGAGTGCTGCCAGCTGCACACGGCTGCAGCCACGTGTAACAAAACCTCCAGTTTCCCTGGCTTACCTCATACAGCTTTATACAACCTACCACAAACGTTCACATAATACCATACGTACAGCTGAAAGATTCTGCATGCTCTGAGAACTTAGTAAATAATATCTCTGAAACTACAAACGTGGGATTGATACAAAAGAAACATGTGTTCGGATTTCGTAGCACTAAGTGGTATGATAGGAGGGACATGTCGCCTGTGTATGGTTTTATAGAATGAAGATTACGATAGGTACACAACTGCCAGGTAAGATTTTTAATAATGCAACTTGAATAAGTTAAAATGAAGCGCGGCATATTACTGTTGCTAGAGAAGACTAAACGTTCAATTGTACGGAACAATTAAAATGAATATAGCGGTTACAAACTACTTGATCCTCTACCATACACCGACACGAATGACAGAATGTAAACGCAAAGTTTTTTCTTTTTTTTTTTATTATTGGCTTTCGGGCCATGGTCATTCAGGCGCCTCAGTTGCAATGGCAATTATGACGATACGAAAATAAGAAGAACGCAACACCCTGTGATAGAGAGTTTAAAATCTCAGTCGTTACAAAAGTGCAGTTACATAGAAGGTGGCTCAGGAGCTGCGACGTTAAGTGAAAACTTCTTCACTATAAGTGAAAAATCGCGAGTTTTAACTTAGCGGTTTTCGTTCTGCCATCACACTGCAGGGGAGATTTCGTCTGTGATACAAAAAAGCATCTCCAAATGCAAACATCACTCACACATGCATCGGCAGTTTGAAGAAGTAAGATGTATGTGCAAAGGAAAAAGTCTGGCCGGCAACGTGTATCAGCACAGAACGCTGAAAGAAATCGACTTTCATTTCACGTTGTCAGTGGGCAGCTACAAAAGGCCGCAAACAACGATTAGGGGTGTTATCAAAACGAAGTTGAAAACGAAACCGTAAGTAATTCACATTTTACAGAAACTGAAACAGGAAAACTACGTCAAACTTATAAATTATGCTACGGCAATCCTGGAATCCATGGAGGGAGAAAATTTGCTGCATATTTCGTTTTCAGAGATGAGAAAACTTACCAAACAAGTGGCACAGTTAAGCGGCATATCATTTGGATATGGGGCGAAGAAAAGTCTTCGTGTGTAATTATACATCAGCGTGACTTGCGAAAGTTACTTCGTTCTGCGTGATATCAGCACAAAAATGTACCTTCCATTTCTGTACTTTGAGCTAAGTGTTTCAACAAACATTTACGTGGACGGACTGGAGCAATGGCTGTTGCATAGTTGGACACCTTTTCCAAGCAATATATCATACAGCGAGATGAAGCACTCCCACATTGCGGCATGACGGATCGCACATTTTTAAATCGACATCTTCCAAACCGTTGGATCGATCATACTGGACGAGGAAATGCGATGTTCTTCTATTGGAAACCTAGATCTCAGGATCTGACCTTGTGTATGTGCCTCCTTACTCCAAAACAATTCCAGAATCCAAAACGCACATTTCTAAGCGTCATTGACTCCACATATACTTCATAACGTATCGTCTCAACTTGAATATAGCTAAGATGTTGTCCGTGTGACCTAGGGGAGTTACATACACAGAAAAGCCAAAGAAGCTGGTACACCTGAATAATATCTTGTAGGACCCCCGCGAGCAGGCAGAGGTACCGCAGCACGACGTGGCATGAACTCGACTAACGTCTGAAGCAGCGCTGGAAGGAACAGACACCATGAATCCTGCAGGGCTGTCATCAATCCGTAACAGTACGACTGGGTGGAGAGCACTTCTGAATAGTACGTTGCATGGCATCCCAGATATGCTCAATGATGTTCATGTCTGGGGGGGGGGGGAGTTGGCCAGCGAAAGTTTTTAAATTCAGAAGAGGGTTCCTGGAGTCACTTTACAGCAATTCTGGACGTGTGGCGTGTCGCATTGTCCTGCTGGAACTGCCCAAGTGCGTCGGAATGCACAATGGGCACGAATGGATGCAAGTGATCAGAAAGGATGCTTACGTACGTGTCACCTGCCAGAGTCGTATCTAGACATATCATGGATCCCGTATCACTCCAACAGCACACGCCCCACACCATTACAGAGCCTCCACCATCTTGAAAAATTCCCTGCTGACGTCCAAAGTCCATGGAGTCATGAGGTTGTCTCCATACCCGTACACGTCCATCCGCTCGATACAATTTGAAACGAGACTCGTCCGACCAGGCAACACGTATCCAGTCATCAACAGTCCAATGTCGGTGTTCATGGGCCCAGGCGAGGCGTAGAGCTTTGTGTAGTGCAGTCATCAAGGCTACACGAATGGACCTTCTGCTCCGAAAGCCCATATCGATGACACTTGTTGATGGTCCAGCATTGAAATCAGCAGCAATTTGCTGAAGGCTTGCACTTCTGTCAAGATGAACGATTGTCTTCCGTCGTCGTTGATCCCACTCTTGCAGGACCTCTTTCCGGCAGCAGCGATGTCGGAGATTTGATGTTTTACCAGACAACTGGTATTCACAGTACACTCGTGAGCTGGTCGTACGGGAAAATTCCCATTTCATCGCTAGCTCGGAGATGCTGTCTCCCATCGCTCATGTGCCGACAATAACACCACGTTCTAACTCACTTACATCTTGATAACCTGCTATTGTAGCAGCAGTAACCCATCTAACAACTGCGCCAGACACTTCTGGTCTTATGCAGGGTGTCCCATTTTAATTTATACCAGCCGATATCTCTACAGCGGCACAATTCTGCAAAAAATGTCTCTAGTAGAAGTTCTAAGGTTTGAAGGGGATCATGGAATGTTTACCTTTAATGACCACGAACCCTGTGTTCGAGGTCAAATCAAGGTCAAGTTCGTTTTTACAAATGGTAACCCCTATTTTTTATTCATATTCCTATTCTACGTGAAAAAACTCGTTGCTTGTAGGGATTATTGTTTTCGAGAAACCAATGGAAATTTTTCAGGTTACCAATATCTAGAAAGTGAGGCGAGATCGGGAAAAATTTTCAATGGATATCTTGCATCGTTTCTGAACTCTGTTTAATGGTGAAATTTTCGTGAACTTGAAATTCTTCAGTAGGGATTAACCTGAAAGCAAATACCGTCGACATTAGCGGAACCCAATGTACACCACGTGGATGTTGCCCAGCGGAACTTGCACACCGTTAGCCCTGAAAAGGGCTGGTTAATATGGTTCTGACCGGAAATTTAGGATTTCAGATGCTCTATCAACTGCCAATTTCGGCTAATGCACATTTGCACTCTCTGTCGGAAACTGGTCTCGACATAATTTAATGTCTGATGGGTGATTGTCTGGAAAGCCGCCACAATCCTTTCTCTCTCCTATCTTCTGGCATCGTCGGGGGAGTGGAGTACACCTTCTGCTTCACAGCTCCCCATAAGAAGAAGTCTAATGGTGTTACGTTTGTCGATCTTGGCGCTAATTCACGAATTGCACAACCGATACCAATCCATCGATTCGGGTAAGTTACATTAAGGTGCCTTCTGACAGATAAGGTCTGATGTGCAGGGGCGCCGTCATTTTGAAGTCACATACATCTATCTACAGGATTATTTTCTAGTAAAGGAAGCACCAGATTCAGGAGAATATGTAGATACTCCAAGCCGTTCAACGTTTCGCAAATAAAAAAAAAAACAAAAAAAACGGGACTTACTACGTAATCTGCAACTCTGGCCGCCCAGATATTGATTGACCACCGTCTGTGTGTTCGCTGATCTCGTTGTCAGCGAGCATTTGCTTCTGCCCAGTAGTGTGCGCTATGGAGATTGACTCCTCCCATGTTGTCAACGTTTGCCTCGTCTGTAAAGATAGTGCGTCAGAAAAAAAGGATCACGACGTATTTGCGTATCAGCCCATCGACACAATACCAGTCGTCTCTCAGGATCCACAGGCTCAATTGCTTGGGGATATGGGTGGAATTTGGAGTATCTTAAAACACGAGATACTGTTGAACGAGGCATGTCATGCATTCGCTGAATCTGATGACTCAAAAGGTGTAGATCTTTTAGCACGAACTCCCAGCGCAATCGCCTTTCTCGGACCCGTCTTTCGTCTCTGCCTTTCCAAGATCCCTCTTTCAGCTCTTCTTACCAGAGACCTAATTGTAGCCTTCGTGGGTTGGCGGGCATCGGGATACCTTTCGCCATACAATCTTTGTGCGGCTGCGTTATTATCGCGACACTCGCCAATAATTTTTATCATTCACACTATTTCTAAAGGAGTGTCCATTTCGGATAGATTACAGTCGAAGAATAAATTTTACTGATCACTTTTACCATTATAGGTTTTGTAGGTTTTCCTTTCAACCAAACATCCGGCAAGCGTGTTGCAGGACAACTGACTTGTTACAATGTACGCGACCCGTTTGTTTATATACGCTCGCTGTTGTTCACGCCACCACGTGAAGCCAAAACGTACAGTGTTCAAGGCCGCTCTTTCAGAAAATTACTTACGTGTCTGACGAATGTGTGTCTTCCAAGAGGGCACCTTTACATATCTGGATATCGACGTAAATAATAAAATAATGGAATACCTTATGGTAATCTGTCCTTTTCAGATATGGGGAGAAGGCAGAAACGAAAGACGGACCGTAGAAAGTCGACTGCGAGACAAGATAAATTTTTATCTTATGGGCTTCAAACATTCGTGTAGAGAATCATTTTGCTTGTACGGATTTGGAAAATTTTCTCTTCCCAGGAACTCACTAGAGTCTCGCGAGATGAAACTGTTCTGAGTCCCACGAAGCAAAATTCATGACTTCTACGAGGTGAAATTTTTGTAAATCCGTTAACATACATTTTTTCTATGTCCATAAGAGAAAAATTTATGAGAGTCACGCTAGTCAAGAATCACTTTAAGTGAGCACAGTCGAGAAATTTTTAGTCTTCAAAGGCAAAATTTTTCTTAACCCCCAGTCAGTGATTCCAAATTTCCAGATAATGACGCTTATTAGTTAGCCTCAGAGCTCCACCTTTCTATTTCCCGATTGTGCCGGCGCAAGCACAGTGTTGGTCTCTGATTAGGCACCTTCAAGTGGTGCACATTGGGTTCCGCTAATGCCGAAGGCATTTGCTTTCAGGTTAATTCCTACTGGAGAATTTCAAGGCCATTTCAAGTACACGAAAATTTCACCAGTGGACAGAGTTCAGAAACGATACAAGATTTTCATTGAAAATTTTTCCCGTTCTATCTCCGTTCTCGGGAGACTGGTAACCTGGGAATGTTACAATGAAGCGCCCCTTGGCATCAGATCATTGGTTTTTCGAAAAAATGTTCACTACAAGCAATTCGTTTTTTTTACGTAGAATAGGAATATGAAATAAAAAATAGGGGTTACCATTTGTAAAAACAAACTTGACCTTGATTTGACCTTGAAAACAGATTTCAAGGTCATTTCGAGGTAACCATTCCATGACTCCCTTTAAACCTTACAACTTTTACTACAGACATTTTTTGCAGTATTGTGCCGCTCCAGAGACATCGGCCGCTGTACATTAAAATGGGACGCCCTGTATAGACGTTGCCGACCGCAGCGCCGTATTCTGGCTGTTTACATACCTCTGTATTTGAATACGCATGCCTATACTAGTTTCTTTGGCCCTGAGTGTATAACACGTCTAAAATATACAAAAATAGTTGAAATTTATATTAAATTATCTTGCAATTTTTATCGACCTGTCACTACGCATTAGATATTTATTCTAAATTGCCCTGAATTGTAGGAATATTTTTCGACAACAGTTGCAAGTACTCCGTAGTTCGTCGCGAAAAATATTATTAAATGTTTCCAATAATGTTAGTGCCTGTGTTTTGGAATCAGACAAATACAGTTTCCAAAAATCAGTTCCCGGAATTCACTTTTGTCATACGTTATTGCACTCTTCAGTAGCTTCCTGTTATTCAGTACAGTAAAACATACAGCAAGACAGAATCATCTTTCAGTTTATTTTTCGTAAGTGTGTTGAATAAACACACTTCTTGAACTGAATGTAAAGTACCCCTTGTTTTAACTACATGAAGTATTGGAAGCTTTTTTTCCTTGCTTCTGATTCTGCCCATAACCAATTCAAAGTTGCTCAAACCTAGCTTCAATCTTAGTCTCGTTTACGTCCTCGTACTCAATGGTAAGGAGAGGTGGACAACAGAGTGGTGTGGCAAGTGTTGTTTTAGGACCAGGAGCAGAAATGATTAGTGGATAAGTTAGCACAACATAACAGTAGGATTACTTAACTTATATTTCTCCCAGCGCACGAAGATTCATTACAAATAATGCAGCAAGAGGTAAATTCCAGCTCTCAATGTCAAAAAAAATGAGGCTCCCTGAACTAATCACCATTGATGGTGTCGGGGCCGCGACTGGTGGCGTCTGCTTAGCATCACATAGCGAAGAGGCTCCAGGTGCGAGTGGAGTGTCTGGCTCCCGCTGGTCGTCCTATACTGCGGCGGCAGAGGACCAGAGCCACTGGAGGCGTGCCACCTCAGCGGGCGCGTACTAATGGGTCTGGCAGATCCTGCATGACCACTGTCGGCGTCTCACAAGAACTTAAAGAAGCTAGGAGGGTGGTATCGATACGTGATACCAAACTGAGACCACCGCCCCCCACCCCCCCTCCCCCCCCCCCACTCCCGCCCCCCTTTGTGTCAGCAACATGATCTCACAATACCAAATTTCTGTTTAGTTTATACCGCTTTATGCCGAAATTTTCTGGCGATATTATATCACTGGTGGTCATGGTTGTCCATCGGGTAGATCGCTAGACTCTTGCCCTGGAGGTCCCATGTTCATTCCCAACTAGGAGCGCGATTTTTCCTCTTCCACGTCCCTCCAGGATGGTCCCAGATCCAGTCAGCATGTTATCAGGCGACTGGGTTGAAAGGCGACTGGGGTGATGGGCTCGCCACCGTCCCCTCCTATTTCTACGAGAAGAAAGGCTGCACTCTACTTACAGTTAGGACAGTAGTTCGGTCATGCGCTTGCTACCTTTCTTTTTTTATTTCTTTGAGAGCTTTCTGAGCGATGTACTCTTGCAACTTGTAGTTGCTTGATATCCGCCGGTTTGGATACGATACGTAGGTCGGTGTTCCATGTTTGTCAAATTCATTGATGTTATAGTGATCAACACAATAGGCACAGCATGTTTGCTGTGGCACAACGTACTAGCGCTGCCGTATTGTAAACAAATGTAGCAGTGTGCTGTAGTACCAGCCCACTGTGGGGTTCCACAGGACAACAGAGGCGACGTGTGTAAACGGCGTTCGGTCGCCGCACCCTGTGCTCTGAATGTTAAAAAACGCCGGCGTGGCACTACCACTGTCGTTTCCTGAAGTTTTCCTCATATGTCGTTTACCTTGCGGAATTTTGTACTCTTTTTGAACGGAAGACTAAATATCGTGTTTCGCAAATCTCTTGGTTCATTCTAAAGTTACTTTTTCTAATGGCTATACACCGCTCTCACACAAAATTTTTGAAGATACCTTCAAAATGACACAAGTCACCAACCACGGTAAGATTAGTTAATACAATGGAGGCAGCTATAGACCTATGACAACCAGCTGATACAAGCCAGTACATAATGTTTTTAGTAATCTGTGAGACGATTACAAAAGTCAAGCGCCCAGTAGCCACACTGTTAAATCTCATTACAGTCTGACGTTAACCTCTTTCAGTGATAACACAGACCCTCATCATACTGCTCGTATCAATAATATGTCCTGCGATTTACCTGTTGCAGTTGAGAAAGGGGTGGGATAGCTTAGGCTTTCTTCAGTGGTGTCAAACATGTAGTTGGCGTGGATGTCGGCCTTGGTTTTCGTGGTCCTGATGGTTCCTTTTCCTAAGATATTCCGGTGACCATACCTTAAATACAGAATAGAATACGCTAAATGAGGAGACTACCACACCACAGTATTTCTAACACCGGAAAAGCAAAAAGAATGGGCCCTTCTCAGAGCCAACTCTGACGATTGCAAGCCTAAACGTAAAGGGTATCACCAAAAACAAACAACAAATCATATCACAACTTTGCCGCACGCACAAATGGGACATACTGTGTATACAAGAAACACGCATGAAAGAAGGGGCAATAAGACTAAAAGTAGAAGGATTGAAATTAGCCATAGAAAATCCACATCCTGAATATGGCACCGCTGTCTTCACAAAACCTGAGATGGCCATAATATCAACTAACAGAACTACATACAATAACATAGAATTACTGACTGTCGAGTGTAGCACCTTCACCGTAACGTCAGTATACAAGCCGCCCGGAGAGAAGTTCAACTTGACTTTGCCGCCAAACTTCAAAAACCAGAAAACACAGTTCATCTTAGGAGACTTCAACTGCCACAGCACATCATGGGGCTACAAACATACAGACGACAACTGACATAAATTAGAGCAGTGGGCGGAAATAAACAACTTATCCCTGATCCATGATCCCAAGCTACCATGCTCGCTCAGCAGAAAAATCTGGAAGCGCGAATACAACCCTGATATTTGTTTTGTAATCGCAAACGTGGAAGACCGATGCTTAAAAACTGCATACACACCTCTTCCTAAACACAACACCGAACTATCGGAATCCAAATATACGCTGCTTTGAGAACAACGAAAATACCATTCCGCAGACGCTTCAACTTTAAAAAAGCTAAATGGACAGAATATGCTGTGGAACTGGATGCAGAAATAAAAAATCTACACCCAATTCCAGAAAATTATCAAACTTTCGTAGAGACCCTGCAAAAGATTTCTCGAAGACACATACCCCGAGGCTGCAGAGAGCATTTCATCCCAGGTCCCTCTGAAGAATCAAAGAACATCGTGAGGGAGTACGAAATGCTTTACGAACAGGACCTCTTTAGTGAAGAAGTAGTCCAATTTGGAGAAACACTAATGGAAATGATTAGTGAATCGAGACAAAGAAATGGGTCGAAACTCTGGAAAGAATGGATATGACCCACAGTAGCAAAGTCGCTTGGAACTTAATAAAAAAACTTAATTGTGACTTTGGGACAGCTAAACAACGCTCTTCAGTAACACCCAATCAAATTGCCCATCAGCTCCTACTAAATGGAAAACCCAACAAGAAATGCCAGAAAATAAAAATCAGCAGAATTCAGAGTCAAGAGTCAAGCATGTTCGAAATACCATTTACCATGAAAGATCCTAATCATGGAATGAACTCAATGAAAAACGGGAAAACAGCGGGAGTCGATAACATATGCGTGGAACAGATCAAACAGCTCGGACCTAGTGCCAAGCAATGGATCCAGCAGCTCTTTATTCATTGCTTAAAAACGTGTAAGATCCCAAAGATGTGGAGGAAATCAAAGGTAGTGGCGCTACTAAAACCTGGGAAAGACGCAGGTCAACCGAAGAACTGCCGCCCAATAGCACTCCTGTGCCATCTGTACAAACTGTACGAACGAATAATCCTAAACCGCATAGCAAATATCGCAGACCAAAAGCTCATTCCCCAACAGGCTGGATTCAGACCCGTGAAATCATGCACCACTCAAATCCTAGCACTCACAGAACACATAGAGGAAGGGTTTGAAAACAAACAAATAACAGGTGTAGTATTGGTGGACTTAAGTTCTGCATACGACACCGTCAACCACAGGAAGCTCATGGAAAAACTGTACTGTATATTTAAGGATCATCAGTTCACAAAAATCATTGAATCTCTGCTGCAAAACAGACAGTTCTCAGGGCAGTGTGCTGCCCCCCCCCCCCCCTACTATTTAACCTATACACCAATGATCAACCAACACCGGAACGCATTACCCATTTCTTGTATGCCGATGATCTGGCCGTTACAGCGCAAGGAAATAGCTTCGAGGAAGTAGAAGGGAAATTAGAAAGCTCGCTACACGTAATGTCTGAATACCATAAAGAGAACTCCCTCAAACCAAATCCATCTAAGACACAGGTTAGCGCTTTCCACCTCCGCACAAAACAGGCAAACCGGAAGCTGAACGTCACCTGGAATGGCAACAAACTGGTCCATACGGACAAACCAACATACCTTGGTGTCGTGCTGGATAGATCACTGACGTAAAGATATCACTGTGAAAAAACCTGCCAAAAAGTTGCTGCCAGGAACAATATTTTAAGAAAACTGACGAATAGTAAATGGGGAGCTAGTCCGACTGTATTACGAACAACTGCTCAAGCACTTTGCTTCTCCACGGCAGAATATGCATACCCTGTATGGTCTCGATCCACACATGCCAAAAAAGTCACTACAGTCCTTAATGAAACATGCAGGCTGACAACAAGATGCATGAAACCCACTCCACTTGGGAAAATATACAAAGCAGCTGGATTCTCATCTCCTGAATCCCGAAGAATTGCGCACGAACGTACAGAAAAATTTAAACAGATTTTCGACGAGCGCCACCCGCTGCATGGTTCTTCATGTGGACGTAGCAGACTTAAATCCCGCAAGAGATTTCTCACTAGTGAATTGAACGAGCCTCCGAGGGACTACCCTGCCTCACGAGAAATACCAAGCGGCAGTACATCAAGCTGGAAGATTTGGAGAACACTGAACCGAATCAGAACAGGCGTAGCACTAGTTAAAGCAAACCTAGTCAAATGGGGCTTCAAGGACGATGGAGACAACAAATGCGACTGTGGTGAAGTTCAGGATATGGAACACCTTCTACAGTGTTCCATCTGCCCCACAAGGTGTACCCTTGACGAACTATGGCTTGAGAAGAGAGAAACATTGGATTTGGCCCGATATTGGGCTGAAAGGCTTTGAAACAAATCTCCGGACACGAAAAAGTAAAGTAAGTCTAATTCTGGCTTTCTTTATCTCTAGGTGAAAAGACAAGCCAGCGCTCATCGACCTAGGGCGATTTGACTCAGAACAGCAGTTTTATCCGTATCGTCCGCGTAAACTCCCCAGCCGATTATTATTATCATCGCTTCCAGGCTGCATTCTCAAAACTGCGTGAACTCTGTGGTTTAAGCTTTTGCTGTCTTTAGCTAATGCCATACATTTTTGAGGTATATAACAAGCTGAACAAATTGTGGACGAAATTTATATCCTAACTGCTGCAGGACCTCGGGTGGACAACGAACTTCCGAACCATCACCTCATATCAGACATCGTATTGTGCCCTGTAAACTGCGCCTAGTGTCATTGGCGTCCAGGAAAGGCGAGGTAAGGTCCACTAATCTGCCTGTCCGAAATCCGCAGCTTTCCCAGCCGAAATTCCACGAAAATTAATTTCCATTGCCGTAAAATACTTCTCCCTACCGCAAATATTTTCAGAATCGTTAAATTAAATTCCTAATTACATACGTCGTAAGTTTTGCGACTTCGAGTTCATTCTATCCCATTATGCATGTATAGCCATCGCTGTTTGTAAATGACACTAGATCAAAGATGGTGTGTTGACTCTATGGTCAGTGACGAATGTTACTGTACATGGGGCTACAAGATAAAAGACTGTATGTTGTGTTCGGTTGCGTGCTGGTTATCTCCATATACACAGTTGGACGTTACTGTCTTACGTAGGTAGTGGGAACGAAGTTTCAACAGTGATATCGAAATGTATCAGTCTTTTTCTTGTTACTTTCAGCGTTTAAAGAATGGACCTCATTAAAGCAATTATAAATCGTGGAGTGATTGTGTACTACGGACTATTTTAAATACAGACAGCAGTGTAAAATGAGGATGGGTGACTTTTCGTGAAGGTGCACGGAGGAGAATTGTGTCTCGTCTTTAGAGCTAATGCGTAAATGAGTAAAGTAATGTATTTGAAAGACACTCATGATTATGAAAACAAAAGCGCTGTTATTTAATCACATGTTATACGGAATAACTGCAAAAGAAAACCGAGTTAAGAATTAACTTCACAACCTACTAAGATACTACGAGAATAATTATCTATGTCAGTTAGCTATGAAACACAAGGCAACTAATTTTCCTTTATAATTGTTCAGAGCCGGAAGGAAATAGATATCCCCGTACGGCGATGGAGGCATTACAGCAGCAGTTAAACGGTTTAGATATTATAACAAATCGAGACGAGAGGTTCTACTTTGTAGACCTTGAAAATAATACAGTATTTTTCACTTGTGAACAAAATATGCAATTTCTGTGTAATAATATGCATACTGTATTAGCGGGTGGGACATTTTACGTTTCAAAAAAACACTTTCATCAGATTTACACGTTGCATGCATATAGTATATGTCCAGATTGCATTTTGTTTAATATTATCAAAAACAGTATCAGCTTAAGAATGCATGTAGAATGATATTCGCCGTTTGTGCGCAAATAATTTTAACTCTAAAGCATTTATCTTAGATTTTAAAGTTGCACTTCACGTGGCGGGACAGAAAGTCTTTCCAAGCGCTAAAATTGAAGGCTGCATTTTCCGCTTAGACAAAAGGTATTACCACTACTTAAAATGATTTTGAATATAGAGGAAAGGTGCCTTTCACGGAAGAGTTTGCTACTGTGAGACAGCTGCATTCTGACTAAACATGCTCACTGGGCTGGGAGCTATAATAACTTAGTTCTTATAGCGCCTGAGGCGAGGAGCAGTGACAACGAGACGATTACGGAGCTAGATATTGTCGAGAATCCTTGATTTTAAGTGTTCAATCTCCAATTTTTCTGTGTATATGCGGGCCGGCCGAAGTGGCCGTGCGGTTAAAGGCGCTGCAGTCTGGAACCGCAAGACCGCTACGGTCGCAGGTTCGAATCCTGCCTCGGGCATGGATGTTTGTGATGTCCTTAGGTTAGTTAGGTTTAACTAGTTCTAAGTTCTAGGGGACTAATGACCTCAGCAGTTGAGTCCCATAGTGCTCAGAGCCATTTGAACCATTTTTTTGTGTATATGCTGCAGGGCTTTAATATCTGAAGATAAGTAGCTATTGCAACTATATTCGTGACATTCGTATGATTTGTCGTATATTCTTCACAAAGCGCTCTTTCATTCGCTGTAATAATTGTCCTTCAAACAGAGCAGCGTAACTATGAGGCTAAGTTTCTAGCCTGAGATGGCTTATTACTAACATGCGATACCGTCAGTAAGCGACAATACGGCGTATGAGGATACTGTATCTCATATTAGCGTAACTCCATCTTGCCAGAACCGTACATTTACTAAGTAGTTTGAATATTTGGTGAACTTTGTGACGCCATCTGATGATGATCCTCTTGTGCTAATACATGATGGGTATCATATCACATTTGTGTGATAGACAAAGAAATAGAAAATTGTGTCAACATCATCTACCTATCACCCCATTCCACGTATAAACTAGAGCCTCTTGTGTGAATTCGTAGGAGAGTTCAAAACGCATTATCGCCCAACAAACAGAAACCTGGTGGGCGAATAACTCAAGACGAGAAACAACCTCATTTTTTATTACAATGTTATTTATAGCGACCTACTTGATAGCAGTGACAAAGGAAAATACTATAAACGGCCTCTGGAAGATGGGACTCGTCCCCATGTAACATATATACAGGGTGAGTCACCTAACGTTACCGCTGGATATATATCGTAAACCACATCAAATACTGACGAACCGATTCCACAGACCGAACGTGAGGAGAGGGGCTAGTGTAATTGTTTAATACAAACCATAAAAAATGCACGGAAGTATGTTTTTTAACACAAACCTACGTTTTTTTAAATGAAACCCCGTTAGGTTTGTTAGCACATCTGAACATATAAGCAAATACGTAATCAGTGCCGTTTGTTGCATTGTAAAATGTTAATTACATCCGGAGATATTGTAACCTAAAGTTGACGCTTGAGTACCACTCCTCCGCTGTTCGATCGTGTGTATCGGAGAGCACCGAAATACGTAGGGATTCAAAGGGAACGGTGATGGACCTTAGGTACAGAAGAGACTGGAACAGCACATTACGTCCACATGCTAACACCTTTTTATTAGTCTTTTTCACTGACGTACATGTACATTACCATGAGGGGTGAGGTACACGTACACACGTGGTTTCCGTTTTCATTCACGGAGTGGAATAGAGTGTGTCCCGACATGTCAGGCCAATAGATGTTCCATGTGGTGACCATCATTTGTTGCACACAATTGTAATCTCTGGCGTAATGAATGTCGTACACGCCGCAGTACATCTGGTGTAATGTCGCCGCAGGCTGCCACAATACGTTGTTTCATATCCTCTGGGGTTGTAGGCACATCACGGTACACAATCTCCTTTAACGTACCCCGCAGAAAGAAGTCCAGAGGTGTAAGATCAGGAAAACGGGCTGGCCAATTTATGCGTCCTCCACGTCCTATGAAACGCCCGTCGAACATCCTGTCAAGGGTCAGCCTAGTGTTAATTGCGGAATGTGTAGGTGCACCATCATGCTGATACCACATACGTCGACGCGTTTCCAGTGGGACATTTCGAGCAACGTTGGCAGATCATTCTGTAGAAACGCGATGTATGTTGCAGTGCTCTCCGATACACACGATCGAACAGCGGAGGAGTGGTACTCAAGCGTCAACTTTAGGTTACAATATCTCCGGATGTAATTAACATTTTACAATGCAACAAACGGCACTGATTACGTATTTGTTTATATGTTCAGATGTGCTAACAAAACTAACATGGTTCCATTTAAAACGTAGGTTTGTGTTAAAAACATACTTCCGTGCATTTTTGTATGGTTTGTGTTAAACGATTACACTAGCCCCTCTCCTCACGTTCGGTCTGTGGAATCGGTTCGTCAGTATTTGATGTGGTTTACGAAATATATCCAGCGGTAACGTTAGGTGACTCACCCTGTATACTTAGAAACGATGACTTTCTGGTACACCATGACTTCAAGATGCAAACAGCAGGGTAAATATGGTATCCGGCCAGCTCCCAAAATCAGTAAATCACATCAAGAACCACCTGATCTAATAAAGTCAGCACGCTCTGAATCCGTTAAGTAGCTAACATCGTCTCCATACAATTCAGAGAGATAAAAACTGTAGAGGAATCAAAGAAGAGAAGAGCGAATGTTTTGTTCTTGAAAAGAAAAAGAAAAAAACACAGGAAACTGTCTTTTAGTCATTCGTAGTCTGATACAAATTTAACTGAGGACAACGCTATGGGTTTGCAAGTTGAAGAAGAAGACAAAAATGGTTCAATTGGCTCTGAGCACTACGGGACTTAACAGCTAAGGTCATCAGTCCCCAAGAACTTAGAACTACTTAAACCTAACTAACCTAAGGACATCACACACATAAATGCCCGAGGCAGGGTCGAACTTGCGACCGTAGCGGTCGCGCGGTTCCAGACTGAAGCGCCTAGAACCGCTTGGTCACTCCGACCGGCAAGAAGAAGACACTGAATACATATTCTATTGGTACAGTGCATGGAACTCTACCCATCGGCTCCCGAAGGATGTTGAGTTGAAACAGAGCTTTTGTATGCCTGGCTGCACTTCTTTTGTGCGATAAACGCAAAAAAATATTGGAGAAGGCCTTAGAAAGAGAACTGTTATTTTAGGGTTTACCTGTTCTTGTACTGGTCGATGTTAAGTGTTTCCTCTCACTGCTTCATGTTACGGCATCAATTCCATTTCATTTGAAACTGACTTGTTTGAGTTTTTTTATTTAATTTCCATTCATTAAGTGTTTTTAGAACGAAGTCAATAAATAAAATACAAAGTCAAATTATTTCATGTAGATTCCCAACTATCAAACATACAGTTGTATCAAATGTAATACAATGTGTAGTAACGTGGGACGAGGGAAGTATCACATCAGGATTGAGTCTAGTATGAGGTCTACCCATGTCCGCAGCTCGTGGTCGTGCGGTAGCGTTCTCGCTTCCCACGCCCGGGTTCTCGGGTTCGATTCCCGGCCGGGTCAGGGATTTTCTCTGCCTCGTGATGACTGGATGTTGTGTGCTGTCCTTAGGTTAGTTAGGTTTAAGTAGTTCTAAGTTCTAGGGGACTGATGACCATAGATGTTAAGTCCCATAGTGCTCAGAGCCATTTGAACCATTTGAGGTCTACCCACCACTGGAATTAATTATCTGCCTCACCTGACGAGGCATGGAGGTGTTCAGTCTGCAGAAATATGCCTCATCGTCCCCTAGATCCGGGGCCAGGGTCGACCCGTGTAAGTTCATATGATGCTCGATTTTTGCCGAGAAATTTTCAATGCGATTTAAGTGGCGCTCGAACAGGTCAGACGATCACATGGACGTCTGTCTGTTACGAAAACCATTGCTGAATGATTCGACTCGTTTGAACCATTGAGTGGTTCTGCTTGAAATGGACCACTTCATTTGGATAGCACAACGAAACCATCACATTGAGCTAGTGACAGCACGGTATCTGCCGTGACCTGCGTATGCTGAGAGATCCTTGCAGTAAATAACTGTTTGCCATATACTAGCTTGTGGCGCAGTCATCATGTTCGGCATTCTTCAGCTATATTTTTGTTACGCTTGCATCACTTCAATAAACAATACAATGTAAAATAATTAGGTCGCGAACCATTGTTACTTCCCTGACAGTGCCTGTGGCTACGACGCAACTTTAGAGCGGTATTCATATTCGTATATTCAATGCAGTAACTTCTCCGAGTTTCAGAACAGACAGAAGGGTTACATATAAAGCAATTTGAAATATCTGTACGCAGTCACAAAAAAACCAAAAAGGTCTACAGGTAAAATCGTCGGCCGGAGTGGCCGTGCGGTTCTTGGCGCTATAGTCTGGAGCCGGGCGACCGCTACGGTCGCAGATTCGAATCGTGCCTCGGGCATGGATGTACGTGATGTCCTTAGGTTAGTTAGGTTTAATTAGTTCTAAGTTCTAGGCGACTGATGATCTGAGAAGTTAAGTCGCACAGTGCTCAGAGCCATTTGAACCATTTTGAACCAAGTAAAGTCGTTACAAGAAGAAGGGGACAAATACAGTGCTGGAAGTGTGTTACTTGTGGCACTAGCCGGCAGCTATGGCCGAGCGGTTCTAGGCGCTTCAGTCCGGAACCGCGCTGGTGCTACGGTCGCAGGTTTAAATCCTGCCTCGGGCATGAATGTGTGTGATGTCCTTAGGTTAGTTAGGCCTAGGTAGTTCTAAGTATAGGGGACTGATGACCTCAGATCTTAAGTCCCATAGTGCTCAGAGCCATTTGAACTTGTGGCACTGCCGCCGTTGCCATTGTGTGTTGCATTCCAGCTGGCTCGAGGTGTACACAACCGAAGCTAACCGAGAAGACATGCGAAAAGTTTTGTTTTGTCGACTGTACATATGGAAGTTCGTGCGATCTTATGTTTCATTGTCAACCATAAATATTCGCAGCCTTTATAATGTTTTATTACATTTCTCTAACGCAGTTATGTTCGAATTTTTGCCTGTATGTTGATCTTTAGAAGTAGGTGTATTCTTTGCAAAGCCTACAGTATCAGTGAATCACATTATGCAAATTAGCCATACAAATAGCTGCATTATAAAACACGTATAGAGCGATATTCCAGCCACCTTTCTTGGAGATTGTTCCGCTAGGACCAAACTCCCTGTTCTACTCAATCGTTTTGCGTTATTTTAAATGAGAGTCTACTTATGTTGTTAGCTATGTTTGCTGTAGACAGCGTAGTTCCAACAAACAGCGTGCTAAATACCTAACAGCGATCATAGTGTGGCAACCGGGCGGCTAGCGAGGGAAAAGAGGACACGCCTTTATTTTAGACATACTAAAGATGCATTATACGATAGTCTCATGAGTATAAATAAACGAATCTTTGAGATCAACATTTAACAAACGGAACTATGCGACGATAACATGGTGAAACCCGAAACATATGGCTCGTTAGTATGAGACGGCTTTGTATGCACATGACATGCCGACTTGTCAGCACGAGTTACTCAGTAGGTATCATCTCTAACGTACGGCTATGGAGAAGGTTGCATAGGGAGAAAACGTTCATCGGAGTGCTGGCGAGGTCGATAACATGCTACAACGCTGCATCACGATTGTAATGTTTTTCTACATGCACAAGGATGCGCAACCACCACAGCATTTTCTCCAGCGGCAGCTCCATAGTCACCCATATCTCTCCAGACTGCGTACTGCCGATCTCGCTGTGCGTACTCGGCCACCCCTCTCCCACCCCAGGCAAATTAGTAAGAAAATAAGCAAATGGGGGGAAAATGTATATAGTTTTGAAACTTCGGGAAAGTACTCATCTGGGGTATAGTAATAAGAAACAGAAAGGGGAGTCCCCTTTTCATCCACTCCAAAAAGTTTGTACCATATTTTAAATTTATACGCAAAAAGACTCATCTTTCGAACAGAGCTCTTATTAGTAAATATATTCCTAGTACAATTGTACACGAGAAAGATATTGTGCATCTTTTCATGTATACGAATGGTATTTGAGGTGTAAGAATTGGAATAGAGTTCTGCTAACATAATAGTTGGCAGTTTTTGTTGCTTAGGAAAGTATTGCAATGAAAAGTGTAATTAAGTGAATGGAAATATTTCGTAACCTATATATTCTACCTGATGATATTCCTTTTGTGATCAGTATTGTTGAAATCAGGAGTGTGTGTTACAAATGAAAACGTCAAGTTCCCCTTCCCATTCACTCAGCGCTCCCTCAATACTATTGTCGCTGCCGTTTCTTCCCACCCAGTTTCCAGTTCAGTCGAGTTAGTGTTGTGAACTATTAAAGTAGTGCCAGACAGTTCTGTTTCTGTGACAGTATTCATCAGTTTGTGGTGCTATGAAATGCTTCTTCTTAGTCTCATTTCTTTTCTCTGGACTGATAAAACAATAATGCTGGAACCTAATACCTGTTTTATTTGTGGTAAATCTGTTTCGGAAGGAGAGAAAACAATAGTGACGAAGGGTTTGGAAACTCTGATACGCGTCAGCAAGGAACGTAAGGATGGGGCTCATAATCTTCTACAGAATGCTGGACTGATTGAAGTGCATAAGGTATGTCGACGTGAATATGTTTCGGAACGTAATATAACGAAGCTAATTAATTAGAATGTTACACAAGCGGATGATAAAAGTTTAAGATCCTCTTATCCACTCAATTTCAAAAAAGACTGTTTCATATGTGCTGAAAAGTGTGACATAGAGGCGGAAAAAAAATAAAACACTCCACAAACGCCGTGGAGTGTTTGAAATTCGCTCTTTAACTGTGAAACATGCGCCGCTTGAGACAGCAGAGAAATGCGATGATGGTTTCGGCAGAAAGGTTGCCGAACGCATCAACAGTGTTTACTGCTTAGTAGCTGCAGAAGCCCGTTATCATCAAGATTGATATTCTAAAGTAGTGCCGAACCCCTCCTCTGTTCGAAAAAGAGGCCGCCTTCAAGATACTAACTTTGATGCCGCTTTTGAAGAATTGTGCAAATTTATAGATAGTTCAGAGGAATATCAATTTTCACTACTCGATTTGTTGCAGAAAGTTAATGATTGTCTCTCAGAAGGAGAGACGATGACTATAAAAACTCTGAAAAGTAAAGTAACTGAACACTTTTGTGATGAGGTCCTGTTTTCCAAAATGCCAAAAAATGCCCCAGTTGTATTTTTTCATGGCAGTGGCCACAAACTTTTGAATCACTGGTACAATGAACGAGCTGTTAATGAAAAGGATGAGAGAAAGAGAATAGTAGAAGCAGCGGCAGCTATCATCCGGGAAGATATAAGAATGACTTCTTACAGTATTGTCAATTATCCAGTTATCAATGACTTGACAGAGAATGCTGAAGTTATGATTCCAGACACTTTACACGAATCTGTGAAGGGTGTGGTTTTGTTAAAAACGATAGGTAATCATAAGTCCCCTTTAAAAATGTACAACAATATGCCATAGGATTGTGTCAGCTACAGGGCCTCCTTCATTTATCTCCCCACTGAAACTTGACCTTGCAGTGTACTTATTTCGTAAATTGTGATCCAAAAACATTGTTGAAATTTTCTCGAATATGCCTTTCTGCTCTTCATATAGCACTGTGGCTTTATTTGACGCTTCTGCCTTTCAGTTCTGGAAACCAAATATTTCAGATGATTCGTTCTCACAGTTAGTTTTCAAAAAAATGGTTAAAATGGCTCTAAGCACTATGGGACTTAACATCTGAGGTCGTCAGTCCCCGAGACTTAAAACTACTTAAGCCTAACTAACCTAAGGGCATCACACACATCCATGCCCAAGGCAGGATTCGAACCTGCGACCATAGAAGCAGCGCGGTTCCGGACTGAAGCGCCTAGAACCGCTCGGCCACAGAAGTTCGTTTTCAATAATGCTGACTTCAATATTGCAACAATGACCGGCAAAGGTACGTTGCATGCAGTGGGTAGAATCGGGTTTTGTAACTCCACGAAGAGCGATAGAACATCAGAAAGTAACGAGACTCTCTGTCATGCCGAGCTCTACTAAAACGGCATGTGCCCAAAAAGTGAGTCTGCTAACACTCTGAAGGCAGAATAGAGTTGGAATTGAAGAAACTGTTCTGAACAATGTCTACTCAGAACAATCATTCACTAAAGCTACAGTGCCTGCCCATCACGATTTTACTTGGACGATAGGAAAGTTTTTACAGCTTTCTATTCCTGCATGGCAAGATTTTATGGAGAAACGAACAACTGGAGAACCTAACACGCAATCAAATGTATTAGCGCTTCCATTCACAGACAACCCCCTCCCCCAAAACACAGACACAAATTATAGCACTATTTGAGCTGCTTTAACGTATGCCATCACAGAGGGTAAGAAGACTACGCAGAAAACACGTATCGTGATGTTTAATCAACCACTCAACATGAAAGCTAAAGACTAAAGATATGGTTGCTGTGGAGGCTAATGGAGGGAATGAGCTATTCAATAATGTAGTTATTGGATTAGGAGACTTTCACTTGATAATTTTTTTTTTTTTTTTTTTTTTTTTTTTTACGGGAAATATGTTAGTTAATGAGAGACAGTGGACTCTCTCAACTTTTGGAGACTGTATATGGTTCAAATGGCTCTGAGCACTATGGGACTTAACATCTATGGTCATCAGTCCCCTAGAACTTAGAACTACTTAAACCTAACTAACCTAAGGACATCACACACATCCATGCCCGAGGCAGGATTCGAACCTGCGACCGTAGCAGTCGCGCGCCTCCGGACTGAGCGCCTAGAACCGCTAGACCACCGAGGCCGGCGGAGACTGTATATGCTGCAGCTTCTGTTCCCCATATACTTCCTGGTCGTGCATGCACGAGGGCAATTGAAGCTCACTAAGCAGTCATGTGTGCTCTTTCCATCATAATGCTGGTGGAAATGGCTGTCATGGAGGAGGAGAAAAACATATTAAAAACTGTATTTCTGATATGAGTGGGAACGGTGCATCTTTTGGCGATTTGGAAATAGATCAAGTGATTGAAAAACTGAAAAATAAATTTATCAACACAATCAATGATATTAAGCAAAGGAGGGAAACTTCCCAGTTATGGATACAATACATTCAGCTTGTCATCTTGGCATTGCATTTCATCCAAGCAGAGCGTATGGGGAATTGGGAGCTCCATATAGAATGTGTAAGAGCTATGGTCCCAATATTCCATGCAACTGGACACTTTCCGTATGCTAAGGTGTGTCATTTGTACCTGAAGGACCTGGATAAACTGAAAGAAACCATGAAACCTGCGAAGTCTGATAAATTCATCAAGGACAGCTTCTACACGGTTCGATACTTTGATAAGTATTGGTGTGGAGTATGGACCGAAATGACGATAGAACAAACGCTTATGAAAAACCTGAAGAGTGTTGGGGGTGTTTCACACGGAAGAGATTTCGCCAATAGTGTGCTAAACTGATGGATTTGCGGTCTGCCAATAGCCCATCACGTACGTGAAGCTACGGAATAGATCTGCAATTTACATTCTGTTACGCGTGATCAACATGTTGAACTGAGGAGTGGGAGGATAGAAATTGACGAGAAAATTCGCAGACGATTTCAGCTATGGTTGCTGCAACATACTCCACTTGCTTCTAAGGAGCAATTGTACTCACTAGGATCTGGATTAGTTGCTTCTCAGGAAGTAAACTACTACAAAGCTGTGTCTGTTGGTGAAGAAGCTCTTCGAACAATAGTTACTGTCTCGTCAAAATTTGGTTCCCTGAAGCTTAAGCCATCCAGCACGGTTAAGAAAATGTGCATGTCAACTGTCAGGCTTGAAAAAAATATAAATGAAGTAGGTACAACTCACTTACATCAGAGAATACTGTGCATGTTTCATTCACCTGATGATTTAAAGGATGGTTTCACGTACCAATTTTCGAGTGTACCAATGTCTGTGTTCGACAGCAGTTGATTGACTACGAAAACAAAAACGTCGTCGCTGTAAATCCTTTCAATCAAGTACCTGAGAGGAAGATTGACAATAATGCAGCTAAGTTCTTTTTATAGATGAAGGGTTTCTGATCCACCACGTCGTGTAGCCCGAGAGTAGAACTTTTGGTGACATTTATAAAACCTTAATAGCCCATATTCAGAGATATTATAAAGATGATATCGCAGTTATATTTGACGGAAATTCAGAAAGCTCTCTGAACATAAAAAAATATTGAACGCCAAAGGCGAGTGCCAGCCGTGGTGGCCGAGCAGTTCTAGGCGCTTCAGTCCGGAACCGCACTGCTGCTACGGTCGCAGGTTCGAATCCTGCTTCGGACATCGATGTGTGTAATGCCCGTAGGTTAGTTAGGTTTAAGTAGTTCTAGGTCTAGGGGACTGATGACCACAGATGTTAAGTCCCATAGTGCTTAGAGCCATTTGAACCATTTGAACCAAAGGCGAACGATGAAGCGGACCTCACGAGAAATTTTCTTTAATGGCGAGATGTTATGCGTTGAATCACAGTCTGCCTTTCTTATAAGGGGAGGCCACGACGTTTGGAACGCAGATTTACTGCAAATTTCGTACACTCGTAGTACTCCACGAGGACAACAAAATGTGTAAGCAGTAGCGCGTACTTCTCAAGCGTTATTGAGAAAATCGCAAGATAATTTTGGTCGTCAAATATATGCGTGTGCGTGGCCATTTTCATCACGAAGCGCCGGCAGCCGAGTGGTTAGCGTTCAAGCTTTACTATTTGTATTACAATAGATGAAATGGGAAAAATACGTTTCATCTGGTGAACTTGTATTAAATTTACAATGTTATTTGGCAGTCTACAAATTTTTATTATCACAAATGATATAATATTCATAATTGCCGACTATTAAACGGCCAAACACATAAAGTGATACTGAAAATGTATGTTTGTCCGTAATTTGAGAAATTCCGTATACCTGGAAGGAGCCCGAAACGACTTGTTACCTCCACGTTTTGAACGGCACAGACGGCTTTCGAAAGATGTACAATTAATCGTGGCTTTCGACATTAGGAGTACAAGTTGCGGGATTGTATTTTGTTAGTGTTCTTATCATGTTCTGACACGCGCCGACGGAAAATTCAGTCAACGTAATGTATAATACACTACTGGCCATGAAAATTGCTACACCAAGAAGAAATGCAGATGATAAACGGGTATTCATTTGACAAATGTATTATACTAGAGCTGACATGTGATTACATTTTCACGCAATTTGGATGCATAGATCCTGAGAAATCAGTACCCAGAACAACCACCTCTGGCCGTAATAATAGCCTTGATACGCCTACGCATTGAGTCAAACAGAGCTTGGATGGCGCGTAGGCCGGCCAGTGTGGCCGAGCGGTTCAAGGCGCTTCAGTATGGAACCGCGCGACCGCTGCGGCCGCAGGTTCGAATCCTGCCTCGGGCATGGATGCGTGTGATGTCCTCAGGTTAGTTAGGTTTAAGTAGTTCTAAGTTGTAGGGGACTGATGACCTCAGATGTTAAGTCCCATAGTGCTCAGAGCAATTCTTTGATGGCGTGTACAGGTACAGCTGCCCGTGCAGCTTCAACACGATACCACAGTTCATCAAGAGTAGTGACAGGCGTATTGTGACAAGCTAGTTGCTCGGCCACCATTGACCAGACGTTTTCAGTTGGTGAGAGATCAGAAGAATGTGCTGGACAGGGCAGCAGTCGAACATTTTCTGTATCCAGAAAGGCCCGTACATGACCTGCAACATGCAGTCGTGCTTTATCCTACTGAAATGTAGGGTTTCGCAGAGATCGAATGAAGGGTAGAGCCACGGGTCGTAACACATCTGAAATGTAACGTCCACTGCTCAAAGTGCCGTCAATGCGAACAAGAGGTGGCCGAGACGTGTAACCAATGGCACCCCATACCATCACACAGGGTGATACGCCAGTATGGCGATAACGAATACACGCTTCCAATGTGCGTTCACCGCGATGTCACCAAACACGGAATTCGTCCGTCATGATACTGTAAACAAAACCTGGATTCATCCGAAAAAATTACGTTTTGCCATTCGTGCACCCAGGTTCGTCGTTTGTAAGTGGGCTGTTTATGTTTTCTTATGTTTTCTTATTGGTAACGCCACGTAGCGCTCTGTATGAAAATCACTGACTGTGCTGTGTGCAGTCTGTGGCTGGTTAGCATTGTTGTAATATTCGTCATTGTAGTGTTCGGCAGCTGGATGTGAACAGCGCGTAGCGTTGCGCAGTTGGAGGTGAGCCGCCAGCAGTGGTGGATGTGGGGGGGAGAAATGGCGGAGTTTTGAAATTTGTAAGACTGGATGTCATGAACTGCTATATATATTATGACTTTTGAACAATATTAAGGTAAATACATTGTTTTTTCTCTATCAAAATCTTTCATTTGCTAACTATGCCTATCAGTAGTTAGTGCCTTCAGTAGTTTGAATCTTTTATTTAACTGGCAGTAGTGGCGCTCGCTGTATTGCAGTAGCTTGAGTAACGAAGAGGTAAGTGATTTGTGAAAGGTATAGTTTAATGTTAGTTAGGGCCATTCTTTTGTAGGGATTAATGAAAGTCAGATTGCGTTGCGCTAAAAATATTGTGTGTCAGTTTAAGCTCAGTCTTGAATAATTGTTCAAAGGGGACGTTTCATATGTCGATCCTTAGCCGAGGATACCTCACTGGAATCTTCTGATTTTTTCTTGTAGTTTGTGTAATGAGTGTAGCTTTTGTTTATTGCTAGCGCGTAATTATAGAGAGAATTTCCTTTGTAGTTGTAGTTTTTCATTGTTGTACACAGTTGTGGCATGCATGTAGATTTGCACCAAGTATAACGCAGCTCCGCATGCCATTAACTAGATATTATTTTCAATGCTATGTTAATGTGTTTTGTTATTTTGCTCTTCAAATTGTGCTTTTCTGTGTTCTCGTGTGAAATATTGTGACAATAATGGCGTGTGAAAAACGTAATACTAGGCTTCAAAGTAAACTGCGAAATGACAGTGAAGACGAAAGCAGTGTGTTAGCGTCGCAGAGTAATGAATTAACTAATGTTCAAAGTAGTAACTTGGTAATTGTGCATAGGGAAATGGAGCGGGCTGCAAATAATGGTGTAGGCAGTGAAACAATTAGTGAACAGGGAAGCATTATCGATCGATCGGTCGGCAACAGCTCGCCTCAGGAATCCGAAATGACAGAACACAATATTACAAATACTGTAGACTCAGGTTTTGGGTCCTCACCGTTTTCTCAAATGAGTCAAGACACACTTTCTGCTTGTCAAAACGTGAATGTTGCCGGTGAAAATGCACTGCCAAAAAGCATAGAGAAGCACATTCCAGACACTAATACATTATTATTGCAATTAATGCAACAAATGGAACAAAATCAGAGACAAACACAGCAAAAGCTTCAAAAGTTAGACACAATGGAACAACACCAGAGACAAACACAGCAACAGTTAGACATAATGGAACAAAATCTTCGGAAGTTAGACACCACACTTGAACAAACACGTGAAGATTTAACTACTGAGTTACATAACATTGAATCGAAATGTCTAAAAGTCTGTAATGACGTAAAAACACAAATTTGTGAGCATTTCCAACCTATTTTTTCGCGTCATGAAAATGCATTACAGAATCACGAAGCAGCCATAAAAGAACTGCAAACTATTGTTCATGAAAATCACGACACCTTGCAAGCTAAAATTGACTCATTTGCATCTACCGATTCGGTTACGCAACTTGCAAAAACTCAGGAAAACTTAAAGGACACAGTAGATACGATTTCAACACAAATGGACACTCTGAAACTTGGTTCAGAAAAACACACAGAGGGAATAATTTCACTATCGGATATAGTAGCCGAACTTTCAGATCAGTTCACTAACTTATCTACAAAGGTAGATGATGATCTGAATGACACAAGACCTGTAGCCTTCACGGACACTGAAGAGTATGAAGAAATTAGAGAATTTAAACAAAATCAAAATCAAATTAATACACAGTACAAAAGAGAAATCCTGGAAGTACAAGATCAGTTGGCACAAGTAATACAAGAATTACATATTTCAGAGGACACTCGCGCTCCAGTACGGGAAGAGGGACATAGAAATACGGAACAACCACAAAATAATAACACAGCGCATTTCGGAAAGTATGAAAGAAATTGGCAAGGTGCACCGAATTTTGAAATGGAACCGCCGAAACGACGTTACAATGACCGATATGCGACTCGCCGACATGATGATTTTGACTATAAGCTGTTTATTACTACACGTAAATCCAAAACATTTAAGAATTCCGGCAACGACATTCATCCACAAGCGTGGCTCCATCAATTCTCTCATTGTTTTCCTCCCAACTGGTCATTAGAGCACAGATTAGAATTTATGTGTGGCTATTTAGAGAATGAACCAGCTGTAAGAATGTGATTGGCCATTCACAATTGCCACAGTGAAGGAGAATTTTATCATGCCTTCCTCTCAGCATATTGGTCTCAAGCTACACAAGACCGAGTAAAACATAGCATCATAATGATGAAACATTTCGAACAATCTGAATTTTCCAGTCTTGTGAAATATTTTGAAGACATGTTGCACAAGAATCAGTACCTGTCAAACACATACAGCCCCTCAGAACTCATCCACATTTGCTTAATCAAATTACCTGAACATTTACGACATATTATTTTGGCAGGACGTTGCAAAGACGACATTGAAGCTTTTCAGGGACTCTTACAAGAATTACAAATTGACACTGACAATCGCGGAATGCGAAAACAGGAACACAACAAATGCAGGTCACATCTGTCGCAATTCCGCGATGAAAGAAACAGTAATTGGACACGACAAGGCTATTCCCACAACACAAATCGTGACCAAAACAGACACCACCCGTATGACAACCGTCGACACAGTAGTAAGAGTTACAGAGAAAGATCGCATTTCCATAGTAATGAATATAACAGAGACAATCATAGAAACAGACAATATGGCAACCAGAACTATTCTTATCACGGGAGACAGAATAACTTCAGACGCTACAGTCCACCGAGCAGTGATAATTCAGGGAGAAAGTCTCCACCGCTTAACCGACAAGAAAGAAACTACAGGAACTACCGACATGACGACAGACGATATAATCGTAACGACAGACTTGAATTGCATCAGAACTGGCGAGCTTCAAACAGAGCAGGGCACTCTCGACAAGGTGAATTTGTAGAAGTTGGGTCTCCTAATCCTAATAACGACGCGTGCCAACAAAGAAACAGACAATGACTCGCACCGGCAGACAGCCACGTGCGCCGGCTGGCTCAGCGAAAAATAACATAGACGCTAACCTTGAGAAAAATTCCAGTACTCTTTACCGACGTATACCGCATGATAATTGCGTTCAAGTTGGAACTCTGCGCACACAGAAGAGTAAAGGTGTACAACACATTTCACACGTAAAACCGTTTATTGAGAGATAATGTGCTTTTTAACTTAGTCTTTGCTATAAAATTATGCACTTCACGTTACTAATACGCTTCATCAGACTTAGAACCTGTTAACATGCAACTATGTTTTACAGTTAACTATCCAGTCTAGAACCTAGGGAACATATTTAGACAGTAATTATGAAAGCATTGTTATAGTTAGCAGACGACACAGTGTTGTTATTTGTACATTCTTGCTTGTTAGTTGCACGATTACGTAACGACTATAAGGCTCACATACTTAGAACATTTACCAGTACTGCTAATAAGATTTTAATGCAACATTTTGGTTTACTTGAAAATACATTCTGGATTTAAAGTACTTTCTGTGAGATACCATATGACACAGTGGTTAGTTTATGTGACAGCTACACGATTTTATCACGACGCTACTAATGAGTGACAATTTACAATGTTGCTTTTGCGGTGTTTCTGTTTTATATCTGCACAGTTTTTCTGTATTATTCTGGAAAGTAAAACATGTTTTAGTAGTAACTTTTGTGGTATAGCTACAATGAGACAGCCTTTTCTGTAGCACAACAATACGTTACATTATAGTACTTTCTTGATCACGGTAAGGTACCTAATAACTACGATATCTATACGCAAAGCATTTCACTTTTGTTTATCATGAGGTAAGTACATTGACTTCTGCAGAACTTAGCTTTCGGAGGACGATAACTACGACACTTCCACAGAGATTATCTTACAACAA